>NC_136685.1:100755364-101382371 GCF_903797595.1 Erithacus rubecula | reverse complement strand
AAATGGCCCAGGAAGGCCTGGAATCTGTACAAAACAAGCTAAAATCTGCCAAAATCCCAAAGACTGCAGGGAAAAGAGTCAGGTAAAACCACAGCTTAAAAATTTCAGCCTAAGCAGCAATAAGATCCCCTCAAAATCCATATGAAAATGGCCAGAAATAGTCCTAAAATGGACACTGAAACACTCCAAACCAGTCAAATTTCTAAGCGTTATTGGGAAATATATCGGGAAAAATCCAGGATAAATTCTGCCTTAACAACCCATTAAATGCCTAAGAATTCACACCAAAAACCAAGAAGTAGCCCAGAAATTGCACAAAAAATGGCCAGAACAACTCCTAATATCAGCCCCAAAACCCAGTGAGTGTCCAGGGACTTCTAAGGAAAAACAGGGCAAATGGGTGGGCAAATTCTCGAAGGAAATGCGACTTCAAGTGGCCCAACCCCCCCTAAAATGGCGCACAAAATGGCCCAGGAAGGCCTGGAATCTGTACAAAACAAGCTAAAATCTGCCAAATTCCCAAGGACTGCAGGGAAATGAGTCAGGTAAAAATACTGCCTACAAATTCAGCCTGAGTGGCAATAAGACCCCCTCAAAATCCATATGAAAATGGCCAGAAATAGTCCTAAAATCGACACTGAAGCACCCCACACGGGTCAACTTTTGGGGCGTTATAGGGAAATACATCGGGAAAATCCAGGATAAATTTGGCCTTAACAACCCATGAAATGCCTAAGAACTTGCACTAAGAAACCAAGAAATCCCCCAGAAATTGCACAAAAAATGGCCAGAAAATCTCCTAACATCTGCGCTAAAAAAGCAAAAATGGCCCCGAAATCCAGGGAGATTCTATGAATTTCTGAGGATAGAACTGGTAAAATCAGCGTGCAAAATATCCAGAGGAAATGCGACCTAAAATGGCCCAAAAGCCTGGAAATCGCACATACATGATCCAAAAACTCCTGAAATCCATACTAAAACACCTAAACTCTTCCAAAATGGCAAGGACTGCTGGGAAAAGCATGCAGAAAAATCCAGGAAAGATTGAGTCTAACAAACCAGAAAAGTCCCTGCAAATTCACACTAAGAAACTAAGAAAAATCCCCTAGGAATCAAACGGAAAACGTGCCCCACATTCCCAAAAGTTGCACTGGAAACCACGCCAAGGCTGGCAAATTTCCAGGGGTTATTGGGAAAAACATGTGGAAAAAGCCAGGAAAAACTCTGCCTTCCAAACAGGAAAAATCCTTTAAAATTTGCACTGAGAAACACAAAAATCCACAAGAAATTGCACAACAAATGGCCAGAACAACTCCTAATGTCTGCCCCAAAACCCAGTGAGTGTCCAGGGACTTCTAAGAAAAAGCAGGAAAAATGGGTGGGCAAATACCTGGAAGAAATGTGACTTCAAATGCCTCAACCTCCCCTAAAATGGCACAAAAAATGGCCCAGGAATGCCTGGAATCTCTACAAAACAAGCTAAAATCTGCCAAAATCCCAAAGACTGCTGGGAAAAGAATCAGGGAAAAACAGAGCCTAACAAATTCCGCCTAAGAGACACAAAAATCCCCAAAAAATCCATATGAAAATGGCCAGAAATTGTCCTCAAATTGACACTGAAGCACCCCACACGGGTCAACTTTTCGGGCATTATAGGGAAATACATCGGGAAAATCCAGGATAAATTTGGCCTTAACAACCCATTAAATGCCTAAGAATTCGCACTAAGAAACCAAGAAATCCCCCAGAAATTTGCACAAAAAATGGCCAGAAAATCTCCTAACATCTGCACTAAAAAAGGACAAATGGCCCCGAAATCCAGAGAGATTCTATGAATTTCTGAGGATAGAACTGGTAAAGTCAGTGCGCAAAATATCCAGAGGAAATGCGACCTAAAATGGCCCCAAAGCCTGGAAATCGCACACACAATGGCCCAAAAACTCCTGAAATCCATACTAAAACACCTAAACTCTTCCAAAATGGCAAGGACTGCTGGCAAAAGCACGCGGAAAAATCCAGGAAAAATTGAGCCTAACAAACCAGAAAAGTCCCTGCAAATTCGCACTAAGGAATGAAAAATCCCCTAAGAATCAAACGGAAAACGTGCCCCACATTCCCAAAAGTTGCACTGGAACACCACCCCAAAGCTGGCAAATTCCAGGGGTTATTGGGAAAAACATCTGGAAAAAGCCAGGAAAAACTCTGCCTTCCAAACAGGAAAAATCCTTTAAAATTTGCACTGAGAAACACAAAAATCCACAAGAAATTGCACAACAAATGGCCAGAACAACTCCTAATATCTGCCCCAAAACCCAGTGAGTGTCCAGGGACTTCCAGGAAAAAAAGGAAAAATGGGTGGGCAAACTCCCTGAAGAAATGCGACTTAAAATGGCCCAAACCCCCCGAAAATGGCACAAAAAATGGCCCAGGAATGCCTGGAATCTGTACAAAACAAGCTAAAATCTGCCAAAATCCCAAAGACTGCTGGGAAAAGAATCAGGGAAAATTACAGCCTAACAAATTCAGCCTGAGAGACACAAAAATCCCCTAGAAATCCATATGAAAATGGCCAGAAATTGTCGTAAAATCGACACTGAAACACCCCAAACTGGTCAAATTTCTGGGCGTTATAGGGAAATACATCGGGAAAATCCAGGATAAATTTGGCCTTAACAACCCATGAAATGCCTAAGAACTTGCACTAAGAAACCAAGAAATCCCCCAGAAATTGCACAAAAAATGGCCAGAAAATCTCCTAACATCTGCGCTAAAAAAGCAAAAATGGCCCCGAAATCCAGGGAGATTCTATGAATTTCTGAGGATAGAACTGGTAAAATCAGCGTGCAAAATATCCAGAGGAAATGCGACCTAAAATGGCCCAAAAGCCTGGAAATCGCACATACATGATCCAAAAACTCCTGAAATCCATACTAAAACACCTAAACTCTTCCAAAATGGCAAGGACTGCTGGGAAAAGCATGCAGAAAAATCCAGGAAAGATTGAGTCTAACAAACCAGAAAAGTCCCTGCAAATTCGCACTAAGAAACTAAGAAAAATCCCCTAGGAATCAAACGGAAAACGTGCCCCACATTCCCAAAAGTTGCACTGGAAAACCACGCCAAGGCTGGCAAATTCCAGGGGTTATTGGGAAAAACATGTGGAAAAAGCCAGGAAAAACTCTGCCTTCCAAACAGGAAAAATCCTTTAAAATTGGCACTGAGAAACACTAAAATCCACAAGAAATTGCACAAAAAAATGGCCAGAACAACTCCTAATAGTCTGCCCCAAAACCCAGTGAGTGTCCAGGGACTTCTAAGAAAAAGCGGAAAAATGGGTGGGCAATACCTGGAAGAAATGTGACTTCAAATGCCTCAACCTCCCCTAAAATGGCACAAAAAATGGCCCAGGAATGCCTGGAATCTCTACAAAACAAGCTAAAATCTGCCAAAATCCAAAAGACTGCTGGGAAAAGAATCAGGGAAAAACAGAGCCTAACAAATTCCGCCTAAAAGACACAAAAGTCTCCTTAAAATCCATATGAAAATGGCCAGAAATAGTCCTAAAATGGACACTGAAGCACCCCACACGGGTCAACTTTTCGGGCATTATAGGGAAATACATCGGGAAAATCCAGGATAAATTTGGCCTTAACAACCCATGAAATGCCTAAGAACTTGCACTAAGAAACCAAGAAATCCCCCAGAAATTGCACAAAAAATGGCCAGAAAATCTCCTAACATCTGCATTAAAAAAAGGAAAAATGGCCCCGAAATCCAGAGAGATTCTATGAATTTCTGAGGATAGAACTGGTAAAATCAGCGTGCAAAATATCCAGAGGAAATGCGACCTAAAATGGCCCAAAAGCCTGGAAATCGCACAAACAGTGGCCCCAAAACTCCTGAAATCCATACTAAAACACCTAAACTCTTCCAAAATGGCAAGGACTGCTGGGAAAAGCATGCAGAAAAATCCAGGAAAGATTGAGCCTAACAAACCAGAAAAGTCCCTGCAAATTCGCACTAAGAAACTAAGAAAAATCCCCTAGGAATCAAACGGAAAACGTGCCCCACATTTCCAAAAGTTGCACTGGAACACCACCCCAAGGCTGGCAAAATTCCAGGGGTTATTGGGAAAAACATGTGGAAAAAGCCAGGAAAAAGTCTGCCTTCCAAACAGGAAAAATCCTTTAAAATTGGCACTGAGAAACAGAAAAATCCACAAGAAATTGCACAACAAATGGCCAGAACAACTCCTAATATCTGCCCCAAAACCCAGTGAGTGTCCAGGGACTTCTAAGTAAAAACAGGAAAAATGGGTGGGCAAATTCCTGGAAGAAATGTGACTTCAAATGCCTCAACCTCCCCTACAATGGCAGCAAAAATGGCCCAGGAATGGCTGGAATCTCTACAAAACAAGCTAAAATCTGCCAAAATCCCAAAGGCGGATGGGAAAAGAATCAGGGAAAAATTGAGCCTAACAAACTCTGCCTAAGAGACAGAAAAATCCCCAAAAAATCCATATGAAAATGGCCAGAAATTGTCCTAAAATGGACACTGAAGCACCCCACATGGGTCAGATTTCTGGGCGTTATAGGGAAATGGATCAGGAGAAATCCAGGATAAATTGGGCCTTAACAACCCATGAAATGCCTAAGAACTAGCACTAAGAAACCCAGAAATCCCCCAGAAATTTGCACAAAAAATGGCCAGAAAATCTCCTAACATCTGCATTAAAAAAAGGAAAAATGGCCCCGAAATCCAGAGAGATTCTATGAATTTCTGAGGATAGAACTGGTTAAAATCAGTGTGCAAAATATCCAGAGGAAATGCCACCGAAAATGGCCCAAAAGCCTGGAAATCGCACAAACAATGGCCCCAAAACTCCTGAAATCCATACTAAAAGACCTAAACTCTTCCAAAATGGCAAGGACTGCTGGCAAAAGCACGCGGAAACCTCCAGGAAAAATTGAGCCGAACAAACCAGAAAAGTCCCTGCAAATTCGCACTAAGAAACTAAGAAAAATCCCCTAGGAATCAAACGGAAAACGTGCCCCACATTTCCAAAAGTTGCACTGGAACACCACCCCAAGGCTGGCAAAATTCCAGGGGTTATTGGGAAAAACATGTGGAAAAAGCCAGGAAAAACTCTGCCTTCCAAACAGGAAAAATCCTTTAAAATTTGCACTGAGAAACACAAAAATCCACAAGAAATTGCACAAAAAATGGCCAGAAAATCTCCTAACATCTGCACTAAAAAAGCAAAAATGGCCCCGAAATCCAGAGAGATTCTATGAATTTCTGAGGATAGAACTGGTAAAGTCAGCGTGCAAAATATCCAGAGGAAATGAGATCAAAAATGGCACAAAAGCCTGGAAATCGTTCAAACAATGGCTCAAAATCTCCTGAAATCCATACTAAAACACCTAAACTCTTCCAAAATGGCAAGGACTGCTGGGAAAAGCATGCGGAAAAATCCAGGGAAAATTGAGCCTAATTAACCAGAAAAGTCCCTGCAAATTCGCACTAAGAAACGAAAAATCCCCTAAGAATCAAATGGAAAATGTGCCCCACATTCCCAAAAGTTGTACTGGAACACCACCCAAAGGCTGGCAAAATTCCAGGGGTTATTGGGAAAAACATGTGGAAAAAGCCAGGAAAAACTCTGCCTTCCAAACAGGAAAAATCCTTTAAAATTTGCACTAAGAAACCAAGAAATCCCCCAGAAATTTTACCAAAAATGGCCAGAAAATCTCCTAACATCTGCATTAAAAAAAGGAAAAATGGCCCCGAAATCCAGAGAGATTCTATGAATTTCTGCGGATAGAACTGGTAAAATCAGTGTGCAAAATATCCAGAGGAAATGCGACCTAAAATAGCCCAAAAGCCTGGAAATTGCACATACATGATCCAAAAACTCCTGAAATCCATACTAAAACACCTAAACTCTTCAAAAATGGCAAGGACTGCTTGGGAAAGCATGCAGAAAAATCCAGGAAAGATTGAGTCTAGACAAACAGAAAAGTCCCTGCAAAATTCACACTAAGAAACTAAGAAAAATCCCCTAGGAATCAACGGAAAACGTGCCCCACATTCCAAAAGTTGCACTGGAAAACCACGCCAAGGCTGGCAAATTTCCAGGGGTTATTGGGAAAAACATGTGGAAAAAGCCAGGAAAAAACTCTGCTTCCAAACAGGAAAATCCTTTAAAATTTGCAGCTGAGAAACACTAAAATCCACAAGAAATTGCACAACAAATGGCCAGAACAACTCCTAATGTCTGCCCCAAAACCCAGTGAGTGTCCAGAGACTTCTAAGAAAAAGCAGGAAAAATGGGTGGGCAAATACCTGGAAGAAATGTGACTTCAAATGCCTCAACCTCCCCTAAAATGGCACAAAAAATGGCCCAGGAATGCCTGGAATCTCTACAAAACAAGCTAAAATCTGCCAAAATCCCAAAGACTGCTGGGAAAAGAATCAGGGAAAAACAGAGCCTAACAAATTCCGCCTAAGAGACACAAAAATCCCCAAAAAATCCATATGAAATGGCCAGAAATTGTCCTAAAATCGACACTGAAGCACCCCACACGGGTCAACTTTTCAAGCGTTATAGGGAAATACATCGGGAAAATCCAGGATAAATTTGGCCTTAACAACCCATGAAATGCCTAAGAACTTGCACTAAGAAACCAAGAAATCCCCCAGAAATTGCACAAAAAATGGCCAGAAAATCTCCTAACATCTGCGCTAAAAAAGCAAAAATGGCCCCGAAATCCAGGGAGATTCTATGAATTTCTGAGGATAGAACTGGTAAAATCAGCGTGCAAAATATCCAGAGGAAATGCGACCTAAAATGGCCCAAAAGCCTGGAAATCGCACATACATGATCCAAAAACTCCTGAAATCCATACTAAAACACCTAAACTCTTCCAAAATGGCAAGGACTGCTGGGAAAAGCATGCAGAAAAATCCAGGAAAGATTGAGCCTAACAAACCAGAAAAGTCCCTGCAAATTCGCACTAAGAAACTAAGAAAAATCCCCTAGGAATCAAACGGAAAACGTGCCCCACATTCCCAAAAGTTGCACTGGAAAACCACGCCAAGGCTGGCAAATTTCCAGGGGTTATTGGGAAAAACATGTGGAAAAAGCCAGGAAAAACTCTGCCTTCCAAACAGGAAAAATCCTTTAAAATTGGCATGGAGAAACACAAAAATCCACAAGAAATTGCACAACAAATGGCCAGAACAACTCCTAATGTCTGCCCCAAAACCCAGTGAGTGTCCAGAGACTTCTAAGAAAAAGCAGGAAAAATGGGTGGGCAAATACCTGGAAGAAATGTGACTTCAAATGCCTCAACCTCCCCTAAAATGGCACAAAAAATGGCCCAGGAATGCCTGGAATCTCTACAAAACAAGCTAAAATCTGCCAAAATCCCAAAGACTGCTGGGAAAAGAATCAGGGAAAAACAGAGCCTAACAAATTCCGCCTAAGAGACACAAAAATCCCAAAAAAATCCATATGAAATGGCCAGAAATTGTCCTAAAATCGACACTGAAGCACCCCACACGGGTCAACTTTTCGGGCGTTATAGGGAAATGGATCAGGAGAAATCCAGGATAAATTGGGCCTTAACAACCCATGAAATGCCTAAGAACTTGCACTAAGAAACCGAGAAATCCCCCAGAAATTTGCACAAAAAATGGCCAGAAAATCTCCTAACATCTGCGCTAAAAAAGCAAAAATGGCCCCGAAATCCAGGGAGATTCTATGAATTTCTGAGGATAGAACTGGTAAAATCAGCGTGCAAAATATCCAGAGGAAATGCGACCTAAAATGGCCCAAAAGCCTGGAAATCGCACATACATGATCCAAAAACTCCTGAAATCCATACTAAAACACCTAAACTCTTCCAAAATGGCAAGGACTGCTGGGAAAAGCATGCAGAAAAATCCAGGAAAGATTGAGTCTAACAAACCAGAAAAGTCCCTGCAAATTCACACTAAGAAACTAAGAAAAATCCCCTAGGAATCAAACGGAAAACGTGCCCCACATTCCCAAAAGTTGCACTGGAAAACCACGCCAAGGCTGGCAAATTTCCAGGGGTTATTGGGAAAAACATGTGGAAAAAGCCAGGAAAAACTCTGCCTTCCAAACAGGAAAAATCCTTTAAAATTGGCACTGAGAAACACTAAAATCCACAAGAAATTGCACAACAAATGGCCAGAACAACTCCTAATGTCTGCCCCAAAACCCAGTGAGTGTCCAGAGACTTCTAAGAAAAAGCAGGAAAAATGGGTGGGCAAATACCTGGAAGAAATGTGACTTCAAATGCCTCAACCTCCCCTAAAATGGCACAAAAAATGGCCCAGGAATGCCTGGAATCTCTACAAAACAAGCTAAAATCTGCCACAATCCCAAAGACTGCTGGGAAAAGAATCAGGGAAAAACAGAGCCTAACAAATTCCGCCTAAGAGACACAAAAGTCCCCCAAAAAACCATATGAAAATGGACAGAAATTGTCCTAAAATCGACACTGAAGCACCCCACACGGGTCAACTTTTCGGGCGTTATAGGGAAATACATCGGGAAAATCCAGGATAAATTTGGCCTTAACAACCCATGAAATGCCTAAGAACTTGCACTAAGAAACCAAGAAATCCCCCAGAAATTGCACAAAAAATGGCCAGAAAATCTCCTAACATCTGCGCTAAAAAAGCAAAAATGGCCCCGAAATCCAGAGAGATTCTATGAATTTCTGAGGATAGAACTGGTAAAATCAGCGTGCAAAATATCCAGAGGAAATGCGACCTAAAATGGCCCAAAAGCCTGGAAATTGCACATACATGATCCAAAAACTCCTGAAATCCATACTAAAACACCTAAACTCTTCCAAAATGGCAAGGACTGCTGGGAAAAGCATGCAGAAAAATCCAGGAAAGATTGAGTCTAACAAACCAGAAAAGTCCCTGCAAATTCACACTAAGAAACTAAGAAAAATCCCCTAGGAATCAAACGGAAAACGTGCCCCACATTCCCAAAAGTTGCACTGGAAAACCACGCCAAGGCTGGCAAATTTCCAGGGGTTATTGGGAAAAACATGTGGAAAAAGCCAGGAAAAACTCTGCCTTCCAAACAGGAAAAATCCTTTAAAATTTGCACTGAGAAACACTAAAATCCACAAGAAATTGCACAACAAATGGCCAGAACAACTCCTAATGTCTGCCCCAAAACCCAGTGAGTGTCCAGAGACTTCTAAGAAAAGCAGGAAAAATGGGTGGGCAAATACCTGGAAGAAATGTGACTTCAAATGCCTCAACCTCCCCTAAAATGGCACAAAAAATGGCCCAGGAATGCCTGGAATCTCTACAAAACAAGCTAAAATCTGCCAAAATCCCAAAGACTGCTGGGAAAAGAATCAGGGAAAAACAGAGCCTAACAAATTCCGCCTAAGAAACACAAAAATCCCAAAAAATCCATATGAAATGGCCAGAAATTGTCCTAAAATCGACACTGAAGCACCCCACACGGGTCAACTTTTCGGGCGTTATAGGGAAATACATCGGGAAAATCCAGGATAAATTTGGCCTTAACAACCCATGAAATGCCTAAGAACTTGCACTAAGAAACCAAGAAATCCCCCAGAAATTGCACAAAAAATGGCCAGAAAATCTCCTAACATCTGCGCTAAAAAAGCAAAAATGGCCCCGAAATCCAGGGGATTCTATGAATTTCTGAGGATAGAACTGGTAAAATCAGCGTGCAAAATATCCAGAGGAAATGCGACCTAAAATGGCCCAAAAGCCTGGAAATCGCACATACATGATCCAAAAACTCCTGAAATCCATACTAAAACACCTAAACTCTTCCAAAATGGCAAGGACTGCTGGGAAAAGCATGCAGAAAAATCCAGGAAAGATTGAGTCTAACAAACCAGAAAAGTCCCTGCAAATTCACACTAAGAAACTAAGAAAAATCCCCTAGGAATCAAACGGAAAACGTGCCCCACATTCCCAAAAGTTGCACTGGAAAACCACGCCAAGGCTGGCAAATTTCCAGGGGTTATTGGGAAAAACATGTGGAAAAAGCCAGGAAAAACTCTGCCTTCCAAACAGGAAAAATCCTTTAAAATTGGCACTGAGAAACACAAAAATCCACAAGAAATTGCACAACAAATGGCCAGAACAACTCCTAATGTCTGCCCCAAAACCCAGTGAGTGTCCAGGGACTTCTAAGAAAAAGCAGGAAAAATGGGTGGGCAAATACCTGGAAGAAATGTGACTTCAAATGCCTCAACCTCCCCTAAAATGGCACAAAAAATGGCCCAGGAATGCCTGGAATCTCTACAAAACAAGCTAAAATCTGCCACAATCCCAAAGACTGCTGGGAAAAGAATCAGGGAAAAACAGAGCCTAACAAATTCCGCCTAAGAGACACAAAAGTCCCCAAAAAATCCATATGAAATGGCCAGAAATTGTCCTAAAATCGACACTGAAGCACCCCACACGGGTCAACTTTTCGGGCGTTATAGGGAAATACATCGGGAAAATCCAGGATAAATTTGGCCTTAACAACCCATGAAATGCCTAAGAACTTGCACTAAGAAACCAAGAAATCCCCCAGAAATTGCACAAAAAATGGCCAGAAAATCTCCTAACATCTGCGCTAAAAAAGCAAAAATGGCCCCGAAATCCAGGGAGATTCTATGAATTTCTGAGGATAGAACTGGTAAAATCAGCGTGCAAAATATCCAGAGGAAATGCGACCTAAAATGGCCCAAAAGCCTGGAAATTGCACATACATGATCCAAAAACTCCTGAAATCCATACTAAAACACCTAAACTCTTCCAAAATGGCAAGGACTGCTGGGAAAAGCATGCAGAAAAATCCAGGAAAGATTGAGTCTAACAAACCAGAAAAGTCCCTGCAAATTCGCACTAAGAAACTAAGAAAAATCCCCTAGGAATCAAACGGAAAACGTGCCCCACATTCCCAAAAGTTGCACTGGAAAACCACGCCAAGGCTGGCAAATTTCCAGGGGTTATTGGGAAAAACATGTGGAAAAAGCCAGGAAAAAACTCTGCCTTCCAAACAGGAAAAATCCTTTAAAATTGGCACTGAGAAACACTAAAATCCACAAGAAATTGCACAACAAATGGCCAGAACAACTCCTAATGTCTGCCCCAAAACCCAGTGAGTGTCCAGAGACTTCTAAGAAAAAGCAGGAAAAATGGGTGGGCAAATACCTGGAAGAAATGTGACTTCAAATGCCTCAACCTCCCCTAAAATGGCACAAAAAATGGCCCAGGAATGCCTGGAATCTCTACAAAACAAGCTAAAATCTGCCACAATCCCAAAGACTGCTGGGAAAAGAATCAGGGAAAAACAGAGCCTAACAAATTCCGCCTAAGAGACACAAAAATCCCAAAAAAATCCATATGAAATGGCCAGAAATTGTCCTAAAATCGACACTGAAGCACCCCACACGGGTCAACTTTTGGGGCGTTATAGGGAAATACATCGGGAAAATCCAGGATAAATTTGGCCTTAACAACCCATGAAATGCCTAAGAACTTGCACTAAGAAACCAAGAAATCCCCCAGAAATTTGCACAAAAAATGGCCAGAAAATCTCCTAACATCTGCGCTAAAAAAGCAAAAATGGCCCCGAAATCCAGAGAGATTCTATGAATTTCTGAGGATAGAACTGGTAAAATCAGCGTGCAAAATATCCAGAGGAAATGCGACCTAAAACGGCCCTAAAGCCTGGAAATCGTCACATACATGGCTCAAAACTCCTGAAATCCATACTAAAACACCTAAACTCTTCCAAAATGGCAAGGACTGCTGGGAAAAGCATGCAGAAAAATCCAGGGAAAGATTGAGTCCTAACAACCATGAAAAGTCCCTGCAAATTCACACTAAGAAACTAGAAAAATCCCCTAGGAATCAAACTGGAAAACGTGCCCCACATTCCCAAAAGTTGCACTGGAAACACACGCCAAGCTGGCAAATTTCCAGGGGTTATTGGGAAAAACGTCTGGAAAAAGCCAGGAAAAACTCTGCCTTCCAAACAGGAAAAATCCTTTAAAATTTGCACTGAGAAACACAAAAATCCACAAGAAATTGCACAACAAATGGCCAGAACAACTCCTAATATCTGCCCCAAAACCCAGTGAGTGTCCAGGGACTTCTAAGGAAAAACAGGAAAAATGGGTGGGGAAAATACCTGGAAGAAATGCGACTTCAAATGCCTCAACCTCCCCTAAAATGGCACAAAAAATGGCCCAGGAATGCCTGGAATCTCTACAAAACAAGCTAAAATCTGCCAAAATCCCAAAGACTGCTGGGAAAAGAATCAGGGAAAAACAGAGCCTAACAAATTCCGCCTAAGAGACACAAAAGTCCCCCAAAAAAACATATGAAAATGGCCAGAAATTGTCCTAAAATCGACACTGAAGCACCCCACACGGGTCAACTTTTCGGGCGTTATAGGGAAATACATCGGGAAAATCCAGGATAAATTTGGCCTTAACAACCCATGAAATGCCTAAGAACTTGCACTAAGAAACCAAGAAATCCCCCAGAAATTGCACAAAAAATGGCCAGAAAATCTCCTAACATCTGCGCTAAAAAAGCAAAAATGGCCCCGAAATCCAGGGAGATTCTATGAATTTCTGAGGATAGAACTGGTAAAATCAGCGTGCAAAATATCCAGAGGAAATGCGACCTAAAATGGCCCAAAAGCCTGGAAATTGCACATACATGATCCAAAACTCCTGAAATCCATACTAAAACACCTAAACTCTTCCAAAATGGCAAGGACTGCTGGGAAAAGCATGTGGAAAAGAAAAATGTATGCTGTGTCCTTGTGGACAAAACTGGTACTGCAGGTTCCCCTTCTCTCCCCCTCCCCCTCCCTTGTGCTTCTTTCTTGTGGACAAACCTGTACTGCAGCCCCCCCTCAAGTTGTTCTGCTTTCTTGTGGACAAAACCAGTATTGCAGCCCCTCCTCTGTAGTGCTGTCCCCATGTGGACAACACGGCAACTGCAGCCCCTCCCGTCTATTAGTGCTGTCCTTTTTTTTGACAAAATCGGTACCGCCGCCTCACCGCCAGTAGTGCTGCTTCCTTGTGGAAAAAACCGGTACTGCAGCCTGCCCCAGTATAGCTGCCTCCTTGAGGACAAAACCTGTACTGCTGCGGTCTTGTGGACAAAACAGGTTCTGCAGCCCCTACCCCCCAGAAATGCTCTCACCTTTTGCACAAAACCGGTACTGCAGTCCCCTCCTCCCCATTGGTGCTGCCCCCTTGTGGACAAAACCGGTACTGCAGCACCCTCACCCTAGTAGTGCTAACCCGTGGTGGACAAAACCAGTACTGCAGCCTCTCCACCATTAATGCTGACCCCTTTTGGTCAAAACCGGTACTGCCAGCCCTTTTCCCTTACTTGTGCTGCCTTCTTGTGGACAAAACCGCTACTTCAGCCCCCCCCTCGCCCCCCACCGCAGTAGTGCTGCCTCCTTGTGGCGAAAACGGGTACTGCGGCCCCCCTTCTGCCCCTATCCCAGTAGTGCTTCCCCTTTTTGAGAAAACTGATACTGCAGACACCCCTCTCAGTTGTGCTTCCCCCTTGTGGATTAAACTGGTACTGCAGCCACTCCTAGTATAGCTGCCCTTTTGTGGACACAACCAGTACTGCAGGCCCCCCACCACCACCACCATTCAGCAGCACTGCCCCCTTGTGGCCAAAACAGGTACTGCAGCTTTTACTCCCCAGTAGTGCTGTCCCCATGTGGACAAAACCGGTACGGCAGCCCCCTCCTCTTCACTGGTGCTTCCCACTTGTGGACAAAACCACTCCTGCAGTCCCCTTCCCCGGTTCTGCTGCTTCCTTGTAGACAAAATCGTTACTGCAGCCCCACCCCCCATAATCACTCTTGCCTTCCTATGGGACATGGGCACAGCTCACGAGGCCGATGCTGCTCCCTCCCTCCCAGCCAGCTCCACAAGAGCCAGCTCCTGCCCACCGAAAAGCAGCTTGGCTGCGGCTGGCTGAAGAAGGATTCCCCCTCCCACATTCTGTCTTCCCCCTGTGCCAGCAAAGGGGAGAACATTTGCTGCCCCACTGGGCCCCGGCTTTGGGCTCACCTGCCATCCAGCTGTAGAAGGTGTCCTGGAGGATCGTGCCACAGCCCAAGTCAGTGAGCTTCGCCTCGCCGCTGGCCAGGTCAACGAGGACGTTCTCGGCCTTGATGTGGTGGTGCAGGATGCCGCGACTGGTGCGGTGCCGCATGGCTGAAGCACCTGACGGAACAGACCCCGCGCCCCGGGCTCTGGCAGGAACCCCCCCGCCTCCAGCAAGTGCCACAGGTCCCGGTAGCGCTCCGCTTGCTCCATGACCAGCGAGAGCCGTCGGGCAGCTCCAACCAGTCCAGGAGCCGCCTGACGCTACCCAAGCCAGGGCACGACACCATCCAGTGCAGCACCAGCTCCTGGGGTGTGGATGGCACGGTGCTCTCGCCATTCTGCCCGGGCCAACCGCCCGCCCCGGGCGCTGCTGCTTCCCGAGCCGTCCCGGGCTCGGGCGGCTCAGGGCCGGTGGCCGAGCTGACGGCCGGCGGGGCTCGCAGCGGGGAAGCTGCCACCGACGGGGCGGGAGCCGGGCGGCTGCGGCTGGAGCCGCGGAAGGGGCCTCGTTCGGGGCCGGGACCGGGCCAGGGCCCACGCCAGGCCAAGCCAAAACACGCTGCTGCTCCAGCACCAGCACCAACAGAGCCAGGAGCTCTGCCAGAGGCTCCTCAAAAGGCGCCGCAGCCAGGACGGACAGAGGCCCGCGGAGGGGGCACAGCAGCGGGCCCGACATCACCGGGCAGTGGCCGGCTCGGCCACGGGCGCCTTGCGGGACGCGGCATGAACCGGGCTGGGAGACACGGAACACGGACGGGACGCAATGGGAGCAGAGGGAGTGTGAGCGGGACAAGGGGATGGAGAGCGAGCTGGAAGTCGAGAGGAAAATGATCAAGAGAGGCGCTGCCGCAGCTGCTGCTGATCCGCCGGAGCACGCGGACGTTCTTCTGAGCTCCAACGGAGGAGCCGCCGCACGCCCCGCGAAATGAAACGAACAAACAAAACCCCGAACTAATTCATATTAGAGAAGTTACCAGAGGTCGTGGCAGCATTGTTCCAGCAACTCACCACCCTCGCAGTCTGGAGGTTTTTTTTCTGCATATCGAATTTACACCTAGTTATTTTTCGGCGGAGCACCTCCATATGCAGGTTTCTTTTTTTTACCTGAGGGCGAGAGCGAAACTCGAGTGTACGTAAGGTCACTGTACCGTTGTCGCATTACCATCCTCTTTGCAGAGAAGAGGCAGAGAATGAAGTGTTTGTAGTGAAAAAATGTGCTTTTCCAACAGCAGTGTGAGCTTTTTACGCACACGCAGTTCTAATAGTGCGCGCAGAGAAGCGACTTGTAAACATCCTGCTCCACCAAACGTCTGCAGTTGGATCTGCAATACTGAGAAAGTCACGATGGTTTTGCTGCAATCCCTCTGCCTCTGACTGCAGACGGATCGTGTCTTTCCCTATCCTTGCTCAGGTGGCAGGGGAACAAATTGCGTCAAAGTACCGAGGAAAAGTACTCGAAACACTTGGCTACAGCGCTGGATGGTGTTCTAGGAGAAATATGGATGAGATATTGACATAATGGGAACATGACACCTGCACACACCCCTCAAAAAGCTCAACTGGAGCACCAATCCAGTGCTCCAATTTTAGTACTGCAATTTCAGGTTTTTCTTCTAAATCTTTCCCCAGCCTTATGATGGAGCAAAAAAAAATTTTTTTTCATGATATTACATAACATTGTGATTGCTTACTTTTTATATACAAAAAAAGGTAGAATGGCTGTGGAAGAATGAAAGTCTCATTAAAAAAATTTCACTGATTACGATTTTCTGAAGAATTAGAAATGTAGAAGCACTCTGATAGTATTTTCTTCTAATATTGAGGATCTTCCACAGCAGAAAGCTGTTATGTACAGGCAGTGCAATATGTTCTCCATCCACCCACTGGGGAGGTTATACACCCACTTCCCAAAACAGCTTTCAGGTCACAAGAGACAGGAACTGTGTCTCTGATAAGGTTTTCTTCAACTATGGTAAATGTAACTTAAGCAAATATTTTTATTACCTGTGGTTAGTAACTTTCTGTAAGCAAAATTATCACTGCTGCTGCTTTAGTCGTGTATCATATATTCACTAGAGTTTTATTCACATTAAGTCAACACAACATTAATTTCCTGTGCATTACCCCATAGACTGTGTCCCATGATTACATTAAATTGTTGTTTTGTATTGACTTCTAATAGCATCTTTTTGGAAAAATGCAATAGAATATAGGCAAATCTAGTGCTAATGAATGTGTTTTTACTGTTAACATTACTTTTCTTTTTGGAGCCCCAGCATGGAGGAACAAAAAGAGGTGATGCCTTCGCCTCCCCCACCTCCTGGACAAGTAAACAAAGCAGCTGCCATAAGGCAGAGCTGATTCAAAGAACGAACACTCTCAGGATGAGGGTGGATCTGTCAACTTTTGCACCAAGACACAAATGGTGAAATTAGGAGTTCTCCTTTCCTTGAAATTCCCAGAAAGGCCAAGAGAAGTACCATAAACAGGCTTCTAACACTCAATCCACAAACATAGATGCAAAGGAACTCCTGCAAACTTGCACCTGTACTTTATAGGATAAATCAATGCAATTTTTTATGAGACACCATCATGAATTGGAAAAAACCCTAAACCACTGTTTAATTTTAAGCAAAATATTTTCGTTTATAGGCTTGTTTGTATAAAAAGCAGTTACTTGAAAATCAAATACACCTAAAATTCAGCATGTAAATAAACTGAAATTGTCATTGGTTAAGATCCATTGCTGAAAATGAGGGCTCTGAATGACATTTTAACAGCTTTGTGGGGCAAGAAATAAAAATGTGTGGTATGTGATCCCATTTTGTTTCTTCATTTTCATGGGGCTTAATTGACCTAAGGTTATCTTGATGGTGGCTTTATGCTCATCCTAGATCATAATGGTAAACTTGTAAATATCACAAAAAATAGATAAAATGAGAGGGTTTTTTCTGTCTAATGGGAACACAAAGCAAATCCAGACAAAATGTTGCTTGTAACTTAAATGTACCACACGAGATCATAAAGCTCAGTGTTGAACTGTTGACATTTTGCAGTAGTATTTTAAATGAAGATGTGTTTCACCTAAAAGGTGGAATCTGATTTATTTAATGAGTTAGGTTGAAGGAAATCATTTTATAACCTCATCTGGTTATTATTATGAAATAATTTTATAACCTCAAAGCTATGTCTAGATGAGTCCTATATAAGAAATTAATGACAGACAAAAGCAAGGTGTTTTTCCCATGTGCATAGGTGAAGTATTCATATTTATTTTTTTTCTACACTGCAATATTTATTTTTACAGGAATGGTAAGAAATATTGTTCCCTGTTAATAACAATATATGTAGCTTGATTTCTTACTTAAAAGATGTAATTGGCCTTGATGTCTAGGACAATGAAAGTTACTTTAATGTCAAGCTTTTCTAATATGCAACAAATACTTGCTGTCTCTATCACTGGTCAGAAGCTGTTATTTTTGTGTGTTTTAAGAAGAACTGTAGGTTATTTGTCCTTGTAGATAAAATTGCTGTGTTGCAAGTGTTGATCCAAGAAGCATCTCTAAGTTCTGGAAAGGCTGACATAGCTTCACAGTGGGGTTTAGGTGAGAGGGAACTGCTGGAGATCTTTCACCTTCTCATCTGCTGGGAGTGAGGCTGACTCCAAAGCTCTGTCAGGTTGCTCAGGGCCTTGTCCAGTCAGTTTTGAGCACCTGGAAGGATGGAGGACCCTTAATCCTGCCCTTTCACATGCTGGCTACATTCTGGCCAGCACAGCCTGGCGTGTGACCAGCCTTCACCATCACAAGGGTGCAGTGCAGCATCATTGTCAAGAGAACTGATGGTTCCCAGGATGCAGAAACTCTGGGGAAATACATGAGAGACTCTGGCTCTGACAGATGCCAAGTAATTTGGGCTGTAACCAGATCCTTGGGAGGAGAAAACAGGGATGAAGAGGAATTCACATGGGGTTCTTTGGCATTTGTCTGTGTGCTTCTGAACATCTGTGCTCAGTGAAGTGCTCTGAAGATCAGGTCTTGTTTTGCATTTTGCTTGCAAAGATGTACTAATGGAAGCAGCAATTGATTTGCAACCATGCAGCCCACTGTTTAGGAGAGTTGTACTCTCACAGCATTAATAACAGGGAACCTGCAAGCTAAACCACACTCCCATGCATTTTTCACTCCCCAGTCTGCATTGGGTTGGTGGTTTTAGAGTGCTGTTTGTGAGGATGAGTACAGGAGCATGAACCTGGCTCCATAACCCATGGAAGAGCTGGCAGGCAGTTTTGCAAAGTGAACAAGGCATAGCTGCTGCTCGTTTCTCATATTGTCACAGGTAAAGACCTGCCTTTATTCTGCAGCATTGCCATTGCCTGCAGAAAGCTTTGACTCTGGGATTTTTGATACTCTGTTGGGAAGAAGCTGAAGACCACAGACATCCAGCTTCTACTGAATACTGTCCAGGAAATGGAGAGTTAAGTGTGACCTTTCACATGCTTGGCTTTTGGTGTAAATGTCATGATGGTTTGTGACGTTCATCAGATTCAGGTTTGCTTTATTCCAAAGATTCTCCACCTCTGTGGTCTGATCCTATGTAGACTGGAGAAGTCTGAATCCTTATCCTGTGGAGGTTGTAGTGGCTTGTCTTGCAAGCTGGGGAAGTAGCAGTGCAAGCTAACAAGGAGTGAGTGCTGCATGGGCCACACTCACAAATATTCTTTACAAGGCATGGTAACAACAGAAAGGAGAAAGAGGAAAGGATGACCTGGACGAGGTTAAAGCATGGCCAGGCAAATAAAGGAATAATCTTTCTTGGCTGAGAGCTACTTGTCTGAAATCATAGGCCTTCCTTGCAGATTCACTAGCAGGCTTTCACCAGCCCCCCTTGGCGCGAAGGATCTCAGAACAGAACACAGTGGTATGCATTTTCCTTTCTGTTATTGTATACTGGAATATCCAGCTCACCACCTGATTTGATTTTAGCTGTTTTCTTTCAGCCCTCACTCTCATTTTGCCTCAGAGTTGAGCCAAGCTAATAGTGGGCTGCTTCAAATGGGCACTTCAAACCATCTGCTCCTTTATTTCATTTCTTGGCTGGAAAGAAGCCTGTTCTGTAGGACTGGTCTTCAGTAAGTGTTGATCTCACTCACCCAATGCAGGAACGTGGTGGCAGTATGGTGAAGGTGAGGCAGCCCCACAGAATGGCAGGAGAAACTTATGTCAGCTTGCACTGATCATCCTTCCCTTGGGCTGTCCTTTTCTGATTTGCTCTGTTGGGCCATCCTAAGCAAAATATTTCCTTGGGAAGTTGGGGGTGAAGAAGGGAATTCATCATCATGAGGGCATCACCAGTAAGATGTTCATTCCACTTGCCATGAACTGAGCCAGGGTAGTCTTCTTTACTTTCCCCTCTTTCAAATCCAAGTGTAATTCTTCCTCATATACTAAGAAGAGTGGATCGCAAACAATGGTCAATTTTCCCATTTCCTGGGTTTGAAAGTCATTAAGGATCAGTGGAACAGGGAAAGGACAGACCTTTTTAATGTTTCCAAAGGGAAAAGCCAGCTTCAAAATTGCCTTTTTGAACCTGAGAAGTTTTTTCTGCTCTGAGAAGTTTTTCATTTGCAGACTGATAGGAGGCTCATGCCTGGGGTTTGAGGGTGATACTGCCTTTGATCCATTAAAGAATACTAAAGGTGAAAAAGCTGGATCCATAGTCCTTGCTAAACTCATGAAAAGAACTCCTTAGGTTAGAAATATTTGGGAGTTAAGTTAGGGCCCATTTATCCCATTTATGAAGTTAGGGAGTTTAAATTCCATTTGGAGATGCAGGCTACTGAATAGAGCCATGATGCTTAACATGCTTAGGTGTTTTATTATTTGCAGCTGGCATCTGAAGTGTCAGTGGTGTTGAGTTCTGCACAGACAGAACAGGATGAACACCTAATCTTCGTAATGTAAATCCTGATACACTTGAAAACCAGTATGGCAGTGGTCCAGTGGAATCCTGCTGATTGGAACAAATCACATGCCGTTTGTTAGCTCACCTCACCTTCTTTGGGTGTCCTAAGGTACTGCTTTTCTCTTTTTCATTTTAGGAGAGGTGGAAGATGCTTAGAAGTCTTTCAAATCTTTGTATTGTAAAATAGTGTTATGTGATAAGAGTCCCCAAATCCTTGTTTAGTCAAAGCCTCTTGGTATGGAGAGGAGTTTCTTGGTATGGAGAGAAGACTTTACCAAAAGGTTTGTCAAGCATTGGAGCAGGCTGCTCAGGGAAGTGGTTGGGTCACCAACCCTGAGTGTTTAAAAGATGTGTGGGTGTGGCACTTAACATGTTTTAGTGGTGGACCTGGCAGCGTTAGATTAATGGTTGGGCTGGATGGTCTTAATGGTTTTTTTTCCCCAACCTAAATGATTTTATGAAACTGCAAAACCAAATGTGGTGATACTAAATGTAAATGGATTTTCACCTTCAGGAATATTTTTAGAAGCACATCTTGCCTGAAAAAGTTTTCTGCTCTTTTTGAGAGCTGGATCTGTATTTTCTCATGTGTTTTGCAGCATTACTTTAAAGCTTATTTCTGGTGAGTTATAGAGATCTCCTGGAGTGGAAAATAAACTGTTTTCTGTGTTATTTATTTGCAGCACTTGCATGTGTCTGCTGGGTATTTAGCTTTTTCATGTGAAGAGACTTCTAGCAAAAATAATGTTTTTCCTCACTTGGTAATGTTACTCCAAGGGCACAGTGTGGAAGACAGAAAAACTTGCCAAGTGGATGAACAACTAAGAATGATGTCTATCTGCAAAGAAACACGTGGAAAAATGTTACCAGAATGGGAGACCTCTTTGCAGTTCTTTCAGTCTACCCAAAAGATATTTGTGGGCTAGGAGGGCGGTGGTCTAATTCAAGGCTTTCTTATTGCTGTTGATCTGACTGACAGTGAAGTATTTTTATAGAAAATTACTGTGAATTGCTTTCAGATGCTATATTGGACAAACATTTGCAACTTGGCAAGATGGACTTGTGCATTGTGTTCCTCTACTGTGATTAGGATGGAGATACAATTAGTAGTGTGTCTGGCGTTTGGGCTGTTTGGGGTTTTGTTTCTTCCTTTTGTTTGCTTTTTTCCTTGATTCTGGCAAGGTGCTTTGGGTGGGTAAGTGAAGAGACTTAAATCTAAAGGCTAATTGTATTTCAGGAGACTAAAACTTCCCGTTGTTAAGAGCTACTTCTGGACCTCCCAAGCCGCATTCTAGGGTTGTGATCCCTGCTGCATTGCCTGATGATGCAGGGGTTTTGCTCTCAAGTCTGTCACTGCCTTTACAGCAGTCACAGGCTCCTGGGAGATGTGCCCTCTGCCTTCCTCTTCCCTGAGCCAAGCTGTCTCCCCTTAGAGGCACTGTGCTTCAGGTCCCTAACAATTTTTGTAGTCTCAGCTGGCTCCTTTCCTGTTTTGCCACATCCCTCCTGAACTGTAGGACCTAACCTGGAAACGAATCCTGGAGAGGCCTCACCAGCTCTGGACAGAGTGGGAAGAAGTCACTCTTTTGGCTGTGCTAGACAGTGGTTGCTAGTGCAGACTGTTTATCTTTATCTGTGATGGGAACATACTTCTGGTTAGTGGTCAACCTGTTGTGTGCTGAAATCCCAAGTCCTTCACAGAAAGGCTGTTGAGCAGATGGAATCTTCCAGCCTGGCTGAACGCACAGAGTTGTGTCACCCCTTGTGCAGAGCTCTGCTCCTCTCCTCCTTGAACACCACAAGGTGCTACTCCTCAGGTTGACTGAGGCCCCTCTGGGCAGATATTCTGCCATTTATTTAGGTGGCCACTCTCCCAACTTAGTCACCTGTGGCTGTTTGTGCTCTTCACCCAAGGTAGAACCAGATAAAACTTTGTGTTGTACTGCATGTACAAACCCCCTGGAGAGATTATTTCTGTCTTGATCTGTGTGGAACAAGACAACCACATAAACAAGCATGAGATTACTTCAACAGGATCTACCTGTTTGCTGAAAGACATTGCTCAGTGCTCAGTGGTAAGGCCAAGCACAGAAACCCAGGGAAGGCTGACACAAAGCCCTGCTTAGTACTGATGCTGGTTTCTCCTACCATTGCTTCCAGGCATCTTGATTGTTCACAGATCAATTAATTGATCTGTTGGGTTTTAGTCTGCTTTCTATGGTTGTGCTTCCTACCTTCATTTGGCAGTGACTTTTTCTGCTGTCATCTAATTGATGGTTATTGCATTATGGCAATACTTTAGTGTTCCACCACCCTTGCCTCTCACCTCCCCTTCTTTCTTCTCCCACCACTTTATCCTTCAACCAACCTTTCTCTCACATCTCCCTTGTTTTCTTCCCAGTCCTATGCTCACAGTGATCTCACCTGACTCTTTCCCTCTACCATTCCCTTTAGTGTTCACCTTGTACCATCCACCCTTACTGTAAAATTGACTTCTCTATTCCATCAACAGAGTCTGCTTCATTTCTGACAGAGCTCATGCCCTTTGCAGGGCAGCCCAGGGAACCCTCCAGGGCCTTTCCTATTCTTTCACTGCTCCCCTGCAGTGAATGTGTGGATGCTGCGCATCATAGGCAACACTGGTGTTTGTGTGATGGAGGAGGTTTGTAACCTTGGATGAATTCTGACAGAATCTCCTCCCCTCATGTTCAGTGAAATGTTTGGTATTTCTCAATGAGCCAGGGCTGAGCCTCAAGGAGTGGAGGATTTTGGTCCTGTTGTCAGCTTCACTTGAGAGATTGCAAGCTCTGAAAGACATCCTGTCCTGGGTAAAGCAAAGAAGGGTGGAGTCTCTAGCACTGTTGTCTCATTTTGAGACAATTTACAGGGTGGAGACTCCAAAATAAGTTGCCTCCTGTCAGTCTTTAACCTCTCTCCCTTTCACCAATAAGACAAGTGCAATGAGATAGAAATGAAAAAATAACAATTTACTAAAAGATGACAAAGCGATAACCACAAGATACAAAGGCAAATGGTTCAACCTCAACCCACAAATGCAGAAAAGGTTTTTCCAGTTGATCCCCAGATAAGGAATGACGGCTGTTCCCACTCTGGGCCATATGGCAAATGAGTCGCTGTGGTTTAAAAACTCTCTCCTCCAGACAAACAAATAATAGGGAACAGGAAAAAATAAAACCCGGAAAAACCTGGAAAAATTCTTTTTGTCTGAAAGGAGTCAGTGTTACTGAGTCCCCAGACTCCTTTACCTCTCTGCTTCTGAGGGAAGAGCTCCTGAACTTCCAGGGGCTTTAGGCTGGAAACCACCTCCTCCAACTGTGATGTGCTGGTATTAAACACTGAACACTAAAGTTCCTCCTTCCCTATTAAGTTTTCTTCTAACCATAACAACTGTTTGATTCCATACCACCCACAGCATGGCAGGTACAGGGTTTTTAGTTCAAAGAGTCTCACTTAGGACTGATGTTTATAGGGTGGCAAGGTGATTTGCTTTTATTCAGTAAATTTCCATCCTGGCCACAGTCCAGGTTGGAAATTAATGGAATTTTTCAAAGTCCACCAGCAATGGTTCCACTCCACTTGAACTACAGGGAGCGCAGACCTGCAACATGCTGGATGAAGATTTGCTCCAAAAGAAGCTGATGGCTGCCAGAACACACCTGCAAAGAACAGCTGCAGCCATGCCCTGGAATCCAGCCATGATCCTTCTCCAGTCTGTTTCTACCAAACCAAGAAGTTGAGTAGGCATTGCCACAAATAAGCAGGAGGAAGTAGAGAGACATCTAGAAATAGCCACAAGGGCAGTTGGCCAGTGCTAGGCAGACCTGCAGTAGGAGTGATCCCAGATCTATGAGTGAGTATCTGTAAGTAGAAACTGCTGCTGTAGCAATGCCCCTACAAAGCAGCAGTTTTGTTGCTGTGCGATAAACTTCCCACTATCATATGAACCATATAATCATACAGCTTCAGCCATATGACCTTCAGGATGTGGGTGCAGCATGGTTTTATGCAGTAATAGACTCCTTGTTCTCTATTTCCTTCTAGAGATCAAATTTAAAGTAGTTTGGCTAGAAAGAAATGCTCCAGTTTCTAAATTCTGTGGAGTTTCCAAGCAGACAAGTCTTGCTGTAATTATTTTTAGCATGTGGCTTCTGCTATCAGTTTCTGACATGGCTCCTGCTGGACCTTTCCCAGTGAAATCAGAATGTGAGGTTTCAAACTGTTGTCCTGGATCCACAAGCAGCAATGGCCAATGCACAGATGGTCAGCAGCACTCATAAAACATTATCTCTTACATGGGAACCTGATTTCTTCCCTTCCCCTTGTCCCTTCCAAAAGGATACTGCTTCTCTCTGATAGATACAAACGAGTATTTCCCAGAAATACAAAAACATGGGAAAATGCTTGCTACTGGGCGTCTGGGCTAAAATGATCAGTGTGTTTCCTCTCACACTATACTCATGCCACTCCTGGTAAAGAAAAACCTTCCCAGAAAAGGCTTGTGCTGCAGCAGGAGAAACAAGGCTCTGACTAATCCAAAATTGCTGCAGGAACTCTGCCTGCTGGGAACTGGCTATTGCTAACTTCCCTCCAGCAGCCCATGCTGGCCACTTGCTGTGGTGGCTGAAACATGGAACTTGCAGCAGAGAGAGGAGGAGGCGGGGCTCAGAGTGTAGGCTTTATTTCTGCAAGAGGGGAAGAGAGGGAGGAGTTAAAAAAAAGAAGGAAAAGGTGATGCAGGGGTCTGGCTGGATTCCAGCTGCCACACGCTGCACCACCAGCTGGTATTTCCAGAGGGCCACCATCTGTCAAATGCCACAGAGATGACACCTACCTCGTCCCTGCAGCCACTGCTGTCCTGGGGCACTATTTATCTAAAAAAGCCATTTTTGCCTTCTGTGTTCTTTGCAGAACAAATGCTAGCATGAGCTGCCACTACTGGCACCTTGCTCCTTAGCATGACACCATCGGGGTGGCTTCTTTAAAAGGTTTTTAAAAGGGTGTCCAGTAGCTTCACAATTAAAGCAGGTACTCAGTGCAAAAGTCCCATCCTGCAGGGTGCTCCTCCTGGAGCAAGGGTGCTGGGTGCTTTGGGAGGTGGAGCTGAGCTTGTTCAGCTGAATAGGGAGCAACCAGCAAAACACATTTTGGAGCAGACAGGAGGGAACATGGGATGCTGCAAGGAAACAGTACCAAGGAGATGCTGTCTGAGGGCAGGAGGGGCTGGGGGTCAGGCACTGCTCTGGGAACTGTTAAAACAGAAAGAGAGCAGAGAAGAAGCCAAGTATGCCAACTGTTGGCATCATGCTGGAAAGATTTATTGTCTTTTCTGTGAAGTAGATAAAAGTCTTGTGCTTGAGGAGAGGGGGGAAATGCCCAGGCTGCACTGTTGATTTTTTACAGTTTAAGAGTCATCCCTGAAAGTGTGAGGCTTAGCTCTTCCCTCTGGATATCAGGAGTGAGTGCAACAGGTTTATATCATTATGGGACTTGTATACATGGGCATCCCACATCTACTTGTACCCTTCCCTTCCCTTCCCTGAAACTTCCCTGAAACTTCCCTTCCCTGAAACTTGCCTTCCCTGAAACTTCCCTTCTCCTACCTCTACATTAATACTTTCCTTTCCTACACTTCCTTTGGGGCACAACCAAAAATGCAGCTCTTCCCCTGACCAAGGCAGCCTTCACTATTCCAAAAAGAACTTGCCAGCCTCCATGTCTGATCCCGCTTGGCTCAATCAGGACCCTCTAAGGACACCTTCCCTGTCACAGCAGATCCAGTCCCATAAACAAAAGGAGCAGGTGAGCCAGTGGTCACTTCCCTCTGCAGCACCATCAGATGCAGTGCCTTGCCCTTTAGTGTGGCATGGAAAGATGCCAGAGAGTTGGGAAGAGGTTTTCAACTGTGACAAATTGCATTGGTGTCACCTGGCTGGAGCCAGGTGGAGTCTGCCAATGCATGCTGGTGAAAGAACCAGAGCTCTCATTGAAGCAGTGGCCAGGACCTAGGGCTGTAGAGCACAAAGCAGCATTTCAGATCAAAGCAGTGACAGCAGGATGGATGGATTGTGAACAGCTGGAAACAACAAGGCATCCAGTCTTAGCAGTATTTTCTGTGGCTGTGGGGTGCAGCTGGGGCTCATGGTCCCCAAAAGCACCAAAACTCTTTGAGCAATTGGCATTGGCTGAACCCTTACAATAATATCCAATACCCAAATGCAGTTTTATTGAGTTCATTTGACTTTCTTCCATGGTGTTGAAGAGGAGCACAGCCTGCCTCTCTGCAGCATATGGCTTGACTCTCCTACCACAGCCACATCCAAGGAATAGAAGGAAAAAGAGAAAGCGAGAGAAGTCTTCCCAAAGCATAGCAAAGCAAATGACGCCTGATACTAATTTGATCTGACCTGTTTCTGAAGGCAGTGGAGGACACACCTCTCAGCTCCATCTGTCTCTTACTGAAGAGAAGGGACACAGACACTCCCAGAGAAACCTGTGGGTGTCTTTACAAGAGCAGAGGAAGAATAGGCAGCTGCCATGGATAGAAAGTAGGATTTAAGAGGGAAAATAATCCTGCTTTTTTCATTCATAACCATTTCTACCAAAGCAGAGCTTGGCAAGAACATAATATGGGAACAACTTTAAGCCAGTTCTCCTCTAATGGGATAAAAATGAAGACTGAGAGGCAAGAGCAGAAGGGTGACAAGGTTATCGGCTTTCCCCAGCAGGATATCTGTCAGCCTTTCTGGATGGAGCTCAAATTCCCTGGCATTTCCTTCTGTAACTCGGTCAGAGCTGTTACTACTCCTGAAGTTGTCAAAGAGCCCAGTCCCCTTGGACTAGCTCTCAGAACATCTGTTGCAGCCCTGTACAGCTAATCTGTGCCTGCCCCAGTGCTTCCGCTGCAGAAAGCAGCAAAAACCTCGGTCACGTGCCAGGACAAATTACTGACACCTGAATCTGAATCTGGCAGGTTTGAGACCATTTTGCTTTCAGAGCAAAGGTCATAAAACAAAACTAAGGACAGGAATGCACAGCCCAGGGTGGTTGGAAGGACAAACATACTGACAGACAACATGCAATTTTACAGGCATCACCTCCTAGAGCTCAAGCTCCTCTCGAGCTCTTCAGAGCTTTGTTTCTGCTCTAATAATCACACATGGAAATGAGGCCAATCCCAGCCCCTTGTCCCAATGCACCTTTTCAGCAGAGAGGGAAGACCCCACACCAGTATCTTTGGCAAGGCAGGCAGGGCCAGTGAGCAGATGGCATATCCTATTGTCCAACGTTTTCCCTCATCCTGCCCTGTTTATTTCACCCATCAGTCACTGGTAGCAGAAGCGCGGTGGGAAAATCTGTGCCTGATTCACTGGCACAGAGCCCAAGAGCACCTAGCACCCACTCACCACACAACTTCAGGAGCTGCACATCTGGGGAGAATGGTTCCCACAGTTGCCTGGTGCTTGTTCCCCACAGAGAGAGGGTCAGGGGCGCAGACGGGGATGGAGGCAAGCACTCCACATCTTTCCTCCGTGCTGGAAACCCGTGTGCAAGAGTGAAACCCTTGCAGTGGCAGCACTAGTGTGAGAGGAGAGAGGGCCAGTGCTCTACCCCATGGGGACATGCACAGTGCTCCCAAAGGTCACGAAATAACGGGACGCGGTCCCATGGTCGAGAGGAAGATGCTGCCCAGACAGAGTGCATTGGATGGGTGTGCAAAGAGGCTGTGCCAGCGGTGCAGGGCGTGTGCACAGATGTAGGGGTATCCGTGACGTGTGGCTCCCATGTCCCACTGCAGAAAGGCGGATACCTCCCAAAAGCCAGCAAGGGCCTCAGGATCTCCTGAGGAGCCAGCAGAGGAGGATATGAGGAACTGGACAACGCTGCGATCATAGCGGCTTCCCAGCTGTGAGCGCTAGGACAAAGAGCGCTGGGTCCCCACACACCCAGCTGCGGCCAAAGCCTCGTCCCAAGCTGGAGAGCCAGGGATAAACACTAGGAAACAGGGAAGGTGGTCCCTAGTGCACAGGGACAGCACCTCGGTGTCCTCGGGCTCCGGTGCTGCACCGGCCGCGGGGTGGGTGAATTTGCGAGTCCTCAGCTGCACCCGAGTGCACCCGCGCTGCGAGCACTGCTACGGAGGGCTAGCCGCACTCTCCGGCGCTGCCTCAGCGGGAGGGCGCGCTGGGTTGCTGGGGCGGGGCGTGGGCGGTCCCCGGGCCCGCGGTGCCGCTCCCCGCGGCGGGCGGGGCCGCCGGGCCGTGAGGAGAACGGCTCCGACATGGCCCGGGCCGGCCTCGCGCATGCGCATGCGCCGCCCGGGAAGGGGGGCGGGTGCTGCCCCGCGCCTGCGCGCTGCGGCGGCGGGCGCCATGTTGGCGGGGCGGGCTGCGCGGTGGCGGTGAGCGCTCGGGGCTGCTGCGTTCGCTCCCCGTCTCCGCCCGGGGCCCGGGGGGTCACGGCCGAGCGGGGCCTCCCCTGGCACCATGAGCGGCGGCGGAGGCGGGCGGGTGTGCGACCTGTCGCGGCGCAACCCCCAGGAGGACTTCGAGCTCATCCAGCGCATCGGTAGCGGCACCTACGGCGACGTTTACAAGGTGGGCGCTGCGCCGCGACCCGGCGAGGGTGTCGCCTGTGTCCCCCTCTCCGCTATTGAGCATCCCGCTTCTCCAAAATCTGGGAGAACTTCTGTCGCCCAGCTGTGTGCCCCGGCCCTCCCGAGGGCAGTGAGGCCGCACCCCTCTGGCGGGGTCTGCGCCTCCGCACCGGCCCGGCCCCGGTGAGCTCTCAGCCCCAGTGAGCGCCCGGCCCTGCCGCTGGCCCGGCCGCGTCCCCAGTCCGGCTGAGCTCTACTAGACCGGCGGTGCCGGACCGGCCCCGTCCGGCTTCCGGCGGCCGTGGAGCCGCCCCGGCGGTGGGCTCCGGCCGCTGCTGCTGGGTGACGGCTCGGGCGGCCGGGTTACGGGCGGAGCTTGGGGCTCGGGTCTCTTCCAGACCGAACCGGGGGCTGTAGGGGAGTGGGCAGCTTGCTAGCTCGGTTCCTGCCCAGATGTCATCGTGTTAGTCCCGGTGTGTGCTCCCGTCGCCGTCTTGTGTGGGAATGTCGGTGTGTGTTGTTTGTGTCGATGTGGGACCTGAGTCTGACCGTGGTGTCAGGATGAGAGTCTTTCAGGATTCCCACCGAACTTCAGCAAACGTAGGAGAATTAAAGCAGAAATAGCTAAACATAATTTGGGTTGGTTTGTTGTTTTTTTTTTCTTTGGAGGAGCTTTATAATGCGCATTGTTATTTTTCTCTGCTCTGGCAGTGTATGTTGCTATTTGTGTATCCAGCTGCCTTTTGGGATGTGGCAGCCTTTCCCTGGGATAGAATGACACTGGTTGTTACTTGTTCTTGTTTGGCCTTGGAGAAGAGGGAAGAGCTGAAGTTTGTTGTGTGCAGCCTTCTGGAAGCATTAATTGAGCTGTGTACTTTCCATGCATCTTCTGGTCTGCTTTTGTCGTAACAGGGTGTGTGTGTGTGTTTGAGGAAACTTATATTGGTAGGCAGGACTGTAGGGAAGTTTGAGATGCACAGTGCTGGTACTAATACTGCTTTTTCACTTTAAGTGAATGTGCCTAGAAGGAAGTCTTGCTTGGGTTGGGCTGATTTTGGTTTAATCTCGTCTCTCTTAAATGTCATGGAAGTTTCAGGACCTAAATCCTCTTGTTGGTGCACTATTAGTGTGCTAACTCCCTGCTTTATTAATTTTTTTATTGAAAGGGGGTTTTGTGTTCTTTGCCCCACCTTGCCAGCTTTCTTTGAGTGTTTGTGTACTGTGCTGATGTTTTACTTATCCAAGTCTACTTGCCTTGTGCTCTGGGTTTTTCTTTTTCTGCAAATTGTTTTCTATTGTGTGTGTCTCTTTCTGCTGCAGTTTTTAACTGGCATATTGAATCTGGTACCTTATCAACTTGATTCCTTTTCAGTGTTTTGTATGTGACCGATGGATGTGAATTAACCATGTCACCTGTCTTTACGGTTTCATTTTAAGGACATTACCTTCAACCACAGAGTTTGGAATATTTATGTGTGCAATACCGTAATGGTTTGTTAATGGTTTGTGAAGGTTTCCTTGATGTTTATCATACGTAGATTGCAGAAACCTTCAGTTTGGTGCTCTGTGAGTGGCCAGAGTTTGGCACTGCTTGTGGCTTTTCCTTGTTTGAGGTGCAGCATGGATTTGTTGATGTTTACATTGTGCCTATACCAGCTGAGATAGAGGGTGATATAGCAGAACCAGGATACACTAGGCTGGTACTGTAATTATTTCTTCCAGATGAGAGGTAAGTGTTTTCTGATTAGAATGTAGACCCTGTAGGGAAAATGTGAGGTGCTTTTCTCTTGTGTGAGTTATTGCACGTTTCATTCTGAGACAAGGTCTTGCCCAGGGTGTCTTCAAAGTGGACCATGAAAGTAGCCCGAAAACAACCACGGCCAGTCACTTTTAATGTGACAAAGAAGTAGTAATATTGTCTGAAGTGTCATCCATATGCCAGCTTACTGATGCCTTATGTTGGTGAGTGGTTTCATAAAGCCCCTTTCTTTTGCCTTCACTTGTCACCTGTAGGTGAACTTTGAGGTGGATGAAATAATGGTGTGGAGTTGAAATCAGCTGTGTGCCTACAGTGCTCCTGAGTGGTGGGATTTCAGCAGAGTGGTTCCAAGCACTGCACGTACTTGGCAGCTTCAAGCTGTAATTTGTGGTTTTGCCCTCTTAGAGAAAGCCATGTAGGAAAGTGTTTCTGCTGTTAGCAAGCAGGGATTATTGCCTTAATAAGCTGACAGTCTTGTTTTGTTGAGTCTTGCTAAATGCTAACTTTCTGCAACCTGATTTCCTGGCAAAGCATTGAGGAGCTGAATACAGAGCAGGGTGACACCTACTTCTCTTGCTCTGCTCTAATTGAACTGAGCTAGAGCAGGCCATGTTTTAAATATTTGTTTCGTTTTTTAAATAAATTATATATATATATATATATATATATATATATATATATATATATATATATATATATATATATTTATATATTAAAGGAAAGAGAGACCGATCCAGTGGTCTGAAGTTTATTGAGTTTGATATAAGAGCTGGTGGTGAGGACTGAACTGCAGCAGTTGGATGGGAAGGAGGATGTGGTCAGATGGATACAATCTTGCTGCTGTGAGTCCTGCTCTCTAGGCTGCTATCTGGAAAGGGACATGTCAGTGCACTGCCAGTACGGATTTTTGACGCAAGCCAATATTTTACAATTGTCTGCACTCCCAGCAAAGTTCAGCTTTCAGAAAGGCCTTGGAGCAAATCACAATGGTTTCATCACAGGAGAGGTAATGGGTAACTTGTTCATGCCATTAGCTCTCTATCAAATATTCACTGCCAACAATAATGTGTATGTTCTACCTAGCACCAGTGCAAATTTGTTGTAAGAGATGAAGTGTTACTTGAATCGCTTAGTTCTTCATGTATTCTTTGTGTGGGTCATTTCTGGTTTTTTGTGTTTCTGTATTTCACTGTTGTAAAGAATTTAATTGTATAGTGTGCTCAGCAAAGCAAAAGAGAAGAATCAGCATTTATTGGTTTTGAAACAGAGATAATGTTCTGTCCTGCTCAGTTTCAGGAAATATTCCTAAAGTCAGATGAGGTAGTTGCTTAATTTTGTTTGTTCTGTATTTATCCTTCTCACGTGTAGGAAGACTTTTCTGTCTCTTGCTATGAAATTGCCATTCTAACAATCCCTACTCCCAGAAACTCTGTAAGTTGTGCCATTCTGTTAAGGTTTGGGTCACAAATGCTTTCACAGGGTTTTCTCACAAAGACTGTGTTGTTAGGTTTCCTGTTTGTCCCCATTCCTGTACCTTTGGTTTTGGTAGTAACTGCACAGAGTTTGGAAGTATTTTCTGAGGTAACTGTAGGTCCATTTTGTTAATGTGATTAATTTATATCACAGCATGTCTTAAAAAAAAAAAAAATCATTGCTTTGATATAATAAAGGTTGAACTTCCTTTGTCATCTCACAGGTCATTTGTCTAATGCAGGTGAACCCTTCCAAAGATTTTGAGCACCTTATTGCTAAAAAGGCCCTTTATTTTGCTGAAATTGAAATAGTTGTGATAATTAGTGAGATTGTTGTTCTGCAGAGGTTATCTATTATATGGTGTTTGCCTTATTTCAGTTCTTTTTTGCATTAATGGCTTCAGCCAGATAACAATTGAAGCCAACACAACTCAGTGGGGTGCACTTTGTTTGGGGTCTCATCAAAATGGAAAGCCTGGGTTTTGGGTTTTTGCTCACCAGCCCTTTGGCAGAGAGGTTGGTTTTGTTGAGGGAAGTTGTGTATCCACCAGTTTAACTGCCTCATGCTGGAAACCTAATATTCTGTAGGTATCTCTGTAGAACACCTGGTGACTATTACTACTTTCTGCTGCCATCCATATTTTGGGGTGTCTAGTTGCTGATAGAGCTTCTGTGTGTTGCTGGAAGAGAATGTATCCAGGTCAGATGAACCTGAATTTTGATGAACTTCCATTTCTTGGTATCCTCTTCTCTACCTGTCTGTGCTTTTGCTTCTCTTTCCTGGGGTGTGATCCACTAGGGCATCAATTCTTCAGTGTGCTGCTTCTGAAATGTTGAAACTGTGCTTTTTGATAGGCATTTTAATCTTCTGTTCTTCCTAATTGACACTACAGCTTTTGAAGCCTCTTGGCTTTATTAGCAATAAATGTCTGTGTTTTGACATCTTTCTGTTGAGCTTTAATTGGTTTTTGAACCTCTTCAGGTAGGCAGAGGATGTTTTGCCATCCCATTTTTACTGCACTGAATAAATGCTATAGGATTTAGTTTCTGGGACTGTGGTTTCCTCTGTGTCTTGCACAGAGGTTTTTGTCTAACATCAACTTTATCAAAGCATTGCTTTCTGAAATTGTCACTGTGTTGGGTTGTGGTATTACACTTTCTACCAGAATGTGGAAGCTAATTATTTTTAGCTGGGGGAGTCATGCGGGTTTGACAGAGGCTGAAGAGAAGGGCTCTGAAGGCTGGGGAGTTGCTTGGGTGCGTTTTCCTGTAGAGTGGAGCTAATCGGGCTCAGGAAGCCTCTTTGTACCCTGGGACCAGTTTTCCCATGGAGTATTAACCTGTTTAGAAATAATTTTGTTCAATAGTTCACACAGGAAGTGGTCAAAACCACAAACCCCTATCTTAGACTTTTGGTTTTTTTGGCTTTGTTGCAGCATTATACACTTTATATTATCAGTATCCATTTGAAGGATAAACAAAGCCTTTTTAGTTTTTAGCTTTTATTTCTAATTGTTGGTGGTTTTTTTATACAAAATTTTTATCTGATATCCTGCTGTTTTTACAGAATACACTAATAATTATTTCCTGTTTAATTAGGTAGTGCTCCTTTAGCTTGACCTAGCAGTTGGTGGAATTTTTGAAACTCTTGCTCAGATGGCAATCTAGATCTGTGGAAGGGATCTTTAAGTAGAAAGAGCAGACATTCTATAAATGCTGTATACATTCGGTAAAGTGTCTGCATGTAGCTGCAGGCATTGTGGGCTAATCTTTACCTGTGGAAAACCACTATTTCCATTGACACAGTGAAATCTGCATTTGAAGGAAGGGGTTGAAGGATCCTGCTCATGGAAGTAGGTGTGGTAAACCTCAGCATCACAAAAGTTGGGAGTTAGAGCAAATAAAAGTGTAAGTAGTAACAGAAAAGGGGCTGGGGTTTTCTTACCTGAGCTTCTTCAAAATTTTAGTTGCATTTTGTCAGCTAAGAAGTACTTGTTTGAAATCGTTCTTCGTCCACCTACTGCTTTTTGATTTTTCAGTCTCAAAACCCATAAGCAACTGGCAATTTCTGTGGTATTTTCCTAAATAAAAGTTTAAGACAGTGTCCTTCACATTGAGTTGCTGTGTGGTACTTACTTAAGCACCCCCAAATTCAGGGTCAGAGCCAGCTCCAGCAGGTGTTGAAAACCATACAGTGCTTGAGTCATTCTCAGTCTCTCATTTGAGTGAGCTTGGAGGCAGAATTGCTTCACAGCTGATGATTTGAAAGGTGTTTGAGATCTAGTAAAACCTGTCAGGGGTACCTCGTCCTCATCTCTAGCCTTTGGAAGGAGCCCTTGTGTCACTACAATCAAAATAATTGTTTTATATACCCAGATTAACAAAGACAATTAATATTCATACTGTTGATAATACTTTCAATGCTGATTACCCAAATGGAACAAGATGCAAAATTATAACTTATACAGATTGTCAATTTGGAGTCATGCTATTTTAATCTATGCCCTTAAACACAGTGTAGCCTGCTGTTGCTGAAGGTGTTGGTGGCCTGCAGGAAATCAGATCTTCTTCCTCCTTCTTGGCTTTCATAAGCCCAGGAAAACCTGTATTTCTTTCCTTGTTCCAACACTCTGCTGAGCATAGTGACCTATGGAGCCATAGTCAGTGACACAAACTCCTGACAGATGGGCACAGTATTGTTAAAAAAAACAATAAAGCAAAGAAATCATGAGCAGGGTTTCTGAGGCCTATGAAATGTTTTCATCTTGCCTTGTGCAGGGAGTGTAACTTCAGAACCTTCTCACTTGCATCCAATACAGTTGTATCTCATTGATCATTTTATTAGTACAAGTAGCCCTGAAACAACTCTGTGCGTGTTAACAAGGCTCCCTGATGATCAGAGGTTTTTGTTAAGCTTCAGTAGCTTTTCTTGTTTATCTTGGAGATTAAAAAATGCTGATGTTTGATTCACAAACATTTTGCTTCTGTTTGTTTCTTGCTGTGAAGAGAAAATGTTATGAAAAGAAATAAGGAGTAAAAATTAAAAATCCTAGGTTGGGAAAAGAAGGAGTGAAAATCCTAGCTCATGCTTCAGTGGTGGTAGTTTCTCATGTGTTTCCTTTTTTCTCTGGTACAGATGAAAGGAACTCATGTTTTTGCTGTTCTTAAATATCTATGCATCTTATTTCTTCCAGTGATGGATAGAGACATTGCTGGCATTGTGGGGTGTATAAATAATGACTTACAGGGAAAGTTGCCAGAGAAAATGTATTTGTTAACTATTCTTTCCACAATCAATCAGGTTTGGACTACTCCTTGACTTTTTTAGGATTCCCACTGGTGTCAGAATCTCTGCCTGCAAATTATTTGCAAGTGCCGGTGCTCTCAGCATTGCAGCAGTATTGACACACCAAAGAATGGTGAGAGGTTTGAGATCAGCTGCCCAAGGTGTGAGCTGAGTAAATCTCTAAACACAGGAATATCCTCTGCATTTGTTTCTAGACTTTGTTATTGTTTCATTTTTGCAGTCTTAGGTATATTTTCCCCTCCACTTTTGGTTTCACAGCAAGGTCCTAAGCTGCCATGTAACAAACCTTGCACATACTTTGTATGTCCATAAAGGTCTGAATTCTTACTTCTTAAAGTGACTTAAATGAGACTTTTAGCAGTTTACAAGGTGGGTCTCTGGCTGCATGTGTAAATTCTGTAATTCTGGCCTTTGCAGAAGCCAGCTCTAAGCCCTGTGTAGGGGTAGCATGGGCACTGCATTCTGTACTCCTAGAGGTTCCAAGCCTCCCCTGGGGAGAGAAGAGGCTGTAGCTGGGCATCCTTCAGTGCTTGAGTGCTGGGAAGCAGCTTTGCTGCCTTCTCTCCATGGTTGGGTGCAGGGGCACAGAAATGCTCTGAAAGCCCTGGACAAATGGCTTCTTGGTACTCTATTAGAAGCCAAATGGCACAGTTGCAGAAGAGTAATAATTTTTATAGTAATTTATGTTGCTTCTTAATGGCTTTTAAAAAATGTGGCTTCCTTGGTTGCTCAGTAGAACAGAGGCCTTAGCAGGACAGAGCTGTGTTGGTCAGAATATGGTGCTAATGGCATCAGGGTTGTGGGTTTTATCCCTCCATGGGCCATTCACTTAGGAACTGGACTTGATCCTTGTGGATCCTTTCCAGTTCAGAATATTCCACGTGTAAAAGTGCAGTGTAGCTCTTGAGTCATTGCTGCTGCAGTTGGCTGCTGTGTGTCTGAAGGGAATGTTTTGAGGGGAATTCTCCCTAACCCCTTTGTTACTGCCTTGCTTTGTTGAGCCCTTTGCAGCAAGGGGAGGCTGCTGTTGTTGTTGGAGAACAAGGTTCAAGGAGCCTTGCACATAGCAAAATGGGGAAGAAGCTTTTTGTTGCTCATCTGAGAGTTTTGGAAATGGTCCTACACACTGTAGAGCACAGCCCTTGGTGTCCCCTGGATCCCTTGTCTGCTGAGACCCACATGTGCTACACCTGCTTTTCAGTCTCTCAGGGTTGGTTTGGTTCTGGGTTTTAATACTGAGGCACGTGTGGTTGAGGACTTGCATAATTGAAGTGGTGTGTTGCGTTGTAGTTTCCTGAGCAGACTTAAAGCTTCAACTCTCAGTACAAACCAGATGTTTAGTGTTCCCCCACAAGTGGTTCCACTGTGTTAAACCCTTGTGTACCTCAGTTGCTCTTTGACTACTGCTGTCAGAGAGCATCAAGTCAAGAATGCAGAGGTGGGTGCTGCATTCTGCTTTCTAAATACTCCTTTGTTGTTTTTTTTATAGGCTCGAAATGTTAACACGGGTGAGCTTGCAGCAATTAAAGTAATAAAACTAGAACCAGGTAAGTGGTTTCTTAAATGAAGTAGGCCACAGAAACGAAATATTTCTGTGCTTAAGATAACAGTTGTGCAAAATCAATCAAGTCCACTTATTGAAAGAAGGGATAATTGTTTACTTCTGGTGTAGGAAAAAATACACTGTTCTTAAAAAAAAATCACAGCAAAACAAGATGTAAGAGGAAAAATGCAATTGGAGAACACTTAAGTGAAAGCTGATTAAAATTTCACTGAGAGTTGTGGGGTTTTTTGTCCTGTGTTCGACCCATGTGTTATAAAAATTTCTAGAACAAAAGAAGACAGCAAGGCAAAAGAAACTTGCCTGGTAAAAGAGTAGAGGAAGAACTAAAAAGAAGGATGAAATAATAGCTGAACATTAGTATCCGGGAGTTGAGTACATTTCCTGAAAATCTTTTGGAGGCTCTGATTAGGACTTCACTGTCTGCTAGATTTATGCTTGCACTGTGCTTCTCTGGTGATTTCACAAATCAAATCAGTTCTCGGCCTGCAAACTGTTCTATTAATAAGAGTAGGCCTGTTGAATAGAAGTAATCTGGGAAGTAAAACATCCAGACTTTTAAACCTCTAGCTGTTGATGTTCCATTTATAGATTTAGTGGTGGGGGGGTGTGTGTAATGTTTTAACTGCCTGGTTTGATCCTTAAGGTCTATGTGGGCAGGAAGGGAAAGAAGGTATTAGTTTTTTTCCATTTTTTCCCCCATACAATCCTGGAAGTGGTTAGAAATGTTGTGTTTTCACAGTGCATACACATTTAAAATTTCAAGACAGGACAGTATGTTACTAGGTAACATACTACTAGTTCAAAAAGTGTATGTTAATCACACTTCTTTTCCTGACACTGAAAGTGTGGTCTCAGATGCTCCTGTCTAGTTCTGCTTCTTTGTTTTTATGTCAGTTCCCATTGCTGGAGTCCTTGGCTGTGCATAATATGGGATGTCAGTCCAGCTAAGCTGAGCACAAGAGCTGTGCTGTGGGCAGAGCCTGGGGATGCCCTGAGCTTTGGGGAACTTGTTCCCATGCTGTGGTGATGGATGAATGGTTGGCATCTTGATCTGAAATATTTTTTGGCAGCCTTTAGACACCTGAGTGATGCTCAGAGAATGGGCTTCAGCTGCCCTGTTTTGGAAGTTTTGCAGGTTGGGGGTACAGTGTGCAGACTCAGGGCTAACAGTGTTTAGGGACTTGCTTTAAGGCTTTATGCTACGTTTGTTTTAATACAGTGAAGATGCTGGTCACATACTGGAGGAATTGTGTCCTTTCATGGAGGTGCATGTGTGAAAATAAATTCCTCTGTTCTTTATTGTCTGTGTGTTTAAAAGTCTAGCTAGGAGACAGGAAGCCATCAGCAACACAGTACAGATAGATGCTAACTTGCACCTTATGATTTAAATTTGCTCTCAGTTAAATAAAATGCATGGGAATATTATATTTCTGGTTATAAATAACTCAATTGATAGGTCATCAGTATATTAATGTACTGGGAAAAACTTAACACATTCCCAAAAGAAAAACATCTCAGCTGTGTTTTCAGTTTCACACATGATTTTCTCAGTGTACACATCTGGTAAGAACCTTGAATAGAAAGACTGGGACAACCATGGTACCAAATGGTGAGATTCAGGTAAATGCCACCCCTGTGTCAGTGTTTTCTGGATGTGAGTTACAGTCCATAAATTTACATTCTTGTGGAGTCTGCTGAAATGTTGCAGCAGCAGCCTAGTAGTGACTGGTTATGGGGTTTTTTGCTTAGGAAGATGAGCTAATGAGTATGGGCATATGGCCAAAAATAGCGAAGTTTTGTTGTGTTTTTAAGAACCCAGGCTATTGGCAAGGTTTATGCAGATGGACACAGTGGGGGTTGTAGGGAAAATAAGGACTTGGGAAAGAGCTATGGCCAATATTGTACAAGCTATCAGCAGATGTGTGGTCCATCTGTCCCAGAATGAAACTTAAGAATATCATTACTTATTTCTGAGCCCTTGTTAATAAATACTCATTTACAGCTGATTTATGTCTGTGAAACTTGCAGATAATTTGTCTTAATTACTAAGAATGTTTATTTTATAAACATGTGCTGAAAGTTGTGACTATAATCCAGGCCAAAGAAAAAACTTGTTCTACTACATTTCAGGAGAAGATTTTGCTGTTGTGCAGCAGGAAATCATTATGATGAAAGACTGTAAACATCCGAACATTGTTGCTTATTTTGGCAGCTATCTCAGGTACAGTTTGTTTCTTTTGTTCATTTAAAAATGTGTCCCTGTCCCCTTGTAAAGGACAAATCTATAAAGTGATATAGGCAAAATATAATTTACCAAGTATAATCCACTTGTGTATTTTTTGTTCACCTTCAAGTCTGTTCCATGTACTGCAGTGTCTCTCTAAATCTGTCTTCCAGAAAAATTGTTCAGTGACCACACAGTCATGTTTTCTTGCAAATGAGTTGGTGCTTAAAAGCTTTGAATTTAATATAAGTAGAGAATTAAGCAGAAGTATGGCAAGTATGAAGAGTTTGTGTATATAGTATCTTTTAAATCTGTTTCAGTAGAATTTCTGTTTTTCCAACATGTGAACTTCTGACCAGAATGTGAAGGTTTTGTGTTTGTTTCTGGAGGTGAGGCTATTTGCATTGTAGAAACATTGACAAATATATTCAGTTGTCTTACCAGCTACTTCTTTTAATCAGTCAGAGCGGGAAAAGATTGCTTAGTATAATTAATAAAAAGCTGCTTCTGATGATGTTTTAAGTTTTCATTTGAAAACAGGTAGTGCACAACTATCGTTGCATTCAACTTTCTTGAGCAGTTTTGTATTGAAACACTGCCTCTTCTCTTGTGTTCAGGTTGGAGGTGCTTTTTCTTTAAAAGAAAAGTTTCCCTCTTGTCTCACACTATCAAAGTAAACCTTTGGAGACCCACTAAGAAATTTTGACATATATGCTATGCATTTTATCACTGTATTAACACTCCTCCTTGGTTCCCTCCTCTTTTGTTGGCAGGGTGCTGCTTTTTTGTCTGGGCAATCAGGTCATTGTCTTTGAGACTTTTTGTTGTTTGGCCTTTTGTTTTCCAAGCATATTTAAATGCTAAGAAGAATAAGAAAAATACCATTGTCCTATATTTGCCAGCATATTGTTCCCCAAGGATTTCTTCTGTTTGTGTAGGCATTTTTCAGAGTGACATTTCTGCCTTCCTATTAGCCTGGGTGTTAAATTGCAAACATTCAATAGCACTGTTGATCCTGCCTCTGTTTTACTTGCTGCTCTGCAGAGACACTCTACACTGTTGCACTTGGATGTTACAGGGATCTTCATCTGTCTCAAAGTGCTTAGGCACAGTGATGAAAGGCTAGGTTGAAAATAAGAATTGCAGTCACTTCTTCTGATCTTCTTACATTCTTTTTTTTTGTTTTCTGTAGGGCTTTTGCACACTGGGAAGTGAATGCCCAGTAAGCAAAAGTGAGAATTTACAACACTTTAATGCTTCATGTCTCTTACTTTGTGGGTGCTCTGCTGCTGTCCCAAGGCTGTTGGGAGAGTTCTGGCTTCTTCCCACTTCGACACTGCTACCACTTCTGGCATCAATTAGGATGCAGCCACATAGGCCCATGAGTCCAGTGCCCCCAGAAGTATCCCTGTCTGAGTCCTACATCAGTGTGGGGAACAAAGAAGGGTCTTGCAGATGTCTCTTCAGTGCTTCTTTCTTATTCAGTTTTCTTGCACGGGTTGTCACACTGCTTCTGTGTCTGGCTTTGGTTCAGCTATTTCAATAGAAAGCTTTACTATTATTGCAAGGTAGGCTTTAATTGACCCCTTGAAATGTCTGGAGTTAACAGCAGGGAATTCTACTGCTTAAAACTCCTGTAATACTTGGACAATACCTTTCCCACCCCTAGAGGAGGCAGCTGAGAATACAGCTTTGAGGGCTGTGTGCAGTCTAGACATAAAAGGGGAGGACATCCAAGAAAGACAGTTCTTGGAGCAGCAGCTATTCTAGTTGTCAGCTGCTGGTGAGAACACTTGCAGTTTGCTTCTCAGGAGGTAAGCTCAGCACTTCCACTACTGCCTTGCGAAAACCCTGCCACCAATGTGTCACAGCTGTTCTGACAGAGCCTTTTGAATGCAAGACACACAAGAGCAGGTAATCGGGAAGCTGCAGAACAGCCATCAGTCTTTCCTTTGGTTCTCCTGTGTTACTCTCTGCTCTAAGCTGGTTGTGTAGAATGTGGGTTTTTTTCACCTGAGTAATTTCATGGCCAGGGATGACTAGGCAAGTCCCAGATTTTTTGCTCTCCACAGTCCTTTTTGTGGGCACACATCTTACCAATGACAATTACTGAGTGATAATACAGTTAATGGCTGTAATAGAAGATACCTTTGACTCGTTCAGCCCATTGTCTATTCTTAGAAAGCACCTTTTGTGGAGGTACAGTGAATCATACTGAATTGATTCCCTTAGTAAGGGAAGAAGATGCTCAATAACTTCCCTTCTGACCCTGCCACCAAAAATATCCGTAGGTATTTTTGAAGGAAAAGACTTTATCTGAGCAGGCACTTGCCCACAGCATGGACTCTGCCTAACTTCGACTAAAACACAACAGTTTCACTTAATTTGCTGTGAAAGACATTTGGTTGAGGGACCCCCTGGGACTTTGTTTTGTATTTGTTTCTTGTATGTGTTAACTCCTATGCTTTGAAAAAAAGTGGAAAAGTGAAAATGAGGAAGAAATAAGAACCCACATTTGTCTCTACTCTCAGAAAAATGTGTTTCAACAAAAATCAGTGTGAATGTTTCACTAATACTGTTTTATTGCTTCATTAAAATAGAATGTTTTTGACTATTTCATTAGTTGCTACTTAGTGAAGTGTCACATAAAGACTAAATTATACTCATTATTTGACTTGTATTTTCCATAATACAGAGCATGTTGTGTTGTGCTTTATAGTGTTTGAGTCCTCTGACTTACTTTTTATAAGTCCTCTGCAAATTTGACAGCTAATGAATGGTTTTGTTCACTCTTTAGACGAGACAAGCTATGGATTTGCATGGAGTTCTGTGGAGGTGGCTCTCTACAGGATATTTATCATGGTACGTTAAGACTTCATTCATTAAAATCTAAGTGCAGCTTATTTCCAAAAATTGAAATGATTGCATTGTTTTGTAATTGGAGAGGAGGAATCCTAAATTTAGTATCCATAATGATTAATTGAAGGTCAATTTTAGCTTATGTTTTTGCTTAATTCGTTTGGGGTTTGTAAACAGCAGTTTCCATCCTTCAGGGGCTCATATGTCCATCACTGCTTTTGAAAGGCTGTAAAATTAGACAATATTACATTTGAGAAAAGAGAAAAATTGATGTGTCAATGTGCTGCTTTGCTTCATAGCCATTTTTTCTGAGCTCTTGAACTTTGCATTAGTATAATCTGTACCACTTCCTACAGAAACCTAAGTATGTGGATTGATTAGCATTTATGCTCTTGTCCTTTGTAAACTGAATGTTTGTATACCAGTAGCTCCCTGAGGGTATTTTAAATTTTTTTAGGGTTTTTTTAAGTTGGATGTGTGACATGTGAAAAGCAAGGGTGTTCTCTATATTTGCTTTAGGCTTGGCTTCAATGAGCAGCCAAAGAAACAAGGGCTGTCTGTGAATCTGTTGGATAAAGACAGGGTCAGTCAACTGCTTTCTATTTTTCAAGACACAAAATCAATTTTGAAGGACTTTATTGCCCTGGAATTAAGCTCTTTTTAGGAAAGGAGTATGCTCTAAGTGAGTAATGGCTTTGGGGTTCTCAGGTGATGTTTTTTATTCAGGAAGTCCATCTATATTGTAAATTGTGAGGAATTTACGTGTGAGGGTCTCATGTGCGTAAGCAGCTTTTGAAGTTTACCTTGGATACAATTAAAAGAAGCAATTCACAAGTTCACACCATGTTTTTACCATAGTTGTTGGAGTGTGGCCTTGATGATCCTTTGCCTTTTTGTTAATTTTGAGAAAAGCATCGTGTTTAATAGGCTTTGTTTTGTGGAACACCTGTAGAATAGGAAATGAACTCATGCCACATAAATGCCTGAGCAGATGTCTACAGGAGTGGTTTCCTGTTGCAGCTGATTTTTGGCCTCTCTGCTGGAAGTTAGAATGGAAGGCTCTTTTCTGGTCTTTATGTTCTAATGAGTCCTATTCCAGTTGAACTGTAGGCCTCTGTAATCTCAAGTCATTTAAGTTAATTGGAATGAAGTTTCTCAAAACAAAAATAGATGCCTAGATATGCCTATTGTGGGTGCCTATATATAGTTTTGTGTGGGTTTGGAGCTTTTCTTTTAGAAAAGAAAAGTTGGATGTAGATTTACTTTGAAGACATGTTGCATGATACTAATATTGTAGAAGCTAAGAAGTTTAATTTTTTTTTTTTTTAAATCTAGAGTCATTCTTAACTCTCTACTGCTTCAGTGTCTTTTGAGAAACTTCATCCAACTCCATCTTTGTTTTCTGTGCAAAACCTGAAAAGCTTACAGTCGGGACTGCATTTCCTGGTCTTAAACCCCTTTCAGGATCAAAATCCAGGGACTGGGATGAGTCACAGACCATTCCTTGCTTGCCACTGACTGTTTCGTTTGCGTATTTGTTCAGAATTTAATTGTTTTCTTCTAAGACACTTGAGTGAAGTTGGACCCTTGAGGAAGAGAAAGACTCCTATTCCCTTGGGAAGCTGCTGAACCTGCTTACAGGGGGAGTTTGAGAAAGTGTTTGGTGTGGCAGGCACAGGAGCAGCAGTGCTGATATCTGATTTAAGAGAAAGGCTGAGAAGCTGGAACTTTTTCTGGCAGTGGGAAGGATGGAAGGAGAGAGTAGAAATGGTACAAAGAACTGCCCAGGGCTCAAAGGGAGCTGAACAGAGTTGGCTGCAGCTCTGAGTCACCGAGTTGAAAGTCCAGCCCTCTATAGAAGAACACAATGGGTTTGTTCAGGGGAAAGAGTTATGCTTAAATCATTACTTGTGCTTCTTTTTCCTCTTAATTACTGTGAGATTTAAATACAGAAGAATTGTAGTTTCCATTCCAACAGTACTGGACATTTTTGACTTTGGTACATTCAGTCTGGGGTAAAGACTAAGCACATTTACTTAGAGACTTGTAGTGTTAGGTCTTATCACTGTGAATGGAAGTAATTGAGGTATGAATTTGGAATGGGCAGTATCTTATCTGATTCTGAGATTTTATTTTTTTTTTCTTTTTCCCTTCCATTTTAGTGACTGGACCACTATCAGAGCAGCAGATTGCCTATGTTAGCAGAGAAACACTACAGGTAGTGTCTCCTCAGTTATCTTTTAATGTGAAAGTACTAAAAGTTAAGAATAAAAGCTACAAATAACATGTGATGCCATGGAAGTCTGGTAATTGGATCACACAGCATTCTTCTCAGACTTTTGAGGAGGTCCCATATTACAGCCTAGAAATTTGTATAATTGTAAAACCTCAAATTATCCTTCTTCATTTGAAGAAAACTCTTGTCATATTTCTGCTGTAAATTTTATATTTGTTTTAAAAGGGGGGAAACAGCATTTAATTAGCAGTTTTCTTAGTCCATATTTTTGGTATAAATTAGTTACTATGTGTTTGAAGGAAAATCAAAACACTCCGTTTTGCGTATCTAATAATCAATCTGGGCCAATAAGAAAAAAAATTGCCTGTGTGCTTGAGATGTTTGAAGGTAAGGTCATTAACCTCTCCTTGTGGGTATGCTGGCTTTCATTTTTCTTTCCTAATTACAAGTTCAGTACAGCATCAAAATTGAATCAGAAACTGCTTTTTTAATGGGTGTCTTGCTTTGATGTGAGAGCAGTTCTTGACTTGTAGTGAGCACAAACCTGTTGAGTGCCATTGGTTGCGACCTGCTGCCTCCCAGTCTTTCAAGATAGCTCTGTTCCAAGCCATCTCCCTTGGTTATCACTTACCATCTCCCTATGCTATGCCAGAAATTGCTGCCTTCTGACTTACAGGATGTCATGTTTTTTTTTTTTACTTAAAGATCAGGCTTATGTTACATGTGGGAGTGTTAAGGGTTTTGAGTTTTTAAAACCTTTTGTTCTTTACAGTTGTAGAATGGTTTGTGTTAGAAGGGGCCTTTATAGACCCCCCCTGCAATGAGCAGGAACATCTTCAACTGCATGAGTTTTCTCAGAGCCCTGTCCAACCTGACCTTGAATGTTTTCAGAGATGAGGCATCCACCACCTCTCTCTGCAACCTCTTACAGTAGTTCATCAGCATCATTATAAAATAATTCTTCCATGTATCTAATCTGAATCTGCCCTCCTTTACTTGAAAACCATGATACCTTATCCTGTCACAACAGGCCCTGCTAAAAGGTTTGTCCCCATCTTTCTTCTGAGACCTCTGCACATTTGCTGAGGATGCCCCTGATCCCACTGTCTATATCAGCAGTGTAGATATTACAATCTGATGTGGGACCCTGAGGGACACCACTTGTAACGCTGGACACTGAGCTTGTTTACCAGTGCTCTGTGGATACAATCATTTAGCAATTCCTTACCCACCAGATAATCCGTCAATCAAATCCATAAAATTCTTAGATATGGAGGAGTGAGTAGTCTAGAATGGAATTTATGAAGCCATTTATTTGTGAGGGAAGATATCTTGGTTAATATGTAAAAACTGTGTGAGAAAAAACTTTTTCCAGCATTAATTTTGCCACCAGTGCCCTTGAATCCAGTGTCTCAATTGAATACTGAAGTTAATATTCAGTTCTCTATATTTAGAAGCCCACTGAATTCTCCATTTTGCTGAAATCTGTGAGATTTGATTATGAAAATATGGATCTTTTAAATATGTCCTTTAAAGTAATTTTTTCCGGGCATTCAGTTTTGAAAAAGGGGACTTCACTTTCTTCCAAGGCAGTGGTAAATGTGTGGGAATTAATGGTCTTTATATGCCAGTAGCATCCAGAGATTTAAAGACTGTACCTGGGACTCTTCTGCCTAATGCCAGTTGTTGCAGTGGTCTGGTAGATGCTTTGAAAAGATGAGTCTTGACATGAATATTTCCCATGAACATAGAGCCTTTTGGAGGTTCATGGTCACAGAGAAAGGAAAATGTTTGTGTGTGATTTTTTTTTTTTCTGGAAGAGAATTTTAGAGATAAGCCTAGAGTGTCCAAAGTGACCTGGTCTCTGATTTGTTATGCAGGGATTTGGTTCTATAGAAATTTTTCAGAATTTAAACTTAGTTTCTAACTTGTGTTGAGTCTTAATTTGTTTTGGTACTGTCACTGAGATCCAGGTGGCCAAATGCTTTTGCAGAAATCCATGAAATAAGTTGAACTCTGGTGTTATACCCGAAGCACTGCCTGCTAGTACATTTCTAGGCTTGGCTGAAATATGTAATGATACAGGAGATAGCCTTATCAGTGGTCCTGTGATCTAACTGCTGAGTAGAAGACTCCTAGGCAATTTACCGGTAATTACTTTGGTCTGTAAAGAGTGACAGTTACCATGTCCAGAGGAAAACTTGTTTGGGGAATACTTTTCTTCCATTAGGTGTGGTGACTGGTCTTCCATCTAGCCTATGTTTTAGATATTAGATTAATGTCTAAATATCTCTATATAAAGATATTAGATATGGTGCTACATTTATTGAATCTGCAAATTTGCATCAAATTACATTGAAATATAAAAATGTTCTTCAGTCAGTGAATCATTTAAAAGATTAAATTGGATCCTAAATATATATGGTAATTAAATAAGAAATGTATGTCAAATGAAAAATGTTGGACTAAATTACTCTTTAAATATTTTATGCAGGGACTATATTACCTTCACAGTAAAGGAAAAATGCACAGAGATATAAAGGTAAGTAAAAACTGAAGGGTTTTTTGGTGCTTTTAAAATAGATTACATCACCTCCAGTGGTCTTTATTGTTACATATCAGTTTTCAGTACATTTCTGAATATGTAGGGATTTTTAATCTATTAGAATGAAATAAAAGTTTCTGCCCAAGGGGAAAAAAAAAAAATCTTTCTTTAAAATCCATGCAAGGAAATAGTTGGTTCTTTTCTTTGGAGCCACGCATACTGTTTATATGGATGAGTGCTGTAATATTTAGCCATCAGCTGGTGTCCAGAGCAGTGTTGAGATGACTTTCAGGGTGTGTGCTCTGTGCAAAAGAAAGGTTTGCTCTTCCCACAGCTTTTCCAGGGAGCTTCATATACCCTTCTTTTTGAACCAGTTAGTGAGCAGAGCTGTTGCTTTGGCTTCTTGCATCGTGGTGAGCAGATTGCAGGGCAGAGGCTGCTGTTCTGTGCGGTTCCTGGAGACTACTTCTGTCCCCTCCATCGCATGCTAAAAATAGAGAGGGTGCTGCAAATCAGGCTATTAGTACTGACTTACTTAAGTTTCCATCTCAGCAAAGCTATATCAAAAGTGGCTTGTTCAGATTCTTACACTCTGTTATAGTTTCCTTCTGGTGCTTCCTGTTGACTTTCTGTTCCTGAAGTTTTACTACCTAGTATTTCCAAAGCTCTTCCAAATGTGGCAAGCTTCCTCCTGGAAATCTGACAGTAAATCATCATATTCTTTTGTGTTACTGCATGCTGTTGGTTTGGCTAGTTTTAGTTTCTTTTTTCCCCAGCAGCTTCAACTAGTTGCCTTCATGCACCCTGATTCCAAGTTGTTCTCAACGGCTGCAGGAGAATAATTGGGTTTTGAGCAATCACAAAAGTAATTCAGGTTTTGAGCAATCATAAAAGTATTTTTCTGAATGAAAGATTACTTCAGGCACCAAAATTAAATATTTTCCACTATACTTTCTATCCTTTGAAAGGGTACAGTGCACAGATACTTTTTCTAAGCAGAACTGTGCTAATAACAAATGTTTACAATGCTTACATTGAGAAGTGTTGTTTTTTTTAAATAAAGCTGTTCTCACGAGCATGGAAAATTACTGTCTGCATCTGCAGATTGCCTGACTGCTGAATTGTGTTTGCTTCCCTCAGTAGCTAAGTTCCATGTTTAGAGTACCTGTCCGGTTAGCTTGAAAGGTGAACAAGGTCAAGATCATGTGAGCAGGGCTGTTACACTGTTTGCCAAGCTCATTAACCGTGCTTGTGCAGCATGGGCCAAGTTTGCTGCATTTTATTGCAGGCCTGACTTTTCCTGCTCTGGGAAAAGCCATAATGTGTAAAAACACACGTTTTTGGAGCTTCATCTCTGCTGCCTTTCCCTCTACCTGATGGGCAGTGCAGTGCAGACATTTGAAGCTCCGTCCAGCTCTAACTTTCACTCAGCTCAACCTGTACCAAATTTCAGTCTTCAAATCAGGTTTGTTCTCGGTCCTTTTAGCTTGTAATTTTGTAATACAAACCTCTGCTTTGGATTAATTTTGGTTATTGAGCTGAAGTGGGCAGAACACAAAGCCACACAAAAATGACCTCTCCAAATCCAGCATGAGCAGAATCTCTGTTGCATAAGGACAGAAGTAGCTTTGCTAAATGCTTGATTATTGAGGCAGGTCCTTAAGGCTACAATTATAAGCATGGTTCTTAAACAAGACGAAATTATTTCCTACTTATGAAAAGAAAATGAAATTGTTTCCACTTTGACCTTTAGAGTTCCTGCTTCCTCTGAGTCATTGTAAATAGAAAAACGTAAGAATTAATCAGTACAGGCAAATACTGTTTATTGAGAGGTTTTGTGTGCAATACAAACTCTGTAGGACCATAGGCTAAACTAAGAATTAATGAAAAACACTGTAAATCCAAGAAGGTTTTTTTTAATGACAGAGTATCAGCTTGATAATTTCACAAACATTTCCTTGATAAGGTTGCAGATTTATTGAACACAGTCTTGTTCTCTGTTTGGTCCCTAATTTGCTGTAAGATCCCACCAATTCTTTTTTTAATGTGGTATTGGAGGAATCGGCATGTTTTAATTCAAGTAAACTTTTCTTTTTTTTAAAGGGAGCAAACATTCTTTTAACGGATAATGGACATGTAAAATTAGGTGAGTTAATACATTTTAGTGCTTAAAAATTAATATTTTTATGTGCTCTAAGAAGCAGCATGTTGTTTTGTTTAATGAGGTGATGGTTCATGTAAGGAATTGGTGAATATCAGAATTCTTTTTATCTTGCTGGCAGCATCTAACTAAACCAGCCAGTTAGTATCTGAGTATTAGTTGGAGTAATTTTGGAGCAATGAGGTAAAAGACCTGATATTGTAAAAGAAAAATAAAAGTCAAATCACAGGGTTTTATAAATTTTTAATAAACTCTACTATCCAGAGTCCTTAAATATGAAACGTACCTTGAAAGGTTATCTGAATCTCTTTTGTAACACAAAATGAGAAACCTCTCATGTACCTGCTAGGTCTCTGTGCCAGCCTGCTCTTGCCTGTATGGATAAGGGACATTTATGTGCATGTTTGGCAAGTGACTGAGGGGAACTAACCAGTGGAATCTGAGACAGACCAAGTTTCTATTATTTGCTTTTATTATTAATTTTTAAAAAATATTTCCAGTATATTTAAGTACCTCTTAATATTGGGGAAACCAGACTTGTGTTTGTTCATTAACAATTAATTACATCACATTATTTGTTAACTGTCTTTTTTTCTTTTCCTTTTTTTTTTTTTTTTTTTTTTTATTAGCTGATTTTGGAGTATCTGCACAGATAACAGCTACAATTGCCAAAAGGAAGTCATTCATTGGCACCCCATATTGGTAACTGTGTTTTACTTGACCATTAATATAATGATGACAAATATAATACTGTTGAAAGATTGTGATAAAGGCATGCTCTGTCACTTCTTGGATAGACTAACTACTAAAGGCTGTGTCAGACTTTCTGGTGAGCATATCTGTATTACTTATTCCAAATCCTGAATTATTTGAGTGTCAGGGAAAAGGCTTTAATGCTCTGAAAACTTGAAAGGCTGTGTAGTGCCATCACTGTTGACTCATTTTTCTTAATTTATAAAACCTAAAAACTAGCAGCAATTTTGATTATTTTTAACTTTGATCTTAAATATTTTTTATTCCCTGATTTTTCATTTTAGTTTTTAATGTTATTTTCCCTCCAGCCTAGATAGAACTTTTCTACAACTTTTCAGTTGATGAGTTTCCTTTGCCTTCACAGATCCACAGACTTTTGTCACTTGTGTAGTGTTTCTCCAAGCCATTTTTTCCCTTATTTACCTAAACTGATTGAATTCTCTGATACTGTTCTATCTGTACTGCATCTCTTTTCTTCCCCTTTAAACTAGTGTGTGTAATTTTTCTTATCTGAAGTTCTGCCTTTCATTATTCTTTTCCTGCTGAAAGTGGTCATCCCCTTTCACCTTGAAGTAAATGAGACACATTCTCTACTGTAAAACAGCACTTTTGTTGTATGTTTCACAGACATACTAAAATTCTGTAGTCTGACAGCATAGTAGGTGCAAGATAATAATATGTATAATGAAAAAAACCCTATGTTCAAATCTTGACATGAAATAGCCAAGAACAGTATTTTTATCATTCTTCACACCAAGGCTTCACTTCCCTTTCAGAATAGCACACCCATCAGTCATGATTGTGTGATTGGTTTGTGTCTCTTTCCCAAGATGTCTGGGTGACCTCAGTCCTTGCCTGTAACTTTCAAATCATGTCAGGCTTCTCAAATGACCTTAAATAATAACTTTGAAATTATTACAAAGGTTAAATGCTGATGAATAGCATCGGTTATTCTTTGCAAAGCTTCTGAGAGATTTGAGAGCAGAATCAAGGAAGCAAAATTTTAGATTGCAGAGTAGAAAATTTAGTTGAAACAGGCTATGTGAAGGTGTTATGGTCATTAGATCTACATGTGTCTCAGGGCAAGTAGACTGCAGTGCTAGTAACCCTTCCATTTAAATGTTTAATCCATGTTCCCCCTCTCCCATGGAAACTCCCTCATTTTTGATTTAGAGTGATTGGGATTTTTAATGAACTCTAGAAGAAATGTACCCAAATACAGCTTAGTTATGCCAATGTGGAGTAAGTTCTACCATGAAACCTGCTGATGTTTTCAGATCTGCAGATAAGGAGTGGAAAGGGCCCACAAGCTTCATTGAGTCCAGCTCTTAGCCATGCACAGGGCATCCCCAAGTGTCACACCATGTGCCTGGGAGCATGTCCAAACACTTTTTGAACTCTGCCAGGCTCATTGCTGTGACCACAGGATTTCTGTATTTGAATAATACGTCAGTTGAGATGCTGATCTCCTGGAGCACTCTCCAAGTGACTTCATCTGTGTTATATTTATTGAGTTATTTTGTGCATCTTTTCAGGTGACCTGTACTGATAAAGCTCAAAGCTAAGAAATACTAACATGTTGGCCACCTCATAGGGCTATATAGGACTGTCAAATTCATAATTCACTTTGGCCATTCAAAACACATGACTATTCCAAGTGAATAATTTCCTTGAGGTATTCCTGTTTATGTGCCAGTTATGTTTGTTCATTTTTGCCACCTGAGAATGTGAAACCACTTTGTTTACTTAGAGGTCACCTGACATGAGTGAGACAGGCTTTACAAACAAGGAGTGCTCTATACAGAGGTGACAATGAAATGAGGCAATCAATCTCGTATTTTCAGGATAGGAGAAAGCTGAGATTTTGGTGCTTTTTCTCTTGTTGGAATTCTTTTCTTCGAAGTCAGTGGATCACTTTCTGGGCAATGTGTAAATATTATGTGGATTTTATTGTTGTTGAATAATTATACTTCAGGCTCTTTGGTTGTTGAGCAGTATTTAGTCTGACAGATTCATTTCATTCACCTACTCCTAAATGGCCATTTTAGAAACTGCCTGTAGTTCCTAGAAGATGACTGAGAGGATACTTCAGGTGTACATCGCAATTTTTTACACGCACACTTATGTGTTTGTGTATCTATATATACTCTGACCTTATATATTGAGAGCTTTAAGGAAGAGAATACTGTGTGTAAAAAGAATGTTTGATTTGTGATGAGAAGTTTACCTTAAAATGCTTTTTACCATTCAGGATGGCACCAGAAGTTGCTGCAGTAGAAAGGAAAGGTGGCTATAACCAACTCTGTGATCTGTGGGCAGTTGGAATAACTGCAATAGAGCTTGCTGAACTTCAGCCTCCAATGTTTGACCTACATCCAATGAGGTTAGTGAGGGGTTAGAGCTTGGTGGGTAAATGCAGCTAATTAAGAAATCCATTTGAAGAGATGGCTGTGTGTGCTTGTGGGTTTTGGGTGTACTGCAGGGGCAATGGGCTGTGAGTGTTGTGAATGAACAGGACAGAAATTGTAACAACTCCTTCTGGTCCATAAGTGTGTAAAGTCCTTGTTGAGTCTCTTAAACTGGTGGGACTTCTTCCTGCCTGTTAAATAAAGTGTTTAATAATTTATCTTGCATGTGTTGAAGCATAACCACAGAAATGCTGTTCTGTTTTTTTTTCAGAGCACTTTTTCTAATGACAAAAAGCAACTTCCAGCCTCCTAAATTAAAGGACAAAATGAAATGGTAAGTACTTTTTTTTTTCAGTAGATAATGAATGTACTGGGAAATTGATTTTAATGTTTAGCACTTTGTTTTACAGGTCCAATAGTTTCCATCATTTTGTGAAAATGGCACTTACAAAAAATCCTAAAAAAAGACCTACTGCTGAAAAGTTGCTACAGGTATAAATTTATATATGAGGGGTTTTTTTAAAGTTACAAAATTAAAATATGCTTAATGTGAGTGGCTGGAATTTAAATCCCTGTGTTTCCTTCTGTGTTTCAGCATCCATTTGTTACCCAGCCATTAAATCGAAGTCTTGCCATTGAACTTTTGGATAAAATGAATAATCCTGATCATTCCACTTTCCATGATTTTGATGATGATGATCCTGAGGTAGGAAGATCTTTTAATCATAAAATCAGATTAAGTTTTTGTTTGTCAGTGAAACTAAATGATTGTGATTTATTGAGCCCCAGGTTTTTTGTGATCTGGGAATAGTCTCAAGGACTGCTATTACTTTTAGTTGTGCTGCTGTGTCACTCATACAAGCACTTAGCAAAAGTCATTGTATTTTTGGGAAGGGATGCCTGAAGAGGAGATTTAAATACTTCAAAATTTTGTTTGTTGCTGTTCTTCAACAATTTTGAAACAGTAAATGTGGTCTGCTTCTCTAGTCCTGAGTTCTGTCACATTCTGCTGTATGTTTCTTTGTGGAGTTATGTCTCCATCTGCAAAGAAAGCATTCATAAAAATTACTTTATACCTGTGTAGGAGAGAATGATCCTGTAGTTATTTTTGTTCAATGGTTTGATGTATGTTTTTTGCAGATTTTATTTTTCCATCTTAGAATGTTCTGAAACTTGATTTCGCCTACAATTCTGTCAAAGAATTCTTGATTTTCTGCTCAAACAGCTGGGAAAAAGTAGTCTGCTTATGTAGGGTGATAAACAGCACAGGACTGAAGTGTTTAATAAAGAATAAATAAGAGAAAAGAGATATTCTATTACTTCATCCCATCTTCATGCTTTCCTGCATGTTAGTGAATACTTTCCACATGTTTACAGTTTTTTAAGTGGTGGTGGTTTTTTTTTTTTGAAGAAAAAAATGTAATCCTTTTAACACAAATGCCATTGATTCTTTAATTACATACTTTTCATTCTTTTTAATGGGTAAACTAGTCTAAAAATGCCTTCAGAGGAAAAGAAGCTTAAAAGAAGCAACTAATTTAAAGGACTGATTTTCAGATTTTACAAGTTAAATGAGCTTTGACCCCCCCTTGAGCAGCAAAGACCAGTTGACTTGCACCAAGTGTTTCTAAAAGCTAAAATAAAAACTGTGGAAAGAAGCCAAAGTGAAATAGTAATTTTTTGTGTTATGGAGTGCAGTGCTTGCACATTTTCCAAATGAGAGGGAAAGAGATGAAGCCTAAGGATGGAACGATAGTCAATACTTCTAAAAGCAAATGTACACGGTGGGCGTGGGAGAAATTTAGTAGATTTTTATGATAAAAAAAATTAGAAGTCAAACACACAATAAATCCCTTAATGCAGTTGGCTTTTAGTCACTTAAGAAAAAGGTATCTAATTCCAGATGGAGTCAGCACTGAGAAACTTGGAACTTCTCGTCATAAGCTCTTTAGTGTCCTTTAGTTCTCTCTCTGCTCAGTGAGGAGTGAGCTCTGAGGCCCCTTAGGAGATATTTCTTAGCTTACAGAATAGTGTTCACTCTTTTATGTCCCTTGTGACTTGGCATTAAGAAGGCTCTTCTGTTGTCCACTGTATGACTTATCAATTATCTCATAATGAAGTGTGGTATCAGGAGCAAAAACTGTGCCTTGTCTAGGGAGAAGCTTAGCAAGTTTTGCATTTCAGATGAAAAATCTCACCACAGGCACTGTGATCTTTCCTATAACAGAATGAGTGGAATAAGAAATGTAAGTGCTTCTCTCATGAACAATTTGACTTTATTCAAAACTCACCTGCTCACAGAGGCAGCTGGAGGTGTTAATTTGAAGATTGGCCAGTCCTATATTTGTCACAATTGCCTGAATGCATCCATCAAAAATCAAAAGTGACAGTGTGGTACAACGTAATACAGTCCAAAATCAGTCCTGAGAAGTGAGAGCTTCAGATCTGCTCCCCAGTTTGTTTAGAGCTATGGATTTTTTGGGGTGAGGGTGTTAATGTTTTGAGATTCTTTGGTGGGCTGTTTTTCTTTTTTGGAGACTAGAAAGCTTTTCTCTCTGTCAGTACTTTGTCTTTGAAGGGAAGTTTGCTACCCACTGTGGTGACAGGTCTTCACTTGGCCTGTGCTGCTTTTAGGGAGATGCAATCAGTTACTTCTTGGATAGTCTGCAGTGCTATGAAATAGATCTGAATTTGCTGCCAATCTGAGGAGTACCATAGTACATCTTTAAATCATTTTAAACTCAAAGGTGAAGTGTTTAATGTCTGAAAACTGAAACCCGTGCCATTATTCATGTGTAATTAAAGAGGTTCTTGTATTCATAGAGTTGTTCGTTTGGCACCTGTATCTGAAACTGGCATTTCCAGTGTTTTTTCCCTTCCCCAACTCATAGAGGGCTTCACTGAATTTCCTGTCCATTCAGTCACGGACAGGATCTCTGTTTGGGACTGTGGACTTAGGAGATGTTGGCAATTGCCAACAATTGTTCTCCCTATTTCTGAGACAGTGATTCTCAGGATAAATGTGATATTAGCTGAAAAGGTTGTAAAGAGGAAAGTGCTCATGTTTTATGCTTAGCACACTGCAAGTTTTGGGGATAAGATTGCTTTTGAGGTCTGTGCCATGGTGGAAATTGTGCCCAAATGGCATTTGTGTCAGGAAGTTAACCTACATTGCTTTGTCCTCTTGCACAGCTCAGATGTCAGGTGTTTGTGTCAGCCTGTTGTCAGTGCAGGTATTTCAAGGTGACTTGAGGACTTTGTCCTCATGACTGAGAGATGAAGATTTGATCCTGGATGTATTTCTGTGGTCATGGAGAGGGTGTTAGGAGGACAGGCTCTGTCTGTAGTGCAACACAGGCATTTGTTTCAGGGTGCAAGTGCTCACACAGTATTGCTGCAAAGGTGAAAATACCTCCTACCCCTGCTCCAGCTGGGCTTCTGGTGCTGGAATTACAGATGCACACACATCAGAGACAACTAGTCAGTGCCTCTTAATGAAAGATTATAAATGAGCAACCTTTCAGCGTGTGGTATCAGATCAGACCTTGACATGCTGTTGCCAAGCATTTTCAAAGCCCAAAGAGTGCACAATAGATAAAGTGGAACTGTGGAAGGGAAAGATTGACACAAGCTGTGAGAAACAAAAAAACTGCAGGTGAGATATGTGGGAGAAAATACACATCCATAGTCTAAATCTCCAGTTTCAAGGAAGAGCAAAGTGAACAAAAATGGGAGGTGAAACCTCATGTGCATGTTGGATCCTAACAGGAATTAAAGAAGTAGTGTGTGATGAAGAGGGGACAAGGGAAGTCATGTTTGCAGATAGTATTTGAGGAATAAACAGTTTCTGAGCTATTAATGACTCTGAAAGTATAGCAACAATAGTATTAGTAACCAAAGGATGATTCACATGCAAAGATGCTCACCATGAATGCCCCCACATTTCTAAGAGAACTTGCAGTGGTAAATGTAGAAAGAAGAGAGAAAATCCAGGAGAGGGAAAAAAAAAAAAGAAGAAGGCCAGGTCCTAAAGTGCAGAACACTTCATCCTGTAGAGAAGTAAATGGAAATTCAGGGAAAAAAAAATAGAAGTGGAATATAAATATGAAGGTGAATTTGTAGAAATTTTGCTGTGTCTTGCCTCACAGCACAAGAGTGCCAGCAGTACTCCTTTCTATTCAGCTTTGAAAGCCTCAGGTAGATTTCTCATCTGCTTAAATAACATAACTGATGACATTTTAGAAATCAGTTTAAATTAAACCTGGGAAAATTATTTCCTTTCATCTAATGGAATGAAATCTGCCAGTAAGTCAGATTTAATCTTACTGATTATTTTAAAAAAGTACCAATACCCTTAAACTGAATGGTGAAAAAAGAAAATGCAATATGAGCAAAGACAGATGCTGGCCAGCATTAACTTTATTTGCTCAAATGTAGTGTTGTAAAATTGTTTATACTGAAAACACTCAACAGTTAAAATGTCTCCAAATAATTCTGACTTCAATATATTAAAAATGCATGCAGTCTTTACATTTAGCTGTCACTTGATTTTTTTCTTTTTCTTTTTTTTTTTGTTTGTTTGTTTTTTGGTTGATTTTTTTTTTTTTTTTTTTTTATGCTAAAGAAGCCTAAAGTGTTACACAATACAGGTTTTCAAGTGAGTATGTTTTGGTATTAAATGTTTCCTTTTTCACTTCTAGCCTCTTCTTGTGCCTCACAGAATTCATTCAACAAGTAGAAATGGGAGAGAAGAAAAGACACGCTCTGAAATAAACTGTAAGAATGTGTAATGTGACAATATGGTGTATTTAATCATTTATATTATTTCAGCTGTATTTTGGGTAGAAACATTTAGAAACATTTTTAGTCATGCATAGGAAAATAAAAGCTTAGACAGTTTCACTTAAGGATATGGGTTCTGTAAAATATTTGTGTACACCCTTTGTCAGCACTTCAACAGAGTTCATTATTGCTTCATCTTAATTGAACAAGACAGAACCTGAGCTCTTCTGAGAGCTGATTGACGTAGTTGTCATAGTTATTCCAGCAAGGATATTCAGACCAATGCCAGATTCAGCTGGGTAACAGAATGGCAAAGGATTATTTTTTCTTCCTTCATTTAGTATCTTGGATTTTCTTTTGAATTGAAGCAATCACATGGGGTCAGGAAGGGAAATGGTTGTTCACTGGCCATTAAAAGCAGAGTCTGTTTCCCAAGTTCTTGTAATTATTTGAATTAAATCAGAGCAATACTTAGAGCTTTAGCTGTTTTTTCTTAAGGTAAAATCAAGAGTAAGAGTGTTCAAGAAGTCCTGCCAAAGAATTGTCCTGGAAAATGTAGTTAATTCATGCCAAACTTCATTCAGCACTCTTTTGTGCTAGTGCATCTCTCAGAAAAACAGATCCAACAGTGAATTCACATCATGGATAGCTTTTTCTAGAAAGTACAGCTGATTTGCACCTCTAAATAGGGCACTTCACTGCCTTATTTGCTCAGTTTTCCTGTTCCTTCTGATGAGAAGGTGTGGCAAATGGTGATTGGATTGTCTTTGTGACAAAACAGTACTTTCTGTGCCCATTAGTTTCTAGCAGGCACAAGTTTGGTATGTCCATGTGTCACCAGTTTCTGTCAGTAGGGATATGATACACTCATTAAACTGAATTTTTCTTTTTTGTTAGCCTTTGGAGCTAGGTCTTGTCTAACTGCAGTTCAACTTCTTGTTTTCCTTTTCTCCTCTTTAGTTGGCCAAGTAAAGTTTGATCCACCCTTGAGGAAAGAGACAGAGCCTCATCATGAATTTGTGAGTAACAATCTGCATGGGCTATGCACTACACATTAATCCCTACAAATATCTGTGGGGGAGGAGAAATCCAAGATGTGTAGCGTGCTTCCTTGGTGCTACTAAACTTGTTACTGATTTTACTAAGAGGTTGTAATGTTGTGAGTTTTTTGTGCCTTTACATTACTATATGTTAGCAAACCTCCTTATTTGTGGTTTCTGCTAGGTGTGCTGTATGTGCTAAGCAACAGCCCTTTGTGTTGCACGTTTCCTCTATCCTTTATCCCTCACTGCCCAGTATATCATTCCATTTATTTACAGAGTTGTTTTTTTAATTGTAGAATTCCTGTGTTTATCCCTCTTGTTTTTGTACTGACAGTGGAAATAATAAAATTGGAAGCTTGGGGGAAGAGGTACAATGTATTTTGAAAAACTTTCCTCTGTGAATAATCCTTCTGTGGCCCTGCATCACAGCTGAGCCATGCTGAGTCTGGCAGCTATTTTCTGTCAAGGTGTGTTGCCAATGGTTTCTTCCTGTGGACCCATTGGTACAAGGGGTGTGAGAACTCAAGCTGTGAGGGAGAAGGTGTCTGTGCTGTCTCACAATTGCAGTAGCTTCCTCTCTTCTATGGAGACTGTTGCTTTCCACATTTGTGCACTTGGGCAGTTTCCTCATGTTCCTAGATAAAAAGACAGTCCTTTGCTTCCTGACTGCAGACTTGCGTGTTCTCTCTGTTTTTCTAAGGCGGGTGTTAAGGAGAAAAAGTTGGCTTAGTAAATAGGTGGGAGGGACACTGGCTTTGCTCTGAGTTGGTTTTTGGAAGGGTGCGTACTTAGGAATGCACTTCTGTAGTCTACAAACCACATGTGAGTCGAATTTCTGACAAAGACTTCGTTGTGGTGCTCTGTAGTTGTACTGAAATAATCATTCCAAGTGCTTTACCCTTTGGTAGTGGGTTAGCAGACTCTGGATGTATGAGGTTGTATGTAATCTGCTCGTCCTCAGAACTGGCTGGACAGGGAGCCTCAGTTTCTGGTGGCTGTTTGAGATGGAGGAGAACAGTTTTCCAAATCACATACAGGATTTAGACTTCAGATGTGTTACTTAGACCTTGACATAACTGCATAATACCATCCTTTAGGAGTCTTGGTTATGTAAGTTTTTATTAAATGTGATAATGAAGGTGTGCTTCCACCACAGACACATCACTTAGCTCAAAATTATTTTTTAACTGATTCCAAGTTATTTTGTCTTTTCTTCCCTGTTGCATGGTCTGGATTGTAAAGAAAATACAGTTGGAAGAATTGTATACTTGAAATTACCATACTTTTGCTCATTAAGAGTTTTATTTATACACTCAGAGAATTGTAATTGTAAAAAGATGTTAGTGGAGAGGTTGAAGTTTTAAAAATGCTTTTTCCCATTTCATTCTTTTTATCGATCGCTGACTATACAAACAATAGTGGGTAAATCCATGGGGCAGTGGGCTTTTATTGCACATTAGGAACTGGAGTTGCTAAACTGGAAAGTGATTTTTCTAAGGGGTTTAAAGCACAGCTTTTAAGAGCAGTTCTTTGACAGGTGTTGTTGGAAGGGAGGAATCGAGCCTTTTCCTGCACTGTATGTTAGCAGTCAGGACCTTTGCACTTTGGAATTTCAGAAGTCCTTGCTACTTGGCTGAAGGGACTTGAACCATCCTGATTAATTCTGCTCATAAGAAAATATCTCAGTATTGTCTGTTCTGGTCACATGTTGCATATATGAAACCTGTCCAAGGAGCTTGCCTCATTTCCCTGTCTACAGAGCACCTGTAACTGGATCTCTCTGAAGAGGAAAATTAGCTGCTCCATGCCTTCTTCAGAAAAAAGCATGCAGACCTGATAATGTTCTTCCCAGATAAAACAGGTCTATGATTTGAAAAATAATGATGTTGGGTCCAGAGACCAAATTAAAAACATAGTTATAGATTAGCTGAAGAACCAATGGACAATTTAAATTGGCACAGCAAATTGCAAACAAATGACCTATTCAAAGAATAGCCTCAGCACAAACCAGTCTGTGGGAGAGGTTTGTAACAATCTACCCACTCTGGCAGAGAAAGTCTTTGAAAATGGAAGTGGAAGCAAGAGATTACTGTCTCTTCCTCCAGCATTAACAGTGTGGATCTGTTTCCATTAAAGCAGTTCTGATGCTTTTGCTTCTGTCTCACCAAGCGTGCTTAAACGTACACTGTTATTTATGTGTGTGAGTGCACAAATCACTGGCCTGCTGTAGCATGAGGAGTTATTGTCAGCACTGCACTGAGATGTTGAACCGGACTCTTTCTATCACACAATACCACAGCTGAGCTGATGAGCAATAATTCATCTTTTTGGTGTTTGGTAATATGACCATTCCCTTAGGTGTGTTTTACCCCCATCCTGAGAACTGTCTTAACATGGTTTTGAGTTTCAACTAACAGTATGTGGTTTTTTTGGGGGTTTTTTTTTTGTTTTTTTGGGGTTTTTTTGGGGTTTTTTTTTTTTTTTTTTTTTTTTTAGCAAGAAAATTTATCTTTGTGTGTGCACCTGGCTTTCAGTCACAAAATAAATAATTTGCTTTTCTTGATCTCTATCTAATGAACAGCCTGACAGTAGCGAGTTTTTGGACAATTCAGAAGACATATACTACACTGCAAGATCTAACCTGGTATTTTTTGTCTTATGCCTTTCTTTGTCATGTTAGTTTTGTCCTTGTTTTCCTTTTTCCAAGTTCATGTTTTGTCCTGTTTTTGTAGTAGTGGTGTTTTCATTGTTGTAAAAACCATTCAGTGTAACTGTTAGTCTGTATGTGTATTTCTGTAGTGGAGAAATTATTATGTGCAGCATTGACAGTATGTAGTCTGTATTCGTATTTTCTTGAATTATTCTTATAGAAGGGGCTTAGTGTTATGCATTCATTCTAATTTCTTTGCTGCTATACTGTGTATAATTCATTAGTTTTTTGGAGGGTCATTGAAAATAGAAGAAACATTTTCTTTGTATTTCTGTATGGTAGGTTTTTTTAAAATTATTCCATGCAAGACTATAACATTATGTAACTGTAAGTCTCTGAATTCTCCAGATGGTAATTATGTTACAGAATGAATATACACTTAATAGAAATAATAGAAAGTGGGCTCATAACTGTTTTCAGCGGCATTTGGCATCATTTAAAGTCGGATACATTTTCCAAATTTTCTGTTTCTGCACTGCTAAAAAATCTGCTTTGTTAGAATCACACTATAGAAATTACTCTAGGGAGTGAGTTTTCTTAATTCTCTGCTCTTTGTGTAGTTAGATGAGTAGTGCATTCAAGTCTTGGACAAACTGTTGAGAAAAAGGAAGAAACATCCTGTACAAATGAAGAGCATTAATATATTTTATTGGATTTGTGAAATGTTTAATATAAATGCACTGGCGAATTTCTTGGATTTTGTGTGATGTTTTTTGTTCTTAGAGCGTTTTTTTGTTTGTTTATGTCATCTGTTGGCCTGGTGTGACTTGAATCTGCCAGAAACATAATTAGTAAAAGCTTAGACTGCCTTTGCCTTTCTTGGAAGAAATTTCTTTATTGCTTCCTTATAAGAATGTTCCACAAATTGTTTTAAGATCAGTAGCTTAGATTTCCCTACCTGGTGGCAACACCCCCATCCTGTGCAGTTCCTCTGGTTTTAACAGTGTGGTTTTGGCTTTTCAGTTTGGTTTGATTTTTGGTTTCCTCGTTGCAGTTTAGCACTTTTTTTTTTTATGGCTACTTTCAGTGTTGCCACATATCTTGCTAGCCTGTTATCTGTGTGTCTAAGAGCAGAATGAGAGCATGTCTCATAATTGGACTGTGCTTTCCCATTCTTCTTCTACCCCGTGCTGTTCAATGCATTCTTCAAAAATTGTGGTTACTATAAATCTTACCAAGTGCTGTCATTGTCACAATCTTGAGATGTGTTTTTAAAGTCACTCAGCATCACTCTGTTTTCTTCACATCCTGCTGTGCTCATTTGTGAACCAAAGTGGAGAATTCTGAGTTGGTAGTAATGCATCACCTATTTCTGAGATTCTTCACCAAAATGTAACCCTTACAGAACATAATTACTAGTTGGTTCATTCTTCTGTAGGATGCACTTATCAGATTCTCTCTGTTTCTCCTTCCCCCATTCCTGCTCTGACAGTATTAGTTTCAGATAGGTTCATTGAGAAGTGGTATGTGAATTTTTAAAATATTATCTAGAGGAAATAATTATGCTTTTTCACAAGCATGATGTATCACCTACTACTGTTGGGCTCTTTCCGTGCTGTTGTACTGCTTTTATAAAATACCTCATAAGTAACAACTCCTTTGCAGAGCTAAAAAAAAATTATCATCAACTGAGGTGTATTTTGGGCCACATACAGTTGATGTTGAAAGCAAATTTGGGGAGTGAGTGACAGGATTTTGCCCAGCTGGATCAGTCATATGTACATTACCTTTCAAACATTTGATGCCTATGATGTGGCTACTCTTGAAAATCATTCCTTTCTTTTTCTTCTTCCCCTCCTTCTGCCTGTGCTTTTTTTGAGACACCTACCTGGATCTGCCAGAAGAATAGAGAAATTCAGTATAGGTCTTGTTTGCAGGGAAAATTTCATATCCAAACCCCAGTATCCCTTAGTAAAAATTGCAATTAGATAGGACAAGGCAGTGCTTCTCTTTCATCTTCTACAAATACTCTCCTTTGATTCATAGCTAAATAAATAAACAGACTATTTTGCTCTAGGTACATATTCTTCTGTCTTTCAGGATATATACTTTTTCTTTTTTCTGCAACTAGACAACAAGTTTCTCAAACTTTCTTGAGTACCTTCCATCCTTTGAGATTTTTGTTGCACATGCTGCTTCCTGTTAATTGGAGTTCTTCATGTTCTTATTGTCTTCTTAGTATTACGTTTACATTAGACTTTGTGTAAGGTAGATCTTTTCACTGTTTTCCTGTATATTTTTAAAGCAGTTGTTTGGATCCTGGCTCAAGTAAGTTGCAGAGCTGAGCATTGCATCTGCAATGAGCTCAGGAAGTGGTCTAAATCAAAGTCACCTTTAAAAATATATGCTATTTATTCTGGGACATTTTTAACTTACGCTGTTGATCCTGACTCACAAAAGCTTATTGTTGTTCTGGCTCAAAACAAAATGTCACATTGGACCAAATGAAAATATTTTCATTTAAGTTATCTTGGTCTACAATGAAGCTCTATGGCAAAACATTTTTCTTCCCATTTGTAGTGAGCTGAAAAATAATTCTGGTTCATACATGGTGAACTGGGCTGCACACCTTATTAAGTGAGAAATACCATCAGAGAACTCCTCAAAGAAAGATTAAATGGGAAGGAACCCCTGGTGATCTCTGGCTTACTTCTGCTTAAAGTAGTGGCCCAGAGTAATTTAACATGGAGGATATAATACACACTGAAAAATGTGGAATTCTACTGTTAAAGTGACAGAGGAGTTGAACAAAACATAGGCTTGATATCTCAGGTTCCAAACTATAAGTTGAAATGTAAGGTTCATTTAGGACTTCTTTAGCCAAGAACTCAGAAGTCTGCAGCTCCCATGCTGTCTGCACTGTTGTCCTTGCCAGGTGCATTTATACATTTGGTGCTCTTTATATAATTTGGTTGTTGTTGGTTTTTGTTTTCTTTTAGCTCATAAGTACACTCTGGTTTTAATAGTTTGTGATTATTTTTGGTAGCAGCTATTTTAGGAATGTAATGTTTCTGCATAGCTATTCTGTGATTTATAATTAGTTGTGGCAGAAAAGCTAAAATATTGATAGGAAAAGATTGAACTAATAAGATTGATGTAGATAACAGAACCTTATCCAAGAGCATTTTTCTTTAAGTAATTTTTCTCCTCACTACACATACAGATATATGTTTTTTCTTTGCTGCAAGCCATGAAGACTCCTATTGTACTTCAGCTAACATAACTCTAAAAACATATTGCAACTATCAGTATTCAACTTCAGAGAGTCCTCATACCTTTATCAGCTTCAGGTAGTGAAATGGAGCATGGTCCTTAGGATCAGAAGAAAAGAAGTGAAAATGGGGGAAAAGTATCAGTGGTTTTTGCTCTTTTACTTTCCTCCCCTGTATGTTTTGGGTATTTGCTTGGAAAAAAAATAATTAAGAAAATGAGATGATCAGTCTTACTGCTTGGAGGCACGGCGACACTCACAGACAAAATGTGTGGAGAACTAAAATACAAGGGAAGAGGGGACCAGTGGTTGTGTAGCAATAATGCACCACCAGGGAAGAATTCTATTTAGCCTGTTCAAAAAAAACCTGAACATACAACTTACTATTTCTGATGCATTAGGCTATCCAGAGAAATTCAAGAATGCACTTTTTATTGAAATTAAGGCATTAAAATATAGAATATGCCTTAGGTAGTGGTAGAATCTTTTAAATATTAACTTCCTCTTTGATGAAGCAATGAGAATTGCTTTGTCATTTTACTGAGAAAGTATTTTTACTGAGAAAGTGTATGTGCCTTCTTACTTGATGTGTTAGTAGTCCAGAGGTGATTTGAATTTCTTTGAAATTCAGAGTTAGTTCCCCAGCATTTTGTACATTTCAAGTCTTAATTTTGTCACTTTGAATGGTCTTGTTAGATTTCAAGAACAGCAAATGTAGGAAGTAACTGTGAATTGCTGGTTTGCTGTATACATTGCTTTATTTTTGAAGGCCTAAACACTGAAAAATAGATTTCCAGGACAGCCTAGCCCTATGGAACAAATTAGAATAAGTAAGACTGTTAACTTAGAATGAAATTCTGCAGAAATTAAATAGCAGGTTTTTTAAATTTAAGTTGCAGAAGGTATTGTAGATTTGATCATTCCTTGGGAATTTTTTTAATTACATGGCTTTACCATCAAATATTTTGAGGAAATCTCTATACTGTTTTAAATATTCTTTTTAGTCATTGATTACTTTGCATATGTGATTTATCTAAGGGCTATATGGCTTTCTACGTGGCAGCTTCCTTTAATGTTACCTGAGCTGTTGAGAAGAACTGGTAATTATTCCCTGTATTAGCTTTTTTCCAAAGCAGTCTCTACCAGGAAAGAGCACTCTGGTCTTGTGCACAGATGAGTTGAGTTTCAGGAAAGAGCTCTTGGTCACCTGGGGTTGCATCTTTGATTTGATGCTAAGATCATAGACCTCTTCTCATTGCTACTGGCTGTAGATCTTGAAATTCTATTGGAATATATCTGTTTAGTCACTCAGGTTTATTGTCTGATTCTACATTTTGTCTGATCTAAAGAGAATTTGAGTTAACTAAGCAGCATTGTATGTATGTTAAATGAAAATATTAATGTAGATCAATAAAGTTGATGGGTTACTTTGCATAATTTAGTTATTAATGCTTATATATTCTTCCAGTAAAAATCCATAACTCATAAGATTTCATACCTTTGTGTGTGGCTTTAAAAAAATCTATTTCTGTTGGGTGTTCTGGTGCAGTTCAAAGCCTCACTGGAGGCTTTGCTGCATACATGCAGTATTTACCAATGTTTCTGTATCAAATATGTAGCTAGAATAGGTTTAGTTAATATAAAATTATAACTTCTCTGAATATTTGAAATAGAAAGCAGAAAAAAAATATATTTCACTTTTTACTCTAGCTCTCAGTATTTATCAAGAGGTCAAAAGGAGAAATTTTCATGGTAATGAAGTATCTGACCTTATCTTTGGAGTGAAAACCACCAGTATTTAAAAGGATTAGGAAGACTAGACATGTCCAGTAGCTAAACATGTGCTACACAATAGTTAACTGAATCAAAACAAAGATTTTGCCCTTTAAAAGATTTAAACATAAGTAATTCTGGCAGATGTCATCTTTGATAAGGAAAATTCTAGTAATTCTTAAAAGGTCTGGTGGCAGAGGAGGGCTCTTTTTGTTTTAGGTGGGTTTATTTTCTCTTAGTAATTTCCTTGTCATTGCTGTACAGTGTATCTATAGCCATACATTGCACAGTGTGTAAATTCAAATGGACAGGCATTTTGGGTCTGCCCAGCATTTTGTAACATTGGAGGCTTGTCTCTTGAAGGTGGAAATTTCAGATTTCATTACACTGTTCTGGAGTTATTTTTCTCAACAGTTTCCCAAGCTTTGTTCTGCATCCTCTCACACAAGCTGTTTAACCTACTTGCTTGTGAGTCTGGTAACATGTTTCCAGTCTTGTCATTTCTGCTCTAGAGCCTGAATCCTCAAAATACCTGTGCTTGCAGGTGGAAGTTTCTGAAATTGCATAGAAGTAATAGAAGCACTCTCTTAAGAAAGTTCAATCTGTTTATTGCTGGTGGATTGTAGAACATCCACTGATGGTGAGGTGTCAGATCCATAGAAGTGGATAGAATTTGGTGGGGATCATTTAATTCTAGAACAAAATGTATAATAAAGTTGATACAGAGATTGAAAAGTCAGTCTCTCCATGGTTCAGAAAATGCCAGCACCAGACTTGCATTTGCAATTTTTATTCAGCCCTCTCATTTATACATTCTTTTTACACCAAGTAATTATCAGTTACATAGTGTTTTTTCCCCAATATTTCACTTATTTTGGGAAAACATATAAAGTCACCGAAGCAACCAAATGCTACTGACCAGACTAAAGGGTGCAGTAAACAACCTGAAACTCCTTGGCAAGCAAAAAACAATATTTACAGCTTTGTATTGACGTGATTGCCCTTCAGCCTGGAGCTGAGGGCTGCAGTGGTTTCTACTTTGTCAGTTTGGAACACTAGCAAATCTGGTGTGAGACTTTTCCTCTGATTTTTAAAAACACCCTTTGGAAAGATCAGCCCCATCTAATCCAGATTTATTTCTCCTAAAGCTTGGGTATCTGGGCCTCTTGCTGTAGGGTGACATACTTTTTATATGGGTTGCAGCTGAAAGGGGCCTGTTCAACACAAGATGTTGGGAGGCATTTAAAATGTTTCCTGAGAAGGAACAGTATATCTCCATTTATCACTAATTTAGGTGATGAATAATTTGTTTCTCCTGGTGAATACACTCACTATTTTGAGAGCAAATATATGCTCAGATTTCTCCTGTTGTGATCCACCTAAAGAAAAAAATAGACTGTAATTATAGCAGTATTGTCCCAGCAGATGTAGGCTTGATTGTGCCTCAGTGGAGTCCCTGTATTCCATTAATGCATTAAATATTTATACCATTATGGTGCTTATTTAAAAGTAGTGTTGAAGGCTTATTGCCATGCTTTTTTCTGTGTAGCCTGCACTCCCATGAGTGCTGTAGTGTTTGACACTGTTAATTCTGTTTTGTTGTTTGTTTTTTTTTTAAATAAAAGTCTTCCTAACACTATACACATATTGGTATAACCAGAGTGATAAAAACACTTATTGTCCTCTCTGCTTTTTTTTTTAAATATTTCCTTGTGCTAAAGGATTTTAGATTCCCTGCCAGAACAACTCATCTTCTGAAATGACTACTAAATGTACTAGTGAAGGATAGCTGGGTTCTCTACAAAATCTTGTAGATTGCAAAGTCCTGATTTATTTTTTTTCCTCATATCATTGTTTTATTTTTGTTGTAGTTTTGTTTTCTTTTCTGAAGCTGACTTTATTTTGAGCAAAGGATCTCTTGTGTTCAAGAAAGGGGCTAAGGTTAGAGTTAAAAAGAATTAGAGATGGAGCAAACTGGCAGAGGAGATTTTTGGGTTCAGTGGACCTGAGAGTGTTATTAGGGGCAGGAAGGCCAAAGGATTCAGCTTGTTTTGAATAGAGGATAAAAGGGCACAGGTTGTGCATTGGATGCTCACCTGTTCATCTTAAAACGTTTATTCTCTTATATTTTAGGATCTACAGCTAGAATATGGTCATGGTCCTCAGTGTGGCTACTTTTTGGGTGCAAATAAGTGAGTAAGCAACTGCATTTTCTGTCTTTAATTCATTCAAGACTAGTTTAATATAAATACATATTAACTGAAATGGATGTAGTAAAATATGTCAAATTTGTTTCTATCAGTTAAAATTCCAAAATAATTTATTTCTAAAATAATAGCAACTCTAATGTTACAGAAATGCAGCACTTTCCAATATGTGAGGCTGAATTAACTACATTGTCTCTGTGGTGGTGTAAGATTCCTTTTAAGAGCTATTGTCTTGGTCTACTTGTTTACAAAATATTGCGCATTATAAGTCCCACAGAGCACATTTTTTCTGCATCTGGGGACTGCCAGTGCTGCTCTTTGACATTAATTTATGCTTTTCTTTATCTTGTAGGGCACTAGGAACATGCAGTTATGGATGCTTTAAAAAATAAAATTTACCTTTCTTAGCAAGCTCTTTTACTTCATGCTCATACCTTTAATCATTTTGATATATTAGTCATATAAAATTATTTTCTATGCAATTTTCCCTTTACACACAGTGACTTAATTACATTTATGCATGCCAGAATTAGGATATCTAGCTTTGATTTGCTAAGTTAAATCATACTAAAAATACAGAAAATGTAAGCATAGAGCATGATATTTTTGCACAGTCTTTAATGGGGAAAAAAAATCAGTGCTTGATGTATTTTGAAATCCTCTTTATCCTTAGTCCTATGGTTCTTCTCTGTGTTTTCAGACAAAAACATGAAGTTCGGAATGTTACAAAAATTAACCAGGGAAGAATTGCTTCATTCCAACAGTAGTTTCATACTTGTCAATCTGTTTATTTTCTTTAATATTATGATTTTCTTACATATTTATTTTAAATTGCATTTAAGTAACACAGTCCTTGTTTCACAGTAAGATAAAAAAGGAGCATTGCACTTAATAGCAATATATTAATAAACACACATGAAAGGGTGTTATGTAAGCAATAAATTTTAAAAATTTGCAGCTATGTTTGTTGTAATGTGGTTGCTGGATGAATATTCTGAAAGCCAGCTGAAATAACATGCTTTGGATTATTTACCAATAGAATCGTAGGTGGTTTTGTTCTGGCTTTTGATGATTGTGCTTGTGTACCACAATTAAATCATGTTCTTGTTCTTATTTAATGCTGAAGGAGTCTCTTAAAATCAGTTGAAGAAGAACTACATCAGCGGTAATTCTATTTCTTTTTTCCTCTGGTGTGTGTTTCAAAATTTATGCATTGATTTCTTTTTTGTCTGTTGCAACTGGTTCTTGTTTGTCCCTTTGCTTGCTGAGAGCCTGTGAGAGAGGCATAGTTGTCTGGATTGCAACTGTACTTTCAAGAACAATAATGATTTATTATAAGACAGTAAAATTCTGTAAAAAAGGTAGATTTTTGAGCTCAGAATCTTTCACAACAGTCAGGGTAATTTTAATAAAATCCATTCAACCATTGTACCTTGTTCATTTTCTTAGGGGACACGTGGCACATTTAGAAGATGATGATGATGATGTTGCAGATGATGATTCTAAACAGTAAGTCCTTCTTGTAAAAATAAATAAAATCAGTTTCTTGAATAGATGAGTATTTGTAAAACTAAAAAGGTTGAAGCATATTCTGTAACAACTCAGCATTCTTTCGCTATTGCATTTTTAAAGATGGGTATTTTAATGTTGTTGCTAGATTACATCAGCATAAATCATCTTATTCTGCTGCTTGCTATAAATTGCGGGGGGGAATCTTGTTCCTTGATTGATGCAGTTTTCTATTTATTTTCTATTATGGAGCAAAATCTTGGCATCATTATGTTGAGCCAGTAATTTGTCCAATTACAGTGCCAGTGCCTTCTTTAGAGCTGATAACTATATATTAAAATAAAACCCGTGAAAAGTAGTTGAAACACATACATTACAGGCTTCTCTAGATGTGTGAGTTTGTTCTCTCTGTTTTCTCAACTTGGAGGATGCTTGTATGAGTGCTTGGTTTTTGGAATAGAGCCAACTTCCTTTACTCAGATGGAGCAAGGTTATGTGACTGCAAAGGCATGTGTTATCTTAATGATGTTCATATTAAATCCCACTGGTATAAGTATTCTTGGGCTCTATTTGATTGCTAGATGAGAGCTGAAACAAAAAGCAAAACCAGTATGTGTAGATTTGCATTCCTAAATAAATCTGTAATAAAGACCAAAAGAAACAATGCCATTGAGATATAGTTTTTGTTTGCCTTCTGCTAATAAGTAATTTGGAAAGCTGTTGTTTCATACAAGAAACCTTTAAAGCATTTGTTCTATTGCTAGTATCTCTCTCTTGCAGAGAACCAAACTTTTTTTTTTTTTTTTTTTTTTTTTTTTTTTTACTGAGTCATTTTACTTATTTTATGAGCGCCTCAGGTTAGTTCCTCATCCATATGGATCTCTGGATGGCTTTTTGTGTACAGCTCTGTGTCTGTTCATTTGTGTTTGTATCTCCCCCTCCCCCCCCCCCTTTTTTTTTCTCTGTTTTATGTTTGCAGCCAGTATCGTCAACTTCAGTAATGTTCCATGATTTGGAATCTCTTGATCCCTGCTGTCTTGTACTGGCACTGATTTCTTTGTCCAGTGCTTTGAAGTCCTAGCACAGGCTCCATCAGAACTTTCAAACAGCATTGACTTCAGGTGCTAATGTCACTGTTATGTTTCTGTAGATTTTCTTTTTTAGGTTAGGCAAAAAAGAACCTGAGAGAGCTTCTGGTGAGATTCACAGAATGATGGAAGAGACCTCTAAGATCATAGAGTCCAAGCTGTGTCCTAATACCTCAACTCAGAGTCTAGACTATAGCACAAAATCCATGTCCAGCCTTTTCTTAAACGCATCCAGAGATGGTGATTCTAATTCATCTGACCCTGAGGACAAGTAGTCAGATTGTCTTCCAGAATTGTCTTGGTGTTTTTTGTTTCTTCTGATTTCATCCTAAATACTTTTGCCCTACAGAGAGGGCCTGACAGTGTGTAAAAAATTGAATCCCTCAGCCTTGGGTCAGACAGATTCTGCATCTGGGCCTTTCTCTTGATATCTGATGGAGCCCAAAGATCTGCTGCAATTATTGGTTCATCTGCTTGGTCTTGAATATCTTTCTGTAGAGCCCACTGAAGATTTAAGGCTTTGGTTTGATTTATATTCTGTGAGGTAAAGCTGCAGTTGAGTACCACTTCTCCCTTCAGATCCAGAACAAAACCAGGGAATCTATTGTGCTCCTTCCAGCCCAAACTGGTGCCACTGCATGGAACTGGGTGATTGTAGCAGCAGAGAATCCATGGTTTTTATATTGTTTCAGAAAACAATATAAAATTATTGCTCTTAATTTAATAATTTTTTTTTTGATACTTTTTTATCTCATGTGCAGCAAGCCTGCCGATGCTTGAATTTCCTGGTTATGGGAACTAGGAAAGCAGAAATTACTGGGGCACTGCTCTGAATGAATAGCAGTGACAAACTGCACTTAAGCCTTCTTGTTGAAGCAAAGGCACACAGTTCTTTGTACACACATCTGCCTATGCATGCCAGATTGTTGCCTTTTTGCTTTCTTTGGCTGCCCAGTTTGGTTGTCTGAAATGCAGGAAGAATACGAAAGAAAATGGAAATGGAGCTTGAGCCCTCATGACTGAGGACTTAAACTTGGCCCCATATTCCTGAGAGAAGGTAATTTCTACCAACAAGCAACTGAAGTACATGACACAGGGGAACTTGTTCTCAAAATTCCCTTCCAGCATCTCTGAAATACAAGCAAGACGTAAGATGCCAGAACAGAAACTCCTGAAAAGAATGAAGCCAAGCAGACAAGTTATTGACCTGTAAACAGACAGGCAAATATCTTACTACTACTTTGAACATAATTTAAAAATAAGGAAAATATTGTGGAAGAATATCAAGTTCACACAGCTGTATTCCTAGTTAATTTAGTGGAAATAATTTTCTTTTCCTAAAAGATTAGGAAACAGGACAGTTGAAGACGTTTTAAAAACATGCAAAATTTTGGAACTTAGTGTTTTCTTTTTAAATGCAGCGTATTTTTTAAACCACAGAACCAGGAGAGGAAGAATGTTCCTGATACTTAAACCATGTTGTTTTCTGATAATATTTTGTACTGTTGCACCGAGCATGAAGAAGCTTTCCCAAGATTTCTGTAAAAAAAGGAACTTATCAAGCAAAAAGCAACCAACCAACCTGTACACAAGGATACCTGTCCATGTAAATGGATTTTAGTTTTATGTGTAAGACTGTTCTAAGTCTTCTGTATAAATTTTCAAGGAAATGGTCTTCAGGTTTTTTTTTTGTAACTCCCCTTCAGCTCAATGATACCTTAAACTTTTTCTTCTCAACAGAGCAAGTGTCAGGCCTCTTTTGTTTGTCCCTACTTTGTTCTGAACAAGTTTGTGCATCTTCAGCAAATCAGTCCATAACACTCTCTGCTCTGTGGGGGGAACCTGTGGTCCTTGTTTTCATATAGTATTTGAGGTATAACAAAATGTTTGAAAGTATTTGTGATGCAGTTACTTGGATATAATAGTGCTCTTGACAAGTTAATGGTGCTTATTTGTATGGCATTTCTAAAACCCTGTATTTTCTTGAAGACTGCAATTTGAGGGGTTTTTTTCTCTGTTTTGTTTTTTGTCTTTATAGTGCTACTATGAAGCCTAAAGTGCCACCTCCTTTACCACCAAAGGTAAGTGAGGAAGGTTTGGTTGCTCAGGAGAAAAATGCACTTTAAATAAACAAATAAATGGAAAATATTTAAATTACTGTATTAGTAGGTCTTTACTTGTGAAAATTTCAGGATCCACATGCTGCATGTGGGGTTTTTTCCTCATTGATAAGTGGTATGGAAGCTTTGAATCTTTTTTCATTATGTTTTGATTAATACTATGTCTCTTTCAGCCTAAATCCATATTTATCCCCCAAGAAACTTTTTCTTCTGAAAATGAGAATCAAGGGACAATCAAGAGACGCCCAACTTCAGAGAGTCCAGCAAAACCTACATCTCATGTTCCACCCAGACCACCTCCTCCTCGGTTGCCTCCACAGAAACCGAATCCTTTCGGTAATAAAAGTGACCCCAAAGAGTATACAAGTATTTCTTAAATAATCTGATGTGATTTCTGTATTCTTAGCTGTGCACACATTGAAAGATATTGAGGTAATTTTTCTATGGTGGACAAGTAACAAAAAGTGCATGAAAGCCAAAATTCATGAAGAAAGCATGTTTTAACTCTTAAAGAGGGTCAAATGTACCTTCTATCAAAGTCACTGACACAATTCCTGATGATGCCATTGGTGGTACAGTTGCTTTCCTAAGCAACAAATTTATGATCTAGAGTATCAGAATTGGTAAAAAGAATGTTTGTAGGTTCCAGGTTCAGTGTATCAGCTGTTGTTATTTGTCATGTCAAGAGCAGAGTTCTACTTTCTGAGTTTGCTTTTGTACTTAATGAACTGGGTTGGGGAGTGTAGGAGGTTTGTTTTCTGTCTGCTCAGACTGTTCATTGTATGCCTTTGCCAGTGTAATGCCTCGAGAGTTGTCTTGGACTGGCTTCTCTTAAGCAAGCTCAATGGCTGCTTCTTAGTTGTTATTTGGTAGCTTTTCCTTCCTTCATACTTAGTACTGCAGTTGATTTGTCAAAGATTTGACTCTAACAAGGCTGTGTTTCTAGGGAATCAATAATAGAAGTGTTAGCTGTTGGCAAGTATTTCTTTAGGTATGGTCAACACATTTTCCCTCATAACTGTGACTGTCCCTTTCTGTGCTCCTGTTAGAATTGTTAAATTAGAGTTATTATATTAGAGTTGTTATATTAATTACCAAAAGTCGTGGACTGAGATTGAATGAGACTTGATGGACATATGCACATGTAAGACCATGCATGCTTCAGAAATCAATTAGGGTATTTTATACTATATTGTATATAGTATATGTTCTGACTTAATTGGAAATTCTGACCCACTTAGAGTTTTTAGACTAGATTACTGTTTGAGGTGAAGGTAGGAGTTCCACATTATTAAATATGAATCTTTCTAGGTAATGGAGTCACATCTGTGCAATTAAATGGTGAAAGAGAGGAGCAGCCACATCAACAGAATGAAGCTAGAGACACTAACATTACAAGAAAAGAAAAGAAAGAAATACTGGTAGGTATTTCTGGGTGTCCTTCTAGAGTTTTCTTGACTGTTGTACATGTGCAAGGAAAAAGAGCAGGCGTGCTCTTTAATATAAAAATTATTCTAGATGGCATCTTGTTTGCTTTGAATCCAAACACAGTTTTCCTTGATGGTGTAGTTGTGATGCAGCCTTAGGCTGAAGTTTGTCAGTGTTTTATTTTCCTTAGAAACAAATATAATCACAAATATATACAATTTACTGGCTGTTCACATGTGTAAGAGACATAATGAGAGCTGTGTCAGGTGGCGTACTGAGCACTGACTCTTTAAGCAAATGGAGAAATAAGGGAATGGAATATGCTGTAGTTAGAATAGATTAAATGTAACATGAGACTGCCCTATTTGAGGACTCCTTCCAAGTGTGAGGCTGGAAATGTAATTTTTTTTTTGGTGAGAAGTGAAGAGGAAATAGACTAGAAACATGGTGATGAGTCTTTATTTTGTTTTAAGGAAATGCCAGTAATACTGGCAGTACTTTGGAAAGTAAGATTATCTGGACAGCTTTGAACTTGTAATTTGAAATTTTGTGTTGGAAGTTTACCTGTAAAATGCATTTGTTCAGGAGCTTGTTTGTGCTAGGACAAATTGATACTGGCACAGGGAAGTGCATATAGCACTGAGTGGTAGCATTTCATGCTATAATACTGAATGGTTGAGCAATTGCCACAATATTGCTTAAACTCTCTAGTCCTGAAAATGGCATTCTTACAGCCACCACTGTAGTAGGAAAATGTTGCACAAGACTGTGCAGACATTCAATGAGGAGGTATTAGGGCACCATAGTAGAGATTTTAATAAAAGAAAACTATGCCAAGTGTTTGTGGTTATGCTGTATGTGGGGAGGGAATACACATGTTCAAGAACAGTGTGTGTGTGTGTAAACATACTTCTAAATTTTGTTTTTTAGAAACCAATTAGTAACGGCCTTCCTCCCACGCCTAAAGTACATGTGAGTATTGCTGAGTCATAAAAATGCATGTAGGGAGCAGGGTGAAAGAGCACATTTTTTTGATTGTTTGTAGTGTTTGTTATTTTGCATAAAAAACCTATTATGACTTAGCAATGCTAGGCCAGTGGTATGACTCTTAACCTTTTGTTACTACTTGAAGTAAAAATAATACTTTTGGGAAGGTAACATTTAAATTTTTTCATATTTAATATTTTTACTTCCACAGATGGGTGCTTGCTTTTCAAAGGTTTTCAATGGCTGTCCATTAAAAATTCATTGTGCAACATCTTGGATAAATCCAGATACAAGAGGTACTATATAATGAGTATTTTACTCATTTTGTCCTCTCCTTGAATTTCAAGAATGCTTAGATGATCAGGACTATTCCTTTTAAAACAGACATATTTTCATATAAGCAGGAGCCATTCTTTAATTATGTCACTGCTGTCTAAAGCTGGATGAAGTTTTTTTTACTTTGATCAAAAAGAGTAAATTACATATGGAAGTTAGACTTCTCAACATTTTAGTCCAAAAGAAGACAATCTTAATTTATTTGAAAAAAATGTGACTTTTGGAGATCTTAACTTAGATTGATTTCTTTATCATTCACTTGATATTTTTTCCCTTGAGATCTTTTGGCCCTACAGAATTCTGCAGCTTTTTATTTTTGAATAAATTTTAGTGCTTTGTAGTTAGCCTGATAAAAGGGATCATTAATAATATTGTATTTACTTTGCCTGCCGTTACACCGTTTGATTATAAGCTACATAGACGTACTACTAAACTGGTCAGGAAGAAAATAATTTGTATTTTTTTAGAAACTGGAATTAGGGAGGGGTAAATCCTTAGCAGTTGACATCATCTCATAGGAGATGTCTACCTTGTTTGCATGCCTATGTACAATCCAGGGATTTGATTATATTCAAGAAGTGAGGCACCCATAGACTACTGAGAAAAATGTTGTAGTCAATGCTGCTGTAGAAGTACTCTCAAAGAAGGCAATGGATATTTCCATAATATATAGAAATATCTAAGTCGTATATGCTGAAACTATTCATGTGATTTTCCTTGTGGTTAAATCAGATTTTTTTAAAAATTCTATTATTACTCTAAAAAAACCCCTGAACTTTTCTAATGGCTTAATACAGCCCCATTCATAAGTTAAAACTTTCTTCAGGATTAATTTTCCGTGCTTTTAAACTCCATAACTATTATATTTTGATTTGTTTCCATGTGTGTAAACGTCTTTGTTTTGGCAGAGGTGTACATACCTTCCTGAAATCAAGATTTCTACTTCTTTTTGTTTGTGTTTGCAGACCAGTACTTGATATTTGGAGCAGAAGAAGGTATTTACACGCTGAACCTCAATGAACTTCATGAAACATCAATGGAGCAGGTATATTTCTGGTTTAAAAACAATACATCATGTTTTTTAACCACACAGATTAATGTTATATAATCCTTGTAAAAATGTGTTTTACTATATTTATATAGGCACTGGTTATGCTGAGAATTACCTTAAATATTTGCTATTGAGTCTACTTTTCAGTCATATTTGTGTTTTGTAGGCTGAACTGTGTTTGTATAGGGGATCTTCATCTATCTGTGTTTTGAACTTCATCATAGTGCATTGTTCTGCAGTTAAATGATTAGGTAAATAGTATGGAATTTCCCTGATGCATTTTGGTTGAAAGTTCCTGTTTTCCTTTAAATTTTATTACAATACAGAGTTTTTGCAGCAAACATTGTGTTTCAGCTTCACAGGGAAGCAAAGAGATCCTTTATTCACAGGAGTCTGTTTTTGTCTTAGAAGTGGCTTTTCTGATGAGACTCAGCTTACTGAATTCCACCTAAAGCTCTGTCTTTGCAAAGTCTTGCAAAAGTAATTTTTTAAAGGGATGCTGAGGAGGGTGAAAATGCAGGTTGCAGACCTTTCTGTATTCTCCAGCTCTTTTGTTACTCTCTAAGAGACTTGTTTTCTTTCCTGCCTTCTCCCTGCAGTAGGGAGCTGCCAATTGAGGTGGAGGAATTGGCAAGGATAGCCTTCACACTGTAAGCTGGAGGCACTTGTTTGTTCATTCTCCAGGGTCCAGACATAGAGATGTCTGTTTTGTTGAGAGGGAGGCCTAGCTGGCTTGGACTGAGCTCAGTGTAACCCATAATCGTTAATTGAGTTACCTGGTTAAAACTTACCTCAGATACCAGTCTGCTGCTGCATTGCAGTTGTAACAATTACTCTGAGAAATATCACTAATGTAGTAATTCTTGTAGGCCAGGTAGACCAAGGAAATGTTTGGATTTTTTTCTTTACTGTTTGGGATTTGGTTTTGGTTTGTTTTTTAACTGGCAGGGGAGGAGAAGAGCTTTAATGAAAATCATGTAGTGTGTTGCCTAGTGAGCTTTGAGGAAAATCTTTCAATAAGGACTTAGAAACAAGAAGAAATGCTTGCTAACATAGCCAGTTATGTGGAACAAGAAGAATGAGTGACAGGTCAGTTAACCTGCTAATTTGAAGAATTCTTTAATCCTCAGATCCAAAGTTACTTAGTCACAATATGCTGATGTACCTACAGAAGGTGAATCAACCTTGCATGTTAAATTCATAGCAAATTTTGCTACAAGAAGTTTGGTGGATAATTACCTTAGGTGTTTCTTACAGTGTTTGTGTTATGAGAAGACTTCAGGAATAGAAATGCCTAAGGGCCAGTTGGGCTTTAATGGCATTTCCAAGTTTTGTGATTTATGTCGTTGTTTACTCTCACTCTGATACAACTCGGCAAAACTAATGTTCTTAATTGTTTTTCTCTGTATTTCACTTCACCAGTGGACAAAGGAGGCATAATACACATTTCCAGGAGTTAGAATAGTTTCAGGGTTAATATATATATATATTTTTTTTTTAAGAGTTGTGTTTTGTTTTCTTTTGTGGTTTTTGGTAGGTTTTTTTGTGAGTTCTTTTTTATTTTTTTCCTTTTTATAAAAACAAAAGTTATCCTCCTGAGTGGTTTATCTAGCCCAATAGTCTCTTTCCTAAAGTGGCAGTAGGAAATGTCACTATGTATTCTCCTCAGACTCCTCTACAGTCATTGAATCAGGGATGTTGGAGGATCCTTGCCTGCTTTTTTTTTTGTCCACTTTTGGACCTGTTGAGCACAAATATGTCTAATCCCTTGTTTATGTAGGTACTTTCCATCTCCATGACATCTTGTGCCAAAAAGTTCCAGAAGTTAGGTGAGAGGGGGGATAAAATAGCTGTGGTTGGTTTGTTTGGGGTTTTTTAAGGGATGGGTTGTTGCTTTCACCCCCATCTTTTTAGGAATTGCAGGACTTGACAAAAAATAGCCCTGCCTTGAACATTTGTTGGACTTGTTCATCACTTAAATAAAATGTGTAATTATGCAGGTGAAGAACCCCTTGAAGTGCCAGTTGTAATTATTTCAAGAGATTTGGACTGTCACAGACTTCAGAATGTCTGTGATTTGTGGACCACGCTTGGTTTACTGAAGTTTGTTGTTGAACTTTTCTTCTTTGAAGGAGAAAATTCAGTGGTTTTTGAATTTTTTGGAAAAGGGTTGATTGATCTTTATAATGACACCTTGTGGAATATACCTGAAGACATGAGTATAAAATGTGCTAATTGTCTAAATGTTAATTCATATATTAAATAGAGTGTGTGTGCATAAGATTTACTCTGATTTAACTCTGGAATCCAGGTAGACAGTACTTGGCTTAAACTTCTTTCTGCTGCAGAAAGCAAATCAATATTAGTTTTGTCCTGTCATCTAAACAGATACTAATTGATAATTGTCTTGTGTATATCAAATTGAATGCTACTTCTTTGTTTTTCCTTCCATTTATCAGCTATTTCCTCGAAGATGTACCTGGTTATATGTCATGAACAATTGTTTATTATCAATATCTGGTAAGTTACTGTGCTGTCTTTGAGTGGTTACTCTGGTAAACACTTGGTTTCGTATTTGAAGTGTGGTTTGTTTTCTAATTGCCAGGTAAAGCTTCTCAGCTTTATTCCCATAATCTACCAGGACTCTTTGATTATGCAAGGCAAATGCAAAAGTTACCTGTTGCTATTCCAGCACATAAACTCCCTGACCGAATACTTCCCAGGTAAATACATATATCGGATTATCTTAACTCTGGGAGTTCAGAATATGCTTGTGAAGCTCTGGGAACACCAAATAGTGGGGGGGGCATTCACAGATGGCAGTGAATAACTTGTGTGCCTTAATCAGAGGATTGAGCCCTGCATTTAAATGGATCAGGATATGAATTATTCTTGTTAGAGAAATGGATTTTGGTACACCTTTACCTTCTGATTATGAAACCTTCTGTTTCTGGGCATATCTCTTTTCAATGTGGTAAATCTTGCTTGTACTTGATGCTAAACAAACTCCATGGCCATGCCTCTCCTGGCTGCTGCAAAAATGAACCCTGTCCTAGCCAGAACCAGGACAGTGCCAAACAAGCCTTAGTTGGTAGCACATTCAAATCCCAGCAGAAGAGGTAGTAATGTTAATCTAGTTTGCAGAAAAATCTTTGATTCGTAAAGTGTAGTGAGACACTGGTTCTTAAAATAGAATAGGATTTCTGTTAGAAAATTGTGTTGTAGAAAATTTGATTCTCTACTACCTTTGGTTCTGTTAAAAGACTATTAGCATGTAATGCTTGGGTTCAGGAAAGGCTTCTTGTTCAGTTACCTGCAAACATAGTGGTGCAATACTTGTCTGAAAATTGTGTTCTTCTTAGAGGTTAAGTTCTAAAATAATTAAAAGATAATTTGTGCTTTGAATTGTTATCTTCTCTCTACCTGCGCTATTGTTATGTTCCTCTGTTCCAAATTTGACTTTGGTGGGTGACTTTGGCTTGAGGACTGAATCAGCAGTGAACTAATAACCATAATTACTCCAAGTATCATGCTAGGCAAATCATACTAGATTCTACCTGGAATGGTACCTCACCTGAGTTGCAGAGGACTCGGAAAATTTCTTGTCCAGTCATGTCACTTCCCAAGAAAAATGCAGCGCAACCTGAATGTGGGTGCCAAGCCAGTCATTCAAAGGCAGGAGAGGTTAATTTAGATAATCTGTTTTCCTTTTTTAACTCTGGTTGTAGGATGTCAGGGTAGTCACATTTAGCCAGCAGAAGACAGGCATTTGAAGCATGTAGGAGAACATAATTTTTTTCCCACCAGACCATAAAGTGTATTCTTAAACAAGTTTCTGGATACTGTGATGATGAGTGCTGCATGCAAAATGATAAAAGCAGAAGTTTTGGTAGAGAAAAGGCAAAGCAAAACTGAATTTGAAGTAATTTGTGAGGTTTGTATATTCATTTGCAAAATGTTCTAACCTCAATTTATGATACATGATGGGCAGACATTCAGTAGCAGAAAATATGTCTATGATAAGTCTCCTTTCCAGTTTCTTTCCCTGGAGTGTCCTTGAGCAGTTCCTTTCAAACCTTTCATGGCTTGTTCCAGTGAAAATTTGTGACAAGTACTCAGTTTGCATGCTGTTCAGTCTTTTTGCATTATCAGTCACTTCTGGACAGTTCCATTTGAAATGCTACACAACTGTTTTCCCAATTTGTAGCTTTAAGTGCACCATCTGTCTGCAATCTATTCCCATCTTTTCTAGAGCATCGAATTAGTTATTTTTATTGTCAAGATTACTGTGGCTGGTCTCAGTAGTGCTTGTTGTCTTCTACTCCATGTAGAGACTCTGAGTCCTGTTACCAGCAAATAACATTTTGGCTTATCTGATAAATTTTCACATTCTTGTTTCTGTGATTTCACGAGAAATACACAAACTTGTATTTCTTAGTTTTTTGGTGAGGTAGGTGTTTTTGTATCAGTGACTGTCAAAAAAGAAAATTCACTCAATAGTCTTAGTTGATCAGTAATGTTGTGTTTATCTTTTGCAGGAAGTTTGCGGTATCTACAAAAATTCCTGACACTAAATGGTGTCAAAAGTGTTGTGTTGGTAAGTAAAGATCTGGAGAATAAGTGTCAAGGGGCACCACAAATGGTGGCAATATTAAGATTACTGAGTCAGATTTAGGAGGTAAAGGGAGAAGAGACTTTTTGTCATTGTTAGGGAGTTGTGTGTTTGCAGACTGTGAGGTCATTCAGGGTTTAAGCAGTGACAACTTTTCCAATTTAGCTCTTTATATTTAAAGACAATTTACAAGACATGCAGAGAAGCAGAATTATGTCAAATTTTGAACCAATCTTCAAGAAGAGCCTAATCTCCATGGATGGAGAAACTTAGACAAGTTGCCATCAGGATTAAGCCACCTCCATTCCTAGCAGAAATTTCAGTTATCAATGGTGGGTGATAAAAAGCAAAGGAGTATTTTTAATTACTTGACGACAGTGTTGTCTCTGAAGCCTTTATAATGTGTTTAATTATGTGCCAGCTACCAAAGTCTCAAAGCTATGCTGTGTTAAGACATGTTCTAAAAGGGAGGCAGGTAGATTAAAAACACTCCAAAACAACTGAGTGTTAATGAATGATACAGGGAGCCACTCATGAGGTGACAGGGATCAGAGTATGTAAAAACTCTGACTTTCTGACAGAAAAATTAATTTGGAAGCCTGTATGTTTCTAGGTTTCTATTCATAAACCAGGAAGCTTTGTGATGTGCTCCTCTGTGATTCTGTGATTCCTGTCCTGCCAGCACAGAATTTAGCAGGGGTGCTGTGGTACTTGACATTATAAGGGGAGTCTTCATATTCAGAGATAGCTCAGCCTCCTAAAAGCCTTCATGCATGGGAGTGTGAGTGATAATTTGTGAACATAGCAAAGGTGTCTGTAAGAGTTTTACTTTTTGTGGCCTGAGCCTCCATTCCTGCTGGCACATGTGTGCTTTTGACCTCAGGGCGGCAGGAGTGCCACAGGAGGCATGAAAAGATGAGAACTTCTGGTCTTCTCTCTGCACCTTACAGGTGTTGGTGATTGCTTCATGGTTTCTGCTGCTGAGTTCAGCCTTATTCAGGGTCATACCAAGCGTTACTTGCTGCACTTTGCAGTCAGTCTGACTGATGTTAAGTGAGAACTTGGATTAATGAAATAAAGTACTGATGTTTAGGGTGCCATGGGATTGCTGATGAGTTTCTGTGGCAGTGAGGTAGCATCAGCATATTTCACTTCTGTGGATAGTTCTTCATTGTAGTAGTTTGTTACCTAAAGGGTGTTGTTTATTGCCTGATGGTCCACAGTCACTTTACTGCATAGTAAAATCTGGTCTTTAGATGTATTTCTACAAAGAGCAAAATAACATTGGCTTGTCTTAAAGGAAATATTGGTAGTGGTTAAGGAGTGAAATTTTGTCAGTATTGTAGAATTGAAATTGTGAAACTTCACAGGGCCAAATTTTGCAGCTTTATTGTTCTCTGCCAGTTTTTAATTGAGTTCTGACAATGGAAGAGCAACACTTGCTGCTCTTCTATTGTTCTTCAGTTTCAACTGGGTTTCCTGATGATCTGGAAGTGTTCATCAGAATTACAGAGCTCCTGGATTTCAGACTCACTGTGACAGTTCTTGAAGGGCAGCTGAGCTGTTCACTGCCTGCTGGGTGACTGTGTCACAGACAAAGCCATTTTTAACAGCTTGTTTATGGTGATTTTTGAGATAGCTTAGGCAAACCAACACAGTAGACCCAAGACACTCCAAATGTGTATAAAATCAGCTATTTTTTAAATCTATAAAAGATTGGAGTGGGGGTAGTAGCTGTTTTCCAAAAGTGAATGGACTTTGCATAGTTGATAATTGTTTATAATTTGTATGTGTTTATTACACTAATATTATCTATCCTTTCTTGGCAGTGAGAAATCCCTACACAGGCCACAAGTACCTTTGTGGAGCACTACAGTCTAGTATTGTTTTGTTAGAATGGGTTGAACCAATGCAAAAATTTATGTTAATCAAGGTAAAATTACAATTACTCTCACATGGACTTCTAGTTATCTTGTAGTGGCTTTTTAAGAATAAGCATTAGCCCCTCCTTGATTTATTAGACTTTTCTCTTGATTTCTGTTATATTGAAAATAACTATTTAAATGGGTCATGTATTAACTGGCTCAAAATAAATGTTCATGTTTTTGGGATGCACTTTCAAGCCCTTTTCTCCACAAACATTGTCCTTCAGCTGCACAACAGAAAACTGAGGCTGGCAGGCTGAGACATGGGTTAACAGTGGTCTTGCTCCCATACTAGAGAGGTGACTATTTATTCTATATTTTCTGACACTGAGGTGCCCAGAAATGCTTCTTACCTATTCATCTGACATCACCTGAAGAGACAGAGACAGTGTGGGCTCATGTTTATGGAAAGACAGCTGCTATAACTCAATCAGCCGGAAGAGCAGGCTTAGAGGCTCAGTGGCCAGGGAGAGCAGTGATGAGCATTCTTGTTGTCTGTGGGCAGCTGCAAAGGGCACACATGATAAAAGACATGCTATTTTATTGTAACTGAATTGCCATGAGACACTCCAAGCTTCTTAACTCAGGCCTTTGTATTTATCAATTCCTGTTATCTGAAGAAGCAAACTTAACATTATATGTCATAAAATTTACCATACAGTTTGAATATCTGATAGTAACCCAGACTACATTTGTTTCCCTTCTAATATCTATTTTTGCTTGTTCATCTAGCACATAGATTTTCCTGTACCTTGTCCACTGAGATTGTTTGAAATGCTGGTAGTCCCTGAGCAGGAATTCCCTTTAGTTTGTGTTGGTGTCAGTAGAGGAAGAGATTTCAACCAAGTGGTGAAGTTTGAGACTGTCAACCCAAATTCTACCTCTTCATGGTTTACAGAAACAGGTTTGTGTGCTGCTGTCATTGCATTCTGAAATGTTCTTTGTTCTTTGTTATAGCTGAAGCACTACAAGGTAGGCTTCTCTGAGGAAGCAAATGGTTAAATCATTAAAGCTAAGTGATAATTGTAAGTTCCCTGCTTAAAGGGGTATCTGATGGAAGTTGCTTGCACATGCAAATTTTTTTTATATTTCTCCTTGTTGAACTGATTTGATTCCTTGAGATTTTTGGTATAGCAGAGGATGGAGTTACAGTTTCTTGCATTTTCATAAATTAGGCAGCTGTTTATTACTTCCTGTGCTGTTTTGTGCTCTACCCTGGAACTATGACTTCTCTTTATTTAATAAGTTCTAGTAAAATTGCATGCTGAACAATTCCTTTTGACATCTCTGGAAGATTTTTGGGTTTCCTGCAATGTGCCACTATGGTTAGAAGTGGTATTATCAGCCTCCTGCTGAGATAGAGCATTCTTTTGGTGTTTATGGAAAGCAAAAAGGATTAGGACCACTGCTAGCAGGAAACCAAGTGCCTTCCCATCACCAGTGTGGCCACCATCTGAACAGCAGAAATTCTCTCAAGGAAGTGTGCTAAGAACTATTTTTTTGGAGTTGCAAGGTTGCCCCCTGAACCTAGATGCAGTAAGGAGCCATTGCTAGTCATAGCTTGCAGATTCAGAAGCAATAAATAGCTTTGGTTTTGCCTGTCATGGATCCCTTATTGATTCATGAAGAATTTATACATAGCTCTGTGCTGGCATAAATGTGTGCAGCCAGTCCAGATGAATATGTACTGTGGAATTCACTAAGAATAACAGTATCCACCAGGAGGACACTCACTGACCTTCCTGATGCTGAAGAGTGCATCAGATTTTGTCACAGTTTAAAGCATAGAATACCCGAAGTGAGCAGTGGATGGCCAATTAACACACTTTCATACTTCAGACAGTGCATTTTATTTTCATTCCTACCTGTAACTGTGTGACTTTATAACATGGCCCATAAAAGAAACACACTGAAGAGAAGTGTCCTGTTGTCATTTCTCTCTCATTATTGTCTGCAATGATGCATAAATACAAGAGTACTAATCCCTTCTCTGTTCTTTTTTTGCATTGTGCCTTCCACACTTTGTTAAGTTCCTTGAATTACTTGTGTGTTCTTGTGTTGTGTCTATGTTGTTGTTTTCTCCTATATTTGTAGCTCAAATTTTGTTGTATCAGCTTATTCCTGTCCCCTGCTGGCAGGAGAGTAATGATGCAAACATATTTTTATTTTTTATAATTTTAACTAGAAGCTGCTTTTGTGTTCTAGGTAATGTGGTCTAATTTCTTATGTCTAATGGATTTATGAATTTCTCTTTGCTATATGAAGAATGCCTACAGAATCTGGCAGTAATGTAGAATTAGTAACAGCTGCTTTGTATGTAACTTTAATGTTAACATACAAATGGACCAAAACTATACTCTTCTTTTGAACTGACATGTCCACTAATCACTTGTGGGTCAAATTCCCATTTGCTGTGATGGAGACTGCTGCAGCTATAACCCAGAAGGGAAGAAAATAGCCCTTCTTTTGAGGGTTTGGAGAAGGAAATAAGCCCCTCTTTTTGGAACATCTGGGGAACGTTTGCAAATAGCAGCAAGAATTAAGTAATAGTATATAAATTTCTATCAGGATTTACAAATAAAACCAGAAAAAAAGTGCAGTGAAACAGCGTAGTGTGGACAGTCACATATATCTACCTTTTCGCAACAGCAATATTCAATTATATCAACAGAGAATAAATGGAGAACAATGTACATGTCAATTGCTTTTGTGACATGGCTCAGAAAAGGCTGAATTAAATCCATATTTTAATATTATAGCTTCAGTTTTCCTGTCACATCCAACATGTTGGATAAGTGGACATGCATCTCTAAGAGAAGAGTAATGTCACTGGTAAGATGATGATTTTAAGTAGATAAAACACACTAACCCATCAAAATGTCTCAGTCTCTAGAACTTCCATTTCAAATTTCATGCTAATTTATGTTATGAACTAACACTGTCATTTTTTTATAGACACTACAGAGACGAGCGTTGTCCATGTAACACAGCTGGAGAGAGATACCATTTTGGTGTGTTTGGATTGTAAGTTTAATATCAACTAAAATACATGTATGCATACGCATGCATACTGTTTGTCTGCAAATTAGGTTCTATATTGGAGGTAATCCTTGGTTAACATATCCTTATTTATTGTCTAGGCTGCATAAAAATAGTGAATCTGCAAGGCAGGTTAAAATCGAGCCGTAAACTCTCATCGGAGCTCACGTTTGACTTTCAGATTGAATCAATAGGTAAGCTGGGTTTCATTATTAGTCTTGAATTTCTCTGTAGGTCAGAGCTGGGCAGTCACCATCTGGATGAAATTTAACAAGAGCAAGTGGTGGATTCTGCATCTGGGATGAGGTAGTCCCACATGTATGTACAAACTGGGGGATGAGAGGCTGGAGAGCAGCTCTGCAGAAAAGAGATCTGGGGTTTGGGATTGATAGCAAGCTGAAGATGAGTCAACAGTGTGCTCTGGCAGGCAAAAAGTCATGACCAGCAGTAAGGACATGAAAATTACATGAAGCTGTATATGGGAAAATTTGGGTTGGATTTTAGGAAAATGCATTTCACTGAGAGGGTGATTGGTCACTAGACTGAGCTACCCAGAGAAGTGGTCACAGGACCAATCCTGTCAGAGCTCATGCAGCATCTGGATGATGCTCTGAGTGATCCTTAGGTCCCTTCCAACTTCAGATCTATGATTAGCTTGTTCAATGTTACAATAAAGAATTAGATATGCTGCCTGTCTAGTCTTTGGCATTTGGAACACTACCTCACTCATTTCACTTTGTGTGAGAAGACTCAGTGAAAGGTTCAGCATGTGCTTTCCTAGGAGCAGTTGGAATGGAGTAATAATCCTGGAGTCTTCTTAGATTAAGCTAAACGTTTTGGGACTATGATGAAAACTTCCACCCTCTAAAGGAATGCCTTAACACAACCTACATAAACTCTCTGAGTCACCCATCCCTAACTCATTTGCATGTGTTTGTGCAGTCCATTTTTATAAAGCAGCACAAAGACTAAATTACGCGTTATGTCACAGATTGCATAAATTATGTTTTCTTCTGTAGAATTTGAAAGAATTAAATTTGTGAAACAGAAAAAATTGATTATTTTGGCAATTCTCCAGTAGTTACATACCTGGTTTGCACCACCTGCTATTGAAAGAGGGGTAGGAGGGATGTGTGCATAGGTGAAGGGTAGCACCAGAAGAAGAGGAACAGTGGGTTCTAAAATCGTCAGGATTTGCAGGAAGTTTATTTCTGGGGAGAAACTTTAAAGTTTCAGCCCCTCCAAAGATAACCTCCTACAGAAAAGAGGACAAGAAAACACTGCCATTGAGAGTATTACTTTTATGGCTCTTGATGGTGGGGAATGAGGGGAAGGAAGGATTTAATGTACTTGAAGATTCTTGCTCTAGGATTTCTGCATGTACTGTAGTCCTCACCCTGCTTGTAACAAATGAGTTTCCAGTGGCCTATACTGTCCTGGCAGTGTCCAAAGACACTCCTGGAACTTTTCTGTTAAAATTCCACATATATTGTCTGCAGGTGTTAAAAGGATTTCCTGTTCAAAGAAAATGACACATTTAGTACTAGACATTTAGAACATTTTCTGGTTAGGTGGAAATGTTTTTAAACCCTGCTCATTAAACAAATAAATCTATAATGTAGGTAGATTCAGTGATTCTTTGGGAGACATTCTGCAGTCTGAGTGGGTGGATGTCATACAATGGAACATACATGTACAGATTTCTAAACTACAGTCTTGTGCTTTTGGCCTTAAAAGCAAGAGTTGATTTTATGCCTCAAAACTGATTTCAGTGTTCTTTCTTATTAGTATGTCTACAAGACAGTGTGTTAGCATTCTGGAAACACGGCATGCAAGGAAGGAGTTTCAGATCAAATGAGGTGAGTACTACATTGTATTTCAAATTCTGGCTTCTCATGGAAGCCACATGGAGGAGAAATGCACAATGCTGTTGTCTGAAAAAGAGTGAAACATTTCAGCTAGGTTAGACCTAGAAGCTGGAGTCTCATTCTAAGCTTGTTTCATAAGCTATGAAGCATTGGTGGAGCTGTACAAGAATCCCCTCATGTGTAACAAGCAAAGCAGAAACTAGAAGCTAGGCCAGGATGCCATAGAAAATATCCAAGCCTAATTCTTCGTAATGCTAATCTTCACCTTAAATTGCTTTGAATACCACTGTCAGTTCCTTAGCCTTTCACATGTGGATGCAAAAATCTGGGTTTTGCTAGTGGTTCCACTGCTAAACTTTAGATTTTTGTCACAGTGTCAAATAAGTTAATATTTTCCATCTTCAGTAGAAAAATACCAAATTGACCTAAACATGGTTTGGGTTTTTTTTTGTTTTTTTTTTCTAAAATCTCCTTGTAGTCCTTAGCCCATTTGATGTGATTTATCGTTAGTGCTAAACCATTACAACTACCTTCCCAAATACCTGCCTTTTCCCTTGCTGCAAACCTTGTGTACCTGTTAGTGAAAATGCTATACTTTTTAGGAATTTAATGAGTCTTTTAATTTGTTTATAAATGAATATTTACAGACTTTATCAGTTGTTTAATCAGTGTTTCATTGGCTGAGAAGTTGGGCTCATAACTGTGTTTTTAGGTACACACACAGTCACACTATACCAAGCTTAGATATCCCACATTGTTCCACCACTACACTGATTTGCACTGTTAGCACAGACTTGCAAAGGCTTTGTGAGCCTGCTCTGTGTGAACCAAAGGCTGGAGTCAGAGTGCTTCTTATTTTTGAGGTACACGTTTATTGTGGCATTTGTGCATTACTCTACCTGTTGGTACTCAGTGGCTCTGCTCCAGCTGGGAGAGGCCATGTCCCAGGGTGCTGCAGCCCAAAGGCATGCATTTTGTTGTTTATGCCAAGCATCAGGGACAGTGGCTTACTTTGTTGCTGTGAAGCCAAAGCCAGATCCTAAATGAAGAACTGAAAGCAGAACTGGGCTGTTGACAAGAAAGCAAGCCACCTAAATTTTTTTCTCTGTAGAACATGTCTAGGGTAAGCTTTTGGGCCTTTTGAAATTTCTTATCTCTTCTGGCTATCCCACTAGCTGCAGCTGTTAAAAGAAATAAACTTATTTTCTGCTGTAATATGAAAAGCCTTCAGTGCCAGGCTCAGGTCTTGACCATATTTGTTACTTGTGTGGAATTTTATACTACATAATAGGTAGGAAGTTGTTGCATGGGAAAAAAAGCTGACTGACTTAACTTGCAACATTTTTTCTTTGAAGACTTTGTTAGTTCAGATTCCCTATTCTAGTGCAGTTGTCATAATTGAGGATTACTTGAGCTGCTTGCTAAGTTTTCCTTCCACAGCTGTGATCTTCCACAGTGGTTTGATCTAGTGTGAAAAACGAAAGAGGGAACTGTGAATTCTGACACAAGAAGCTCAAAATTTGGGCGAAGATTGTACAGCCTTAGCCTCACAGAAAGCAGAAATTAATTTTCTTAGAAAAGTGAAGGATTTCATTGCTGTGAATTAAAATTTTCTTCTAAGTTCTCTGCACCAGAAGTGATTTCACTAGGACACCTAACATTACTAGGATCTGGGAAGGAGATCAGAATGTCTACTTTCCCCAAGAGTGTGAAATTTAGCTGTGTAGAAGAGAAGCTTTGTAAAGTGCTGCCTGTTCACAAAGTGACTAAATACCATTTGGCATGTACAGTGGGCTTTGGTTGACTTTATTGATGAACATGATGGTTTTTCTGGGTGCTTTGATATTCATATGATCATAAAGATGTATCACATAAGTACAATTCACCAGCATACCACATAGGTCTGTTGCACTTGTCTGAAATGTCAAAAGATTGTTTTCTTTTTGCAGTGGACATAAGTATCACAGATTAGATTTGTTTCTCTGCTGAAGTTTTCAGAATATGAACTTAGTGCATTCTTACTATAATTCAGCATTTCAACAAAATGTGTTTTATGTGTGATTTGCCTCACCCATTTTTGGATATCCACTCTAGAGTGATGTTAATTGCACCCTATCTCTTTCAGTCACAGCTGTAAAGAGAATTGCAGTGGTTACTCAAGTACCAAGCTGAGCCCCACTGTTGTGCTTGCAGTTACTACCAGAGGAATTCATGTAATGTGGGAGGAATTACAGAAAACTTTACTATCTTAGTTAAAAGTGACAGTTGCATTATAATATCTATTGGATTTTAATTGGCAGTCAGTTGGTAACATCAGTCACAGTCAATTCTTTTCTCTTGACTGATGTTTAAAAAAATGAAAACACTTGTGTTCTTAACATGTAAATATTTATTTTTATTGCCTAGATAACACAAGAAATTTCTGATAATACAAGGATATTCAGGCTTCTGGGATCTGACAGGTAAGATGAGAAGTAAACAGGACATGGTAAAATAAAGGAATGATGTGTGTTCTCCTACCTTGCAGAAGTTCTTTTTCCTTGTTTCTTGCAAATTCTTTTTAGGCATCTTCGACATTCCTTTGTGTACATATCTATGTTCCAGTCATTTGCTTTATTATTTTTTTAATTAAAAAAAAAAAAAAAAAAAAAAAAAAACCACACTTCTAAAGGAGTTTGTGGGCTTCCAGAAGTACTAAGCCATGCAAGAAGCTCTTACTTGGCTGCAACCACAATCTCCAGAAGTGTTTTCCTTTTTGTATTGTAATTCTTTCGTTTAACTTGGTGAAATCTTTACTTTCAAATGTTCTGCTGAAGTAGTTCATCAAGATCTGTTTCTGGAGATAAATGCAAAAATACTTTAAATTTTAAATATCTCACTTATATCTAGAGAAAATCTACCAGTTGTTCTCTTGAAATGACAGTTCATGTCTTGTAAAAGCTCTTGATAGCTCCCAGTGTAGCTGTTCCTTGACATCTGCTTTCAGGAGAGTAACACCCTGTCTGTGTGACCCAACTGCTGTTTTAGGAGTGTCACTGACTTCCTCAACTTTCTCTGCCCTGTTGTTGAACTTTGTACTTCTACAGAAGTAGAAGAGCCACAGAAGCAGCAGCAGTTTTATCTTTAGGGGAGTGCATGCTGATGTGACAGTTTCACCAGTAATGAATTCACAAGAACTGCAAAGATAGGTTTTAACTTTTCTTTAGAGTTGCCTCTGTCTTACGCCACTTGCAGTAAACCCACATGGCATCTTAGGACAACATTGCAAAAAAATTGCCTTGTGAAAATGTCCTCTTCCCCAAATATGGTCCCATCTATTTCTGGCTTGCTTTGGTAGTTTCTCAAGTCTAAGACAATCTTTAATGACTTGGCACTGCAAAAATATTAATTCCAATTTCTTCATATACCCTTTTCCTTGCAGCTCTGTCCTGTTTAGTGCTTGAGCTGAGAAGCTTTTTTCCAATAACAAGAGTCCTTTCCTAGCCAGTTCATAGGAGCTGCTGTTCTGGGAAGCAAAAAACCTGATGTCAGTCTACGCAAAAGCTTGTGTGATACTTTTTCCTCATGAGCAGGGAACTGCCTCATGGCATGAGGTGTCATTCCCTTTGTGGAGCACGTTGAGTAGAGGTCAGGTTTTTTGAGCCATAGTTTTGCAGCAAGCAAACTTTCCTGTCAAGAAAGCACAAGAGATGAATTTGAGTTTCCCACACCCTGCCTTTACTTTGGGATGCTTGTGGAGAAGTCAGTCATGAGCATCCTGGTCTGTTCAGCAGTTTTAGCAGTTCTTGCCTGATGAAAAAAAAATTAAATAGTTTGTGAAGCAAAATTGTGACAGCTAATTTCCCTTCTTTGAAGAGAAAGGTCTGATCTAGGATATCCCTTATGATCTTTGCAGTTGCAGGCCCACATAACCCAGTCTCTTGTCTCCAATGCTGGCCAAAATTGGGTGGCAAGAAGAAATAACTCTTCACATAGCAATTCTTTCCTTAGGATTCTCTTTGCCTATAAATTTTTGGCTCTGAGACTTTCAGAACTGGAGGAAGTTTCTGTGGATTGGGTTACATGGGCTCAGAGATTAACTAGAAATGCTCACAGAAGAATCAGCTTTGTTTATCTGTCATTCCTGTGGCAAGGGGCAGAGTAACAACTCTCAGAACTGGAGCCTGATGAATGGGTTTGCTTTGCAAAGCTCCAGGAAAGCACAAGCCCAGCAGGGGAGTGATGGGTGCTTTTCAGAAGCCCTCACTAAAAGGATGACAGGCAACAGGGATACATTGCAGCAAGGGAATTTCCAGCTGATTAATGGGATAAATATGATGGTGAGGATGGTTCAACACTGTAACAGGAGCCCAGAGAGGCTGTGGGGGATCCTTTGTCTGGACAAGACCATGAGGTTTGCATGGTTTGAGGGGCTTTTTGGACTAAAGGCATCTAGAGAAAGAGAAATGACAAACCAGCCAGATGGATTTTAGGAAAAAATACTTAATTATACCCTGGGCTGTTTTTAAATGAAGGATCACTTGACATTGTGGCTTTTTAAACTTCCATCTTAGGGTAGTGGTGCTGGAGAGCAGGCCGACAGACAACCCGACAGCCAACAGCAATTTGTATATCCTGGCAGGGCATGAGAACAGCTACTGAGAGCAGCACGTGGCAGGCAGCTCACTGTGAGGAGAACACTCCTGCTGCAGCAGCACTCAAGACTGGCTGGAATTGCACAAAAGCTGCAGTAACCCCACTTCAGTTACTTTATAATTTATTGTGGCATGAGGGGAAGACAAGAATTGTTTGTGGTATGGACACAGAAGCATTATAATACCACAGAAGTGCTTAATTTACTGTTATGTAATCTTTGTACATATGCAGGATTTTTCAATGAAACTTCTTGCTGAAGCCCAACACTGACTTTCTGTAGATAGAGGTCCTCCTGTTAAGTACAAGTGTCTTACCTGTACAGATGTAAAAGTCACTGAGGATGCAAAAATTAAATTGGGGTACTATTATAAGGATGTCTCATGTGTTTATTATGAAGTGGGATTCTAGAAACAAATATAGTACATTTAGCAACACTACTGTATTTTATTATATGTAATTTACTAATACAAATAAATATTAACTTTTAGAAATTGTAACCAAGGCTGTAATCAGATTACAATCTTGTTTTAATTTCAATACAACACACTGGTGTTCATGTTTGCACAATGTATTGAGATGTGATGTATTTAGTCACAAAGGTAAGCTGTGACTTTGTGGATATGACTTGGGCTTCAAAGTTCCTTTTTTTTTTTTTGTTTTTGTTTTGGTTTTTTTTTTGTTTGTTTGTTTGTTTTGGGGGGTTTTTTTGTTTGTTTGTTTTTGTTTATTTGGGTAGATTTCTTTGTGAAGCAAACCCGTTAAACACCTGTATTTTTATATTTAATTAAAACTTTCCTTACGATTACTTCTCTATGCTTGAAAAGAATACCTTATGGATGGGTGTCAGTCCCAGACTAGTGGTACCTGGCTGTAATTCTGCAATAGATGTTTGAATTATTAGTGTATACAATGATAAAAAATAGTTATTACTGTTTGTCTTACTAAATATTTCATATCACAATGAAAAGGAGCAACATTCCACATTGTGGAAATGGCTCAGAGATGTTGCCATTTTGACTTTTTTTTTGGCCTTAGAACCATTTTCACACTTTTCTTGATTTTAGGATGTTAACACATGGCCAAAATTTAGTTACTACCTCATTGAAACAATACAATGGTTACTACGCATCACGGGAACTTAGTTTTGATCAGAAGTATTTTTGATTGCTATTTTCCAATGGAGTGTGTAAATGCCAAGTTAAGCAAAATGCACACATTTGACTCCTTTTTTTTGTATATGTTCTTTATATTTTATTGTGGTAATATACACTAAAACCAAACTAAATTAAAAGTGATTTATGGCCTGCGTTATTGTTGTGATGGGTAATGCTTTGAAATATGTTCCCTAATGTATATAATGTAAAATAAATTTTTTTAACATGCTGTTGTACAATTAGATTATCACCTGCACTGATTTTCCACATAAGACTAAAATGGAACATACTGAGTTTTCAATTCTGCTATTAAATGGTTGTGCCAAACACAGAAGCTGGGCATCTATGAATGTATGAACAGAGGTTGCTGGAGCTCCACTCAGTTTGGGTTGGCATCAATACCCTTTGGGCAGTGGATGTGTGGATTTGAGCTAAGTCTTTCCAAATTCCACCCTGTGTGTGCCTCAGCTCACCCTGTGGGGGGAGAGGTGTTTGCACAAGCCCCACTGCTGAGCAGCTGAATTCCCAGAAAAGTTGAGAAGTTGCATTTCACAGCACCCTTGTGAAATCCCCAAGGGGGATTTCCATCCTGCCCCCTGTGGACTGTTCCTCACTTGGATATGCAGAAACTCAGCTCAGATTTAACAAAGTGCTCTACAGCTGATGTGCTGTTCTGCAGCAGCTGGGGCCAAATTTCTCAGGCCATTGCTGAATTATGGGCACCAGAAACTAAGGGCTATTGGTTTTTACTCTGCTTGGGTATTTTTGCTACAAGCATGCAGCTGGAAGGGCTAAAAATAAAGAGGACAGTATAGTGTAGTGGTATGTGGGAAGAAGGGAGCATTTTACTATGACAGGCATGTTTCTAGTCTGTTGGTAAAATTAGGAGAGTTTTGCTTTTCCCATGCTGTTCTCCAGCCTCAAAGGTAAGAAGTGAAGGGTTCCTGCTTTCTTGAGGAATTGTCCTGTTGTAGGATTTGGGGTTTGTGCCACAAAACTGTCTTTCATTTCAAGCTGCTTGCCTACTCTGCTGACAGCTGAGCCCAGGAGCCTTGGTGTCTGGTAAATCAAAAGGTCTCCTTTGCTAGACTGGAGTTGCATTGAACTAAAATTCTCTTGAGCCATGCTTAGTAGGAGCTTATGACTAGGATCCTGGTGTAGGATTGGGATCAGTGTGTGGCTGACTGATGGGAGCCCAGTCAGAGCCAGGAAATCACACCCACGAGGTTACAACAAAGCCTCTGCAATGGATGATGAACATAGCTCCACCTCTGTGCTTCCCTTTTCTTCCTCCTAGTCCCTTCCATGCTGGCTCCTGGCAATTGGTCCAAGCTGCTGGCAGGTAGGAGAGTTGATGTGACTACAGGATCAGGCACTCACCAGCCAAATATGATCAGTGCAGGGGCTGAGCACGGGCCTGAGCCAAACTGAACCTTCTTACAGGGAACAAACAAAGCAGTGGCATTGTGTGTTGGGGAAGTGCTCCTGGAAGCTGGGATCACAGGGGAATGAACACTGCTTTTGTCTTGCCCATCTCTCTGTGCAGTGCTGCCTGTCTGTGTCAGAAAGTGGATCCGATGACATAAAAAAGAGGGGGTTCCGATTCATATTCTGCATCCCACAGCCCTTAACTGAAAGCAAGGGCTGCACAAGGTGAAGCACAGTGCTGGCTGCCTGTAGCTTTACCATGGGGGGCTGGGGGACCCCAGCAATGCTGTGAGCACAGGTGGGGGGGATGTGTCCCCCAGGCAGGAGACTTTTCTTACACCCCACAGGGTTCAGCTTTACAGTAACCCTCCTGGGTGTTGAAGGACTGCATGGGAAAACAGTTGGTAAAAATAGGGAGTGTGCCCAAACCTCTTGCTTCCCTCCAAGGAAACACAGCTAAAATATAGGATGGCCTGTGTCATCTATGAGTGGTGTAGAGGAAGCTGTAGAAATTTGTCTGGGGAGGGAGACACCAGTTCCTTCAGGACATGTGGATACATCTCATCAGGTGCCATGGACTTGAGCACCTTTAGGTGTTTTAGATGGCCTTGAATCCAACCTTCTCCAGCAGGTGATTCACCAGACTCCCAGGCCCTGCCTTTCCCTTCTGCAATTCAGCAGTGAGGCTGGAGCACTGCCTGGTGCAGGCAGGAGCAAAACAGTCACTGAGCACCTCTGCCTTGTCTTGGTAATCAGGTGTCCCCTTTCCTTCTAGAGAGGGTCTCTTTTTTCATAGTGGTTCTTTTATCACTTACATACCTGCAGAAGCTTTTCTTTTGTCCTTGGTGTCCCTGTCCACATTTAATTCTCTCAGAGTTTTGTCTCCTCTAACCTGATCCTTGGCTGCTCAGAAATCTCTATATTCCTGCTAGGCTACAGCTCCTGCTTCTGCTCTCCATTGGCCTCCTCTTAGTGTCTGAGCTTATCCAGGAGCTCCTTGTCCATCCACACAAGGCCTCCTGGAATTTTTGTCCAACTTCTTGTCTCAGCTGAATCCATTCCTGTGTGTCCTGGACAGACACACACACACACACACAGAATCACTAGGTTGAAAGAGACCTCCAAGACCATTGAGCCCAACCCAGCCCAACACCTCAACTAAACCATGGCACCGAGTGCCACATCAGTCTTTTTTTAAAACACATCCAGAGATGGTGACTCCACCACCTCCCCAGGCAAACAATTCCAATATTTTATCACCCTTTCTGTAAAAAAAAATTTCGTAATATCCAACCTACATTTCCCTTGGTGTAGCTTAAGACTGTGTCCTCTTGTTCTGTCAGTTGCTGCCTGGAGAAACAGACCGACTCCCACCTGCCTACAACCACCTTTCAGGGAGTTGTAGAGAGTGTTAAGGTCACTCTGAGTTTCCTTTTCTCCAGGCTGAACAACCCCATCTCCCTCAGTCACTCCTCACAGGGTTTGTGTTCCAAGCTCCTCACCAGCCTTGTTCCCTCCTCTGGATGCACTCAAGTGTCTCAAGGTCCTCCCTGAACTGAGGGGACAGAACTGGACACAGCACTCGAGGTGTACCTCACCAGTGCGGAGTACAGGGGAAGAATGACCTCCCTGCTCCTGCTGGCCACACTGTTCCTGATACAGGCCAGGGGTCATCGACCTTGTTGGCCACCAGGGCACACTGCTGGCTCACATTCAGTCAGTCAGTCAGTCAGTCAGTCAGTGCCCCCACGTCCCTTTCTGCCTGAGCACTGTCCAGCCACACTGTCCCCGGCCTATAGCACTGCAGGGGGTTATTGTGGCCAAAATGCAGGACTCAGCACTTGGACTGATTAAACTTCATCCCATTGGACTCTGCCCATCCATCCAACCATTGCAGGTCGCTCTGCAGAGCCCTCCTACCTCCCACCACATGAACACTTGTTCCCAGCTTAGTGACATCTGCAACTTTGTCAATGAAAGGCTCAATACCCTCATCCATATAATGAATAAAAATATTGAACAAGACTGGCCCAGCACAGACTCCAGGTGATATATGATATAATGTAACTCATGTAAAGTTGTACAACAATGTAGAATAAGCAATGTTGTACGAACAAAAAAAAAAAAAAAAAAAAAAAAAAAGCTCAGAAACCAAAAAAAGGACCACAGACAAAAAGGACACAGATTGCTTCATCACATCATTGTAAGATCCAACAACAGCAAGGCAGCCCAGATTAACAACTAAATGGAACTAGCCGAAGCGGAGATGGCTCTGTCCAGGAACACCCAAGCAATGAGAACCCGATAAGCACCCATGACTAAGATAACCAGAGCCATGGGGAAAAAGATGAATGCCCTATTTCCTGTAAACTAAGACCGGCAAGTTACATCTCAATACCACCTTCCCCGAAAGCCAGAACCTGCCTTCATCAGAATTCATCGTCTCCCACAACATGGTTTTGTCCAGCCCAATTCAGTGAAAGAAAAACTCATGAATATGCGTAATGACACCCCGCTCCGGGCAAGAAAAATTGTATGAAAACGGGGTAACCAAAGCGGATCTGGGGGATCCGAAGACGTGGAGCTCGGATCAGTGTGTGTTCACCCGGCGCTGACCCAGGGCTCGGAATTGTGCCTTACTATTGTGGCTGTCGTGGACCGTATCCCGGTCAGGAAATACATTATCGTTTATTTTTTGTTATACTTAATTCGGCTTAATCTCTTTATTATCTATAACAATTCTGTAAGTGGTGCGTGGTAACACTCAATATCCGCCCCCGCGTGTCCCAGATGCCAGCGAACCCAGGGGGCGCCCACTCACCCTCCCGCCGCCAGGGGGCGAGCGAGCCCGCCCCGCCTTTGCGTCACTTCCGCCAGGAAGGCCGGGACCGCGCGTGGCGGGGCGCAGGCGCGGGGGGTGCGGGGCGCCGCCGCTCCGCGCATGCGCCGCGGCCGCCGACGGAGCGGGCGAGGACGGGACCGGGGGAGGCGGCGGCGCTCGCGCTCCGACCCCGCCCCTCGCGGCCCGCGCGCGACCCCCGTCCCGCCGCGCGCGCCCCCCCCGCCGCCCCCGCGGCCACCCCCACGAGCCGGGGCGGGGAATGCGGCAGCCGCCGCCCCCCCCCGCCGCTGCGGGCCTGCCGCCCCCGCCGGCGGCGGGGGAGCGCCGCGGCTCCCGCTGAGTGCCGCCGGCCCTCCCCTCCCTCCCCTCCCGCGCGGCTCCCGGCCCGACCGGCCCGCCCCGGTGGCACCATGCAGGCACAGCCGCTGCTCTACGAGTTCTTCAGCGAGGAGAACGCGCCCAAGTGGCGGGGGCTGCTGGTGCCCGCCCTCAAGAAGGTGAGGGGCGGCCGGGTGCCCGCGCCCCGGGGGCCCGGCCGCGGGGTCGGGCTGGGCACCGGGCAGGCCGCGGGGCTCCCCGCGCTCCGGGAGCGGCCCTGGGGCTGCCGGGGGTCGGCCCCTCGGCGGGTGCAGATGCTCTGACAGACGGAGCCGTGAGGATAGCACCCGTGTGATGGACAACCGAGTCCCGGCTCCCCTCGTCCCCGAGGGGCGCACCTGGTGCTGCTGCGGGTTTCTGCCGGTCTTCTTTGGTGACACGACCGGGAGTTTAGGGGGATTGTTATGAGCAGCTTCTGAGAGAATTGTGGTTAATTAGTGTTTGTGTCTAATGGCTTTTAGTTAACTTTCTCTTAGTTTAAATACTTTTTTTGCTGAAAAGGCTTAATCAGGACAAGCTAGCAAGTCTTGCTCCTTTAGGATAGTGAGGCTTGTGCCTGTGGCTTGGAAAGAATTTATTCGGAAGAGAGGAAAAAGTGGTAAGGGCTCGTCTTCCACTTTTGCAGTCTGAACCCAGAAAGTAGAAGACTTAAAAAACTGTTACTTGAACTGGCTTCAGATTGCAGAACTTCACATGGTTTAGTCATGCACGGCAACATTTTCTGAGTTATTGTCTAGTTACAGTGATCAGCTGCAACTTCTGCCTGAAAGGCTCCCTCCTGGGGCTGCTTGAGAGGTCTCAGGTGCTGCAGTTGTACCCATGCAGTGTTTCTTCCTAATTTCCTCTTGCCATGTACTGCCTCTCTGTGGGCACGCTCTTGAGGTCTCCAGCACTGTGTGGCTTTGTCCAGTTCTTGGAAATCTTTTTGCTTGTCTCATCCCTAGCACATGCTGGTAATGTCTTGTCCCTGGATAGTTGTTTCCTTGAAACTTCAGCACTGACCACACGGCTCACTTGTGGTGCTTGCGAGCACTGGGACACCCATCCACCTTGAAGCCTGCTTGGAAACTGGAGCTACCCAAGGTCCCAACCACAGGGAGCTTGTTTCTTTGGAGGATGGTTTATTCCATGGTGGAGCAGATGTTTGTCAGATTTGAAAGGAGTCTCATTGCTGACAACTGGAGTACGCAGAGTGAGGAGTCAAAGTGAGTGAGTGTTAAAACTCTGGAATAACTTGTGACATCTGAAGTGCCAGATTTGTTCCCAGTGGACAAGCCTTTCGTGAAGTCACCCAGCATTAAAGATGCTTCCTGAAGGATTGGATGGATTCTGCAGTGGGAAAAGGAACTCTGAAATCTGAGGTCAGCGGAAAAGGCCAACGAGGACAAGCTACCAAGTATGACGAGTTGGCCCTGCAAAGGTATAGTTGTCTTGATTTGTTGTTCTCTGCTCTGTTTCTCTTTGTGGGCAGAAGGGTGACAGGAGGCAGGTGCAGTTAGTTCTGAAGGCTTCAAACTGAAACTTGTAACTGTCTGGCAGGTGCTGATTCTTTTAACCTCAGCTTTTCATGAGATCACCACCTGTTTTGTACCTTCTCTTGGGTTTTTCTTCTTGCTACTACTATTTTTGTAAAAATGGAAATAAAGAATCTGTCTACATTGCCGCCAGCTTTACTGAAGAGCCAAATGCTTGAGTTACAGGAAAACTGAATGACACATCAAGATGTTGAATTATTATCTTATTGGCTTCTTCATTAATGGAGAAACAGTGTCATGTATTTTCGTAATGTAATAGAGGTACAGATAGTTTTGAGCAGAGTGTTTTGCCCTGATAAAGGCCCATAAGGTAATGAATGTATCACAGGTGGAAGGTAAACCCATGAACTTGCCTTGATAATCATCTCTCATGGTTCATAAGGCAGGTGCAACACTGCAGCATTGCAGTCAGTGACCCCTTGGGTAGCTCCCCAAAGACCTGAGCTGCACCTACAGGCCAGCACGTTGGACTGGTAAAATGGAGAGGGTGGCAGCATTTCCCGATGGGGTCAAAGAACAGGACTGTCCTGGAGGGAAACTGGTGCCTTGTGGCTTTGCTGAATTGCCAGAGCATTGCTGTCTCAGTGGGAGTTAGATTTTTTGGAAGCTCATGCATGTCCCGTTGTTGCTAGTGGAGAATCTTTCATTCACTTCTCCCTTAGCTGACCAGATGCTGTCACTCATTCTAAGGTAGTGACAGCAGCTGAACTCCGCCTGAAACCAGCCAGCTGTAGAGGCAGAATTCTGATGATTTCCTGCACAGCTGGAAATTAGACTTAATAGTTTGTGGAGACCTGTGTTGAATTAATAGGTCCACTGAGGAGAGTGGCTTTTTAGTTAACATTGTAAGAGCACATATACCAGGACAGAGTGTTTGCAGCTCTCGGGGAAAACTGCCACACGTGGACTGAATCATTAAAATACCATTGCCCTTTTGTAACTGTGAGTTGGCTTCTAATGCAGAGCTCGAACTACAGCCTCGGGATCACTTTTTTTAAAAATGGGTGTTATTGAATCACTGCAAATAGCTTTCTTTTTCCCAATGGATTATTTTGATTCTATTTTTTATCAATCAGCAAACCCAAGAATATAGAGTGAGAGTAAATCTCTTCCTACATCAGGCAATTCTCAGGAGACTGTGCTTTGTGTTTCATTGGATATGATCCTTAGCAGTAGAGCTGTATTTTCTCTTGTACCATTGAGATCATAATGTAATCCCTTTTCTTCTGATTCTTCTTCAGATGCTGTCAAGATAGACTCCAGTGCACTCAATTAGGAAGAAAATTATGTCAACTGAGATTCTTCTCTGCGTGGTCACGGTTATTTTGAAGCTGCAAAAGACTAGTGTTGCAGGGATCTTTGTTTGCTGAAAAAGGCAGTAATCATGGTGATGAGGTACAAGAAAAGGAAGGAAGAAAGAATAACAACAGGTGCCTGAAATTGTAATTGCAAGGATGGACAGAAGGTCAGATGGTGGGAGATGCTGAAGATGAAGGATTCACAACATTTGAAACACCAGAGGTTTCGGGTACCTGGAGACAGAGATACACAGCTTTAAATCCACCTTGGAAAACAGACTCAGGAGTGACAGCTGCTATATGATGCCTCTTCCAGCACCAGTGTTCCTCTGCTGGTGAATTTACACACTTCATTATGGTCATAACCTTTTGGATAGTTTTCTTGTACATCATTCCTTACGGCTTCATCTCGTTGGTATAACTTGTTCATGGAGTCAGAATTTCTCTGCATGTGTATGATGCACTTGTTCCCTGATCCATTGGTTTTTGCAGTAGGAATCTTGTCAAACCTACTGATGGATACCTTAAGCCATTTGATAATGGAGAAAACAAAAGAATGTTCTGCTGTTTGCATGCCTCAAGTTGTTTTGAATCAGTTGAGCAATGACCCAAGGGTACTGCTGGAACTTATTGTGGTCAGAATGATTGGACTGGTGTGGCTTGGCAGCTGAAGGGATTTGTTTCCTCAGTTAAGGAAAGTGTTCAGACAGCATGCTTCCAGGGACTCCATGTGTTGTCTGGTCAATCATCTGCACCTTTCCTGGAGTGAAAGACATGGGAAAAGCTGCTTCAGTCACTACAAAGTTCTCAGGAAGCTGTTGCTGACAAAGATATTTCTACCTGATTTTTAATTACCTGGCTCTTCAAGTTGGTGACAAACCAGTTACCACTTGCTAGTCAGAATGGCACTTCTTACTCTCAGCATTGCTTCACACAAGATGTAGAGCTTTCTTAATTTCTTTGGGTCTTCTGTTCTTCTGATGGCTGTGGAGGATAAAGTTAAGAACTTCCTACAGTTCAAGTCTTTACTGCATGATTTTTTTCACCTGCTCAGTGGAGCAGTGTAATACGACTGCCCTTCTGAGACATCAGCAGAAACGTTAGTAAAAAATCTGAGTCCTGCATCCTTGATGAATTGTTGCTGAAGAGTGCTGGCAAGACATTTGTATTTGATTTGGTTTACTGTATTTTTAGTTGATCAAGGTAAAAAAAACGTGGTCAGGATTACCACATATCAACAGAGATGTACAAGAGTAGAAGATAAAGCTTGCACTCATCAATGCAAGGTGTACATAAAGTACTTTGTCCTGGAGTATTTAGTGATAAGCTTGTCAGTGGGTTTTTAGTTCTTGAGGGAAAATAAAGAAAGGATATGTTGAATAAAAATGGGAGTTACAGCATGAGTGAAGACTTTCAAAGGTGCTGAATGGAAGAAAATTCTTGCCAGGATAATCTCCTCTGTTGCCAAATTTATTTCTGCTATGGATTATTTCTACTAATAAGCCATTGTATGAACTGCAAAGGTTTAGAAAATTTTCGGTTCAGGAAACTACTTATAATCAGTCAAGTTTTATCTTCTCTGATAGTGCTTTGGAGGATGACTTGACATGTTGTCTACAGAGCTCCTTCCATGATCAGAATGATGTGATAAATACAATGCTTTTTTCCCTTTAGACCCTTTTTATAAGCCCTTCAGCTGCCACCAGGGCAGAGTGGCAGCACAGCCCATGCTCAGCAGTGAAGTACAGTTGTTCTTTAGCAGAAGTTGTTTTTTAGCTCATACTGTGACTTCTCGCCAGAATCCCAGTATAGGGCTAGTCTTGCCCAGTTATGAAAAAATTATCTGTAACCTGCAGTTGATGTGTCATTTTTATTTCAGTTTGTTATGCAGCTTTAGAATTGTTTCCTTTGGAATTCCTTTAGAATTGTTTCCTTTGGAATCCCTTTAGAATTTTTTCCTTTTTTATGCTGTTTTCTGAAGCTGCTGGAGCTTCTTCTGCTCAGTTTGGGTATTTTCTGAAGCTGCAGGATTTGTCTGATGTGTTTTGCACTTAACAGAACAACTGTAAACCTGATTGTGTTGATTGTTAATGATGATTTGGGAGCATAAAGCTGGTGTTTATGTAACATAAAATGGCTTTAAGAGGTCTCTTAAGGAGCCAATTTTTTTCATCCTGAATTGAAATTTTTCAGCTTGCAAGCAACCTGTTAGGCTTTTTCTCATGGCCATTGAGGAAGAGGTAACAGAAAGCTGTTGCTGAGAATGTATCACTCAGATTCACTGTGTCTTTCTCTCTTATCTACTATCATATACCTCTTTCTAAGGCAGAACAAGCTGTTGAGTGTCACTAGACTGAGCTTTGGGTCATCTTGTGACCAGCCTAGGACCTGTTAGGAGACCAAGCCCCTGTCTAACCTGAAGCTGTTTGATCTGCAATCCTGTAAATAAAGCATTTCTCAGGGTTTGGTTTAAAGTTCTTACTGCTTCCCATGAGGCTTGTGGGAACGTTTATATTCTAATTTATTATGAAGAGTTTGAGAAAAAATGGTGTGAGAAGACATTATATGAAATAAGCTGCTATGGGTTATAAAGTAAAGAACAGCTATATTTGTATTATACGTTTAATCCCTTTCTTCTTTGTTGTTGGTTTTGTTGACTTTTTCTGCCAGTTTAGATTTATGGCTGCCTAATTTTTAAGCTCTTGCTGTTCGTGATAGAAATTCTTTGCTTTTGTGGATTTTAAGGGAAGAGGACAAAAAAGGTGGCAGAGGGGGCAGGAATCCAAGAGTTCATATTGTAGGATTTTCTTTAAGTGTTATGGTTTATTTTTTTTAAGCAGGCACCGTTCTACTCTGCTCGTGTTCTTAAGCAGATCGTGAAAATCTGTTCAAGAAATGCTGGCTCTGCTTATCTCTAAATAAAGAAAACTGGTCATTTCTCTTTTGAGAATTAGCAAAGATTGGGAAGATTGGATATTCAAAAAAGTGAATACATGAGTTGAGTGATAACAACAATGGTGGCAGGGATTTTTAGCTGATGTAGGTTGCATTTGCCCTTTGGAATTTGTTGGAGTATTTTGAAGATTTGAAGCTTCTTTTATAAGTTTTTAAACTGCTTTTTTAGTAATTTCCCTTATCATAAGATAGACATTTTATTGTGTGTGGAGGAGGGAAGGGAATGGTTTTGTCATTATTTAAGGGAGAGGTTAAATGTTTAGATAAGAATCTGATCTAAACATCACAACACTTCAGAAGCTGTTAGTCTGTTTTTATCCTGTGTTTTCCTAAGTAGGATTGAAGGATCTGGTGGGATTCAAGCCATGCTCCCCACTAGCAAGGGTGATAAGGCAGGGTGGCCCAGGTTTTTTAATTTAAAATCTGAGATGACTGTATGAGAAAGATGGAAAGCCCCTGATAATTCGATCTTCTCGTTTTTTTCTTTTGAAACTAATCATGTGATGTTTTATGCTAACAGATGTTCCCATTTCTTGTGTTCTCTTACTAAATCTTGCATCTTACCCAGCCTTGCATCATGTCTTAGATAATGGACTTGGGGCTTGCACTGAGTACCCTCAAATAACACTCTGTCATTCTCAGTCTGAGCCTTTGGGCACTACAGTAGTGCAGATACTGAAATTATGCATTTCTGTGATATTTGTGCACCTCTGCTCTACTTTCCCTTGTTACTCTGGCTGTTTTCTTTTGTTCACTTGTATGACTTTGAACCCTAACTGTAACTAAGTGTCACGTAGCAATGAAGGTTATTTACCATCTACCTAATATAGATAAGCTGTGCTGGCAAGCCATTGGCAACTCATGATGTTTTCTTCTGCCAGGGTGGGTGTTCTGTTAAAGTGGAGCGGGGCAGTGGCCTTTGGGAAGGATGGTGTCACTGTCCCCAGACAGAAATGCTTAGGTAAAATGTCTGAAACTTTTATCTCCTGAACTTGGAGTAGGTTATCATTGTTGGCTCTGTTTTGGCTGACTGTGGATAATGTTTTAGGTTATGGCCTGATGTGGTATTTTTGTTTGTTTGTTCTTATTCTTATAGGCTCTGTGTTACAGACCAAAGGAGTTGTAATGAGGTTATTAAAGTCTGGTCTGTTTTCTAAGTAAAGGAGAAAATAGAGCTGCTCATCATCATTCCAGTTCATCATGCTCTGTATTTTTACTGTTGAATTGACTTGGTAATTTAGCACTTCTTGAAATACAAAGAGCTGGAGTATAATATAGGGAGACTGTAATACAAATTTGTTCAGTTTTACTTTAAAAAAACACACACATTAAAGGCAGCATCTTCCAGACAGCTCAGATCAGCTCTGCTCTTTAAGAGAACACTTCAGCAAGTCTGTAATTTCTGGTATTGAGGTGTTCCAAGCTGGTACAGCATTTCAGATATCGTTTGATTTGTAAATAATGTTTGGGACTGCCTGGCATGCTGTTATTCGTGTAGCTCCACAAACACACTGTAGCTGTGCATAGCGAAGTTCTTAGGAAAAGTGAAACTGTTGGCATAATCAAAATAGTTGTGTTAGCTAGTCAAATGGAGGGAAGTTCTTCTGTTCTATTTTTTGCCAGACTGCTTTTAAGTTTAAAAAGCAGTGACTTCTGGAGGTGTTTTTTTTAAGACCTGCTGAATAAGGGTGTGCAGTCTGCAAGAAGCCAAACGCGTGATCCAGCGTATTTGAATCTCAACAGCAGTTAAGTGAGCACCAGGACTGTGCCCAGACATGAAGCTTTCAGACTAATGAGTGCCTTAGCAGGCAGGTGGATTTCTGTTAGGCTGTTGTGTGTTTGTACTTCATAACATTTAGTTCTTGCTATAACTACAAACAGGAATTAAGACTCAGATGTGAAATTAAATAATTATGGCAGCATTTTTTGAATACAGACATGAGTTTAACGTTTGGATGAGGCAGATTGTTGGGTTTTGCTTTCAGAGTTGTTAGGCTCTCGTGTTAGTGATTGAGAGAACTGAAGGCATTTTGAGTTGTGTGCAGGGGAACAGTAAAATGATGAAACTGGGGCTTGATAGATGCATTGCGAAAGTCAGCAGTCAGCTTGCTCTGGCATAATATTTGCCATCGGTGTAGGACTGAGATTAAACTGTTTAAGCTCTGAAGCACTGAGCTTTGTATAGCTGAAATTTAGGGTGGTTAAAACTGTCCTAATTTGTGAGCTACAGAGGTGCAAAGAAAAAGTATACCTCAGATTTCAGAAGTTGCATGACTGTCTGGAGAAAAAAATGGAGCAAGGGAGATTGTTGCACGTTGAATTTGCACCAGCAAGAAATTAGAGACACAACACACAAGTAAACATACTGGGACGAAATTTTCAAAATCTCTCAGCTGCCACTTAATGCTGGGACAACCCTGTGGCCTTTTTTGAAGTGCTTTTTTTACTGTAGAGGCTAACATATATAAAAAAAACACTATGGAAGCAAACTTCTAAGCCAATCTTATGAATGATAACTGAGAATGGATTAAATAATAGGAAATAGTAAATGTTGCTGAATTTGTTAATTGTGTAGTGTGCTCTGTGAAAAATGTTTTGTATTTCATTATTATAGATTGTCTTAAAGGGGGAAAAATCCCACTGCTGAAACCTCTTGTAAAAACAGTGGTTAAAGAGCTAGTGGAGAGAAATAAATATATACAAGAGCTTTGAAAGTTTTCCTAATTGCACTGCTAAGCACAGTTATTAATTAACCATTTTCTTGACATTAAATATAATTTATAGTGATTTGAGTACATAAAGCATTTGCAATTCATATTTCTGTTAGGTGACAGTGTTTCACTCAGATTTGTCTGACCTTAACAGAGCTACATTGTTGTATTTTTCTGGGCTGTTTGGCTTAGATTTTGTCATCTTGGTTTTTTTCCTGCAGGTAAAGCAGGTTTGGGGAGGAACAAAACTCAAAGCTTGAATTCTTCTCTTTCCTATAGGTTCAGGTGCAAGTCCATCCTAAACTTTCCTCTACTGAAGATGCATTGCAGTATGTGGAGGAGTTAATTCTTCAGTTGTTAAATATGTTGTGTCAAGCTCAACCAAGAAGTTTTCTGGATGTAGAGGTATAGAGAACACTTATTACAAATGTTATTACAAATAATTTGAACTATTACATGAAATCTGCTATATTAATCATTTCCCAATGCAAAAAGGAAAGCAGTAATTATGTATCTTTATGGAGCAGAGCCTTCTGCATAAAATCTACTGAGTTCTCTAATAGCTCATTTCCCTATCAATTGAATTTGTTGTTCAGTGTGCAGCAAAACTATCTGTGAGCTGTATTGCATTTTAATAGATGGTGAATGTAAATTTAGTATATAAAGCTGACTGATTCCTTTCAAAAGACTTTTTCCCCCCAATGATACTGTATGCAAACTACAGCTGCTTAGTCTGCTTCCTCGGCATGGTAATTTTGGCTGATCTATCCCCTGCTGGCCCAGAAATTAAAACAAAAATAGTTCTGTCACTTTCTCAGGAAGAGTTTAGGAACACTTCTTTCCTTTGTGCCAAGACCTCATCTCTTACCATTGCTTTTTCAAAGATCTGCTCAGCTGAGCAGCTTAATGTTTAATGTTGAGCTGAAGCGATTTTCCATCTGAGGACCAAATTAGTGAAGTTGTATCACTTAGACTTGTAGGACCATGAATACCTTGGTAGCACTTGGTGCTTGACCATGATTTAAAGACTTTGGTGCAAGCTTCAGACTCTGTGTGCTGTGTGCCTGTTGATTTCCAGTGCTTGGGACCAGGGCCTGTGCCAAGTGACTTCTTCATGTTCTGAAGAAAGTGGACTAATGGCAAGTATAACCTCACTAACAACCTTTAAAATTGTGGCTGTCTTAGAGCTCAAGACTGAATTTCATCCTTCCTCTCCCCTTTTGAACACTAACACCTCCAGTGGTGTTCCAGTGTCCCCTTTGATGACTAACCTGTTGTGCAACATCATTCTGGTCTGGCAGCTCAAGCGACAAGAACTTTGGAGAAGGTTGTTTAATGCTGTTTTAGACAACACTGAGAAAAAAAATCGACACAAAGTGCTATATTATGAGTTTTATAGCTGTGAAAACAGGAGAAATGGAAAGAGTAGAGATGATTGAGCAGCCACCATTTACCCCCTTGGTGTTCATGCACAATGATGCTGTTTTTAATTATATGGTCAAGCATAATTGGTTTTTCCCTGGGACACCTTCATTGTTCAGTCAACAGACTAGAAGTGTGAATTGGTATTACAGAGTGAATCAGACTTTATTTTTTGGTAGGACCTTTGCCTTCTTTTTGCCAGTGTGTTATGAGGGGAAAAAAAAAAAGCCTGCACTTTGAAAAGTTGAGTGTTGCCTTTATAGAATAGTATTCTGTTACTTCTTTTTTGTTAGTGAGTTTTTTGTTTGTGTGCTTTTTCCTGTACCAGCTCTCTGTAACTTGTCATTAAGTTCATCTTCCTCATTTCATGGTTACTCAAACAGGAGCCATATTTACGTAAGTGAGCACTTGCAACTGAAACAGTCAGTGGGAACTGTGGTCTAAAAAAATAAAATGTGGAGTCATGTGAGAAAATAAATTTCTGGCATCTATGGATACTAGGGCTACAAAAAAAATTGTGAAGCTTTTGAACCTCCAGAGACCTGTGTGTGAGTTCTAGCAGGAGAGTTGCTCAGTGCATGGCTGTGTGCAGCTGTCCTCAGGCACTGCTGGAAGGAGTAAATAAACTGGGCCATGTCTGGCCCACCTGTAGACTGAAACTGGTTTAGAGTATGGGAGTGCTGTTGGATATTTTCTTTTCCTGTTACGTTTGTTGTCATCATCAGAGTAGTTTGCATGTGTCCAGACTGGACCATGTGCTGATCAGTAAAGGTAAAACAGAAAGCTTGTTATCATTTCATTCAGTGACCTCCTTCTACAGGGAATAAAGTGCTAGCAGAAAATGTAGTCAGGTATTCAAATGCTGAGGTACCAGGCATGGGCACAAGGGGAGGAAACTGTGCCTTCAATTGCAGCCTAATTCTTAAATTTTGAGCACTAGATAATTCTAGATAATTCTCTGATAATGATACCCTGAAACAGCCTTATGAATGTGGTGAGCAGTGTGTACCAAAATTATAACATTTACACATCTTGTATAAGCTTTTATAGTTGAACTACAGATATTAGCAACCATTTCTTAGTTAAGTAATAGAAAACAGTTTGATAACACAGTTACATTGCTGAGATCATTCAGATGATGCATTTACCCCTTGGTCATGTTTTATTGTCTTAAGGATCGTGTTCAAAAAAGTTTTCCTCATCCTATTGATAAGTGGGCAATAGCTGATGCCCAATCTGCTATTGAGAAGAGGAAACGAAGGAATCCATTATCTCTTCCTGTAGAAAAAATCCATCCCCTGTTAAAGGTAAGCAGTGATGGAATCTTACTTTCAGAATGCTGTTAGAGGTCAACCCCTTTGTTTCATGTAATGTGTGCTGCCTGAACTGTGAACTAAAAGAATTAAGAATACCTGTGTTTGTTGCATAGTTCCAAGTGTTTCAGTTAATGGAATGTATTTATTTTTGAGTTAAAAATCACTCAGTTCTCCTTTGGACAAACAAGGCCAAGAACCTATTGTATAAGTTTGATTGTCTGTGTTTAATTTTCCAGTACTAAGAAAAGACTCAAGAAACTCATGCAATTAGCTCTAAATGTTTAAGGGAAGTTTTTGGGACAGGTAGTTGACTCTTGGCACTTCCATATTTCATAGAGCAGCATTTCCAATGGCACTGTTTCTTCTCTAGGCCTACACACTCCTGTGTTTCTGTTTCTAAAATAGCTTGTGTATATGTGGTGAATCTTTATTGAGCAGGGTCTTAATCTTACTTAACTGGTTTGAGTTGTAATCTAGAGTGTCTGTTTCATCAGCTGAGTAACAGTGGAATGCTTTTTTGTTTTCTTTTTTTTTTTTTTCCCCCACTTTTCAGGAAGTTCTAGGCTACAAAATTGACCACCAAGTGTCTGTTTACATAGTAGCAGTATTAGAATACATTTCTGCAGACATCTTAAAACTGGTTGGGAATTATGTGCGGAATATAAGGCATTATGAGATTACAAAACAAGATATTAAAGTAGCAATGTGTGCTGATAAGGTAAGCCCAACTTTGGTTTGTCAAGTTAACAAATAACTAAATCTGTAGGTAATTTTGAGAGAACAGTTCTTTTTCTTAGTGAGTACATGGAATGTTGTACCTTCTAAGAAGAAATTAGTTTCATAAATTAAAGTTCCAGTAATGCACAAAAAAACTTTTAGAAAGCTAATTGAGCTTATAAAGGTCTTACTTGTACTTATTAATACTTAAATCTCTATTTTGATTGCACCTGCCTAGTGTCAGCATCATGTGAATACTTTAAAAATGACTGTGGAGCAGCACTAACTTAAGACTGTCTTGCATGTAAAAAGTAGTTTTTCAGTGGGTCAGACAAAACCCCCATCTCCTTAGCATCTGAGCCCAGTCTTCCTCAGTAGTGAGACATGGGCCTGGTGAATAGAGCCTGGAATCTCCTAGCAGTGTGCTAAAACTGTATGTGTGAATGAAAGTTAGAAATGCTCCTTGAATACTGGGATTATTCTGCGTTATTTCCTACAGTAGTGACACTCTAATATCCTGTTCCCCAGAGTTAGTTAGGATTCTCATTTTAACCCAAGTTCCTTGTGCAGTCATTGACTCTGAAACATGAATCACCTTCTGTTCCTAGAGCTTCAGAAGTCAGGCTTAATGTGCAGAATGCCCTGCATTTTTCTGCTTTTAGATTGTTATTGTAATTACTCCTGGCTCACACACCACATTTGGTTGGAGAAGTGTTCAGTGATCAACTTCTGTAGAGAACTTTAAAGTACTGATTGCTTGCATTTGGTAAATCTTGCTTGGGTATGAATTGGGACCTCTGAGAGTCAGAATGTTTGAGTTCCTGTTGTCTGTGTAGTTCTGCAACAGGACTGGTTTCTGAAGCTGGTGCCCTTCCTCAAGGGTTCATTTTAATAAGAGAGCTCAGCAACTGGGCCATGTACAGTCTGTGGACAGTTCATTGCAGGTAGATCACAGGGTTCTGAGCATCATCAGGCGTGACTTCCTAAAAGAAAGCTAAAGCTGAAAAGCAAAATACACACACCTTTTAACTTCAGGCAGTATTCAGAATCTTAGATTGTGTGCTGCTGATTCAGAGCACTAGAACAGAGCTAAATGCTAATTGGTTTTATGTACTTCACCTTTTAAAATTGTAATTGGTTTTAGGACTATGTTCTTGAGAGATGCCTGGATTGGTCTAAGTGACTGGGAGTCTTCAGAAATTGCCACTGCAAATAATGACTTGCAAATTCATAGCAATGGATATAGGTTTTGTAATGCTCAGCTGATTGCAGAATGATAATACATAAATTTTACTGTGATCAGTCTGATTTCGTGGGAATAATGTGTTTTCTTTATTGGTAACTCACTGGGCAGTCTCAAAAAGGAATTCTCTCTTTGTGGATTTCCCTCTCTTTGCTGCCTAGGTATTAATGGATATGTTCCATCAAGATGTAGAAGATTTAAGTGCACTAACATTATCAGATGAAGAACCCTCCACCTCAGGGGAGCAAACCTATTATGACCTAGTGAAGTCATTTATGGCAGAAGTTCGACAATATATAAGGGAACTGAATCTCATTATCAGAGTTTTTAGAGAGCCATATGCCTCCAACTCCAAACTGTTTTCATCTCATGTAAGTGTTGTACAAACCACAGACACAAAAAGCACCTACTCTAATATCTATAAATATAGATGGATAATTCTGGAAACTTAACTGTTGTTGAGTTTATTGTATCAGTAGTAGGGAAAGCACTTTTCTTGAGTTCTGAAATTGAAATAGTAAAAGAGCACTTGCAGGTTTTGTGGGACTGTGGAGGAAACCTTCCCATTTACTTATATTCATTTACAGTCCTGTAATTTTAAGATCTCTTGCTGTTCTTTGCCAGGTTTCAATAATGAACATTTTATACATTTATTTATATTCATTTTTTTTAAAATACATTTTATGGTTCTATATAAATCACAGAAGAAGTATATTAAAAAATGCTTGTAAAATCTTGTCCTATTTAAGGAAGTTTGTGACTTTCACATCAGAACAGAATAACTTTGCACATTTGACTTTTGGTCTTGTTGTGTTGCAGGATGTGGAAAATATATTTAGTCGTATATCAGACATCCATGAACTTAGTGTGAAGTTACTGGGTCATATAGAGGACACTGTTGAAATGACTGATGAAGGTAGTCCTCACCCACTAGTAGGCAGCTGTTTTGAAGATATGGCAGAGGTAAGAGAATGGGATAGGGGATTTTGTTGTTTTGTTGTTTTGTTGTGGGGTTTTTTTTTGCTGTTCATATTTTAATACTTGCAGTTAGGTCTCTGTTCCATCTGGCTTTCTTCAATTTGAGATCTCTTCTTCCAACTCACTGTGATGAAGGGGCTGACCGTTTTTTAAAGTGCTCCTGTCTTTTTAGTCTCTAAATCTCAGCTTTTAGAGTGGTTGTTTAAAGTTCAGAGAGCAGAGATGAAAAAGCCTCAACAGCTCTGATGAGAAGGTTCCTGTAAAACTAGATGCTGGTCAACCTCTCCTGAGTCCCTGAGAAGACCAGCAAATCTTCCTGAACTTCACATCCAGCCGTGTGAAGGACTAGAAGGCAAAAGCCAGCACAGATTTCCAAAGGACAAACTGCAGCTGTCCATCTTGATGCTTTCAGAGTGATGGCTGTGTCCATGGACAGAGGGAAGAGCAGTTATTCTCTCTTATCTGAGCTAAGCAAGGCCTTCAGCACAGTCTGTCATGGCATGGGTGAGATGCAGCCTAGCTGGCTGAATTGTAGAACGTGGGCAGTTGGCTGAGCTATCTGGCTTTTGAAGGATTGTATCAGCAGCACAAAGGTCACCTGGAGGCCAGTGGTTGCCAGCATTCCTCAGGGTTTGATACTGTTTAATGTGTGTGGTGGTGTGTGGAAGGGGGTGGCCTCATCTAGTTGGCAGGTGCTGCCAAATTGTGGGGTGACACACAGGAGGAGAGAGGTGCTCTGCTGCTTGTGGGACCTGGCAGGCTGGAGAAATGGACCTATGGGAGCCTCAGTTGAGTAAAGACAAACATGAAATTCTGCACCCCATGCAATTTCTCAGCTGCCTGACTGAGTAGCAGCACTGCTTGCCAGGGCTTGGGAGATCCCTGGAGATGTGGTGTGAAGCTCCTGGCTTATATCAGGGAATGTGTAGCTGGCAGTTCCATGTAGAACTTGAGACCAAATCTGGTGTACTGTGTCTGGTTTTGGGTTTTCTGGTACAGGATAGGCTTGTAGTGAAGGTTGCCATGATGGTTAAGGAGTTGAGGCCCACAATGCACAAAGAGGGTTGAGACTGCTGGGTTTGTTGGTTCTTAAAAAATCTGAACGGAGATCTTAGTGCTCTCTTTAGTTACCTGAGGGAAGGTGTGAGGATGGCCAAGGCAGATTCTTCTCAGTTGAGAATTGTGAGATGAGTGAGAGAACATAAAAATAGCAAAAATATTGAAGGATTAAGCATGATTAGATACTGTGAGGGGGAAAAATTTGCACTGAGAGCAATTGAACATTGGGGTAGGCTGCCCAGAGAGGTTTTGGTGCCTCTGTTCTTAGTGTTAGAGCTCAACAGGATGGGAGACCCTGAGCACTCTCAGCCAGCTTGACTGATGGATCCGTCTTTGGCCCTAAGCTCTTTGGCACTGCTTTAGACAAAGAATTGGACCAGTTGCCTTCCAGAGATCTCTTTTAGATTGATTTAACCCATGAGTCTGTGCACATAAAAGTATGGATTCTTCTCTATAACTATTTTAGGCAAATTATGCAGAAAAGACTCTCATATGTAGGATATGTATTTTCCATAAGAAATATGGAAGTTTAGCTGTTAAATCAGTTTTGTAAACTGTTGGCATGCCTGCCCATGGCAGGGGGGTTGGAGCTAGAAGATCTTTAAGGTCCCTTCCAAGCCATTTTGGGATTCTGTGACGCTAAAATTATTCTGTATGTCCTTTTTAGGAACTAGCATTTGATCCATATGAATCATATGCACAAGATATTTTGCGACCTGGGTTTCATGATCATTTTCTAAGTCAATTATCAAAGCCAGGAGCAGCATTTTATTTACAGGTAACTTGCCTTTAAATAAGACATGTTGTTGATATTACTATTTTAATTACATTATCTTGTTGCTTCAGTACTTGTGTTGTTCTAAAACTGAAACTTGTTTTGTTTCTAGTCAATAGGTGAAGGCTTTAAAGAAGCTGTTCAGTATGTTCTACCCCGGCTCCTCCTCGCCCCTGTTTACCACTGTCTTCATTATTTTGAACTGCTAAAAGTAAGAATATTGTGTCAATCTGATGGTTTTGGGGTTTTTTTAATGATTCTCAGTGTTAGGTGAGAGCTTTGTGTGCTCAGTTAGGTGTAAAATCTTTCATTAGAATATGAATAATAAAACTGCTGTGTTGAGACAAAAGCAGGCTGTGTGCTCTGCAGGTGGACACTATAATTAACTGAATATCAGCTGATAATTATTTCTGTTGAATAATCAATCAATCTAGAAAGCAGTAGAGATCTACACAACCATATTCTTGGAATGATTGTTTCAATAGTGCTAGGAGATGATGGCACATGACTGTATTGCAGACAATGTCCAAACCTTTTTCAAACTGTTACTTTGTAAATTTGAAATTACAGCAAAATTCTCCTTCAGACTTCTTAATTTTAATAAAAGCTTCTGTGTCCTTGCAGTGCACATCTCATGGAATTGTGAAGGTGATACCTTTCCTTCAAAGGGAAGGTTTGGTTAATATTTATACTTGAACTGTTTGTAATTAGACCTTGCATTGATAGTGGAACAGTAACACATGCAGATAATAGCTGCAGAATGTTTTTTGGGTCACTTATCAGTATTGCATAATGACCTTAAAGGAGTGCAAAGCATTTTGAGGAAAACTTTCCAGTAGGATCTTCTTTTGGGCTTAATGGAAATTCATAAGGCATACAGAGTTCCAAACAACTATTTATGGAAATTGAGAGCAGAAGTAAAAAAAAAACAAACAAACTACTAAAAAACAAAGCAATTGTAAAGAAATCGGTTGTGTTTCCTAGAATGGTTGGTTGGTAGGTTGTCTTTGGCTAAACCAGTAGTTCATCTATGAGCCTAAGTGTTACAGTTGTAACTCCATTTTTACAGATTTAGATCTACACGTACACCTTTGGCACATGGCATGTCATTTATAACATGCATTTTGAAAAGTCTTAGGATATGTGCTTGATCAATTTGCCTTATTCATGGGTTTGGTCTGCCTTCAGAATACTAAGCATTTCCTTTCATAGCAGTCCATTGGAAGGGAGATTTGGCACAGCTTGTTTGCATTTTGTGTGATAAAGACCTGCACATACACAGGGTGTCTGTGCTCACACTGTTACCACACAGTCTCAAAATGCAGGACTGAAGGCTTTGCATACTTCCATGTGAACATGGCACTGTATTACCTAATGGACAAAGCATGAAGGATTAATGTTGTCTGACACCCAGCCACCCTGCCTAGCTTCTTGCCGCTGGTTGTTTTAGGGGGGAAAGGAGAGCACGTGTGCCTATGAAACAGGGAGCAGCCCATGTTCACCTTTCATAGGGCATACTGGAGTCTAAGCTGCCCCCTCCTCCAAAGTTTATCAGTCTTTTTGCAGTCTCTGCCTTGTGAAGAATTCTTCTCACATTAATGCTCTACACACACAAACACACAGAACCCCTCTACCCTGTGTCAGTCTGATGTTGTTGAGCTGGATTTTATTCTGTATCTGATAGTAACCTCCCAGGTTTTCTTCCTACTGTGTTGCTCATGCCACATTTTAGTTGGACCCTGTCACTGAGGTCTGTCAGCACACACATAATAATGTACACAGAATAGGCAGTGATGGATAATAGGTGCATATGAAGAGAGAGAGGTACCATCTTTGGTGGCAGCATCTTCAGCTGTCAATGAGAACATCAGTGTGCACTCAGCAGGTGTATCCCCGTCTCAAGTAGTCTTTGCTAGCACTAACATGCTATTTTCTTCCTTATATCTGAAATCTTTGAACAGATTCCAGCTTGATTTTTATCTGCCACAGGATATTGGTGCAATTATTTAGCCATATAGTCCTGACAGTTCCACTGACAGAAAGTTGTATTGAATTCTCTTGTATGGTAAAAGGCCTAATTTAGTGATTGCAGGCATGTCTATGAATAATAAAGTTAAAAATGCTAAGAAAATGAACCTGTGGTTATGAAGAGACAAAATGTTGGCAAAGTAGCATGTGGAAGAAACATTTGATTTCTCTTGAATATAGATATGCCTAAGGATAGAGAGGTTAGTATTCATATTGCAGCTGTGTTGTATAATGTTGCATGTTTTGAAGTAACCTATTTAAAGTGCATTTCAGTTACCTTTTAACTATGCAGACTACAAAAAAAAGTAAATTTCCATTCACTAAGGGTTATCCTATTTAGAAACTAAGCCCTCCTGAAGTTGGACAGGGCACCAGGAATGCACAAATGCATATTCTATTTTTAGCCAAATCTTCTTGCTGTTACATTGTTGGGTGATTAGCATAGGACTAAGAGTTTTGTTCTTTTATCCAACCTGAAAGTCCTCAAACTTTTATGTAGGAACTATATAAAATAGCAGCTTTGTGTGAAACTGCACTTTTCTGCAGATGTTTAGGTAATAAATGAGCTTTTCTAAATTACAGAATCATAACTATGACCTTTACTAATTGAAGAAAGAGGTTTTGAAGACCTTTGAATTGAATTGGGCACTGTTTCAAGTGCTGCATATTTGTATGCATGTATGATACTGTTTCATTGAGTGAATAGATTACTTTAAAGTTTTTTTTTTTTTCCAAGTAGAAACACTGCAAAGTATATATAAACTTTGCTGAGGTAAAACAGTATATTCTGGGAAACAGGAGAACTTGGAAAGGATTTTGTGTGGTTGGGATTTTTTTTAAGCCAAGTGCAGACTTAAGTCCCATGACTTATGAATGGTAACCTGTCATCTCTTCACTAATATATTTTAATTGGGATTCTATCTATAATGTACTAAAAATCTAAGGATGCTTTCATTTCACAGCAGCATCTACTGTGTTCTATTTATCTTTTTTCAAACTTTGTTCTTAAATGATAAGTAACTTTTCAGGCTCTACTGACAGGCAGTTCAGCTCAAGTAGAAATACTCCTCAGATCAACCTTTTTGTCTTCCTCTTTCACCATGCTAATGGTAAAAATAAAAATTCTGGTTTGGTGAGGTCTTTCAAGGTGATAACCTCTCCTTTTCCCAACCTGTTGGTATTAAATTTGCTGCATGTTGCTGAAGAAGGCACAAGGTAGTAAAATGTTAGTTTAGGAGTAGAGTATCTTGAGCTTGATGCTAGGTTTCTTGCTATGCATTTTATTGGGCAGCACATCCCAAAGTATTTTGAGTTTTGACTTCCCTTTGATTCTCAGCCTTGTTTCACCCAGTGTCATGTTCCAGAGTATAATAAATGGAGTGAATTTGGTTTGCAATCCCATCTGTAAATGGTGTAACCCAGCCCAGGGTGGAGAATCAAAGTCTTAGTTAGTTGAACTGCAAAGGTTATACAATATCTGCAATTATAGATCATTGTCTCACAACACTGTCTGGACTGCTCTTCTTCAGTACAAGCATTGTGATTAACAGGTTCTGTTGCTTGAGTCAATCTGCCATGTATCCTTTAATTACTGTTAAAACAAATAATACTGGTTTACTTATCTTTGTGTATGTAGCTGCAGATGGGGAAGATTTTTTATATCCACTAGAGATAATGTGCAGTTCTAGGTCTTTGTGACAGATGAAGGTCTGTGTGTTAAAGAAAGTGTAGCTTGACCAAACTGTTGCTGGTGTGTCATAAGGTGTTTCTTAGGAGAAGAAGCTGAAGTGATGTAAAATTTGGTCTGAAGTCTAAGAGGAGGTTTCCTAGAATATGACAGCAGGTAAAAAATCTGGGAAACTTCATATTGTTAAGCTAAGAAGACTTGTATTACAGCTGGAATGTTGTAAAGAAGTTGTGTCATGTGGTAGAAGCTACATGGAGTTGATACAGCCAGGTGAAATGAAGAAATTAGATTCTCTATTTCTTGCTTGTGGGGTTTCATTGACAATATTTCTGTTTCTTTTCTCCTATAAGTGCTAGTGGGTTTATCCCTTAAAGCAGTTATGTGTTCATCAGCCAAAAGGGAGAAGTTGATAGGGGAAAATAAAACTTCATCACGTGTGTGTGTACGTGTGTGCACTTTTCCTCAAAAAAGTTATTGTTAATTGAACTAATTGGTCCTTAATTTTTCTTCTAGCTGTGGCACTTGTTGATGTATTTCCTGTGTTTGTATCAGGTGAATCTATGCACATGGATGTCACTTGATTTGTCAGTGATTTATGTCATCTGTGGTGGAGTTGTAATAGGGCTGCATGTTTTACTTTATAGGGTTTTTTCTTTATACACAAGATGCATCTGGAATTTTGAGAAGCAGATGTCTCTTTCCAGGAAATTTTCTAATAATTTCCAATAATCTCCTTTCCAAATAGGCACCTCTGAGAATATTTTGTTTCTATTATCCCTCTAAACTTGCTTTTCTGCAAAAACTGGATTAAAATCTAACAAAAGTGAGTGTAAAATATTCCTTGTGACCGTTTGCCTTTCAGTCCTCAGTGGCACTTGAGCTGTGTCAATCAGTCCTGCTGGACCTGTAACAACAAATGCTGTACTTTGATCTCTTGAGGCAGGAGTAGGATGTCACAGGGCCAGACTTCTTTGGGAAGTCAAATGAAGCACATCCTGAACTCCAGACTTACAGCTTCACTTACGTGTTGAACTGTAGGGTTCCAAAGTCCTGTTTTCCAATCAATTTTCTAGAAACACCTGCATGGAGTTAGAAGAGCTGTATTAACTCCTCTGTTCCCACTTTTCAGTGGCTGCTGTTAGTGGTGGTAGGAGCTCTTCAGCTTCCATGGCAGCGGCTTGTGCTGAACACCCAAGGCCAAGCTCCCATGAAAATGGATGGGTGTTACAGGAACTTGCACAAATTTGGATCCTTTTTTTCTCCACTAAATAAAAGTTTTGAGAAAATCCCTTGAGGACTGCATGTTAAGAATCTTATTTTAGCTGGGATTTTCAACTCCTAGCTTTTGTGACTGTGGCAGTCATGGTACAGTCTCTGATACATTTGTATTGATGAATAATCTTTTAAAAGCAGTAGTGTATTTTCCCATCCTCTTCTCCTGCCACCTTCTGTACAAAAGGCAGATCCTTGGAGAGAGGTAGTGCAATGGTTGAGACTCCATTTGCATGGATCTCTTCACTGGAAATACTTCTGGATATGGAGCTGTGAATTTAGTCCCACTGTTGGCTTTCTTTGTTTCTCTTATAACAGTGGATGTTTATGTTTTCTGTCAATACTTAAGAGATATTCAATGGAAATTGATGGAAATATGAAGGAAATAACACAACTGGAACAACAAACTCCATTCATGGTTTCTTTTTGTCGTTTTTGCTGTTTTATTTCATTTCGCCTGCTTTTTTTTTACTTAACCACCAGGGTTCCTCTTAAAATCAACAGGGTACTACCCTTGCTTCCCAGAATGGTCTCTGAAATTGTGCATTCAGCTTATGTAGAGTTCTAACATTCATACATTTCTGTTCAAAAATTCATACATTTCTGTCCAAACATAGAGGTGTCATCCAGTTTTGCTTACAACCTTGAAAAGTTTTCTGGCAAAGATCAGACTGAATTGTGTCAAAGCAAAAAAAGTGGATTTTAATCCACTTTGGAATTACACAAGAAAAAGGGACGATGTTTTCAGATTGCATTGTCTTTATTGATGAAAAATTTGGGGGAAGAATATGGAAGACCTCAATTACAAGTGTGCAAACACATAGGTAAATATTCTGTGATATTTAAAATACTGAGCTAACTAAATGTTATTAACTAAATTATGAGTTTTGAATTTCTAATGTATTCTGCAGGTCTGCTAATAGTGATGAGACAAACCAAAGTGACAGTAAGAAAGAAGAGAGTTTCAGAGCATGAAGGCTCTGGAAGGATCTGTGTGAACTTGTACATTTGTTGCAGAAAGGTAATGATGCTGTTGTGGAGGAAACATCAGCATATGCAAAAAAACCCAAATCCCATTATTTCTGAAAAATGCAGAGCAAATGGGTTTTCTGTACTTGGAGAAGTCAAGACAATGTAGCCATTTCCAGTAATGGAATGTAAAATGCCTAAGTGGCTGCTAGTAGCCTACAAAAAGTCTGAATGTTTAGGAAATAGTTTTGTGAGAACCTCAGAGAAGGCATTTGGAAAAAAGGCTTTGCTTTTCTATCCCTTCCTTGGTGAAGGAGATGCTGAGTTGTAACCTAACATCGATTGCATCCATGAATCCCTTCCAGCTGCAGAAACTGAGAGCAAAATTGCACCTCTTCCTGCTGAGCAGCCACCAGGTGGAACACTTAGCAGGGTGCCATAGCTCAGGAGCAAATCTGGAATCTGGCCTTCTGACAGGCTGTACCCTTTATGGGAATGCTGATGGTAAACAGGACACATAAGAAACCTGTTATAGAAAAGTTTGGATTGGTGAAATGTCAGCTGACAGACTTGTGTCGTTTGTATTTCTGAGTGGGTCTTCCTGACTTTCTCTCAGTGCCCATCCTGATTTTCAAAATGGCACTTCAGAGTAATATAATTGAATTTTAAAATAGAATTATTTTTAATTTCACACCTACACACACACACACACCCTTTCCAAATAAGAACATTCACATTAAGTAATCAAAGTAGCAATTCCTCAAATTCATGTATTTGTTTAGCCTAAAGATTTTTACATTTTTGGGCTTGAGTGACATTTGATGTACTTGAATTTTCTAAGTATATTTAGGATCTATTTTAAGTTACATAGTAAAGAGGTAAAGGAACAAGGAATCTTGAACTAAAAGTTTAAATGCTTTTTGTTTTTCTCTTGTTTTCATGCTTTACTTGTCCAGTATGCTTCCCGAGGGGTTGATCATGATTTATATTGTGAGTTAAGCTTAATGTGAAATAAAAGATGAGGGCCTTTTAGCTTTGTCTTTTAAAATGTACCTTCCAGAGAATGCTGAAGGCTTTTTGTAACTAATTATCTGATATCTGGGGTTTGATATTTGACATGTGCTATTTTATGTAATTTTTTTAAATTAAACTGAGAAGACATAATTAAACTTTGAGTGGAGAAAAGATTTTTATCATTTCTTCAGTAAGATATTGAGTTTTGTTCCACTGTCAATGCAACTAACACTCCTGCTGTAATGTAGATTTAAATAAACAGATAACTGTATGAATATTTTTACTTCACTGTATCAAGATTGTCCGAGTTTATATGAAAACACAATGACTTTTCAAATTTCAGTGCATTGGAGCTGTGTATGTATGTTCAGGAATATGGCATGTGGAGTTTCCTTCAAAGTTTTAAGTGTAAGGTTCTTTTTAGTCTGCTAGCATTTTCCAGAATTGCATAGTGTTCCCTGCTGGTATCTCCATTTACTGTCCGAGATGATTTCCTGATGCTTTCTGAAAATTAAAGTTTCTAGATAACAGAACACATTCTTTTGTCCCAAGTACGCTGCTGCTTTGGACTGAGTTTTTTTTTTGGTTTTTGTAGGAATTGCAAAAAGTCAGAGTGCTCTCAGGTATCTCTATGCTATTGAACCCCCTTTCAGGTTTGGTTTATGGCAAAGTGCCAGCAGACCTGCCTGCCTTGGTCAGAGAAGAAACCCTGTTGTTTTTTACTCTTGATTACAAAATAGCTCTTTCTTCTGTGTATTGAAACTGTGGTCTTGATTCCCAGAGGAATTGTGGAACTTGCAGTTCACAGTTTTCAGTGGTTAGACTTAATCTTCTGGGAAGACAGAAGTCTAGGTTGTGATGCAAACCCTGAAGTGCAAAACTTCGTATCTGTTGTGACACCTGCTGGTGTGGTTGTATCTTCATGTTCTCATTTGTATTTTCTATCAGTGTATTTCCAGAGAGATGCTTCTCTGACAGTACGAGGTTGACTACCACAGTGTAATTGTGCACTGCATGAGAATGATTTCTATTCTATATCTTTGGAATTTATAAATGTGTAATCCTTTTGGTATGCAACAGGTAGAACAAAATACCTTGTCTTCCACTTCTTAGTGTCTCTTCAGAACTTGTGGCCTAGAATGTAAAGTACTTTCTTTTTGCTAGACTTCCCTAGCAGTCTGTTTTCCAAGTCTGTTTTTCTTGAGTGAACAGATTCTTGTGCCTGCAGTATTGTGAATCACATGAACAATAAGCCAATATTTTCTTCTCAGATTGTTAAAACTCACAATCTCCATAATACTACTTATAATCAGAAGTCTGCACTTCCTTCACATAATATAATGGTTTTTTATTATGCAGTGCCCTTTCTGTTTAAAAGAAAAGCAAACAACCAACCCCAAAACAAACCCGACCACCACCACTTACTTAGCATCTCTCTGGTTTGTTCATTAGGGGGCACTGCACAGCTATAAAAGAATAGTGGGATTTGCAGAGAAACTGTCTGGGTGCTTTCCAATGATGCCATTTTACTTTCCACTTTTTCCAAACTGTCCAGGGGCAGTGTAAGATGAAATCATTGCTGTAATTTACTCTGAGTTCTGACTAAGTCTGGTTTTGGTAAGTATACAGCACCAGGCTGGAATATAAAATTCCAAATTCCTGTGTCCAGAGAAGTGTCTTCACAGTCATTCTGATTTGCCATTTGTTTTGGTGTTGCACAGAAGAAGACACACATTTCTGCACAGCACTTCCTAAATGTTAAACCTGGGGCACAATTACACTCACTGGATTTTGATTTAGTTTCTGTTTACCATTAGAATAGGATTACTCCCAATGGGTCCTGTTGGGAAAGTATTATCTGCTCTCTCTATATGCAAATATGTATTTTGCTTTGGGATATGGATGAATACCAATCAATATTTTTGCAATTGTAGAGAGATTGCTGTAGAAGGCAACGTAAGAGCAGAATGCTTTGCAGTAATGAATGTTAATCTCTACTAGTTTGTTTCTGAAGAGAATGTACAGAATACTGTAGAACCTAGTAAGGCTTATTTTCAAGGAGACCAGGCTTAAATAATCTCTTCCCCTGCTGAAGAGTTGCAACCCAGAAATTATAAGAAATTCAACCTTATTTTTTTATGGAAGGATTGTAAATCAGCAGTACACAAGGCAAAGATCTTCTCTGAATGCTTGTGTAGGAAAAATGAAAAATCTTAGTTACAGCTTTTTCAAAGCTTGCTTTCAAGACTTCTGCTGCTGTACCTGCCTTATTGGTTTGAAATCCTCTCTGAAGCCAAATCTGCAAAACTGAAGCAAAGAGGAGATGATACCTCCACTAAATCTGGAGAGTAGAGGAATATGAAGAGGGGAGTCTGTTCCTTCTTGGATGATGTCATCTCCCTAAGATCTTCTGGGGAGTAATGTTTGTTGTGGTGCATTCTCTGACCTGTTTCAGTGATGGTTACACAAGTGGGTTCTCACAGCTAATGCTGCTTAGGTTGAGAGTATGACAGATGACACTACATGAACCAAAGCTACCTAGAGTTAACTCAGTGCTCATCTTTATGGCTGAAAACACAAATAAAGTAGTCTTCGGCATTGACAGCTGTTGCACTGAATGATTAACTCTAGTTAGGGAAAAAAATAATGCTGTTCTCTGACCCATTGAAATATCAAACATCCCTATATTGGATCTTGGAGGACAGTACTTATATTTTACACTAGAATCAAACAGCACAATTGTACTTTTTCCAAGGGTGTCTCGTTCTGGTTTGTGCCGGATTTCATTTCACTTCTAGCACCAAAACAAATCCTTAAATTCTGTGGAGCTAACTCTTGGTGTCTGAACTGCATATGTAATTTCAGTTTGGTATCTAAGCCACAGCTGTAGTCACCTATTTTTTCACTCATATGAAATATTTTAATGCCTAAATGGAGATTAAAATCTTCAATTTAAGCAGTCTTAAACATGACAGGTCTTGTTTTAAGACCTGTCATAGCAATAGTTAGATACAAAATATCAGTGTTAACCCTACTCATCCAGTTTAAGTTTAGTTTTTAGATTCAAAGCTCTTTGTGGCTCTGGGCAGCTTGATCTGTGTTGGCTCTGCAGTTGTGACAGAGGTTGGCTGAGATAATCTCCAAGGTCCACTTCAATCTGATTTATTAATTAGACTGTTGTTTGTGAGATGAGAGCCCTTGTAATCTTCTGGTTTTATGTTTATGAAGGAATTTTGCTTAGCTTTGGGTCCAGCCTGCCTGTTCCAGGATGTTTATATGTGTTACAGGCTGATCTTGTCCTGTAGTATGGTGTGTATGGGAATCTCCTTCCTTGCTTGTTCTTTCTAAGATTTAACACCTGAAATGGGTTCCATTCAGGAGCTGTAAGGAGCTGTAAACTAAATCAGACCAATTTGAGATAAATACTGCATGTCTGACTGTGTTTGTATCTGAGGGGCCTTAGTGACTGTGTTGTATTTTAGTGAGGTTAAGCTCTTAGCAGAGAGTTGTCTTTCACCTGTGTCAGTAACACACCTGGTTATTATCATTAACTTTTATAACAAGCAGGAGCATGGAAAATCAGCACATGGTTAGATTTCTTCTTCCTGGGTCAAACCTCTGGATTTGCACGTACCAAAATGCTTGTAACACTTCCTTTACTTTTAATATTCACAGCAATTGGAAGAAAAAAGTGAGGATGAGGAGGATAAGGAGTGCTTGAAGCAAGCAATAACTGCCCTGCTAAATCTTCAAAGCAGTATGGAAAGGATATGCTCCAAAAGCCTTGCAAAACGAAGGCTTAGGTAAACGTTTCCGGTTTTTCTGCTCTCTGCTCTTAATGCTTTGCTATAAATCCAGGGCTCCTGGTTTCCTCTTTTAGTAAACAATGAACAAAATAGTTTGTGACAAGCCTGCTTTTTCAGAGGAAGTGACATCAAAGCCAAGATAATTTGTTATTGTTTTAAAACAGTTCTAATTTCTATGTGTCCTTGCAAACTGGTAGTTGAGACGTTCTGAGAATCCACTGGTAAGTAGAAAGTTAGAGTGTTGGGTTAATTGTGCTCAGGTAATAAATATCCACCTAAAACTACACCACAAGTACCTTTCTGTGTGGTTAGAAGAGAATGTTCTTGATTTTGAAACTACTCTTAAAATTGTTTCCATATGTTCTTTGCCAGACAAGTTTTATCAAGGGTGATCTTTAGGCTTGAACATGAATGGTTTTAATAGCTTATTTTTTTTTGACTGTGCTTGTTTGAAATTAATGCCATCTAAAATTGCTCTGTTGGTCTTGAAGTCAGTGGCTTGTTGGGCTAGGAAGCACTACCAGCTTGCCTGCTTCTGGTTGCTTGTGTTTAGGCAAAGCATCTATTTATGAAAATAAGTAGGAAATTTATCAGATATGATACTTTGGTCAAGCCTTTGCAATGGTGCTGATACTGCATGATGAAATTGTATTCTCAGTGGAATCCTCACTTCTCAGAAGGATGATCTGGTGTTTTTGTGTTAGTAGTGGTTGTGTTCTTTTAAATACATGTGTACTAATAGGCTACCTTTCTCCCATCCTCCACCGAAGTGAATCCGCATGCCGGTTCTATACTCAGCAGATGAAGGGGAAGCAGCTAGCAATTAAGAAAATGAATGAAATCCAGAAAAATATTGATGGTTGGGAGGGTAAAGACATTGGACAGTGCTGTAACGAGTTCATCATGGAAGGAACACTCACACGTGTAGGAGCAAAGCACGAGAGACACATATTCCTGTTTGATGGCTTGATGATTTGCTGTAAGTCAAATCATGGCCAGCCAAGACTTCCTGGTGCTAGCAATGCAGAATATCGACTCAAGGAGAAATTCTTCATGCGAAAGGTACAAATAAATGATAAAGATGACACTAATGAGTATAGACATGCTTTTGAAATCATCTTAAAAGATGAGAACAGTGTTATTTTTGCTGCTAAATCAGCTGAAGAGAAAAACAACTGGATGGCAGCATTGATATCTTTGCAATATAGAAGCACGCTGGAAAGGATGTTGGATGTAACAATGTTGCAGGAAGAAAAAGAGGAGCAGATGAGATTTCCAAATCCTGAGCTTTATAGATTTGCAGAACCTGACTCTGAAGAGAATATTGTGTTTGAAGAAAACATGCAGCCCAAATCTGGAATCCCCATCATCAAAGCAGGAACTGTTGTGAAGCTCATCGAGAGGCTGACTTACCACATGTATGCAGGTGAGGCACTTGGTTTGTGCAGCCAAAACTCATGCTTCTCTTCCTGTGTTAAATACATGCAGCAAAATACATAAAGTGAGTAAAAAGTGAATATGTTTACCAGTTCACATGGAATTTTACATGTGCTTAAGATTGTTCTCATGCAAGGGATGGGGGTGGGGGACTGCAGCAATTGAGCTCTAGACAATACTTTTTCCTTTGTGCCCCAAGCTACATGAACTGCCTTCCCTCCAGACTTCTAAAGCTGGGTGACACAGGAAGGGCCAGCATTGTGGGACAGAATTATGGGCCCAGTGTTTTCAGTTCAGGGCTGTACTCTGTCAGCTGTTACCTGTGTCCATGCTGGCATGCCATGTAAAGACCATTACCAACTTATAGATGCAGTCACTTGCATACTTTGGCCTGAGAACTTTGCTTTAATCAGAACTCCAGGGAGGATTTGATTTAAGGACTTTAGACTTAGGGTTTCTGTTTGTGTTGAAGACAAATTAAAGACATTTATGTGACTATTCAGGCTGACCTCAGTGTGTGGGGTTCTTCTAGATAGCAGCCGAGGATTTTCATAAGCTGTGCTGCAAAGCATGGGCTTGTGTTTGGATTTCTTTTTTCTCTGATTCTGTCTGTATGTCAGTTATTCTGAAACTTCATGCATCTTGGTATTAGTGCTTTTCATATTCAACAATTTATTTTTTATTCTTCCTTTTTACACTCTTAATTGTTGTAGATTGTTCTTCTTCAGCTCAGTCCTAGATACCCTGCATAGATCAGGAATATTTGAAAGAAATGAGAAGTAAGCAGAATATAATTTCTGTAGTTTACTACTCTGTTTACTTTTAAAAATACTTACATTTATATCTCTTTGCTCCATTACTATTCTTACTCTTCTTTTAATTGCCTTGAATTTTCCTAACATTTACCAGAAAGCCAAATGCAATATTGTGCTGGCAGTTTTTACTTGAGCAATTTTGTATGTGTCTTCATTTTCTTGTACTTTATAAACTTCTAGTTCTTGGCTTTGAATTTTATAGGTATGATTTATGACATAATTTTATGGTCTAGAAAGTTAAAATCAAACAACTCAGCCTTAGAGAAAGGAAGACACTTTTCTATTATTATTTATAAATCTAGTATTATCTTTGCTAAAGAATTAGCAAAAACTATTGTATGAGGAAACTGAGAGCGTGGTTGCTGAGAAATGGCCTGAAAGACTTTGACCAAAAGGATAAAAGTAATTCTTGTAATGTATTTAGCCAGTCTTTGTAGCCTTAAAATCTCAGTGGACATCTTAATGGTGCTACATTGTGCATAATTTCTCAACACTCTTATCTTCTATACCTTCTGTTTTATAATTGGTTATCTGTAAGGAAAAGCATCATTGTTCTCAGCATTCTGAGCAGTCTTTTCCAGGGCAGCAAAGAAGTAAGAGATAGAGTGACTCAACCAAAAATGCTCTGTTGTACAGGAAACTTGGTCCATTTGTGATGTAAATCATTCAGGGTTTTGCTGCATCTTGTGAGTAGGGCAGCAACTCTCCAGAGTATCAGGTTAGCTCTTTCACACGTGTCAACTGAGTTCAAGGCTTCTCCTCTGCTTGGAGACCTGGCAAGATGAGTGCTCTGGTGACATGTAATCACACAGCTGCAGACTGTAGAAACGCTTTTCTTGCCCCACTCAGGATGGTGCATGTGTGATGATTATCTTAAAAGTCTTTATTGGCTTTATATTCAGATGCCAGAACAGCAAATGTTTACCTTTCTGAGGCAATTTTTCTGAAATTCATTGTGACTGCTTATGGCAGCCCTTGATCTGACATCTAAAGACAGTATAAAGTGGTGACTTTTCTCTAGGTTTTTATCTTTGTAGGTCAAGTGGTGTGAGAAATAATTACAGATACACTTGCAAAGGTCATATGAATTTGTTGCAGTTTAGTCAGTTACTGTAGTCAAGTGAGGTCTCAATTTTTTTGTCATGTGAAGATCCACACAGTCCACCTCATTTGTAGATAAGGGTGTTGGACCTTTTATTTGTCATCTCTCACCCCCTTGACAAGTGGCAAATTACTTTATCAGCCAGAATTTCTTTACTGTGCAATAGGGACTGCTCTAAGGAAACAATTCTGCCAGGGTGGGAGGCATCCAGCCACTGCAACAGCTCAGACAGGGAGACAGCCCTGATGGCCACCTGGTCACAAGGTGTGGCAGACTGTCCAGATTATCCTATGGTGGAGTAGCAAAACAGGGAGAAATCTCCTCTGCAAAAACAGCTTTACATGTATTTTTACATGGAAATTTTTAATATTCTATTCTAAATAATATTTGCATATTCTGGTGGGTTTTCCTTGTTTTAATGTGTTTCTGCATTCATTCTCTCCCCTTGCCTGATTCTTGTTTTTAAAAGCAGCTGGGTTAGGTGATACCAACAATTCAAAGTCATGGCATTTTTTTTATCTATAGGGCAGCACTCTTCTATTTTTAAAGCTTTGATATGTTAAGAGTGCTTGTGCGTCATCATAGTGTCCGTTTCCTTTCTTAAGGAATTCAAGGGTGATTATTTATAAATCCTCATAGAACAGTTATTGTTCTTTTTTAGCTTTCAAATTGGCTGCATTGAAGAGAGAATTATCACATGAGCAGACATCCTGGCTAACTGGTGGTGTCTGTATTTTTTTAACACTTACTCATATATTGTACACTATTTTGAGTCACAGTCGTTGCTAGTATGATAACAAAGTTAGATTTGATTTTTCTGATCTACTTCGTTTGAAATTCAATATCTATTGTGGATTTATATGTTGAGCCTGCCTGTTAATAAGTATAGCTATGACTCAGAGCTTGCAGTGACCTTAAAATGTTAATTGCTATGGAAGATCTTTTTCTCAAATAGACAAAAAATCTCTTGTTTAGGTAGATGCTGTGTACAGTTTGCAAGCTGTGAAGGCATGAGTTGCTGTGCTTCTTTAGCACAGCAGAATTTGTGTATTTTCATGATGAAGATGATGTGAAAGGTATGACCTTCTTGTGAAAAAGTATTGGAGTTCTGCCTTTGAAAATAATTTTGTACTGTAGAGTTTCAAGAACTGGTGGGAGAGGGATTGTGATTATAAAAATGGAGTAATAAAGGACATGTGAGAAGCAGAGTAGCCAATTGTTTAAGAAATCAGAATTACCATGCAACAAAATTGCAAGGAAATGCTGTGTTACATGGCACAGTTAAGGTGTGCAGCACATCACTGTGCAGTAAACTGTTGCTCAAATGAAAAACTCAGTGGGATCTGAGAAGATAGAACGTTCATTCAGATGGACAAGATGCTGGTAAAGAGTAAAGGAGGATTTTAAAGCAGCTCTTAAAAATCCATATTCCAGGAAACAAATCCAGCAGAGCATTAGGTCAAATAATGCAGCCTTTTAATCCTACATAATACAGCCTACAGGAATTCTTGCTTCAAGTCCTGCGAGCTCCCCTTCAGCCACTCTGTACTAGGACAATTCCCAGCTGGGGTTTGGTTTTCAAGTCTGGATATGGATTTAATGTGCAAATCTGTTGCAATCTGCTTGTGAAATTCTGTTCAGTGATAACAGTGTTAACCTTGTTTCTAGTCAGCTCTGTCCAGTGCCAATGAGCTGTCACTGCATTCCTCACATTTGAAAACAAATGGGTTTGCTTTTGTAATTATGAGAGACACTTAGGTTTCTTTTTCTAATACTTGATTATTTTTAAGGCACATTTTCATATTTTAAATGAATTGATATGTAAGTAGTCAATTTAAATTAAATCAGTTGATTTTTCTTGAAGTGAAATTAATATAACCTCTAACATAGCTGTCAGATGAAAAAATATCTAGGCTGCCTCAACCATAACTGGTTATCAGTTGTGCCTGTTTAGGGGAAATATTCTGCCCTGGAAGAGGCCATTTCTACCCAGTACAAAGTTACTTGATATGTTTTTTGAGTTCTCATATCCCAGTCACTGTCAAAACTAAAGTTGTTTACTCATAAATAAAATAATCTATTCTTTAAAATTAAAGTAATTGGAAAAGAATCCTGTCTTTTAACAATTGAAGGGGTGGGAAAATGTCGTTGTTCTGAAATTTCAACAGAATGAAAATTGTTTTTAAGTTAATTGCTTTGTATTGCTGTTTTAGGAGTTTTTGAATTGTTACCAAAGCCATTTCAGTTTACATCAGCTTCTCTGTAAATTGATGGGGTGACATCCTTAATTTTAATGGATAATTGAAGTTATTGTAAAGGAAAAAAAAATCAGGTAATTGCTGACATAAGTGTAAAATTATTCTTTGTCTTAGATCCCAACTTTGTTCGGACTTTTCTCACAACATATAGATCCTTCTGTAGACCTCAAGAGTTGCTGAGTTTGCTAATAGAAAGGTATGCCACTGTTGAAAATACTGTTCTTATGAAGTGCATTCTTTTTCCTTTTTACTTGGAGTGTGTAAGATTCTGGCTTTCCAGTTGGTTTTGAGTCACTTCAGACACCTTTTAAAAAGTTGTCCAATACGAGGATTGCCAGTAAAATGTACAAGTTTATATCCAGAAGCTTGTGCCCTGGGCAGGTGTAACAGAGGCCTAGTGCTTACACCCACCTTCTGTGCCAGATTTGAAATTCCAGAGCCTGAGCCAACGGAAGCCGACCGTATTGCCATGGAGAACGGAGACCAGCCACTCAGTGCCGAGCTGAAAAGATTCAGGAAAGAGTACATTCAGCCTGTGCAGCTCCGGTGAGTGCTCACCCCTGTGAGCCTCCTGAGCTCCTGAAGGGCCACCCTTTGGCTGCACTGGCTCTTGGTGCTGCCAGGGGCCTTTCTTGCAGCTGCTTTGGTGGGAAGGTGGACTGAGCTGTGGAGTGTTTGTTTATTCTTTGCTTTTGCAGAGTGTTAAATGTGTGTCGACACTGGGTAGAGCACCATTTCTATGACTTTGAAAGAGATGCTGACCTTCTGAAACGTTTGGAGGAGTTCATTGGAACAGTAAGAGGTATTTACAGTTTCTTGAGAGCTGACATTTATCCTAAAGCATCCCTTTTCCAAGGTATGGAATGTGATCAATTTTGTTTCAGGGACAACAGAGATGGACTGCTTATTAAATACTTCATAAAGGGCATGAAATAAACTTTCATTAAGTCACACTTACTATTACTCAAAATACTATTAAATATTTTGACACTATTATTCAAAATAACAATTGTTACTTACATAAATCATGAATTTTGTTGTAAGAACCAAGTAATGATCGGGACAGAAATAATTGCTTTGATTGTAATTTAAACTTTACACAGGGGTAATTTTTGTAAAAGTTGGATGGTGGAAACTCTTTGAAACAAGAGTTTCAAACTGTTACAACTGTAGGACACCTTGCTGTTGGATTGAACAGATTTCTCCTGTTTCCTTTTAAATAAAACCAACAGAGACACCAGGCCAATTTGTAGGAAAAGACTGTTGGAGAAGTGCTTAGTGGTTATTTAGCCATTAAAAAGAGGGGAGAATGAGGCAGTTAATTCAGAGGGTGTTACTCGTAAATTTTCGATGGTCTGGTGTATGAAATTCTTGTGGTGCAGAGCTAAGAAGGCATTTGGCCTTTCAGTTTTATTCTCAGCTTTGATGGTAAATACAGTACAGGAAGAAGCTTCTCCCTGTTTGTTATTTTGACTTTCTAGGTTATTTGAGGTAATCACATACTCTTGCCCAAACTATTAAAGTTTATGATGTATGCAGAAGTGCATTTTGGACAAAACAAGGTTGTTCCCAAAAACTCACTGTAAACTCAGAGAAGAAAGAAAAGCACTGAAATCAGAGGAGTCTAATTTGGGTGTTCTGATTTGGGCTTGGGCAAAGTCGTGCTCAGCATTGGCTGTTGAGGAATTCTTTTGTCTTGAACACTTTACTCTGTGTGAGAATGCTAATCCTAAAGAATACATGATTGCATTAATTTAGTAGGTTTTGGGGTTAAATACAAAGATTCCTGAGTTATACTGATGTCTTAAGAAAAACAGTGTTAACTGTTTTTGATGATGATTTTCTCTGTGTGCCAGGCAAAGCAATGAAGAAGTGGGTTGAATCCATCACAAAGATAATCAACAGGAAAAAGCAGGCACAAGCCATTGGGCCAAGCCACAATATCACTTTTGAGAGCCCCCCTCCAGCAATTGAATGGCACATAAGCAAACCAGGCCACACAGAGACTTTTGACTTGCTCACTTTACATCCCATAGAAATCGCTCGGCAGCTCACTCTACTGGAGTCAGATTTTTACAGGTAATTTCCCTCCACTGAGAAACACATGGCACAAATCAAAGTACTCTCTGTGCCTGAAATTGTTTCTGGGGGCTTCTGATGTGAAGCCCTACAGAAATCAAGGGTGGTGTGTATTAATTTCCATTTTTGCAAAGGAAGTTCTCTTAAATACAATATTTTTTTATCTTCCCCAAGTTAATATGCAAGTGTGTGTGGCTGTTCCATACTGTTAATTGTCTTGTGTTCCAACTTCTCTTGATATTTTCTGAGAAGATCAACCTTGGAGAAATATGAACAATTATTAAATCAGTTTTCTTCACATCCTGGTTTGTGTAGCAGCTTAAGGGCTGTGTCAGATCTCATCAGCTGTCTGTAAGAAATTATTCAGGCATTGGAAGCTCACATTTTGTTACAGTGATTGAGATGGAGATTTCATTCCTCTTTTAGATGAACAGAGATGGTTAAGAGTCATGTAGATTAAGAAATATATGCAGTCTGAAAAAGCAGCAGAGAAATAATAGTAATTTAGTCATGAGAGCAGCTGAACATTGTATAAAGCATACCTTAAGAATTTATTTCTAAATATGAATTCCAAATACAATGAAAATCAAGATGGTTTGGAAAAATATTACCTTCCTTCCTGCTTTTAGTTACACTTTTTGATAAAGCATCTGCTTTTCCAGAGCTGTGCAGCCATCAGAACTAGTTGGAAGTGTGTGGACAAAGGAAGATAAAGAAATTAATTCTCCCAACCTTCTCAAAATGATAAGGCATACAACTAATCTAACTCTGTGGTTTGAAAAGTAAGTGGTTCTCCTGAATCTGCACCTACTCCATTTACAGTCCATTCACAAGTATACTGTAAAAACTATGTTCTAGGAAATTCCTGTTTTGGTGTTTAGATGCTAAACTGGTCCCTGTGAGAATTTTAACATAATGGTCTCAACCTTTTTATTCTTAGAATATTTTCAAATCTCTAAGACATTTTCTGAACTCTTGAGTAATTTGATAAAATTGTATTTGTTTGTGTTACAACTAAATATTTGACTTTGGAAACCTCATCAGTGCTTTAATACAAACCCAAATGTTCTTGTGTATTTAGATGCATTGTAGAAACAGAAAAACCTAGAGAGAGTAATTGTAGTGAGCCGGATAATTGAGATCCTGCAAGTTTTTCAAGAGCTGAACAACTTTAATGGTGTCCTTGAGATTGTCAGTGCTATGAACTCTGCAGCAGTTTATAGGTTGGATCACACATTTGAGGTACAGTGAAATGTTTTCTACTTTTGCTATGGCAGTGTCATGCAGGGTACCTTGGCTGCACTGAAATCCTATCTTGTTAGTAGGCAGGTGCTTCCAAGGAGCAAGGAAAGTAAATCCCCCAGGAAATCAATCAACCAAGAGGGAGGGTTTTCTCCTTGGTTTCAGAAGCAAGAAATCCATCCTTACTTAAGAAAGGCATCTCAGGATGGTGGGGCACTGTCCTCTTGGTCCCTGGTTCAAGTACCAGTGGGGGACCATGACTCTCAGTATTGTTGCTGGCCATGCCTTTATCTTCTCTGTCCAAAATATCTTCTTGATCTCTCTTTTAAGCAAATTCCAAGTCGCCAGAAGAAGATCTTAGAAGAAGCTTATGAGCTGAGTGAGGACCATTATAAGAAATACTTGGCAAAACTCAGGTCCATTAATCCTCCTTGTGTGCCTTTTTTGGTGAGTACCTTTGGTTTGGATGAGCTGTGTCCCACATTAACATTTGGAAAGTATTGAGCTAAGGTACTAAACAGTATGAACAATAGAGAGAAAAGTCAATTTTAACAGGACAGTGGGTTGGAATTTCAGATGCCCAGGCACAAATACGTGAAAAAAACCCTAAAGTGGCTATTCAGGAAAGATGTTATTTGCAGTAAAAATAACTGTATCTGCAATATCCTATTTCCATATTTGCTGATTTTTAATTTGAATGGATTTTTGAACGGTTACAACCAGAAATACTCTTAATAGAAGGTGGTCACTTTAGAAATATTATTGCCATTGACTGGAAGAGGAAGAAAGGAAGAAAGATCCTTTTTCTCATCAAAGGTTCCAAGTAATACAGCTAGAGCCTCATTTCTATTAAAAAGTCTCATTTCTGTAGAAACAGAGTTGGGAAAGCAAGCATCCTGTTTATCATCAGATGTAACAGTTCTTTGAAGTAGATTGCTGAAATTTAGTAAATTGTGATGTTAAGCACCTGTCATTCCTGTTGTGAAGCAATCCACTTAAATGTTTGCTGCAGATCAGTTCAAGTCTGGACAGTACACTTGTCCAACATAGGCTTCAAGCCAAAACTGAAAGAAAATAGTGTTGATGGCTTTTTTGGCCTTTTACAGATTGGGGAAAGATATACTCCAGAGCTCTTCAAAGAAAGATAAGATCAACTAAGAAATCTTCTGTCCTGCTTCAGAGATGAGTAGAGGTTTGCAGGATCACATGTGAACAGCTTCAGTTACTTCTGTCAAGTCATAATGACAATTCCAGACACATGATCTATGGAGTGGAGAGCACTTTTTGCTTCCTAATCTCCAAATTATTTGATGCAATTATGAAGCCAGGATAAAACCTGAAAACAGTTTTTGGAATTTAGCTGGGGTGTCTAATGGAGAAGTTAAGATTAGGCACTCCTGTTCAGTGTCCTCTTTTAGTGTTCAGTTGTGTGAGTTTCCTAAACCATAGAAACATGCACAGGCTTTGGGACTTTGATGCATAAAGGCATCTTTCTGGAAAAGGCATGTTAAAATATTTAAATTGTTGCCCTTATTGGAAGGTGAGGTGCAATTCTCTTATTGTCCCTAACAGAGGAGTTTTCTAAATAATTTCAGTGCACAAATTAAATCCTTTAAGAATTCCTTGTATTCCAGTTGTGATTTCCTTGTTGTTTTGTGCTCTGTGTTGAAAACCTCTTCTGTGTGCCGTTTAGGGATTTACTTAACCAACATTTTGAAAACAGAAGAAGGCAATCCTGAATTTCTCAAGCGACATGGGAAAGACCTTATAAACTTCAGCAAGAGAAGGAAGGTAGCTGAGATAACAGGGGAGATCCAGCAGTACCAGAACCAGCCATATTGTTTAAGAGTGGAATTTGACATCAGAGTAAGTGGCATGATTTCCTTATGTGGTGGTTCTGTCAGCTGGCAGATCATGAGGACAGACTGAATCAGAGATGAGCAGAAGACCTGACATAAAACCTTTTGGGTCTCACTGTAAGAAAGGGCAGAAAGTTCAATGCTTGCAGTTTCTTGGGATTGTTTTGGTTTTTTCTCAGCTGTTGGGACATTGGTAGATGTTATTGATCAGTGTTAGACAGGAACTGAAACTGGCAGATTCTCATTGTCCTTCATTCACAATTGCAGTTATTTGTCCAGTGAGCCAAGCTGTCTTTTCCTCCTCTGTAACACTGCCTTTATATTCCATGTGTACCTGATAGCACTGTGTTCGCATCGTGTGTTGATGGTGGTGATACTCATATCTTTCTTTCTCCTGGTGTTTGTTTTCCTTGGTTTAAGATGTTGTCTAAGCAGTGTCCTCTCTGGTTGCTTTCCTTTCTTCCTTTTTTCTTACAATCTTTTGAGCCATGTACTTTCAGAGAGTCATAGAACAGGTTACCTTAAGAGCTTCTGCAAGGTTTTTTATAATTTGTTCTCCTCAGGCTTTGACATGCATTGTGGAGCAGTCTTCTCTGCATCAGTGTAAGGATGGATTGTTTGCAGATTCTTCTGAAAGTGTTTGAGCAAACCTGATCTGATTTTGCCCTGCAGAAAGCATTTAGGCTACTTACACAGCTGGTTTTCAGGCCAAGCATAGCAGAAAAGACCTGGCAACAAACAGATTTAATAGCTTAAGTCTGTTATGTCTGTCTCCAGCATTTTCTCTCTTCTCCTGAACAGTTGGGATCATTTGTGCTGTAGAAACAAGCAGCATTAAGAAGCATCTTAGCTGACAAGTTGTCTGCCTTCTTTTATTGCAGAGATTTTTTGAAAACCTGAATCCAATGGGAAACAGCGTGGAGACAGAATTTACAGATTATCTGTTCAACAAATCACTGGAGATAGAGCCACGGAATGTCAAGCCTCCTCCAAGATTTGTTAGTATTAGATTTTTGTATTTATTTTTCTAGAAGTGCTTACATTTGTCTTTCTTAGATGGCAGAAGTAATTTCAGATCTCTGACTTCATAACTACAAAGCAAGTTTTAAGTGATCCCACGGCCTTTTGATTGGGGTTGATATTTGCTGTCGTTTCAGCCCAAGAAGTACAGCTACCCTCTCAAGTCCCCGGGAGTTCGTCCCTCCAACCCCAGGCCAGGCACCATGAGGCATCCCACACCCCTGCAGCAGGAGCCCAGGAAGATCAGCTACAGCCGCATCCCGGAGAGCGAGACGGAGGCCACGGCCTCGGCGCCCAACTCGCCGCGCACGCCGCTGACACCGCCGCCCGCCTCCGCCACCTCCAGCACCACCGACGCCTGCAGCGTCTTCGACTCGGACCCCTCCAGCCCCTTCCACACGAGTGAGTGCTCACAGGCAGCACAGGACACAGTTTGTGCTGGTGGGCAGAGAGTCAGGTGGAGCCTGATGTAAAAATCATTGCTTTTGTCTCCTGGCAGTATCAAAAACTTTTGGTATTTCTTACTCTCTTTTTCTTTAACAAGTTTTATTGTGAAGGAGAAGCCAAACAGAGTTAGGTGTGTTACATAGGGCTGTTACAAGTCAAACTGAAGGCAGAGGTAATCTCTAGGCCCATATATGTCCCAAACTAACTTGTGGGATTTGCTGACATATGTGTATGTGTGAATGTGTTTGGTAACTGCCTGATGGTGAACAGTGAGAATAAAAAATGAATCATTTGTGGGTTGCTTATTCTGCTGCCTACAATTCAGAACTGATTTCAGTGTGCATGAATGGTTTTCCTGCAGAAATTAAAATCGGTATTTGCTTGCTTTAAATCCATCAGGACCTATCCACATGTCTTTTTCACCTGTCTTTCCCAACATACAAGGAAGCTCATATTTTATACTGTGCCCTCAGTATTTAATAATGGATATAGACTCCTTTCATGTATGAGGGTTTTCAGAGGTTACTCCTGTTTCAGCTGGTTGCCACAAGGACGTGAAATTATTTCCTAAAGGCAGTAGTTCCTTAGCAGAGCAGTGCCATTGCTGAGTATCCAAACCAGCTCTTTGGAAACCTCTGGAGAAGAAAGGATTTCTTTGTTGTTGGGTCCATCAACTGCAGGTTCAGGATATTGTTTTAGTGCTGTTGTGACATGAGATCAGGCCTATGGTGTGGTTTTGGTCTCAAGGAATTACTTAAGAGAGTTCAAGAGCTGATGGCCACAGAGGTTGTTGCAGCTCAGAAAAGCAGTTATCTGGCAGCTGCAAGTTAGAGGCTTGTTTCATTGTCTTTATTTACCACTTCCTTGATTCATGATACTTTTTATGAGCAATTCCTTTATTATTTATGGCACCTCTATTGGCAGCAATATTGAGCCAAAGGTTCATCATTATCAATGTTTTTTTTTTTAATGTCCCTTAGGATCTGCTTCTGTCTCATCCATAAACTTTGCCAAAACTTCAGATGATGCGCCTGTCCCTCCTCCTGTTCCTCCACGAAGAAGACCAGAATCTGCCCCAGCTGAATCCTCCCCATCAAAAGTAAGTAAGCAGAAAAAAAGTAATTTGTTTTTCTGGGAGAAGAGGGGCAGATATGATAGAAAAGTAACTCTTAAAGGCAGTGCAATTTTTTTTTAAGAACTGTATGTGAAAGAGTAAGCAGCCATGTATTTCAAGCCTTCACAGCTCTGCCTTGCTATGTCTTGATCTCAAACAAATGGAAAGAAATTGGACCTAAATTTAGGGTTAGAAATGTCTCAGCTACTGATGTGCTCAGGCCCCTGCATTGTCTGTGAGAACTTGAGGCTTCAGGCAGATATTTCCTTCTGGGGTTGATAGTCTCAGACTATCATTTTAGGATATGAAATAAGAGTAAGAACTGATGACAGTAATGGTGGGAAGTGCTGTACACACTCAGGTCCTCTGGAAAGTTCACCAGAATATTTGACCCTGATGCTGTGGTGCTCAAGTGCTTGATTTCCCCTCTTGCTTACATCCTGTCTGCCTGCCTGCTTAAAGCCATTGCTACATTTTCCTTTTTCATTTGCCTGGCAATGGGATCTGATCCAGCCTTTGTTGCAGACAGTGGTCAAATTTCACCTGATTTCAGTGGAAGCTCAGTTGTGACTTCAGATTTGAAAATCCCACTCAAAATTACTTCAGAGCAGATATGTCTTTGAAGAGAGCTTATAAGTGGCTCTTTAACAGTTATTTTCAGACTACAGGCAACTGTTTTGTCAGCAGAATTCAACATGTCACCAAAATGTATCTGAAATCCTACCAAATGTATTTGAAGACATTGTGTACGTGGTAGGGTGTCAGAGATCAATTTTCCTTGACTATGGTCTGCAGCTTGGGAACTGTTTACTTCCATAATTTCTGACTACTTAATGTCCATCTTCTGAGCATAATTTATTTTTTTCCCAGCATCATCAGCCTCTCATTTTTCCTCATTTTCTTGAAGAAGTATCTGGTGTGTTACCCACGCCAAGTGGTTGTTACTGGGGAGGTGGTGGAAGATATCCAAACCTTCCCAGCAGGCAGACCTGTAACTAGTGTGGAAATTGTTGCTGTGACCATTCTTTGGGCCTTGCCCTTGTCCCTCTCTGTGCATCTTCATTCCTTCCATCCTTGGCTGTTCACTCATGTGTTGCTGCACCCTGCTAAGAGCAATCTGCAGTGCAGGAGGGGGGCTTCTGTTTCACAGCAGGGTGCTGTGCTTTGCTGACACTCTGGAATCGTACTGACTGAAATGTTTTGATGTACCTCAATTACTATCTGCACACCTTGACACCCACCAGCAATCCCTCCTAGGCAGCCAACCTCTAAAGTGTATTCTCCAAGGTACTCGGTGCTGATCGGACCTGCAAATCTCTGACGCCTGTGTTAGCACTGCAAACCCTCCGAGTTACCGCCACGGGAGCCTGTCGAACTCCAGATGTTTTCTCTAGCTCACCACTACACCTCCAGCCTCCACCCCTGGGGAGAAAAAGTGAACTTGGTAACACCTTTTTCCCACAGCCCCTCTCCGTTCACGCCCCCTCCCCCCCAGACACCTTCTCCACATGTAGCACGGAGGCACCTGCCCTCGCCGCCCTTTGATACCGCAGGATGTGGACCTCCCTTCTGTGCTGGACCACCCGTTCCTCCACGCAAAGCACTTCTCAACATATCCCCAAAGCTCCTCCTCCAAAAACTTACAAAAGGGAGCACACACGCACCCGTCGATGCATCGGGATGGGCCGCCCTTGCTGGAGAACGCCCCCATCCTCCTGAACTGTCCCTCGCGCTGGGAGTCGCATTTTCCTGGTGCTATGTCTGTTGCTGGCAATGGATGCACTGAACCTGGTGGTGTCAAGGAGCTGGGATGTGTATGCCAAACACTAAGAACTCTCCAACAGGTTGGAATCGTAGTGTACAGAAATGGAATCGCAGAGACAGACTTTCTAGTGGAAAACCCGGTTAACTTGCTATTCTTGTTTTAGTATGCAGGACACTGTTCTAAAAGTAATTGGACAGCTGATTGTACCAGGAAACAGTCTGGAGAGACTTCTTTGGCCAATGAGCAGAGACTGTGTTGGTGTAATGATCAATCATGTCCAGTACAGGAAGGAAAAACAGTCTTGTATCCATCAGTTCCATACAGTGGCACAGTTTTCGGAATGAAAACATTATGCACTTTTTTAAAATCTCAAACAGGGAACTTTATATCCTCCTTAATTTTCCTTTGCTTTACTTACTCCCTGCTTTAAAATACCTTCCTAAAATTATGAGAAGGACTGTGAGGAAGATCTGTGGTACCTAACCGAGCTAGAATTAAGGCAAAGCACTGTATTGCGGTCCTGTTTACAAGTTGTTACAATGAGTGGTAGGGGGTACCTAGGCTTCACCAAAGAGGTACTTTATTATTATTTTCTGAAATACTGTGGTGCCAGTTCAAAAATAAATTTTTGCCAGGAAGCATAATGTCTAATTATTGCTTTCTTTAGATAGAGCTGATGAAAGTCTTACATGATTGAGGTGACAGCGAATTTTTTTTTAAAAGCAGCACTATCATCTGAAGCAAATATACTACATTTAGAAGACTGTTAATCTCTGCTAGGTTATGTCATGTTCTTTTTAAGGTTTACTGATAATCATTTCATGGCTAGTAGCTATTCTTTTTCAGTCATGCCGTGAAAACAGTCACTTGTCAACTTCCATAGCTATTGTCATGTTTTACTAACAATAGATTAATCAGCATACATAGGATTGCCTTGCAGTTGCATAAATCGTGTGTATATAGTGAATGTTGCATAAATATACTTGCAGATTGTTTTTAATTTAATTGAAATAAAGATAAAGATATGTTTGGCTGACATATGTTAAATTATTACATGGACAAATGTTCAACTTAGTTTTTCAGTTAAGCACTGAGGGGGATAAAAGCCCATCTTGTGGTACATATTTTTCCTAGTTCAGTGTATGTCTTTTAGTAATAAGAAACTAAAGAGGTGTTTTTGGCATGTTACAAAATAATAATTCAGCAATATTTGAGAGTCTGGGTCACTCCCAAAATGCATTATTATACCTTATGAAATGTTTCCCACGCCCTGTATGACACATATCAGAAAAAAATCAAATTTAGTGGCTTTCTGTGACCTAAATACACATGACAAAACAGGTAAGTTGTAAGTATTCTGACATGGTTTATCCATAAATCTGCATGCTGCTCTTTGACTCCAGACCAGACTGGGACAGTAATGGATGACAGCTGTTGAAGAAAAGGACTCTGTAATGTCTTCTGCAGTAGGTATGTGAACCATAAAGTGTCTCATCTTCAGTCCATATGGCTAATGGGGCTAGTAAAATTCCCTCACATTTCCTTTTTGGAAGAAGAACACATCTCAGGATCTTGGAAAGTTGTGTCTCTTAAAGATGGTATCCGTTGATTGATGGCAGAAATTACCTTTTTTAATGCTTTTAGCAATGCCATTGGTCAGGGTCCTTTGGTCCTTCAGTGTGGTCGTTACATTTGGAAAGCATTTCATCAACAGGAATAGCACTTTTCACCACAATCAGATTGTGAAATTGTCAGTTGTATTCCGTCTTAAATGTCTTTAACAATGTTGTTTTGAAACATTTTTTCTGGCAGAAGATAAACAAAGTGAATATGTCAAAACTTTGGCTTCAGAGGACAATGCTATGTGGGAGCTTTATAAAAACTCAAGCCACAGGAGGTATAGTTTAGGTTATGGGTTCTTTGGATAAAAGCACTATGATGAACATACTGTTGGCAGTGTTACCTAAATTATTATCTCCTCAGTGGGTTACCAGGAAAACTCCATAAATTGAGGCTTTCTGATGTGTATTTGTGCTTCAGCACACTTATCTGTGCTGTGGTGCAGCTGAGGCAGTGCAAGCCACCCAGTGATCAGGTTGCTCAGTCAGGAGAGACCTCACATGGCTCCTTCTAATCAGCAGATCTCCTGAATGTCAGTAGGTTTCTGCTTTCCTTTGTGAAAAGGGGAATACTGTTCCCTGATTGTGGTTGAGGATAAAAGTGCTTTCCTGGTGAGATACTTGGACAATAGGTGACAACAGTCACCATGCAAGAACCTAAAGTAAACATTCTTTGGAGCCCAGGGGTCAGTGACAGTGCACAAATCATGCTGTTGACTCAGCTGCAAACACAAAGGACAGGGTCAGAATCAAACCTGTAGCATTTAGGAGTTGAATACAACTACTAAGCCACTGGTTTGTGTCATGGCAGCTCTGTGTTAATAACTTCTGATCTGGAATGGCTTCTTTGGATCATATTTGCATTAGTGACAAAATTTTTCACATAGAAAACTAAATAATTTTAATGATGGTCTCTGTCTCCTTGGTAAAATGAGCTTGATTTGGCCTGTGTGTGACCTGGACAATGAAATGTGCTCGTGTGGAGGCTTGGAGAGTTGCTGCATTACTGTAGAGAGCTGATATATGGCTAAAAGTCAGCCAAAATCACTGCAAACTCTGCAGGCAGGGTTCTGTAGCAGAACTTCATAGGTTTATAAGAAAGAGATGGGGACAACCTTTTTGGCAGGGCCTCTTGCAATAGGACAGAGAGTAATGGCTTTAAACTAAAGGAGGGTAGATTTAAACCAAGTATAAGGAAGAAATGTTTTACAATGGGTGTCTGGAACCCCTGGAACAGGTAGCCCAGAGGTGGAAGATGACCCATCCCTGGCAGCATTCAAGGTCAGGAGGGAAGAGTTCTGGGTGAAGATGTCCCTGCTCATGGCAGGGGGTTGGACTAGATCTAGATGGCCTTTAAAGGTTCATTTACAACCCAGACTGTTCCATGATTCTGTGGTGGTTTTGCAGGTACTGAGCATTTGCTTCTGTTCAGCTGGTGTGTGGAAATTCATTGTGCTGCCTGGTGACCTCCATGGTGACACTTTATTGTCCTGGCATTCAGCAGCCCCTGCAACAAACTTGTCTGCTAATGGAGAATGTTGTCTTCTTTCAGGGTAGATAACATTGAAACACTGGAGTGCTCCATCCTCATTTCCAGTGTGGGCTAATCCTCTGCTCTAATGTGCCTCTTTTAAATCAGGGAGGGAGAGATCTCTCTCAGGAAGAGCATGCTAATTAATACACTGGCTTTAGATCCTTCAAGTTTTAGAGTGACATTGTGGGATATTTAATTATTTGTCTTTTGTGTGTGTTTTAAATTAGATTTTCCCAGTGATATCACAATTGAACATAGTAGATTATTGTGTTTCATGGACATTGTTGAATTGTCATTTCTAAACCCAGACAGTGCATAGGTGAAGTCTTTTTTCAGGAGAGAAACCTGTGACCTCATACAGGTGTAAAAACAAAAATGCTCTTGTTTTGTAATTCCATTCTTATTTTCCATTTTAAAAAACCCCACCCTTAAATGCATTTTTCTGTCCACTGAGAGCAAATTTACCTTTTGTGTTCAGTTGAAAATAGTGTATTATGAGGCAAACTAAGTAATGGGTTGTTTTCTTACTTTCTAGCCAACAAATGTGAAATCCTGTACTGGGTGGTTGAGAAGTTGAAAGGGAAAATAGAATAAAAACTCCTTTGCCAGGATGTAGGTAATCAAGGGCACGTGTTATTGCAATTGCTTTGGACAAGTTTGTTGCATCTATTTCAGTGTAAGCCTTTTTTTGTTTTGACTCTAGGATGACAGACTTAAACAGGGAGTGTAGCTATGAAGAGGAATGGTCTAGAGAACTCTAAGGAGATGAAGATCTGTCACAGTGAGCTGCACCAGCAACAGGATTTTGCCTAGAAGCCTGGCAAGTGACTCAGCTGAGTTCTGAATAAGAGTCTTAGAACCTCGTGTAGGGAACAGTCAGCTTGCATGGCTGGACTTGCAGGGATACAGGATTGTGTAAGTAATGTTACCTCAGAAAGGGACCAGAGAAACACTTATTTCTTCTTTTAATGGATGCAACCTTCTGGCTGATTCAGTGCAAGAGGCAACAGTGTTATTTAAAGGCAACGTTTATTTGGCAGAGGAAGAAAAATAATCCAGAGCACACATGTGATTTGAAATGGATCCTACAACAGGTTGTGCATGTGTGGTGCTAAGCATCCTTCATTCATATTATTTACATTTACGGATTCTGAGCAGGTACAAGGACATCTCAAGTGGTAAGAATAGGCCTGGAAGTAAGAACTCATAGAGGATCAGAAAGAAAGAACCATCAGTTCTGACTGTGCCTTACATCACTAAAATAGAAGCTGAAATGCACATGCATTTTACAAGCAAGGGTCTGCCACTTTGGAAGAATTTCCTCACCCAGGAGATGTCAGCAGGTAGGTTTTTTCCTTTGTCCTGTTTCTGTCCTGGTATCTGCCTCGCAAATATGAAAAACAGGTTTGTTTTGTGAAGGATAAAAGTGTCATTACATACATGAGACCAAAACCACAAGAATCAGAGCCCTTGACAGCATCAGTGCCTTACAATGGACACCTGTTCTTAATGATGCAGCTCTGGTTCCATGGACAAACAAACAGTTCTGTCTGTGGCTGATTCCTGTGCAGAACAAACAGGCTTTGCCCATGCTTCAGTTACAAGTATTTGGCTCTTCCTACCAGATAATTTCCATCCTGGCCCTGCACAGTCTGACTAAAAGCTACAAAGTCCTAGGAACTGTCTTTGTGATTCAGTGGCTGGTCAGCATGGAGCAGTCCTGACTGGAAAGGGACAGGGAATTTGTAATTTTTATGAGGATGTGAGAGAAAAGGAAGGAGATGGAAGGGGAGTTTTTTGCCATTAAAACTCTTACATTAAAAAAAAAAATCTTCCCAGAGCAGTTTCCAAAAGCTAGGGGAGGAAAGTATGGTACTTCTTTCCTTTTTGTAAGGATATTTGTTTTATTAAAATCTATAGGAGAGGGATCAGCTAAAGCATTTTAATCTTTGGGGTCTTGCATAGTCACATTTTTGAAATGTTGGGAAAACTTTGATTGCAGTAAAGGATAGGTTATGTCTGTCTGGATAGCCCTTTTCACACACACCCCTTCACCTCCAGCAGAGGAGGAAAAGCAGGTGGTAGATGCAGGTCAGTCAACATTGGAGAGCTCTGGGCCCTGCATTTGCAGCAGGTATTGGCCACTGCATCCACAGACACCTGCTCTGGGCTCCCCTGTCCTGCTGCCATGGCCAGGAGAGCCATGACAGTCTAAAATTCCATGGCAGCATGGTGGGTGCTCTTCCCTTGGCCCCAAAATCAACCACCTGATGCAGGGAGTCCCAACCCCCAGTCTCACAGTATCTCCCCCCAAGGCATTGCTGTCGGCCTCATGGAGACAGTTCACAACTTTTTAAGGTGAAGCTGTCCTTGAGACAGACAGGTGTCCCAGGCTTGTGAAAACAAGGTGATAAAACCACAATTGCTCTTGAAACTGCCCTCAGAACATCCCAGCTCCAGGTGACAGCAGAGCTCACCAGTACTGCACTGCTAACACCAGTGTGCCAGTGCTGCTCTCGCTGCTGGTGTGTGACATGGGTATCACAGCAGAGCTTTCATCCTTCTGCAGAGATCAGAGGTCCTGAGGGTTTGTCCTGTCCAGGTGTGAGGAGGGTGGCCTGTGTGTGGCCTCGTTGATCTGTCCTCGCACAAGGAGGAGGGCTGTGACTCTGAACATGGTGCACCATTGACTTTCTTGCCCTTGTGCCTCCATTTTTAGCTGGAAGAACCTTTCCAAAGCTGCATGTGATGGGGCTCAGGAGGGTGTCAGGCCAAAGAGTTAGCAAAGTGTATTCCAGGTGTGTTACTGATCAGGAGCCAGGACACTGTTTGGCACTCCCAGTGCCTGCATTGATCCACACTGGGGATAAGGTGGGGAAGTCTCTCTTGTGGCAGGCCCTGGGCTCTGCCTGCATCACCTGCCTGGAGACATGGGCGATTCTGAGAGCAGAAGCAGTGATTCCTACAGCAGGAAAACAGCATTCACACAGAAGGTGAAATAGGATTTTGGGGAGTGATGGAAGTCCGAAAGAAAGGATGCTGCTGATTAGGCAGTGCAATGCTCAGGTGCTTCAGCTGTTGTTTCTTAAACCTTCTCAAACCACCTGGGTAATGCGAGCTGGCCTCCTGGAATACGTCTTTGATGGTGGTTTTTTTGGAAAGTAGAGGAAAGAAGGGAATTTTAGACTGCTGGTCAGGATGCCAGGCCTGCAAAAGTAACCTTTCTGTTGTGGGTGAGCCCAAATAAGACCTGCCTTGAGTTTGGAAGAGCAAAGATGTATGGCAAATCAAGCAGTTTGGGGTGATGAGGGGGAGGAAAAGATACTAGGGTTTGGCCAGACCTTTCCAAAACTGAGGGGAGTTCAGTCAGATAGGGATGAAAGCTAGCAAGTTCCTGTGCTTATTGGACCTGCTGGTTGAGCTTCACTGCAACCCAAAGCCTGGCCCTGCCCTGTGCTAGAAAGAGCAGGATGCATTTGTAAGGCATTTGTGAGTCTCCTCTCCCCCACCCTCCACCCTCTGTGTTAGTCAGGGGGATCCTGGGGCCTTTCTGTCTGTCTCCACCCTCGGGGGCCTGGGGAAGCACTGCTGTGCTTTGGCTGTGGCCTGCCTTTCTTGGGGCTGCTTATTTCTTTTTGAAGAGCTTGCGGAAGGAGCTGCGGAACCCCCCCTTGGGCTCGTGCCGCGGGTTGTGGTCGCTGAAGGATGTTTGCTCATTGTCATCCTTCTGGCAGAACCTGGTGTTGTCTTCTGCATGAAGCTCCTAAAAGGGAAAAGACAATTTAACCAGCATTTGCAACCTCACATTCTTGTTCCCTTCTCTCTCTTTCTATTTCTCTTTCTGTGCTAGGAGGGACCTGGTGGGTGAGGAGGTGCTGACAAGGCTGGGAAACAACACTGATATCTCTGCCTCAGCCTTAGAGCCAGCACAAGCTCTCTGCAATGACAGAGGAATAGAAGGACAAGCATTGTTAGAGAGAACTGGAGCCTTTTCTGCTAAGCTTTTTGTTTAGGAGAAGCTCTCTGTCTTCTTTTGCCAGTGAGGGAGGAAGCCAGTTTGGGCAGTTGGAAGAACTTCCCACCCTCTCCTTTCTCCCCCAGGCAGGGAGGCATCAGGCTTTGGAGTTGTGATAAGGTGTGAAAGACTCTTCTGCTGGCTCTGCTGCTGCATAGTTTTATATCTGAGGGAAAAAAGGCTTCATTAGCACACACACCTTAATGTAAATGTGCCCCTAAAAGTTCTGTCCCTCCTTCAGGAGAGTGCCAAGCTCCTCTCAGCAAGACTGGACAAGACCCTTCTCTCCAATTCTGCTCACCACTGCCATGGTGATTACCTTTGCACTGTGGGAGGGAACATGTCCTGCACTTCTAGACAAGCTCCCCATGTGCACCCTGCTGGGGCCATAGTTCTGTGCAGGTGAGTGCCATAGAGCTCATAGGTCCCTTTCTCTGGGGTGGCTGTGTCTCTATGGCTCTTCTCCCTCTGCCTCATCTCCCCTATTCAACCATCTACCACCTCGTTCACTCACTAGGATTTTTTTTCTTTTCTTTTGAAGTTTCCTGCTGCCTTTTTGGTCAGGCTGTTGGAACCTACCTCCCCATCATCATCTGCATCTACAGCCCCCAATCTAAGCACCTCAGAGCACCCTTGGCCTCTACTTCCTTGGCTGTGACAGCCCAAAAACTGACTCTGAACACTGCAAACTACAGAAACATTGCTCCTGCAGGACCTGGTGCTGTTTGCCATGTCCCATCTGAGGGACACAGTTGCTGGGCTCTGACTGTTCTCACACAAACTTTGGCATGGGTCTGTACAATCCAGGCAACAAATACAGGTGAAACAGAAGCTATGGACCAGATCCCTGCTAGTGTAAATGGGCTGAGCTTGGCCAAGTCATGCTGGTTTACCCTGGCATGACTTACCCAGCACTCCTCACAGCAGGTGGAAAGGCACCTGTTTCACTGGGTGCCAACCACAGCACTGATTTTGAACAGCTTTGTGTAAACTTTGTGACCTGCTCAGAACATTCACCTGGGGGGGAAGCTCAGTGACAGGTGGAGACACACAAGAGGCTACCTTGTCTCAAGGGTGTTGTAGCTCAGCCAACTGTGCACCTCAACCCCATGCTTGTCCCTGGGGAAGATGTGTGTGAAAACAAGCTGTCTTGTCCCTCCCTTGGATATGTACATGCAGTTGAGAGCTTGGAATGTGTGGTCTTGAAAGCTGTTTTGGCGTGTTCTACTCTGACTGTATCTCAGATCTTTCTCCTGCTGCTGCACCACCATGTGCCATTTTTTTCCTCCTCCTATTTAAGCCTCCTTACTTCCAAAAAGCTGGGTTTTTCACCCGCTCCTCTCTGTGGGGGGAAGTAGCTCCTTTGGGAGCTTCGAGATGAGGCTGAGATCATGTGAGGCTGAACATTCCTGTCCTGCTTCTGCTGCAGACGGCTCCCACTGCTGCTCCGTGTGCTGTAGAGTCTGGTGCTCACGCCCTCGGCGCTCCGCGGCAGCTCCTTCAGGGACCTGCTCAGCTGCTTCCCTTTGCTGTGGAACATCTCACGCTTGTAGGTGCTGCTGCTCACGGGAGTGCAGCTCTTAGGCAGGGGCTGCAAGGCATGGTCTGTCCTCTCCGGCTCTGACGTGAAGTTCACAGGCCTAAGGAAGCAAATATCCAGGCTGGACTCGGAAGAGGCCGGGGAGCAGTTCTCAAAGAGAGCGATGTTTTGGAAGGTGTCGTCTTCGTAGGGGCCTGGCATGGTGAACACCTCCCCAGGGTAGTCAAACTCTTCGTAGCTTGGGGCAAAGTTCCTGGCGTCCTGCAGCAGTTCCACAGAGGTTCTGATGGCTCTCTCGGTGTTCCCCACTGCGTCAGCCGGCGGTGCTTCGTACTCCATTTCGGGGATGGATTGCAGGGGGGCTGTCAAGGCCTTGAGCTCCTGCTCTGTCAGCTGAGAGGAGGCAAGGATGTTCTCTGGCCTCTCGTGCTTTCTGCTTTCCATCTCCCAGTCAGGGGGCTTTACAGCCTGGATGTTCTCCATCACAGTTGGCTGGGGTTTCTTCATCTGTGGCATCAAATGCCTTAAAAATAAAAAACAAAACAAAACAAAAAAACAGACAGAAGTGGAATACTAAAGGATGACAGAGAGAGCATGACAAATCCCCCCCTCCCCCTCACTCCCTCAGCTCTGTTGTGTTGATTTTATGGCCAAAAGGTACTCTCCTGTCTTGGAGAACAGTAAAAGAGGTGTCTCTTACAGAAATTGCCTGGCTGGGCTGGTTAGGAGGACCAAACTTCGAGAGACAGAACTGCTTATCCAGTAGCTTTGGCTGACTTGTGCTCTACAGAATGGAATTATTAGAAACTGAGATGAGAAGCCAACTGCTCCATCTCCCTCCTGTTCATCTGCATTTTAGATTTTAACTTTCCTTCTTTCTCTGTAATGTAGGAGCTATGCCTCATTTTCCTGTGGTCTGGTTGTCTTTCCAGGTGGACTGAGTTTCTCTCTTGGGTAAGGTGACTTTGTCCCCAAAATGTGTCAGGAGTATTTGGAGGGCTCCCATCCTCCTTGTGTTCCAGCTGAGTCTTCAGGATGGATGGGGGGGTGGTGCCAGCTGAGGCTACCAAGGTGGAGGCCTGGAGCAACAGGCTTCCTCCCTGTCTGTGAGAGAAGGGAGATTGAGCAGTCTGGGGAGAAAGAGGCTAAGGACTGAGCTATAACACTGCTAACAGAGTGGACTGGGAATGATGCAGCCAAACTCTTGTTAGTATCAAATGAGATAAGAAAGCACAATAGCCATAAATTGCTGGCATAAGAATAAAGGTAAGTCTAGCATGCTTCTCTGTTCATCATCTTATCTGACACCTGTCAGGCTGGAAATCGCCAAAGGGGAGCCATATGAGGAGGGGCTGAGGGTGCTTGGTCTGTTCAGCCTGGAGGAGACTGGGGGGAGACCTCACTGCAGTTTGCAGCTTCCTTATGAAGGACAGCAGAGGGGCAGGCACTGATCTCTTCTCCCTGGTGACCAGTGACAGGACCTGAGGGAATGGCCTGGAGTTGTGTCAGAGGAGATTTAGGTTGGAGATTAGGAAAAGGTTCTTCACCCAGAGGGCGGTTGGGCACTGACCAGGTTCCCCAGGGCAGTGGTCACAGCACTGTGCCTGACAGAGTTCAAGAGGTGTTCAGACAATGGTCTCAGACACTTGGTGTGACTCTTGAGGATGGTTCTGTGCAGGGCCAGGAGCTGGACTCAGTGATTCTTGTCCTTTCCAACTCAGAATATTTTGTGATTCTGTGAAGATTTCCAGGTGCTACCAATAGCCCTATCTGTCTCGACTTAGTCTTGTGTCTTTTTAAACCCATTTTGTACCTGTATCTTGTGATAGTTAATCACATCATTCAGTTATGTGCTGTGTGGAAAAGAATTTTTTTTTTTCCTGCTCTGAAACCTTGGTCCTATTTCCCAGCTCTTGTAATGTTGACAGTGAATAATGCAGAGTGTTACTGTGCACACCACTGTCAGGCCTAAACAAATTCATGTCCTCCGTGACATACTGCCTTAGCAGGCAGCCCTGAGTAGAGCTCTGAACATTGCCTGCTTGTAAACCACACAGTAGGGGATAGCAGAATGGAGCCAGCCCTTCTCTCTATCCATATACAGGGAGTGGTTTTGGAAATGACAGCCTGTAGCTGCCTGGTGTCACTGGCATGGTGTGGGTGAGGAGAGGGTTTGCATCCTACTTGGAAAGCTGCCCACAAGGACAACAGGCTTACGGGGTGGTTGTGCCAGAGGAAGGTGCTGCTGGGAATGACTGTATGGCCTCTTCAGTGTGGATCCCACTGTCCCGCATTGATGCTGCACTGGGTGTTGGAGAAACCTCCTGGCTTGTACACTGGGAGGTGAGACCTTTGTACAGCTTCACGAGGGATGACCTGAGGGAGGAGAAATCCATCGTCGGGCTAAGAAATAAGGCAGGGAATGAGCACGAGCGTGTAGAATCACAGAAAACAGGACTGGGAGGGACCTTAATATTCCCATTCATCTCTGCCCACCCCGAGGAAGAGCCTGTTCCACCTAGTCTGCTCCAGCCAGCAGGGTGTGCTTTCTGTGGTATTTTTAACACCTCTCCTGATAGCAGTCCCTACCCAGCAATCTGCTCCAGCCCTTTACCACCCTCCATACTTGGAAGCTTCCCCTGAAATTTGATCTTGTCCTACTCCTCAAGTAAATCATCACAAGGAGCCAAGGTGACCAGATTCTGATTTTAGTAAAAAGCCTTGATTTCAAGGTTGTTCTGAAACACAACTTGAGAATCTACATTCAGGGTAATTTCTGTCATAGTTCATCTCAAACAGGTTATGAGAGGCTTTTGTTTCTCCCACCTCCTCCCCCAGTGAAATAAGATAACACCATTCTTTTGGAGTCTCAGCCTATAAGGGAAACAGTCCTCACCCTCACCAGGGCCTGGAGCTGAGCTGCCAGAGCTAAATCCCTGTGTGTTTTCCCACTGGGGAGTGATTTTGCCACCATCTTAAGTAATCAAATGATCCCATGAAACTTGTGGCTGCTATGTTTAGAAGGATTTAGAAATTATTTTTCTTTGGCTCTCAGAGTTCAGTAGATGGGCCCACCCCAAATCTGACCTCAGTTTGGAGGCAAGTGCCAATAGTTGTTCTTCTCCAGCATTCAGATGCAAAGGGCTTTGTTTTATTTCAACAGAGCAATGAGCCTGTTGATCTTGCCTAAACAGAGACCTAAACCCCATTTGCTAGGCTTCCCCCACCCCCTCCCTTCCCTGGTGACAGAGAGAATGAGCTGATGTTGTGCTTACTTCTTCAGCTTTTTCCTCTTCTGTATCAGCAGGTCTTCATTGCATTGGAAGAGGAGGCTGTAGTGTGAGATGAAAACCCGGAGGCGCTGCACACACACCAACAGCAGGTAGTAGTCAGGGTGCTCTTGCTCCGTGAACTTTAGCACATTCTGAGTGAGACACAGAGGAGAGCAGGTGGTTTGGAGGCTGTCCTGACCCTTTCTGGGGAGAAGGCACTATTGGAACCATGGATTAGGGCTCTGGAGTGCTCATGGCACTGCCCTGGGGGAGCTTTTTTAGGCATCATGAGTTTCTGAGGGACTGGGATGGGGCCTGCCTCCCCCTAGTCCAGTGCAAATTCACAAGGAACTTCTTTAAATGCAATCATGGGATGTGTGAGTGATGCACTGGTTGAGTTTAGCTTTGAGTAAATCAATGTTTTGATTTTATAGGGCTTGCTTTCTGTGTATTTGCCTTGTCTGAAATGTTTCAGTACAATTCAGACAAGCCTTCTGTGAACAGAACTCCTTTTATCAGCCATCTCTCTGCAGGACAGGTTGTTGGGCCCTAGGAGCCCTCTCAGATGTGTCCCATCTCTGGCCTCCTGTTTTCCTAAGGCAGCAGACAGTAGAGCGTTTGGCTTTCCAGGGGACAAAAGCTGTTTCTGTCAGGTCAATTGGAGAAGCTGGCAAATATTAGCAAGTTTCATGTGTAAAAGATGAAACTTAACCTATTGTTAGCTGGCTTTTCCTTTCAAATTTTTTTTTCTTATTCAAGGAACCCACTGGGTTTGTCAGGACCCCGTACCTGTACAGGCCCAAATACCAGCTCTGAGTTAAAAGTCACCTGATGTGATAAGAGTTCAGCAGCACAGTTTGCATCCTGGGGCCCTACCTGTAGATGAATAAGGTATTCAGGGATTCGCTGGACTATATGAAAGAACAGAATGTAGAGATCAGACTTGATTTCTTCTTCTACCTGAAATAGAGAAAGCGACTTAAGAATCTTTTCCACCTGTAAAACACATCTCCTTCCAGATGATTCTGTGGTTTAATGAGCAGTTATGCTGTAAGGAGCTACAACAGTGCACAGGGGCACAACAGGCATTTAGGTAGGGTATTATCTACAAGGCACACTCAGCCTAATTAATTAGAGGGGCACATGGAAAGTGCACTAGTTAAGTTTCAAGAAGACACTGTTGCTCAGAATGAATTTCTTACTTTAGACTCAAATTAATTGAACAAAATGAGATTGACTTCTAAATTAAAGTATCTTGGAAGCAAGCAAATGTGGTTCAGTTATTGCACTTTACCAAATTTAAACCAAGAATCCAGGACCAAATAGCTGAAGCTGAAAGTGAAGACTCTTTTCTCTATAAAGGACCTGATCACTCTGTTTGGATGAGTCCTCCATTTTGCAGGAGACAGTTCCTGGAAAAGATTTGGATAGCATGTGCATGGGCAAGGTTCTGGGAGGTTTAATTTGAGAGATTGTTTCATGGCACTGGAGAAAAACAGCTTTGGTTTCAGACAGTGAGGAAGGTGTTAAAGCTGCCTTTTGTAGGTGCCCATCAGCCAAGGAAACCTCCAAGAAATAGAATGAGTGGATTGGCAGGGGAGTCCTATCAGGGTAAGCATAACAGGAAGAGATCCAGGCTTGCATGTTGCCATTGCATGTCTGGGAAGCAGGCAGGAAGTTTACCTCCTTCAGGATCACCACGTGGATCAGAGAGATGCATTCTGGCAAGTCCCTCAGGTAAGCAACGTAGTAGTCCAGAAAATTATTCTTACAAAAGAGAAAGAAAAAAAGAACAAACTAATTTAACAGAGATTTTTGGTCACAGAGCCAGCCAAACTATTGATTCCCCACTATCACTACTGGAAGGTCACCAGTGCAGCAGAGCTGCTGTTTCACTCCTTAATGGCTTGGAACTTCTCAGGAAAGTCCTTTTTTTATGAACACGTAAAATGTGTTCAGCTGTTGAGCACAGTGTGTAAAGCTTTACTGCAGGTGGGGACAGGTAGGAAGGCTGGGCAGTAGGAAGCTCTTCTTACCTAAGTCTCTTAAAATTTATAAAGTATCAGATGAGTTTTTACACATTGTTGCTGCTCACCAGGGCAACAGAAGTGGGTGCAACAAACCATGTGAGCCTCTGCCTGCCCACCTGCTTGTCAGAACTCTGAGCAAGGTCTTTTGGGGCAGGGGAGCATCAGAACCACTCTGTTTTCACTCTCTCACTGGAAATACAGCCATTCAAGCTGCCAAGGCTCATGTGTGGCTCCTGCAAGCAGGTCTGGGTCTCATGTAGTTTATGGAGCTGTGCTATGAGGCTGTTTGCCCACAGGTGGGTCTGGCATGTGGGATCCCTGAACAACAACGGGGCTGCCATGCCCCAGGACTGTGCTCAAGGGGGATTACTGAAAGGCCTTACCCTCCAGGCCACAGCTGCACAGCACAGCCCCTCTGTTCAAGGTGTCTTGGCCCTCCTATGCCTCAAAATATTGACAAGATTCATGAAATGTTGAAGAAATCATGCCAAGATTCTGTTCTTTAACAAAATGATGAGGTCTTTAACATACCTCATCATTTGTCAGCTTCAGGAAGATGTCTCCTAGGATCCCTTGTCGTGGCCAGCTGAGGACTCGCTCCTGCAGAGTGTGCAGTAAATCCACGTGCTGCTGCACCAGGAACCGCAGAGAGTTGGGGAAAAAGCTGACAGGAAACCAAATCAGACTTGTTGCACAGAGCAAAACCTCATCCCTAGTAAGTGAATACTGCTGAAGTGGGGACTCCTGAGTGGTCAGCACAGCCTTGCACATACAAGATTGACTAGACCTATTATTGCTGCTATAGCGCAGGTGTTATTAACTCCTGTGGTTGGAGCCCTGGCTGCATCAGGGGGTCAGGTGTTTTGGCTGCTGTGCACATGCAAGCAGCCTCTCCAGCTGGCTACTAATAGTGTTTTGAAAGCTCCTTAGGCTTTCCTTGCAATGCATTGAGTAGCTGACCAGAATTAGCAGTACTAAAAAGCCCCAGGCAATGCTGCTGTGGCTGATGATGCAGGACCATGGTCCTGAGCCATCCCACTGGGAGCTTGGAGGAGAACTCCCCATCTTTCTGTGTTGTCCCATTTGTCAGGCCCTTTCACGAGACAACTCATTGATGCAGAGCTGGTCAAAATGTGCTACTGCCTTTCTGCCACTTCACATTGATTTCACCCTGAATCAGAATGAAGATCATGGACAAGATGGAAGGGGCAGGCAGGAATGTCTTTAATGACTGCAAAAATCTCCCAGTGCCTCCAGTTTTCAACTAGAAATTAACTATGTGTTCAAAGATCTCAGTGTGGATGTCAGAAAAGTGTGTGAGGGTATGATGCAGAAGTAATAGTGACTGAAGAAAACTCCCCAAAAGACAGGGAGCACATTACATCAAATACCTTCTCTCTTTGGTGCTTCTTTTCACATCTGGCCCTTGCAGTGTGGCCTTGATCTTCAGGATTAGGGACAGGTTGATGACGTACTTCCTTTCTGACTCCAGCAGCTCCAAGGCAATGTTCTGCCTTTTGGCTTCCAGAAGAAAATGGTTAAGTTTAAAAATAAGAAAATATTGACCTTAAGGACAGCTGCATGGTAGACTGGTAAAGTGATCATGAATGGATAAACTTGTTTAAAAATTACATCAATGTCTCATCTTTTTGTGTCTTCTTTACCCAAAATGTAAAAATCCAGCCTGATGCTACAGCATGCCCCAGTTATGACTAGAGCCACAGTTTGCTAAGAAAGCTCTAAAGCAAATGTGTTTTTCCCTATGAATACAAATTTTTCTAAGAATAACAAAACAAGTACTCAAAGGCAAAACAACACATATCCTGAAGAATCCCTGCAGAATGAGAAGTTGCATTTTTCACCCACTTAAGCAACTACACTGCTGCAATGCCTTCAGTACTCTGGACCTGACAGTTCTTGGAAAGAGAAGGGCTGTCCTGGGTACAGAGTGGTTCTGTCAGTCACACAACAAAGGCCAGAGGTCTTGGAGTGTGAGTCCCTGAGAGATTCCCCCTAGCAGCAGAAACTGGCCTGTGTGTCTCTCTCTATGAATGCTGATCATTAACCAGCTCTCACTAGGCATGGATGCAGCTTTGAGCCTCTCTAGCCAGAGTTTTCTGCTCCTTACCAGCCAAAGAGGGTTCACATATTATATTGTCTGCTGAGCTGTATCTGCTTTGGCCCATGTCTTTCCCTCTCTCTGGTTGCTCTTTGGAAATGTATTCATCTCCCCAGTCCTTGGTGTCCTTGGGCTGCTTCCATACTGTTGATGGCAGATGCATTTTCGACTGCCCCTCTGTTGCCAGGGGAGGCTTGAGGATGTCATCTGTCTCTATGGCTGCTCCTACAATGACAAACAGGTCTATGGACTGACATCTCAGCATCCCTCTAACAGGTTATGCTGCAACAGGCAGTGTTTCCATCCATTTGAAGCACTGGAAGGTGAATTTGGAGCTTTCTTTGTGCTTCACAAAGGCTGTAGCCTTGTAGAGTTAATTTACAAAGCCAAATAAGATCCAAAATTAGACATGTTAGAGAAGAAACACCATTTCTTCCCAAGTGGGAGAAGTGGTGTTCTCAGTATTCTTTGTCATATCAGGAAGCCTCAGTTCTTCCTTTCTGCAAAAATCTTAGAAACTGGGAAAGCAACAGCAGAAAGGCTTTCTCTGCCAACTCCTTGCCACTTTCAGGGACACAGGTTTGCCCTTATATCTCAACTGCAAGTAGAAAATGGAGGTACAGGGCAGAGTGAAAGACATCCCTGTGAAATGCCTTCCCTGAAAGCATTTCTCTAGTGCAGTAAAGCAAGCATGCTAACTGAGTCATGGTCCTGCTGTCTTTTGATGTTTGGTATTTTCTTACCTGGGCCTGCTATGACTTTCACACCTCCTTCTCCCATGGGCATGATCCTGGTGTCAGATACTGTTGAAGAACAAAGGGAGCTTTAGCAACAGAAGGCAACTGTAGAGCTTGCTTCTTCCTGCCAGGCCTTACAGTAGGGCTAAATCCTCCAGTCTTTCACAGTTTTGCTATGAAAACACCACTGTTGGACTCTCCAGTAGGGAAAATCTTTACTGCTGTGCTCTTGTCACAGTCTGTGTTTCAGTAGCACTTTCAGGCAGATAATGTGGGGTCCCTGCTGTGCCCAGTGTTTTGTGACTGCAGAGGAAGGTGAGCAGTCTTGGCTTCTCCTGCCATGCAGGTGCATTTTGGGTAGAAGGGGTTCCACACAGAACAAAGAGGATGGAGACCTGACACAGAGACAGGCTGCCATTTTGAGTGGAAAGGAGCTTTAAGGGCAGAGGGATGAGACTGGAAAGAAAGGAGCAGTGGGAGAAGTGGGTGAGAATGGTGGCTGTGCAAGAAGGATGTGAGGAAGAGGGCTAACACACCACCTCAGAGGGTAGGGCAGAGGAGAACCATGACTGGCAGGTTCTGAGCAAAACAGAGTAGAAAACAGCCATGGTTTTCATCAAATCTCTGCCTTTGTTGACATTTTAAATGAAGATGTCTTTGTTATCTTCCTATCTGAACAGCATGAGAGTGATAGACTAGTTTAGACCCCCAGACTTAATTACAGAATTAAAGGTTCTGGTCCATGACCTTTTCTTTGACTCCAACTTCCAAGTGTTTGGCAGTTGAAAGTATTTTCCTTATCAAGGTGTGATCCTCCTTCCTGTGCCCTCCTCCCTCACACAGAAACAAAACTAGGATTTTATCAAGAGCCCCCATGTGGTTCTGTATCTGTGTCACTGGCACTACAGGAATGAAGATCCAGCCTGCATCCCTCTCCTTGGAGAAGGCAATAAATGGCTGTTGGGACAATGCTCACAAGGAAAATACTTCCTGAACCCAGGTTACCCCAGTGATCTTTTTCTGATTTTTTTTTCCTGAGGAAGGCACTGCATTTGCTTATTTTCTTTCCTACCTTTTTCATAAGTCACATTGTGTAAAAGACTTGTAAAATCTTCATTAATCAGCACAGGTTCTGGGAGGTTGATGGATCGAAATGGGCTACCCTGGAGAGGTGTTGGCACTGTCTGTGACCCGTGGTCATCCTTCTGTGCTCTTCTGCACAAATACAAAGAACAAGGTGATTGGAAAGTCTGAATGCTACAGGTGAAGCTCCTGCACTACATTTGGGGCCAACATTGTCAGAAATAGGACAACTCTAGCAGAAACCAGGAAAGGAGCTGGCTTTGATGGAATTGGCAATTCATGAACTATGTTCTGGAAATAACTTCCAGTGGCTATAGGAGAAGGTTATTTCAGATCTATTCTTTTGCAGAGCATATTTCATCTAATTAAATAGTTTAATTAGCTGAGGGGCTAGCCTAGATTTGCAGTGTTTGCATCAAGGCAGCTGTATAGACTCCTGATCAAAACCCTGTTTTTAGAAGGAGGCTAATTAGGACCAAGTTGGACAACCATCTGCTTCATGACAGCATCAGTGTGGCCCAGCAGCGTGCCTGACTCTGCTCAGAGGAGAAAAGACTGATGACAGGAAAGCAGAGCATGACTCCACCATCAGGAGCCCATTGAGTCCTGCAAACTTGGAAGGGGAAATTGCAATGCTGTTGTCTGAATGGTGGAGGCTTCTAACTTTCAACAGCCCCAGCATGTCTTTAGTGGGTCTGTGTTCCTCCAAGTCCTAGTGCTCCAGGGAGCTGCTGGGGGCTGTTTTGCTGCTGGAATCACAGTGGGGTGTTTGCATTTTTCTTCTGTCTTTGCTCTGTGGGGTGTATGTCTAAAATCTTCGGGTGATTGAAGCATTTCTGGTCATAAACATGGTTGATACATATGTCCAGCCAGGGGAAAAATTAAGAAATTATGCTATACAGAAAGGAACAAAATGGGCACCACTGCTAATTAGCATTTTCAGCACCCTGGAGTTTGGGCCCTTACTTAGCTTTCATTTTCCGTGATTCTCGCCGCTTCTCTTGCTGCAGCTGCTCAATTTTCTGTTGCATTTCCTCCTGCTTGGCACTGATTTCTTCAATCATTGACTTTGCATCGCTGAGCTCCTCCTGAGAAACAGGCAAAAGCACAGCATTCCCAGGGTGCTCATCAGCCCTGAATGCTGGTGTGCACAAAAGGTGCTTCAGGGTGCTCTGGGGAGAGGCTCTGTGATTAGACACTCTTCCTTTGCAAGGAAGTGTCACAGGATGCCATGCACAACATGGTGATCCTTAATTCTACAGGCAACTCACCCAAGCCAGTGTGGTGCCACATGATCAAGTCACTGGTGGGAGATGAGACTCAGGGCTTCATCCACCACCAGCTGAAAGCACTAGGAGGGCTCCTGCCCTTAATGGCATCTGGAGGTGGACCTTAGGGAGCACATTTCCTTCTGCAGTTTCCCAGCATGTGTATTCACATGTTGTCCTTGGTCCAGATCCCAGTGTGAGCACTCACATGTATAAGCTTTTGACAATCAAATCATAGATCTGCCCTTTTAGCCTGGTTTCCTAAGGAAATGAGGCCCTCCATATCCTCCCTGTCCATCCTCCCTCAAACAGTTTCAGCCAAGCCTTACTCAGAGGTAGAGTTCTGATGCATTAAGTTCCTGCAAGTTTCATGAACGTGAGCAGCAGGATTGAGGAGAAATGCTCAAGAGTTTTGGTGGCTTCACTGGGTGCTCAGTATGTTAATAGCCAACATGGGCATGAGGCAGAAGGAGAGCAGCTTTTGCCTCTTCTGTTGCTTGGATAATTCTTTGTATCTGCATTTTAAATCCCCTTTTCCCCTGTGACAATGTCTTGGGCAACCATTGTCTGGTTGCTCTGAGACCTAACCCATATGCCCTTGCTCTTTTTGTTGTCTCCCTTGCTCGTCTGGCACCAAGGGCTCCTTTTGCCTGGTGCCATCTGTCTCCCCGCCACAGGGTTAGTAATGGGCTTTATCAGTAAGCAGCCCTTTTTAGCTTCACAAGGTATTATTGACTCAGCAAAACCCCACGGGGAAAATTTGCAATAAAAACAATAAGAGAGTTCCTCTGCCTGCCTCATCATCCACTTTCTGCATGGAGATGCTGGCTGGTCTAAAGTGTACATCAAGCCTTCTTGCTAGGCTATCTCTCCAGCCCTTTGTCTTTATCCTCTTGGGCCAGATCAAACCAGGCAGCACTTCCTCCCAGACATGTAGAAATGTGACTTCAAAAGGTTTTGGGGCTTTGTATTAATTTGCTGCTCCCCAGTGGCTTTGGTTCCTGCAGGAAATGTGGGAGACCTGACCCAGGGAGAGCTGTGGGACAGTGGCCCAGCAGTGTCCTATGAACAGCCATAAATCCATGGCATGTGCAGCCCAGGTAACTCTCAGCACTGCCTCATGGCCAGTCAAAAAGGCTAAACTGGCCAGAGTATGGGTTACTTTTGAGCTGGAGCAGTCAGGGGAGACCCAAAGCCGAAGGCAGTACCCCAGGTGTACTTGTAATTGTATCAAAACAATTGCCTGCTCTTTTTCTTTGCAAAAAGGAAGTATTGATGGAGGCAGGGGGATACTTGCCTCCTGCCACACAAGCTCACATTAAATATATGCAGCCTCCTCACAGGTCACACTCCTACCTTGAACGTGTTGAGGGAATTCTTCATCTCAGCCACCTTCTCTTCCATGGCACAGCGGCAGCTCTTGACCTTCTCTTCCAGGGCATACTCTCCATGCTGGATGCGTGACAGCTCCTGCATTGCTTCTGTGAAACCTGCCTTCAGCTCAGAGGCCAGTGCCTGCAACTACAGCAACCACAAACACGGTGGGTTCAGTCCCTCCTCTCAGGCTCAGGTGTTTGTGTCCCCGAGGGTCACAAAGGCTCAGTGTAACCCAACCTGTAAGGTGCTGTTCTCTTTCTCCTCCTCCTTTCATGGCTGGGAAACATGGGGAGAGGTATGGCCCCTGCTACAGCCTCAGTACAGAGTAGGAGGTGTTTATCTTGGGCAATCAATGTGCCCCTTTTTTAGACTTTTTTAAAGAACTTTTTTGAGTTTTTCCAGGCTCTCTGGCAGTTTGCAGCCTGTCAGCCTGTAGTAGGAGAGGACAGCCTGAAACATGCCAAGAAGGTCTGCAATAACACCAGCCAGATTATTAATCTCCAAAGCAACTGAGCAACCAAGAACATGTCTGGTTTTGAGCAAGTCCTCCTCCCACATATGCTTGTGGGGCTGGTACTCTCCCCACACAGGTCTAACCCCTCACTCTCCAAGGGCTGTGGAGAAGCTCTGTTCTTTGCCACAGGCCGTTTCCATGGAAAGAGGCAGCTCTGACTTGTGCTGGGGAGGGAACAGGAGGTTTGCCCCTAGCTTACAGTGATGCTGTGCCCACTCTCTCTACTTTCTGTCCCTAGAGGCCCTGGTGCTGCTGGAAGAGCTCACTACCTAAGCTGGAGGCAGCCAGTGATAGCCGGGTGAAGCAAGAGATGGACGGGGGCAAGCCAGGCTGGCAGAGCAAGCAGACAAGGCAGCTGTGGAGGTGGGCAGTGAGGGAGGATCAGCGGCTGGCAGAGGGCTAAGCAGGGAGCACCCTCTTGGGACAGCTCGGGATGGTGACCCTGGACTCTGCCCCCACTCTCTGCTGGGAGCAAGAGGCTGGTCCTGCCTGCACAAAGCCCACAGCAAGGTCGCGGCCCAAGGCGCTCCACACAGAGGTTTTTACCTTTACCACAGAAATTCGGCCTAACATCTGGTTATAAACTGAGTCCAAAACGGGAGCACTGGTGGTAAGCGGAGAGCCACCCCGGGAACTCAGGCGCTTGAGTCCTGCAAATGGAGCAGAGATGGCTTCCGATACCTCGGGGCAATGGCACGCACCAGCCCCCTCTGCTCAGACTGCAGGGTCTGGACAGAGGATGTCTGCCTGCCATCCCCGCTCCTGCCCCAGCGCTCACCCCACAGCCCCCACTCTGATCTGCCTGGACACACATTTCCAGGGTGCCTGCATAGGAGGAGCTGGACTGACAGGAACCACGGGCACTGGGACAGTGCAGAGGGGAGCAGGAGGCTGAGGACATCTTCCCTCATCAGGATGGCAACCCTGCATCCCCAAGCCAGCTGGAGCTCCAGACTCCTTGGCACAACCCTTTCCCCACCCCTCCTGGTCACAGTGTCACACTGTGAATGTAGCCTGAAGGGTTAGAGAGGCTGCTTAGGGCAGACAGTGACCACACTGCTTCTGGTATCTCAGCCCAAATGGTTGTGGCATCATCAGACATCCTAACACATGTGCCTGGAGAAGGGGGAGGGAGAGTTATAAAGTACTGTGACTGTGCAAAATGTTAATATTCCCATCCCTCCTCACATGTGCTTGACATGTTTACCCCCTGAACTGATGTGGCCAAGGCACAGTCTGTCTGCCAGTCTGCCTCAGGCCTGGACATCACACAGTGCTCTCCAAGTGAAAAGGGTTGATTTGCTAGATCTGTCCCTTCCAACTGGAATATGCTGTTCCATTCTAATTTATGCTGTCCGTTTTAGAGATCTGCTTCAGGATGGAGATATCACAGCCCCAAGTCTTGCTAGCAGTGGAGCACTTCTGGAGCTGGCCCTGGACATAACATGATCTAGGGAGAATAAGCTGAAAATAAAATGTTTCTGCCCACAAGCCTGGCCATCTCCTCAGATGCTTCCAGAAAGGGGTTAAACTACACAGATCCTTTGAAGGGTATAGGGATGAGAATCATTGCTGGTCTTGAGGTTTCAGAGTAAGAACCTGCAAGGCATCAGCAAAAATGGGCCACTGTAGAGTCTTTGGTGTCCGTGTGCACTGAAACACTCTATGAAAGCATAGGTCAGCTAACGAAAGGAAAGATTTGGATTAGAGGCTGGACAAAATATCCTCTGCATCTAAGAGCAGACAGTGACCTGTTATTTTGGGATTCACTGTTCGTCAAACTCTGCTTTTGTGGTGACAGTGCTAAGTTAGTTTCTTTGTGTGTCCATCTCAGTGCTCCAGAGCCCAGCCTGAGTCTGTCCTGCCCCCTATATCCTTCCTCAACCCCATACAGCTTGCAGTGGCTGTTTCAGGCACCAAAATGCATCCTTGTGTTGCTGCTTGAGGGATGAATGCAGCTAAAAACACCAATCAGCCACAGAGCTTGCATGATGGAACAAGAAGTGCTGAAACCCTGAGCAGGTCAGGGTTAGCATAGAGAGGAATTACATTCTTGTTGCATTGGATGCAGAGTTGAACCAAAATAAATGAAGTGGTACAGGAACAGTATGTTATCTTTAAACTCTTGCCAGGCATGGTGTGTAGCTATGGATTTCAGTTTGAGCTCATTTCTAAAAGCAAGCTGTAGAAAACCATCCTTTAAATCCCATAAGCTGTTAAAACAGAGGGAGGCCATTGAAGTATCAGGCCCTGCCCATGTTACAGGGCTCTGTCTCCACAGGGATAGTATATGCCTACAGGACCAGAGAGGTACTTTACAGGTTTGTGGCCCTCTGGAAAGTCAAGTCAACTCTGTGTTTCTAAAGTTTCTAAGTGCAATGCATACCAAAAAAGACAGAGTTTTTAATACAACAGTTAAACTGTAATGTGTTGCCCCTGGCTCACTTATTCATGGGAATAAAGATGTAATTTAACACTTAAGTTGTGGAATTTAAGAAACAATTACTTAAATTGAACTAATACCTGGAGGATAAATAAATCTGCACAGTCATAGGGAGTCCTTCAAACCTGTCCAAGAATGTTCAAAACAAGCATTTAGGCATCTAAATAATTTAGTATCAGGTACAGATTTCAGTGCCCATCTGACTTTGGAGATGGGCCCTCAAACCTGACAAAGCAAAGCAATGAGGCATCCAGTGCCATGTATCTGTAGTAGGTTAGATTTTTCTTGGGCCACAATACTCCTATTTAACCTGCTCTCATGATGTTTTTCAGTTCTGCATGGAAAAAACATGCTGTTCACAAGAGGTGTACAGGACTGATTGTTGTTTCCCTGACCCAAACTCTCTCTTAGTGGGTGCCAGGAATTTGAGACATTTGTAAAAGATAACGACTGTCCTTGCAGCCTTAAATTTTGTTCAGGCTTTGAGGCAGCCCAGGGAAGATAGTTGTGGACAGCAGATGGGGATGGTTTATGGAAGGAAGGAGTGGGATGGAAAGAGGGCAGCAGAGCCTTGCTGAGCTGGGTCACTGTCCTGGCTGCCACTAAAAGGGTGAGAGGGGGCCCTTGTTTTTCTGAGTAGCTGTGTCCCAACAGATTTCCCCCAGCACTGGCCAGGCTGTCCAAGGCTCTGTCTCCACAGGGATGGCCATTTGCATCTGCCATCCTTGGCAGCTGCCTAAGTCCTTACATTAGAACAGGACCTGAGCTGAGCACTAGAACACAGGACCTGCTGTCTGGGACTTTGAGCTGAACCTGTCAAAACCAGTGGAAAACAGGCTCATGATAAAGAAATACTGCACAGAACAATTCTGCTATTAAAAATATATCCTTGAAAAGAGCAAAACCCTCTGTGGCCATGGAGGAGCACTGTCTGTGGTGCTTCCCCCAGGTTATCTACTGTCCATGACTGCACATCTTTTGGGGCTGGTCTGAAGAAGTAAATAAACTGTGTCTCTCAAAAGACTGCTGCCTGAGGACACTGCTTGAAACCAAACTGGTACAAAGACCAGCATTTGACACAAGCCCTGGATCTGATTTTTCTGAGTTACATGATGTATGCTTTTACCAAGAAACAACTAATTTTAGAACAGCTACTAACTCCTGTGCTTAAGGGCAGCACTCCAACAGCCAAGCATTAGGAAGGCTTGCAGTGCCTCATAGCAGGAAAGCAGCAGAGCTGCAGCGATTTACAGTGGTAGAGAAGCTGGTCCTAGGAGTATATGCAGCATATATATTCCTAGGCAAGGATGGTAGGAATACAGTCAGAGCAGCAGAGTTAGTACAGAAGAGAGCAAAGAAGGTGCTTAAAAGGGGCTGTAAGTACTCATCAGCCCTTGTTCCACATCTGTGCAGTCCCTTTTGGTAACTGCATTGTCCACAGGGCCTTTGCTGAAGCAGAAGGGAAGAGCCAGCTAGTGACTGACATGTAAGGATTCATTAAGGTACCCACGTGTCAGCTGAAAAGCAAAGTGTGTGCATGGTGTTTCCAGCACACAGTCCCACATGATGTTGGATCCACTGTTCTGCGCCCTTTGAGCTGTCTGGATGGGAAAAGAGGATGAGATGACAGAAGTGCTGGGCAGTTCATGGAAAACAGTGCTTTCTCTACTTGCCATGGTGCACTTGCAAGCAATTATGGACATTAGTGTTGCAATGGTGACAAGATCTCAAATACTCTGGATTTCCACTTCAGGGGAATGTTTCCTCTCTCAGATTATGGTTCCATATTGAACCAGACCAGGGATTAAAGTGCTTCAAACTCTCGCATTTCCTGCAGACTGGGAATGCGTAGGAAACATCACTGTGGAAAGGCTGAAACTGCATCTTACAGGATAGATACTGCCTGGGCTGTGGCAATATAGACAACCTTCCAGCATCTGTGGTGTCCAATTGCAGCAGAAATGTTAGCCCAAAGACAGGGCACAGAGCTCAGGAGGAATTGATCACCAGGGTTTCCAAGCTTCTGTCTGGGAGGCCAGACAAAGGCATGCAGAAAGACTCAACATTCTGGCTGCTCTGGATTATCAGGCAAGAGCACCCCATGTTCTGAGGAGCTGGGAGGGTGCCAGGATAACCCAAACCACACAGAAGACCTGGGCCCCTGCTGCATAAGACACCCCTGCCCCATGTCAGTCAACAGATCCTTGTTTCTGGGATAGTTCATCAGGTTTGCTGAAAGCTCATCAAAGCCCAGTCATGAAATCTCCCCCCAGCCCAGTGAATTGATATTTTCTAACTGGGGTTAATGATGTCAGGTACTTAATTAGCTGAGCTCAGTGGTTGTGAGCAGAGAAATTTTACTGAAAAGTCTTTTAAGATGAGGCCCAAGATGTTATAATGTTTATTCATGCAATGTGCACATTGCCATGTTCCTTGTAAATGCCTACATTTTTCCTTCAGCTTAATTTAGCTTTTTAACTACTGTTTATATATTAGTAACTCTTTAAACTCTTGATGTTATTTAGGGCATTTTGCTCATCTTTACCTGGGAAATCTGTGTTGCAGGGGTACTCACAGGCACACTTTCAGTCCCTCCTGTGGGAATAAAGAACTTCAGTCAATTAAAATGACTTATAATGGCTGCTATAAATAACTGGAACAAAGGATTTGAAGTCCCACTTGAGGAACAAATCGGTTTTACAGGATTCAAGTCTCACTTTAGGAGGTCTGAACACCATATAATTTGTGAAATAATCTGCAATTATAAAATAGGAATGACTCACCTAAATTCAAATGTTAAATTCACCTTATTTTCTGTCCTGTGTCTGGTCAGAATTGATCCATGCAAGGGCGTGAGAAAGCTTCTATGTTCAATTAGGACTAAATTGCTCCCTGTGAAGTTTAGTTCTGTGTACCAGCCTTAGGTAACAGGGTTTCGGGGTTTGTTTGTCCTAAAGCATTATTGATCTGTTTCTCTACTAAAACAGTCAGTTTTATCCTCTACAATATCTGTGCAGATTTCTATAATCTCCACAAAAGGCAAAACACCTTTTCTGTATATTTTAAATTATATTTTGGCACAATGCAGTCCAAGCAATAATCATGCCTTTTCTAACCTCCCAGAATGACACCTTTTCATTGGTTTCATCATTCCTGGGAGTTTGTGGTATGGTGATTCCACTTGATCTTGTACAACTTAACATTGCTGAAACAGACTTAGCTGATGGAGGAGATTATATCTATTTTCCAGGAGTATTTTGGACACTGCAGAGACATTATCTCTAGGCATTAATCCTGGAATCATGGAATCATTTGAGTTGGAAGGGACCTCTTTAAGATCATATAGTCCAACTGTCTTGTGCAGAAACCTTCAGTTGACCAACAGAAATCACTGCTGGTTGTGCTGCTGTTGCACTTTGAAGGAATTGCAGTCCAATGGCCATCATGTTATTCCCTCCATCAGGCTCCCTGGCTGGATCTCACTTCCATAAAACACCATGCTACTCTGTTCCTCCAATGTGGATTGCCTCCCCTTGGGGATGCCACTTCACAAGATGGTTTTTCTCTTGCCTCCAAGGATTTGCCTCACTCATCTCTGCTGTTAAGTTACACAACCAGTAACCCTGTGCCCAACTCCAGGGGAAGCCAAGCTCCTTCTTTCCATGCTGACTGCAGATGCTTGGTGCTTTTCCAGCCTGGGCCCTTAACATCACAGAAATTCAGTCCTGCAGAGGCTGGAAATGCATGCAGGGAGGACTCTGCACAGTCAGCCAGTGGAAAGTCAAAGTCTAGAAGTCAGAGCTATACAAGGCATAGCTCCATTCTTATTTCTTTACCCCTGAGGGGAAATGTGGGTTACCGGCAAGGACACCTATGAAATGGCCCTGTTCTGGTCTCTAGGATTTGTCCTGATTCAGAGGAACTTGAGCAAATTCCCCAGTGACTTGCAGAAGGGAGAGGCAGAGTGGCTGTGTGCTCCTCTCTGCCCATGTGCCACTTTCTGCCTGTTCTAGTGGCTCTCAGCTGTGGGGCTGAGTAGCTGGTTCAGACACTGACCCTCTGGGGAATATCCTCTCATACTTCCTCCTAGGGAAAACAAGAAGCAGCAGGCCAATTGGGAGAAGTAGCTACAACTCCAAACTGCCAGCTGTTTGGGGTCAGAACTCATCAGCCAGCCTGAACCAAGTCCCACATTTCAACTTTTAAATTACAGGTTGTTTTCATCTTCAGCTTTGGCCTTTCTGGTTCTTTTTTTTCCAGATTTTCTCTGCAACCACAGGAATTAGGAACTGACCTTTGGCCTGAACCTTCCTCATGAAGCCTGGAGCTGAGGCTGTGTGTACAGTGACTCTCCTGAATCATGGAAACTGAGGCCCATGACAGTTCTGTTGGGTTCTTGCTGTGGGATAGTATGTCTCAAAGAGAGTAAGAGAACGTGCTTCTGAATTAACAGTACAACACAAACCAGGTGCTGGGAGGACAAGGGGATGCAGTTTTTACAACATGGGTGAGTGTATTGAATGCTGAGCTCTGTGAAGGACTGGAGGTATCAGTAGAAGCATAGCACAAGAAGGAACAGCCTCCTCAAATTTTCTTTGGGTGTGTTTCAATCTGATACATAACACAGAGGGCCTGACCTCTTTTCCTGCAGAAATCTGTAGAGATCTTTCATGTGGATTTGACTGTGGGTCAGTCTGTAATGTCCTTGGATATATTAGAAGTGAATAACTGTTCCTGAGCAAGACCAGAAATGGGGAAGACGATTACTGCTACTGTGACTTTACCTCCCACCTTTGCCTTGAGCACTTTCTGAACTTACCCAGTCAAAACCCAGATCATTTTTATAAAGTCACTGCAAAGTGCTAAGGCAGAGGAGGCCTTACAGTCTCACAGTCTCACTTGTGGGGAACAAGGGATTTCATGGTTATCTCTCAATTTCTACAGTGAACATCTGCAGCCTGTGAGGGCATACCAATTAATTGGAAAAAATCCCTGAGCTAATTTCCTTTCCAGCCTGCTGTAGTGTAAGGGCCTAGGTACACAGACCTAATTTCATCAAATTAGAATAATCATAATAATAATAGAGAAATTAACTTTTTTGTTAACTGTGCCATGAATACTGGCATCGCCTTTTAAGAGGGAAAGAGGTGGTCCAGTCTCTCTCCTGAGCTGACAGCTGTGGACAGTCCTAGAGCTGTTCCCCCTACTCATAGCTCCAAGAGCTCCTCACCATATGGACCCAGTGCCCCTGAGGTGGCAAGGCAAAGCACAATGCAAGCGCTTTGGGGTGGAAAGCAAGTACCACATTCCTGTGAAAGAAGTCAGTAAAAATCCACTGAAACCCTGGATTTGAGCTTTGCAGACTTTCTAGAATGCAGCCAACCTTAGCAAGGACTGATTGCACGCAAGCAATGTGGCCTGGATACATCTTGGTGCTTGCAAGATTGAGATTGGTGTAGATATCTGGGTTGTGGCACTGATATGAACAAGAACCTCTCTCTACAAAGCACATGGGGGAGAGAAGCAGATCCTCATTAAAGCGCTCTCATGTAAAACACAACTTTGGACAGTCAGAAGTCTCTCTACATCCTAAGGCAGAAGTGGGGCATGAGGCAAGAAAGGGAATGACTTCCCACACTGGACATTACATATGCCACAGGAGTATTTTCCAGAGAGGAGAGGGAGGTGGTTCTAAAATAAGATAAAAGCATCAACCCCCAGATATTTCTAAGAAACTGAAAGTATTGAACATTTGCCCACAGCTGCCATGGCTGAGAGGTGCTCTCAGGGGCCTGGCTGGTGGCCAGCAGACAGGTCCTATGAGAGCATGTTTCTCTCTTGCTGTCTTTCATACTAGCAAGAAGTGAAATAAGAGGATGCTTTACCTTCGTGTTTGTTTGTGTCCATGGCTGCTGTGGGCTGTGCGTCCTCGCAGGGACTCCTGTCCTCACTCTGGAGGGTTCTGGCTGGTCACTGGGAACATCCCATGGCTTAGAGCTGCCGACATGTGAGCCCTGGGGTGGGTCAGCTGATCTGAACCCTGAGTGCAGAAAGATGCAGAAAGGGTTTATTGAGCAGAGCTGCTCCAAGTTCAGGCAACAGAGAAAGGAGGAGGGATTTGAGAGAGAATGAAGCATCCAAAAGATCTGTTTGAGTTCCAGTGCCTCCACAGAGAGGATGCTGGTACCAACACTTCCCTCCCAGCCCAAGGCCATTTGTGCTTCCATGGACAGGTGACTAAAAGATTCTGTGTAATCCCATCGAGACTGTTTTCTCAGCAAGATAGTTCCTGTATGAACACTGAATCAAAATATGCTATGAACATCTGGCACAGGTGTTCTGCATCAGAGCCGGCTTTTTGCTACACAACCAGTCACCCAAAAAGAGCTTCAGACCTGTTTTTGGGCCACAGAAATGCTGCTGCACAATTCTGCCAGCACTTCAGGAGGCACTTGTACAGCTATCCCTGCTTTCTCTGTCCATTGCCTCTCTGACTGGGAGACACAGGAGTGCTGCAAGGCACCTTGATGTGCACAGGTGTGGCCTCTGTGGGAACCAGGGACAACAGGGCATGATGCTGTGCCCAAGCCATTCCTGTGGTAAAGCACCTCATCACTCACCTGGTATTGGGATTAAGACCCTGATGCCTGATTAATGACATGGGCAGAGACACAGAAAAATGGATTGTGCCAACTCACACTTTTCTGATCAACATAGGTCCTACCCCACATCCACACTTCCCCTTCCCCTTCAAGTCTGCTTTGATCCAGCCTTACTAGGAAAGCAGATGTGATTTAGGACTCTAGAATAACCTCCTACCTTAATTCCTGTTGGACACAGCTATGCAAAAGGCTGATGTGAGTCATCCTTGGCTTTGCTAATGGGACTGGAGTGGCCAGTGTAATTATGGCACAGACCTCTGCTAGCACAGCTCTGCCAAGGCAGTCCAGAGAAGTCTGGGGTGATGTGTTCAGGGTAGCAGGCACAGAGAAAGACACATAGCATTAAATAGATAGGAGATCTGCTAAATATGCAGGAGTCCTGTGTGGCTACTGAAAATCAGAGCAGAAGCAGCCGCATCTGCTACATATATATATATAAATATATATATATAATATATATATTATATATATATAAATACACTGCAGTCAGGAGTGTAGCTTTGGGCACCACACATTAAACTTGAGGGCTTTTGAGTGTGGAATTCCCAGGAGACGAGGGTGGTGGCACTATCAGTGCCACAGAATACCCAGCTGACCTCTTGCTGTAGGATATGGTGTGGACTGAGAGGCTTCCAGCACACTGCTGGACAGACTTAGGGTTAAGCATCATCATAAGCTTGAGGGTTAATGAAAAGACTAAATTATTTGTAAGAGAGCTGTTTAGAAGATCCCTTGCTAAGAAGATCCACTGACTTCTCAGGACAGAGGATCCCTTGGTGAGGTGTGAGGAAAATCTGAGCAAAGGTTGAGAGACCTTTGAAGTGGGCTTTGTAAAAATAGCCTGGGAAAGCTTCCACAGTGAGATAAATCTTAGAGTTTGTTACATCTGGATTTGATCAGCTGATAGAACAACATACTTAGAGTCATTACAGAGTTTAGATGGGCAGTTGTCTGACTCAAAGCAGGGCTAACCCCAAAGCTAGAGCAGGTTACTTAGGGCCATACCTAGTCAAGGTCTAAGTGTGTCCCAGGTTAGAGAATTCTCAACCTTTCTGCGCCTGCATACTGGGGCTATACTGCTTCTATGGGGAAGAATTTTTTCCTTATGGAAAATCAAGATTTCTTTTGTTGGAATTTGTGCCCATGGCCATTTGTCCATTGTATCTGTGAGAAAAGCCTGGCTGTCTGGACTACAACCCCTATTAAGTAAATAGTTGCAGATGGCTGTAGAAGTCTCACAGCCTTCCTTTCCCCAAGCTGGACAAACCCAACTCACTCAACCTCTTACTCTATGCTCTGTGTACCAGCGCTCTTCAGAAAAAAAAAAAAAAAAAAAAAAAAAAAAAAAAAAAAAAAAAAAAAAAGAAAAGAAAAGAAAAAAAAATTTTTCTGGTATTAGGTATTCCAGAGAATGACAAGAATGCGACTTGTTTTTAAAGTAGCTGAATCTCTCCAGAAGTTTTGAGGACAAGGTATTTAAGTATGTGTCTCTGAACAAAACAGACTTATAAATTCAACTTCAGTAGTAAAGTTGTTACAACTTTGCTCCCAATTTAAATTAGTCAGCACCATAGAAAATTCCAGACACTTTTGTTATTGGGCTGTTGAACTAGAATTAGTGTGCTTAACAGAGAACTGGTTTTAAAATTCAGAATTGCTTTTGCAATGCTGGAGGAAGAAGAACAAGTAGGAAAGACAAAACATATGAAAGAAACATGAACCTCCTCTGTTTTCACTGAAAAGAAAAAAACCAGCATTTTGCTGGAAATTTATTTCTTTTTAGCATATTTTTGCCTTTTCTATTGAGGACATGTTTAAGCACAGTCTGTGTCCTCTGCAAAACTCAGGAATGAGTCTTTGAAACTGGGACACCGGGGGATACCGCCATCGCCTCCTGGTCCAGGCAAACCAGGAGTTCTGCTACCTGATTGTACTGCAAAGTAGGTTGACCTTGGTTAAGTGGGTCCAGAAAATCTGTCTTTGTCTGTCTTCTATCTGCACCCTGCAATTTCCTGAGTTATTGCTTGGTTCCTTGTTACATTAAAGAATTGGCTATTTTCAAGAAATTGGGGCTCACTGCTGTACTCGGTGAATATGTAACACTGCCTCTCTCCCCCTGGATCTTCTGAATTGCTGAATATAAGAAACAAAACTAATCAGTTCTTCCTCATCACTGGAAGAGAATACAAACCTTGCCCTGGTTTGGAGGGAAGGTTTGTCCTCTGTTCCCTCCAGCTGTGGGTGGGGAAGCTGTTAACACTGTCCTTACCAGGGACCAGGATTTCAGGGAGCCTGAGCTGGCTGAACAGTGTCTGGCCTGTGCCTAAAGGATGCAAAAATGGGTTGGAAAATAGGATTGGTATTTGGCCCTAAGACCCTGGATGGGGGCTGCTTGGTCAAATCATGCCTCTGCTGGCTAAACTCACAGCAGAGCCCAGGTGAGCAGGAGCCCTTGTGTGGCTCTAGTTCAATTTCCTGCTCAAATCAATAGCAATGCCAAACTTCCTCAGGACTCTGTCCAGCTCAGGTCTGGATATTTTCCCCACTAAGTCTTCACAGACACTCTGGGCCCTGCAGTTCCCTGAAGAAGAATATTTTTCTTTACAACCAGTCAGGGTTTCACTTAGCTGCAGCTTGTACCCACTGCCTGTCACTGTGCACCTCTGGGAAGATTCTGGACTCCACCTTCTTTTAACTGCCTTGAGGCAGTTAAAAGCTGGAGAGGATTCTCCCCTTCATGTTTTTGTCTCAGTCCGGAGCAAGCCCCTTCCTGTATACACATACATGAATGAATCCATGTGCACATCAGCAGCAAGTTGAGTGGTTTCCTAAACCACTACCTCCACCTGTGGCAAATCCAAGGTTTGCCTGATGTGCCAGCCCACCACAGGATAGTTCCCTTATCAACAAGGATATGTTATTGTTCCTCTGCAAGGCCCCCACTGGCCAGGCTCAGTACGCAGTCACACGGAGCCATTCCCAGGCTGTCCTGGCCTGCCATTCAAGCCCAGGTCCCCTGCTTTAGGGACAAGAAATGGCAGACATGCTTGTTTCTTCAGAGCTGAGCACTAAAACTCATTTACACTCCTGCAGCTCTCATCTAGTCAGAATAATATTTCCAGAGCAAAGCCCATAGAATAATTTGAAGGTGTTAAAGCCACCAGATTCCTCCATCACGGCATAAAGATATATTTGCCCCTTCTGGCTCCCCTCCAGCAGCCAAATCTGCTGGAACCTCTGCTGTTAGTGATTGCCATGGTGCTGGCCACTGGTGACCACCAAAGTATCCTGCCCTGGTGCCTTGCACGAGCAGCTGGCACAGCAGTCTCTCCCTCCCAGCACAGCACCCAACCTGTTAACAGAGCCTGGGCCAGCACCCACTTCCATGAGACCCCTGAGGGAGAAGGGATGGATGGATGGATGGATGGATGGATGGATGGATGGATGGATGGATGGATGGATGGATGGATGGATGGATGGATGGATGGATGGATGGTGGATGAGGTCCCAGTGAGTTGTGCCCTTGAGGCAGCACAGGAGTGGGGTTCCTGCAAAAAGCCATGGTGCAGAGAGGGGAGGCAGGTCCTACAGCCTGAACTGCATCTGTGTGACCATGCTCCCCCTCCCAGCGCTCCCCTCACACAGAATGGCACAACTGGGGGAGAGAATCAGCTGTGCAGAGGATCACAGGTCAAAAAGACTGAGGGACTACACCAAGCTTCAGCATGCAAGCAGGCAGGGCTCAGTAAAGCTTCATAGCATAGCCTTGGAGCACAGCTGTTACTATTTATCTGGCTTCCTGTCCCATTCTGCTCCTGAAATCATGACATGGGGAACAGTGCAAGGGAATCCATGTGTAGTTTTCCTGCTTCAGTTGTTAAGCATCCACAGTTTTCCTAAATAAATGTTTGGGATCTTCCTAGTGACTGTCTCAATGCTGCTGGCTGATATTGCTGGCTGTTTTATATACCCCACTTGGAGAACAACCCCCAGTCCTCTAAAGAGAACAAAAATCACTTATTTACTCCCATCACTCTTGCACTTTGTCTCCAAATAACTCTAATGCAGTTATCATCCAAATAAATCAATTCAGCATAATACTTTAATCTAGCTTGTAAATGGTGAGAGCAAAAAAAGACCTTTTAAAACTATTTTAGAGACCTCACTATAAATGCAGCCTAACAATATTATTCAGCACATTAAGAAGCTAGATCTCCATTCAGAATCTTAGAAGAAATCTGCTGAAAATAACTGGGCACTGAAGATGCAAAACACTTTAAATGTCATTTTATGAGCTGCACACACAATATAGTTAGTTATGGCTCTAGCTGTTTCCAATAATATGACAAATGCCATAATTAATCCCACTCTTCATCCCAAACTGAGTAAATTTTAAACTTACCCCAGGCTAGTTGAAGATCCTTCAGCACTGGCAGTTGCTAGAGTTGGGAATTAGCACTGTGCAAGAAAGGAGAGAGAGAGAGAGAGGAGAGCAATGGAAGCTTGACGTTTCCCAGGATGGGACTGTCACATACTAATCACTGATTTGAAATGCAAGCATAACAAAAGCCTTCTAATTATATAATCTTCAGGTCACATCCTTGCGTGCCCATGCAAAAACCAGGACTGTGAACTTGAAAGAAGGCGAGGCAGACTTTCTGACTTTTTAATTAGCATTGCACAGGGCTGGGGAGGGAGGGTGAGGAGCCCTGGGCTGGCTGTGCTGCTTTGCCAGGCTCAGAAGATCTTAACCTCCTGTGGCATCCAAAAAAGACCACCTCCAGTTGGGGACAGGGAAATGGGACCGGCTTCTCCCCGTCTGCTGACAGCCTGGCTTTCCTAGGGATGCCAAGGCCAAGAAGGTGCAGGGGCCAAGGGCAAGGTTGCCAAAGCAGCTATGGCAGGGTAGCAGCAATAACCAGCACTTGAGTATTTTCTGTTTCTTGCTACATGATAAAAAATTTTGAGTAAAAATATGTAAGGGCTTGGATGGTGGGGAGCAGCAGCCTTCCACACCTGCTCCATTTCTTCCCTAAGGAGGATCAACCCTTCACTGGAGGGCTTTTTGCTCCCAAAGGCCTCAAGAAAGCATGTGGAGAATTCAAGTAACCCAAGGGCAGGGCTGTCAGGGCAGTGCTTGGGCCAGTCCACAGAGTTACTGTGAAGCATAAGAACAGGAAGACATAAAGGAGGAGGTGCAGTAACAAAAGGCAGAATAATTTCTCCCTGAAATTCGAAGATACCCTCTAGGCAGGAAACCTGAAATGTAAAACTGCACAACCTCAATCAGTATAATTGCTGTGCAGCATAGATAAATGTGGGGCCGAGCAAAGAAGCTGAAAGGACAGGCTCCTAAATTAGCAGAAGCTCTCTGGAAGATGCTACTACGTCTGAAGTCAAGGACTAGGGACAGAGAACACAGTATTTAATTTGTTTTGTTTGTTGTTTTTTGAGCTGGCTATTTCAGAAGCAAAACGCAAGGAAATTAACAAAATCAACTGTTGCCCTCAAGCAAAACTCAGGTGTCCTTTTGCAGTCCCTCTCTAGGAAATGAGAATAGTGTATATATGCATGAGAATAGAAGTATTTTCACTTTAAGACAAGAAAGCATCTGAGAGGCAAAATCGCATGAGATCATGCAATGCATTTCTTCTGCTGTAGAGAGCCACCTCTCCCGGAGCTGACTCTCCATCTCCTGTGGACAGGCTGCTCCCAGAGGTGGGTGCATGCAGCACTAAAGCCCTGCTGGACCAGGCATCTTTGGGTGGCATGGAGTGTGAGCCAGCAGCATTTCTATGAACCATTCTTCCCCTTCTGGGGCTGGTGGGGCAGAGAAAACCAAAATGGACCATCAGAGTGGTGGCTGTGGCCATCATCTGTAGAAGGACCCTGAGGAAACACACTCATGGCAGGTGCTGCCTGGAGGGATTGAGAGCTGTGATGATTTTTATATAGCCAAACCAGTGTGTAATTTTTTTTTTTTCCTTTTTGGGTAGTTTTATGGTAGTTTTTTGCTCTAAACTCCAACCTGGTCCAGGTTGCCTGGAGGGGTTGTGGAGTCTCCATCCATAGAGTCAAGACCCGACAGGGTCTGCTGCAGGGCAGCTGTCACGGGTGACCCTGCGTGTGCCGGGATCTGTGTGCAGAGAGACTTTCCCCAGCTCAGAGACACGGCTCTGGGGGCTCTTGTCGCTTATGGGTGAGAATACCTCACTCTGAAACTAGTACGGCTTTTAATCCCCCAAACCCGGTTTTGTAGTGAAGCTTGGAGACCTCCCAGATCACTGAGTACAGCCATTAACCCAACACCACCAGGCCCACCAAAAACCAAACCCGCCCCAAGCGCCATATACCAGGGTTAACACTTCCAAGGATGGCGATTCCCTGTGTGATTCCAATGCTTGGCCGCCCTTTCCATAAACACCTTTCCTAATACACAGTCTAAACCTTCCCTGGCACAACTTGAGGCCGTTTCCTCCCGGCCTGTCACTTGTAGCCTGGGAGAAGAGGCCGACCCCCACCCGACCAGGCTGGTCCTGTGGGGGAATTCTAGAGAGTGATAAAATCCCCCCCGAGCCTCCTTTTCTCCTGGCCGAGCTCCCTCAGTATCTTGTGGGGCTGGTGCAGCGAGCACCCACAAAGATTTTCAACCATCGTTCTCGCTTTTACGTGGCAATACGAGTGATGCTTTAAAAATCAGCATGCCCGCTGAGAAACAAACAGCCCGTGTCACTGTTACAGCCACACACACCCAGAAATTAAAAGGAGCAGCAGCTTAAAGCCGTGCGCAATTCTCACAGCGCCCGGCCCTACTTGAGGGGAGGGGATCGGAGCGGGGCGGGGCGGGCGGAGCTGCCGTGGCCCGGAAGGGAAACGCCGCGGATCCGGGCTGGGGAGTCCGAGAGGTGCCGGGCGGAGAGGTGGGAATGCTGAGGGAAAGGGGTGGTGGAGCTCCCGGGGGTGTCACGGTCCCGCGGAGAGCGGGGCTGGAGGGAAAGGGAGGGGGGCGCTCTGTGATGGTGGCTGAGGGGAGGTGGGCAGGGAGGGGATGGGGTCCGGGGAACGCGGGGCTGGGAGAGGATTGAGAGTGCCCAGACACCCGTGAGGGAGAGCGGGGAGGGTCGGAGCTGCTCCGTGCCCGGGACTCTGAGCTCTGAGCTGAGAGGCAGAGACAGAACCCTGTGTGACAGAGGCCTCGGCGCACCTGCTATGGTCTCCTTCCTCCCTCACTTTTGCCAAACTGCTCCGAGCGGGGTCAGCTCGGCTGTGAGCTCCTGTCCAGCCCCGACGACAAAAAAGGGAATTTGCTTCTTTCCAAGCCCTCGTTTGGGCTCTTGCTTGTGCGCGGCCACATCAGTTCTTGTCCTGGCTGTGGAGGTGCCAGTGCAAAGATGCAGGGAATAAAATAAACTCCGGCCGGACTCTCCTGTTCCCTGTAATAGTTTCCCATTAGTAGGAGGTGCAGCGGGAGATGTGTTCATGTTGGATGTGTTAATGGCAGCTGCTCAGCCCTAAGGGGCTGCTGTGGGAAGGGGACGCCGCTCATTCAACCCGGGCAGCTCCCTGCAGAACGGAGCCCAGTGTGAGATAACCTGAAAAAAACCATTATATCTTCGGCTTTGGCTCTTTTAGTCTCAACCCTGCAAGATGCTGAGTTAAAAAGTGGCAGGGCAGAGGCTGCTTTCTTCTGTGAAATTTCCCTTGGGGGTTTGTCCTGTGGGCTGCATGGATCCAAGAAGGTTCTGAGTGGTAGAACTGGGGTTCCTAGTTCCTACCAGCACTGCTGGTAGGCTCATGCTTTTGACAGAGAGTTTTGTCAAACTTGCAGCTTTTGGCTAAAGAATATTATTTCATATTCCTCATAATAATATTTATGTATTTATTTATAACTTCAACCATATAATTTATATATAACATAAATTATTGTAATAATAATAATAATCTTTTCTAAAGCCACAGAAGTTACTAAGCAATGTTCCAGAAGAATTTTTTTTTTTTTTTTTGCTCCAGGTGCATACAGGCACACCAACATGCAGATAATCAACAGTGGTTTGAGAGAGTGCCTTGTCATGTAGAAAAAGAAATAATGTGTGCTCTGACATACACAATGTGCTTAATCAATCACCTTCACAACTAAGAGCTGTTTTTTCCTCTCCTTCAGCAAGGAAACATGAGTTGGGCAGGGAGGAAAAGAGGAAGGCCCAACACAGGAGGAGGACGAGGAAGAGGAGGTGGTGGAAAACGAGGAGGCAGCAGTGGCCATTCAAACAAGTCTCAGCTTGGTGGAAATAGGAAATGTTCAACCAAAATCTGGGATGATGGAGATGATTTTTGTCTCTTTGAGGAACCAAGGCTAGAATCCAGGTATTTCTGTTAGTTTGGGGAGGGATTGGCATAGAGATGTCTGGGATACTTGGGGGTTGTTTGGGATACTTTTTTTGATGCTGTCATACATAGACATTTGGGCCTGGTTTTTGGACATGTTTGAATGTAGAGAAGAGTGAAAGGGTGATGAAAGTGTTTCATTATGAAGCAGTTTTTACAGGTATTTTTTGATTATTGTTTTATAAATTTTATACCTAGGAAAGTGTTTTATTTTTTTAAAGATTAGAACCTCTGATTTTCTTCTTCAGTCATAAAGTAATTTCAAGACACTTTTGGTCAGAACACACTAATAAATACAGGATATTAATATTTGTGTATTACAAAACAGAAGCTAGGCCATGGAAAATCAGCAGTTTAGAATCAGTTTAGTATTAGTTTAGTATGTTTGTATTCTGAGCCATCTAGCTTAGAAATATGTGTTTGTATTGTAGTCTGAGAATGGCTTTACCTAGCAAAGTGTTCAGTAAATAATTTTGGATGTGACATAAGATACAAAACATATATGCACATGTGTGTACAGATAAAGATACACAAATCCTGGTGTCCAAGTTTGGGACAAATTTTAGGAAAAAGACCTCTAAAGGGCCCCCTCCCCCCCTTACAATTTCTTCCTTCACCAAGCTCGGAAAGAATTTTCTTCAGGGGAAAGTGGAAAAAACTTTTTATTAACAAAATACAAAAGAAACACTTCCCAGCACAGACTCGGATTGAGATGAACTCGGCAGATCTTCGCCGGGAAGGGCAGCAGAGCTTTTTTGGCAGACTTCCAGAGGTGGTCTCCGAAGTTCAGATCCGTTTCCTCTGGAGCTGGTGCAAATCTTAGGGATGGGGCGGGGGGAAGGGAGAGGGGCAGTTTAGCCAGCTGGCGGAAAGGCAGCTGAAGCAGCGAAGGGGAGGGGGGCAGGGGGGCAGCAGAAGCAGCAGCGAGTGGCAGCAAAAAGCCCCAAAAGCCGAAAAACACCCGGCTAGATAAAACAGCCCGGGGGAGGGGCCGGCAGCTCCATGGTGGGGGGTAGGGAGAGGAGCTAGTCAAAACATAACCCATAACACCTGGTCACATATGAGTGAATCCATATGAATAATCCTTAGGTGATAGATTTATTTTGATTTTCCTGTTTTGGATTATAAGTTTGGGCCCTAACATCCCAATTCAGTCACGAACATTAGAGGTGGGCAAATAACTCATGGTTATGTCCTATTTTAATTTTCAGAGCAAGTGCCCCTGCCAGAAGAGGAGGGCACATGAAGCAGAGACCTGAAGCAAAAATGCCTCTGCAGACCATACACATGACATCAGAAAACCAGAGAAGAGTGAAAGAACTTCTTCAAGAGCTGCAAGGGCAGGAGCTGGCTCCTGAATCAGAGTTAGTTTAAATGGAGACACTGCCTCCAGCTTTTCTACATGAGCATGCTTTAGCCAGCATACTGTTAGAAATGGAAACAGTATTTTTTTCCTTAACTTTTAGTTGTATCTCAAATCTTATGATTTTGATTCTGCTTTGTTCTTCTACAATATTAACTCTGGGAAAGGGATGGCCAAATCTTCCATTTAAATGAAGGATTTGAAGCTGCAGAGGCAGAGTTTTATGTATATCAACAGTTCAACTTTGTTTCATTTTAACTTGATAACTCTTTTTATCAGTGTAGCTGGAGGAGAAGATGACGAGCCCGATTACCTTCATGATGAACAGTGCTGGTCAACAGAGCAGGAAGCTTCTGATGTAATGCCAAGGTTGTCTGCTGAGCCAGCTGAGCACAGAATTGTAGACAGTGAAGTGTCTTCATTTGCTGTGCACAAACTCTCCAGGTGATGCTTTTTAGTGAATAATTTGTGTCATGAAGAGATAGATTACTGGTCTCAGTACTCTGTCAGCCCTCCCTGCAGGTGTTCTTCACCCGTTTTGCTCAGACATGGATATTTATTCAATACTTTTGCTTTGTTTGGGAGCATTTTATGTGTGACCGCTTTTTCTGAAGAGTTTAATTTCTGTAGTTGTGTGGGGAAATCTAACCCTGAAACTATTAAGTGCTACATTCTGAGGTGTGAGGCAGTGCCTTGCATGCTCCCTTACTGTGAGCCTCATCGAGCAGATCTGTGGTTATTTTGTTTCATAAGAGCCTCTAACTCACCTGTTTTCTCTGTTTTGGTGCAGGTATGGTTTTGACTGTGAGCGTTGTAGGGCAGTGCTGAGATCCTGTAATGGTAATATTGGGGCATCATTGGAGTATTTGCTATTGCAGTGCTTCTCTGAAAGGTTTGGAGAGAAGATGCAGGTTTCTGCAGCAGCTGCTGAAGCCAGTCAAGAGGAATGTTTAGAGCAGAGACAAGAAGAAGCTTTTGCCCTCTGGTCAATTTATGGAGAAAAATTTGTAGAAAGGATTAAAAATCATGTTTGGACTTTTAGTTTGGAATTGGACTACCTAGCCCACAGACTCAGAAAATCTAAACAAAACACTACAAAGGATGCAGCAAAAAAGACTTCAAATGAAATATGTAAATTTTACTGCCAAGGAGGCTGCAGGTTTGGTTCAAAATGCAGATTTAGACATGAGTTCCCTCCAAACCATCCACTAAATGCTTCCAAGAACTTTGTGGACGATGCTCATCTCAGACATAGTGATGGTCCCGTATATGAACTTGAAATAAGATTTCCTGATGAGAACAAGTATCCTCTTCAGGCACCTCTTGTGGCATTTTACACCACTGACGAGAATCTGCCTCTTGCTTGTCGCCTGCACATCGCTGAATTCCTCTTTGGGAAGGCCTTGGCAGCTGCAGAGTCTCATGAGCCAGTGGTGTACACCTTGGTGACTTGCTTAGAAGATGAACACGAGATCAGTGAGCTACTGAGCAATACTCAGCACAAGTTCAGTGTTCCTCCCGTGTCCCTGCTGGCAGCACCTCCTGTAGGGCCACAGAGAGAGAGTGCACCTGCTTCAAATCAACAAGCTGAAGGTACACTAAATCTCCTTTATGGTTTCAGGGCTAAGAACACTCAGAAAGATTTAAAAGAGAAAAGAGAGACAAGGCAGAGCCCCCAGTTCAGCCATCTGTTCCAAATCTATTTCTGGAGATAAAAGTCATGTGGTGAGCCAGATCCGTGATCTGTCTGTGCCTCAGGAAGTTCTTTCTGTAATCAAGTTGCAGCAGAGAGGTTTTGTGTGCGGAGTTCAAGGAGCACAGAGTTTGGTTTGGCAGAGTGAGTGATGCCCATTGCCACACAATTCTTGGAAAGCACTGGGAGGTGTGAGCTCACCAGAATAGACCAGTAAAGTGCTTGGAAGGGAACAGGGAAGGTTGTTTGCAAACTTTGCTGCATCTGCGACTCATCAGTTCAGAAACCTCTTTTTTTTAGATCACTTAAAATTACCAACAGCCCCTCAAAATTTACTTACAAAGGTGGATTTAAGGCTGAGCAAATGTGTCAAGTGGTTATAGAATTGTTGTTCAAGATACAATCCCTTTCTATTTATACTGGTGCAAACAAGTTGATTTCACAGGGGGAGAGTTGAGGTTGTGTCACTTGTGGCAGGGGGACTTTTGAGCTCTCAATTCCAAAACTATTTTTATCTAAGGCAAGCTTTTTTCGGGACAGTTTTCAAGATTACTGACACACTGTGTTTTTGCTACAGTAAGACAAACTTCAATTTTTTAAACACCTCTGCAAAAAGACAGCTTTGTTCCAAGCTGAGATTCCAAAAATTTTTCTTTAGTTAGAAAATATTCCTTATGCTATAAAGTACCTTTTTTTTGTGAAAGTAGCCTTAAAACTTTCAAGGGCTGGCTGGCAGTCTAAGCGAATCCTGCTTCAGTTGATAGGCAAAGGGACTGAAGTGCCTGGGCCCATTTCAACTTTGGTTTAAAAGTACTTGGCTTAACAATTAATTAATTACAACTATGGTAATATATAAGCTGGTGCTACCATCACATCATTTTGTGCTGCACAGAAGTGGTTGTGTATTGGAAAGGTGAGCTGAGGCACATGGAAAACGTTCAGGAAGGCAAACCACTTAATCATCCTGGCTCCCTGTGTGGCCACCCAGCCCCTGGTGCAGGGACAGGTGGGATGGGGCTGGAGAAGCTATGGGTGATTTGGTGAGGTGAGGGGAGGTTTGCTCGTGGTTTTGAACTAAATGCATGTCAGAAGCCATCCTGCAGACCCTCATGGCCAGTCTAACAAGGTTCTTTGTTGGGAATGCTGCTGGAACATGTCTCTCTTTCCTGCACTGCCCATTCCTTAGTAATAGCAGTATTTAAATGTAGACTCTCTGTCTCTAGCCTCAATAGTGTCAGAGCCTCAGGAAGAAGCGGTGGTGGCAGAAGAGGAAGAGGAGGAAGAAGAGCCTGGACAAGTTGTTGTGGAGAGTTATGTGAACTTGAAGAAGAAGCTTTCCAAAAAATATGATGTGCAGGCAAAGTCTCTGTATAACGAAAATGTTAAAATTTGCACACAGTTTCGACAGAAAAAGGTACAATGTGCAGAACATAGTTTTGTTGCTTACTTTAGAGAAATAGATATTTAAGAGACAGGCTGTTGTTTCAGATGGTTCTGTTCCATCCCAGTGGTGTTCTTACTGCTCTGCTGTCTGTTTTTGTCCATCAGTCTTTCAGGCACTTCCAGTCCATGCTGTATGAAAGACAGAAGCTCCCTGCATGGCAAGAGAGAGAAAACATTCTGGGTTTGCTTGAGAGTCACCAAGTTCTTGTTGTGAGTGGCATGACAGGGTAAGAGTGTGATTGCACATACAGACTTTATGTATCAAAGTATATACAGAATAACATGAAACCTGGTCCATGTTCTGGAAAGGTTGGGGTGGTGGCTCATCTGTGACCAGTGTGACCAGTGACAGCAGTCCTAGGTGAACTTCATGTGAAGGATCACTCTAATGAAACAAAGCAGATTTCCAGTGGAATGCCATCATTTTATGTGGGTGAAAGGTGTTGGACTTGTGAGGTTTTTCATTAATTCCTGATTTTGTTGTGCAGATGTGGGAAAACCACTCAGATTCCTCAGTTTATCTTGGATGCTTCATTGCAAGGATGTCCAAGCAGAGTTGCAAACATCATCTGCACTCAGCCTCGCAGGATCTCTGCCATTTCCGTGGCTGAACGTGTAGCCAAGGAAAGAACAGAAAGGATTGGACTCACTGTTGGATACCAGATCCGTCTGGAAAGTGTAAAGGTACCTGTGCTTTGCTTGCTGGTTTTCATTTACTCCTATTAAAATGTGCTTAGTGCTTCTCTAGTGTACAGAATCTCTGCCCTGTACGTGCCATGCAGTGAGATAAGCAAGTTTGTATCATCTGTATTTCATAAAATATTATGAAGCATGTTCTGTATTTTATTTCATCTCAGGTTGCACAGTTCATTTTTCAGAATGCGAGTGCAGTGCTGTGTCTTGCAGGTTTGCTTGCTGTTTAGTGAGGTGAAGGGGTTTGAGAGTGTGAGTAATCCTGCTGTCCTTTGGAAGGCTACTGGCTGTTTTTCTGCCTTTTGTCATTCCCATGTGTCTCCCAAGTGGAGACTGAAGGTACAGCTACAGCCAGACAGAAACTGCTGTGTTGGAAGTGAAGTTTCATCTGTGTTGCAGCTGATTGCTTTTTCCAAGAAGTATGCTAAAAAAGAGACTCACCGAATCTTTCTAGGAAGAGAGATCTGAGTTGTTTGTCAGAAAACAATATCCACAGGAAAAGCAGTTCATATTTTCTGATAGGTAGCAATTCTCCTTGGTAAAGAATCAGGTGTTGTCAGTGTCCGTCAAGAAATTAAAATCCATCTCCAGCAGGACTTACTCCCTCTCAGTCAAAGCTGGCACTGAGCTGAAACAAATGCTTTAGAGCAGCAGATATTCTCTTTGCACTATGTTAATTTGCCCAGAGTCAACTGAATGCTTTGTCTTATCCTTCAAGTCCTCAGCTACCAGGCTGTTGTACTGCACTACTGGTGTGCTGTTGAGAAGGCTGGAAGGAGATCTGACTTTGCAGGGAGTCACTCATGTTATTGTTGATGAAGTTCATGAAAGAACAGAAGAAAGGTAAATAATCTCTTATCCTGTAAGCAAAATGAAGAAACAGCATTAGTAGGATAAGGTGCAATATCTGGTCCTGTGGCATTAATATGGGATGGAGGAAGGAGTCTGGGTTTAGGTTCTTGTCTTTGGGCAGTAGGAAATTGTGCTCCAGCAGCTTGTGAGAGAGCACATCTCTCATAAATTGCTGTGCCTCCAGTGTGCCCTCACATTGCAGCAGTGTTGCAAAGAGGTTTTGGATGGGGCTGGAGGGTTAAATAATTTTTTAACAGAGCTGTCTGTTTCTTATGGTTTAATTCTTCACCTGCCTTTCGGGGAATTTTTTTCTCCTGATGCAAGTTTCAACAGAGCAAGGGACAAAAGCTCACATTTCCTTCCAGTCTGTAGATTTTACTTGACAGTCTCATGCCATCCTGCTCTAGCCTTCTGCAGTTTTACCACACTTACCTGCTGATTACATGCATAAGATAATATCTGTCAGTATCTCTGTAAATTAAGTGGCAAGCATCCTTTTCTTTTTCCTTGTCAAACACTGCAGTGCAGTGGGTTTCTAGGAGGCTTTGTCTCTTACCCATTATTCTGTGGCTCAGGTGGTATTTTAGCCACTTAAAAGGGCTTGTGTCTCTCTTCCCTTCTTATTTAAAATAACCTCAAGCTAGTATTCTAGTCATAGCCACAAAAGCTATAGATATATAGGGAAAAATACAATGAACAGGGAAGAGTGGTAAGTTTGAGTAACTCTTCCAGTACAGAAGAGGAGCAGAAAGTAACATCTGTTACTTTGAGTTAATTTCTAATCTGATGTTCTTGTGTTGTCATTAATATAAGTAATTTAGAAAACTTGTTGTTTAAATGGTTTTGCTAAGTAATCCTGACACTCCAGTAAGGGACAACCAGAGAAGAGTCAGATTTGCAGATGGCCTTTCACTAGGCCATTCCAACAAGCTCATATTTCTGTGATGGTGTTGCTGTGCTGTTGGAAAACACCAGGAAAGTGGAGAACAGTACTCTGAAAGTTAACACTGAAGACATTCAAATGTTCTTTTGCCTGTTTTCTTCAGTGACTTCCTGCTGCTGGTTTTGAAGGATATAATGGTTCAGAGGCCAGACCTGCGCATTATACTGATGAGTGCCACCCTGAATGCTGAGCTGTTCTCTCAGTACTTCCACTCCTGTCCAATCATTAACATTCCAGGTGAAAACCATTCATTTTATTACCATTCATTGTTTTAGGGATTTGTTTTCACTATTTCTTCTTGCAAAGTGTTTCTCGATTCAAGATGAGGATGTATACAAGAAATAGGATGCTGAAGACTTAGAGGAAGTGAATGATGAGGTTTAGGAGAGAAAGGACTTGGAAATGTTGACATTTTTGTGCTGTCTGTGTACCAGCAGAATTTCCCTCCTCAGAAGACAATGATTATGTGGTGTGTGCATTACATGGTTCCCTGGGTTAATTTTACCATAGCTGACAACTCTTCTGTGTCCTTGAGGAGAGGATCAGTGAGAGGATCCAGCTGGATGTGCAGCCAATTGTGCCTTTTAAATTCCTGATTTATGCCATGGAGCAGGAGAGGAACATGGGTGTGTTCCCCATAAGTGTATCAGCCCTTCTCTGCCTGTGTGAGTGCATTGTGCATGCTGCCATGGAGACCTAGATTGGTTTGGCCTGAAAGGGATCTTAGAGGTGATCTAGTTCCACCCCCTGCCATGGGCAGGGATGCCCTTCCACTGGACCAGGTTGCTCAAAGCCCCATCCAACCTGGCCTTGAACACTCATGCTTGGAAGACACCCACTGTTTATCCTAGTCAGAAATTGCACTGAAGAGTGCAGTGCAGATGAGAGCTGTGAAGCCAGTGTATGCCATAATAACCTGTATAAATTTACAATAATCTTTGGTCTTTTTCTTCTTTTCTCCATGCTGTCTGTAGTTGTATTTATTCTCATGTTTTCTTTGAGGTCGAACGTTTCCTGTGGACCAGTTTTTTCTGGAAGATGTGATTGCAATGACAAGGTGTGAAATTGACACATTCTCAGATGCATTTGAGTGGTGAGGTTGAAGTTGCACTTTTGACCTTGAGACTGCAATAATTCTATGCATTTGTTTAAAAATTTATTTAAATCTTCTCAGATCTCCCCCATCACCTGCACTCTGGGAGCTCTAGTAAAGCACCTTGACCTTCATTTTATCTGTGGTTTATACAAAGTTCCTCTCAGACTTACAAAAAATATTTTGGATACCCTGTCTCTGTAGTTAATTATTAGCAGGAGACTGCTGGGCTTCTTTCCACATCACCAAATGTTCTTCTACTGTCCAGGTATGTTTTAGAGGGCAGCAGTCCCTACAGGAGGAAGGTAAAGCAAGAACAGAATGAGAGACACAAAAGAACTGCATTTGAAGAAGTAGAGGAAGACCTGAGGCGTGCTGGCCTTCTGGAAACCACTGACACAGTGGTCAGAGATTCAGATCCAGACCAGAAATTAACTCTGAAGCAGCTCCTTACACGATATAAAGGTGAGCTCCTTAAATTTAGTAAATTGGCACACAGACAATGTGGGATATTATCACTGGAAGCTGAATGCTTATCTATAATTCTAAGTTTTGCACTTGTGAAGTTCTAGATGAGAAGCTTCCTGCCAGTTTAAAAAAATAAAAGAGAACCTATTGTTCTCTTCAACTACAGCAAACATCTTGGCTGAAACTACTTAGCATCTGAAAATTTTCAGCTGCTGTCTATTTCCATCCCTTTTCAGATGCCTTGTTAGTTCCACTTTGCTCTCTGTATTTGTTCTTGCTGAAGCAGCTTTGCTTGAGGCAAAGCATGGATCTGCCCTCTTCAAGTCTAGGCCAGGTGCTCTTTAAACAAAGCTGTAACTGGTCCCATGCATCTACAGATGTATTTTACAAGACATGGATTTACTGCATGTTTTGTTTCTTTTTTTCCCAGGGGTCAACAAAGCAGTGTTGAAAACAATGTCAGTCATGGACTTGGACAAAGTTAATCTGGAATTAATTGAAGCCTTGCTGGAATGGATAGTTGCTGGCAGACATTCATACCCCCCAGGTAATTTCATTGTCCTTGGGAAATAAACAAAAGAAGATTCTTGGGAGCTTCTTGGACAGCCCAACACTAATGATTTACATGCAGAGTTTTTATAGCTACTGACTATTTTTGAAAAAAAAAATTTTAGTTGAATTACAAAGCTTGTGATATACATGGGAGAGGGGAAGGTGAGAAAATTGTCTACTTTGAAAATTGTCTACTTGTAAGGACTGTTACATCTTGTGTGGGGGTTTTTTGGTACAATAATTGCACATTAATGAAATATTGTGCTGTCCTTTTTGTTGACTGTTTTTTTTTTTTTATCTACATATATAGGTGCTGTGTTGATATTTTTGCCTGGCCTAGCAGAAATCAAGATGCTTTATGAGCAACTTCAGACTAATGCTCTTTTTAATAACAGGCACAGCAAGAGGTGAGGCAGAAAAGCTCCAAAACAGTCATCTTTACCCATAAATAGTCATTTCCTGCACAAAGCCAGTCTTTATCCAGGGATAAATAAGCTTTATAAATATCAGGGTAGTAAGTCATGATCCAGACTGAAATCTCAGCCCTTGATTTGTATCAGAGTGTTTGCTGAGTTACATTCAGCTGTGGTTGTATTTGGCCTTGGATGGTTACAAGAAGTGACACTGATAGTCTCTAATGAGGCAAATGTGTGTGCAGGCAGATATTCCCCAGAAGGAAAGGCTGGAGATGCCCTGAGCATGTTGTTCTGTTGTCCTTGCAGATGTGTGGTTTATCCACTTCATTCCTCACTGTCCAGTGAAGAGCAGCAGTCTGTGTTCCTCAGGCCTCCTGCAGGAGTTACCAAAATTATCATCTCTACCAACATTGCAGAGACATCTGTCACCATCGATGATGTGGTCTACGTGATTGACTCTGGAAAAATGAAAGAGAAAAGGTACTGGCATCCATTCCTCAGGGTTTTGTAAACTGTTTTAAGCCTTGAGTTTTCCAAAGAGCTGGGAAAACCTGGAAGGAAACTTGGGCTGTAGAAAGCTACCATGAGGTGTAGAAAGCCAATCTAAACTCAGTTCCAAGTGCAAGAGTGGGAATTGTATCCATACAGAAGTTGGCAGAATCTGTGGTAAAATGAAGTGGTAAAATGGCTTCAGTCTGAAAGAGGGCAGGTTTAGACTGGATATTAGGAAGAAATTCTTTACTATGGTAAGGCACTGGCACTGATTTTCCAGAGAAGCTGTGACTGCCCCATCCCTGGAAAGGTTTAAGGCCATGCTGGACAGGGCTCTGAGCAGCTTAGTCTGGTGGAACCTTGAGGAGAGAAGACTCTGCACAATGTGAATCAAGCAAAAGCTGTTTGTTTGCTTCTAAGCATTGTTTATATTGATTTCTTATCTTGGATTACAAAGTCACGCATTATTTGATTGGTAGCATGTATTGCACACAAGGCAAACACGTGTCTCTTTCTTCATCTAAGCAACTTTCTGCTTCTTTCTTCTTGCACTGTCAACTTTTTTACCCACAGAGATGACCTTATTCAGAAGGTTTTTTCCTGTAAATATGATCCTACAGAACCTGTTCCTGCATGTACAGGGGGAAGTTGGAATTGGATGATCTTTTAGATCCCTTCCAAGCCAAACCATTATGTGGCTCTGTGAATACAAGCCTGTCTATTGCTCTCCTGTAGATATGACCCAAGCAAAGGAATGGAAAGTCTGGAGGACACCTTTGTGTCCAAGGCCAGCGCTCTGCAGAGGAAAGGGCGGGCAGGACGTGTGGCCTCGGGCGTCTGCTTCCATCTCTTCAGCAGCCACCACTACAACCACCAGCTTGTAAAACAGCAACTACCAGAAATACAGAGGGTGCCCTTGGAGCAGCTCTGTCTGAGGTGAGCTGTCGTGTTTCTTGGAAAAGCCAGTGTGCAGAATGTCCTTCCTGTGCTGCAGGGAGCACCTGCCACAACACGCACCAAGCACCATCTTCATGCGAATGTTAAAGGAAGAGGTCCTCCTGTCCCTGCTGCACACTGTGCACCTCTTTGGACTGAAAGGAAACAAAGCAGCACAAATTACAGTTCTGCAGTAAAAGCTTTATTTCAAACCTTAGTGTGCTAAATGGAAATCTGTTCTTACAGACTCACTACTCCACATTGCTCCGACTTCAGCTTTGTGTTACAGGCCCTCTGCTAGGGAGTGTGCTTGTGAAAGCATGGTTTTGGTCAGCTTTTTTCATTCTGTTTTTTACAAAAGCTTGCTTTTTTTATCCTGTGTATGGAACTAAGCTGCTTTTTTTTCTTTCTTTCTTTTTTCTTTTTAACTTTCCCTCCCCTCCTCTTAAGAATTAAGATCCTGGAGATGTTTTCTGAGCAGAGTCTTCATTCTGTCTTATCACGACTGATCGAGCCCCCTAGGACAGAGTCTTTGCAGGCATCAAAGGTGCGACTGCGGGACCTGGGGGCGTTAACTGCTGATGAGAAGCTCACCCCTCTGGGATACCACTTGGCTTCTCTGCCTGTGGATGTCAGGATTGGCAAACTGATGCTGTTTGGCACCATCTTCCGCTGCCTGGATCCCGCGCTGACCATAGCAGCCAGCTTGGCCTTTAAGTCACCGTTTGTAAGTATTCTTAACCCAAGGACTGTGTTTTTGTGCGGCAGCAAAATGTTGTTGTGACTTGCAACACATGACACTTGAGTGTTTTAATTCTTCTTTTCAACCTGCGTTGTTTTTGTGTTAATGCAGTGCTTGTTAAAACAGTCCAGTTATAAGCAGAAGTTCTAAACCGTGTGGTAGCAGCAAGAGTGGTATTTATATTCAGTACAAACAGTGAATATTATTTTTTATTTGTAGCTAGGAAGTGGGCACATTTTGTCTGAATTTGGTGGGAAAATTACTGGTAATATAAATTGTGAAACAGTGATAATGATGGAACTGACATATCTGAGCTGTGAATGCAGAGGTCAGTTTGGATCTCGGTGTCTTCACTGTCACCTTGGCTTTTTAAATTAGGTGCTCTTTTGAATGCCTCATATTTTCTGTAATCTATAGGAAAAATTTGCATTCTGGCCTGTGAGCTGCTGTGAAAATACCAAAGAGAATGTGGCATATAGCTCTACAATGGCTTGTCCAAGTGGTGAGGGGAAGAACACACTAACCTGTTACTGCCTGTCTAGGTGTCACCATGGGATAAAAGGGAAGAAGCAAACAAAAAGAAGCTGGAGTTTGCAGTAGGAAAGAGTGACTACCTGGCTCTTCTCCAGGCCTATAAGGTGAATTAAAACACAGTCATCTCTCTTGGGGTTTTGTGATGTGTTTGAAATTCAAGCAGAAATGTTTTATTAAAACATCCTCCCATCCTCTCAATCAGGGATGGCGTTTAAGTATCAAAGAGGGCTCTCAAGCAAGCTACAATTACTGCAGGGAGAACTTCCTGTCAGGAAGAGTTCTTCAGGTAAGTCAGTGTTTGTCGCCTGGCACAGGGACTGCAGAATCCTAGTGACAGAAAGGAGCCACTGGGGCAGACTCTTCTGGCAGCTGTCGCAGCGCTCTGTCTGTTGCAGGAAATTGCCAGCCTGAAGAGGCAGTTTGCAGAGCTGCTTTCTGACATTGGCTTTGTGAAGGAGGGATTGAGAGCCAGAGATATTGAGAAGAAGTGGTCCCAAGGAGGCGATGGTGTGTTGGATGCCACAGGAGAGGAGGTAATTCACACCATTTGATCAGAGCTTCAAAATGCTGCTGCAGTTTTTCATGTGGGCAGTCTTCAGAATGGCTGGGGCCAGAGATGTCCTGAGGTTACATGATAATCAGGATTTGGTAGTTGGTAGGATTTTTTGTGTTTTGGGACAACTTGTGCTTGCTTTCTCTAGGGTGCAAGCCACTTTGGCCAGCACTTTCCTGGTGCCCAGCTGAATTTTCTCTGACATCCAGCTACAATTTGTTCCATTGATAGTGGGGGAAAACACAGCCCACATCCAGCCTGAGGCTGCAGGAGCAATGACTTCTCCTCCTCTATCAAGCACAAGAGAGCAGATATAAAAGTGAACCAGTTTCAGGAATTCAGCCATTCCTGGAGCAGGGCTTTATCTTTACACTCTGAACTGTAGGATCCTTAATGGTCCCCTGTTGATTTCACAGGCAAATTCGAATGCAGAGAACATCAAGCTGATCTCAGCTATGTTGTGTGCTGCACTGTATCCCAATGTTGTCCAGGTAAAAGAATGCTTTTCCATTTTTTTATTTTCTAGCATATCCACACAGTCTGCTTTCATTTGGGCTCAGTGTGGCAGGCTTGAGCTTGGCTTGGGTTTCCAAAGTTTGCTGCTTGTTGTGTCAGAGACTGGAGCAGAGCTCCAGTTTGTATTGCTGCTGTTCTTACAGGCTGATTGCAGTGTCACACAGAGGCCAGCTGCAAATGTTAAGAAACCATTTAAAATTACATCTTTTTAGAATGCTGAGTTTACAAAGGAAGTCAGGGTTAGACAGTACCTGGCGTGTAATACCTGTCTCCAGTGACTTGATATGTTGCTACTACAGAATTTGTTTTTGAAAAACTTAAAAGGTTTTCTGGTGCAGATTTTTATAACAGTTTTTCTTACCATACAGGTGAAAAAGCCAGAGGGTAAATACCAAAGGACCAGTACAGGAGCAGTCAAAATGCAACCAAAAGCAGAAGAGCTGAAGTTTGTTACTAAAAATGATGGTTATGTTCATATTCATCCTTCATCTGTGAATTACCAGGTCAGGATGCTTTTTTTCTGCAAAGCATGCTGGTTTTTATAAAAGAAATCACCTTTGCTTGAATATTTAATATTACAGTGAGGCTCCCTGTTGATGTTTAAAATAAAAAAATCTTAATGATTGCACAATCCTGTGCTAGGATTATAAATAAAGGTGCATTCCTGAGTTAGGAGTGTCCTCCTGGGCACAGAGTTAAACCACACAGTTGTTGGTAGCTGTTATGGGTCAGGGAGGGTCTGTCAGTGCTGCAGGTGCACTTTCAGGCAGTAGAAGAGGCAGAGGCAGGAGGAGCAGTGTCACTGACCCGGCTGTGTGTCCCTGTCCCAGACCAGGCACTTTGAGAGCCCGTACCTGGTGTACCACGAGAAGATCAAGACGAGCCGCGTGTTCATCCGCGACTGCAGCATGGTGTCTGTATACCCGCTGGTGCTGCTGGGTGGCGGCCAGGTGCACATCCAGCTGCTCAAGGGCGACTTCGTCATTTCCCTGGATGACGGCTGGATACGCTTTGTGGCTGCCTCCCACCAGGTGAGGAGCAGGAGGGGCTGTGCTGGGGGAGCAGCCAGAGCTGAGTGGGGATGGGTCTGAGCCTTGTCTCTGTGTTTCACCACCTGTGTTAGGTGGCTGAGCTGGTGAAGGAGCTGCGCTGTGAGCTGGACCAGCTGCTGCAGGATAAAATCAAGAATCCCAGCATGGATTTGTGCATGTGCCCCCGTGGCTCTCGGATCATTGGGATGATTGTCAAGCTTGTGACCACACAGTGACATCAGAACAGCTTTCTGTAAAGAATCACCCTTGGCCCCTGCCTGAGAACAGACCAAGTAACATCAGTGTCCTGATGTATTTATTGGGTCAAAATGTGTCACTGAACTTGGGAAGAAAGTTTTGGTGGGTTTTTTTTTTTTTTTTTTTGCTTGCTTGCTTGTTGAAATTAAGGTGGCTTACAGTAGTCTCTGAGAACTGGGAAAATGGCAACTCTTCCAGAAGGAATAGAAACCTGAGTGTTTTTTAATGGGACTGTACCTTCTGGTCACATGAACAGCTGGTAATCAGCTGTTTCTGGTAATAGTCATGGCTGCAGACAGCATGTGGCATGGGGAGCTGCTCCCAAATTGGTTTAAACTCACTTCTCTGTTTTGACCAAGACTTTATGAGGCAGTTTTGGCAATCAGGGATTCTCTGTTTACAGTTCAACTCAAAGCCCTTGCACAAGTGAGCAAGAGGTTTGATTGACATGAAGAGGTTCTGAAATTCAGACGATGGCCTGGGGTGAGATGTACTGGATCAGTCAGTGTGGTGTTAGAGCAGTGCAGGTTGCTCTGGAGACAAGGTAAAACTCCAGGACTGCATGGATGGACATTTTCCCTGAGAGAGGCTATTCCAGTTCTTCCTGCACTGGGAAGTAAAACAGCTAAGATGGGAGTGCTGTAGTGCATCCAGAAATGTGTTCTGTTATGGGGTAGTCCTCCTGCCACCCTGCACAGCTAGAACAAAGTCCCACTTTTGGAATCTTTTAGCCAAGCTGTGGCTCTGCAGACTGGGCTGCTCCAGTATTTGGCAAAATGCTGTAGCAATAATGAACTATTATTTCCTCCATTTGGCCTTGTTGAATTGCAGTGTGAGCACTGCTGCAGCCAAGCTGCTCCAACACCAAGTGCCTGAAGTGACAGCACTGGGCTGTCACTGTTCACAGTAAAACCAGAGCAAACACTGCCTCCAGCACCAGTCTGATCTGACCTTCAGCCTGAGGAATAATGAGGGCAGAGAGGGACGTTGTATTTGAAGTCTGATTTTAAAAAACAATACACATGAATTGTTTGTAGGAGTTTGACACCAGTAAATCCTCCTGTAAGGAAGAGGACAGGAGTATCAAGACCAACATCCCTGTGCAGAGATTGGCCCCTGCAGCACTGCTGGGATGGATTAGCCCTAGCTGGTTCCATCCCATCTCCATGACCTGGCACTGGGAGGAGGGAGAAGGATGGGATGTGAGAAAATTCACACATTGAGATACAGATAGTTTAATAAAGCAAAAGCCATGTACAGGCACAGAAAAATGAGGAATTTATTCCTCACTTCCCTTGGGCAGGCACCTGTTTAGCCCCTCCAGGAATGCAGCGTGCCTGTCCTTCCTAACATTCCTTAAATGACCTGGCACTCCCCTTTCATTGCTATTCTGCTAACAGCCATTATCAGCTGCAAAGATAAATCAAACTGGCAAAGATCTTGCACTATTTTATTAATTTAGTAACCTATCCATGGTGAGATGGGGACAGTCTGGTTTTCCAAAGCAACTATGGATCAGCATAAGCAGCAAAGCCCATCCCTGGAAGCACTTCACTGCCAGGATGGAACCAGTTAGACAAGGGAACTTGAGCTCAGTTCCCTACAGATCCTGCTACTCAAACATGACCTGCAAGTTAGGACCTGTCCTCTCCACAAAACCCCTCAGATTTCCTAAAGATGGTAAATAGACAGTATATACACAATAGCATGGCACAGCTGGTGCTCTGCATGCTGCCTTTCACCCCAGGGGCACACTGCCTGCTTCCCCATCCCAAATATGAGCAGCAGGGTTATCACAACTGATTTCTTAGTTAGAAATGGAGTTTATTTCAATGCACCAATAAAATAAAAAAAAAGCCAAATATTTTCAGATCACAGAACATGAACACAACAGAAGAGTTTTGTATTAGTCTGTTAACAAGACTTTTAGAAGATAGAGGTTCATGCCAAATGCTAGTCAATAGAAACTGCCTTCTAGGACTAAGCCCTTACGTCGCAAAATCCCTTATAATGTAAACAAAATAATTTTTTTACTGAACTTCTTGAATTTGAACCCATTCTTTTAGGACTTTCATTTCTTCAAGGGCTTCCTGAAGGTGAGTGACTGAAAAAAAAAAAAAAAAAGACAATTAACCATTAATAAACAACACCTCCTACAGCAAAACCAACAGAAACTGTCCATGCTACCCCAGGCTTCCTCTGAAGTTCTGCCCCTATTTTCATTTACAGTTCTCAAATCATTTAAGTGCTATATTTTACACTTTTTTATAAAAACTGCTTGCTTTAAGCTTGAACGATTAAGGCTAAGAGAGCTGAGACATCAAGCCTGCTCACAAATCTCAATTCCAGCACATACTTCTCTGCTAACATGGGAAAACTTCTTCCTTCATGGAGTACAGCATAGCTGTACAATTCCTGAGCCTGCAGGAGTCACCAGAAGGAATTTAAGCCTACACCACTTTCAAGCCTTGCTCCACACCTTATATTACTCACTTACTCCCTAGATTCTAAATTCCTCAGAACCATTTTACTAAAGCAAGTTTCCTTAGTTATTATCATGACATTCTGACTACCAGGAGCAGGAAATGCCCGTGAACAATTGCTTTTCTCATAGTTCACAGATTTAGGCAAAAAAAAAAAAAAAAAGTAAAAAAGAGCTTTTATCCTTGCCCAATTTAGTTTCTCTAGGAACTGCTCCAGCTCAAGTGCTATTGAGCCACAGGACAAACTCTGATTTTAAGACATTCCTACCTTCTCTTTGGAGATGGTGATCTGGACTTTGAGCGGCTGTTTAAAAACAAACAAACAAATCAGTGTGGTTGGTACACTTGGGTGCTCTCAGTAACCACTTCTGACCATTTAAAACCAGAAAAATGTGATGATGTTAAATGCATTGACACTGCTGGTAGTAAGTGTACCCAGTTACTTTAAGCAAGCTGCAGGTAAGAAGGAAAAATGCTGGAAGCCAGAGCCCTCTGAGCAACACACAGCTTCAAAGCTGCTGTAACCACAGTAACCCTGCAAAGCAGGAACAGTGAATTGAGCAGAGTTAGGGAGAGGGAGAACTACAGACATTTAAGAATAAAGATAGGAGAAAAAAATGCCCCAAATCCTGTCAATTTTTAGTTTTGTAATAATGAGTGAAGAACATCTGTATGCAAAATACTGGAAAAATTGTTTACTGTCCCACAAAAACATCAGCTGTTAAAAAAAGTCCCATAATGTATGAAAATATTTTTGAAACCAGCTATAAAAAGAAAAAGAGCCCTGCAACTTAAAATACTGGTCCAAACAGACATTTTGAATCATGAGGAAAAAACCAAAGAACCCCACCAACCAAAACAAAAACCAACTCAGTGGTAATGTGTATGAACGCTCACCTTTTAGCAGGTAAGCCAGATTTAGATCTACCATGAGACTCAGACCTACAACAGGAGAAAAATAAAGCTCAGCAAAGCAGCCAGTGGGCATGCAAACACATCGAGAGTTAGCTACACCAGCAACAGCAAATTCACCCCACCAGCAGCACCAACCACAGAGGGAAGGCTCTGGTGCTGCAGGCCTTCCCTGGCACCTTCCAAGGGAATCCTTTGGGTCTTGCTGCAGACCCCACTCATCAGAAAGCACAAGTGCAAGCACAGGAAACTCCCCAGCAAAGCTTCAGCTGCCAGTTCCACAGAACACCAGACCAGACCCCCACACTTTCTTCCTACCTGCAAGTATCCCTTCTAGAAAGGGAAGAACAATTTCAAGTGTCATCTTAGGAAGTACTTTAACAGCACAATAAGAGCCTGGAATCAGCCACAAGTAAGCATGTGTGCTGAAAAGCTGGTGCATTCTTCAGCTCAAGTTCCCAATGCCAATTTTATTCAAGCATAACACAGACAATGCACCAGTATCTGGCTACTAATGAGTAAACTATTCCAAATTTATCTCAAGAATCAAAATCTACTTGAGCAGTGAGACTTTCCTCTACATTTACTATGATACTTTATCAAATCAAATATTTGCTGTCACTTAAAAGCCGTCTTCCTGGAGTGTTAGAATTCAGGCTATCACGGGACATCAGAATGCTCTGTTCAACAAGCGTGGTCATAAAAGCAAAATACTTTCCCTCCATTTCTGCTCAAAACTGTTTCTGAAGGATAATCAAGATTCACCTCTGCTTGGCCTGTTAATTCATGGAAACACTACAAGGTGCTGGCACACTTTAAACAAAATCTTACATGGCACTACTTTGAAACCTTCCTGGTCACTATCATTAGCCACTGTCAGTACCATTTTTTCCCTTATAACTGGATCACAGTTAATGAAGATGGGAATGCTCAAAACCACCCAGAACTGGTACTCAGCAGCATGAGCATCTCTTCCACTGCTAAGTAAAAGGAAGCACAGCACACAAGACCATCCACCGTTTACACTCTCTCCACAGACCTTAAATTGTACATCACTACTTTTGTGTGTGAAAATGCATAAATTAATAAGTGCAAATACTGCTTTGCTGACAGCGTTCAAAGTGCTTCCAGACAAGTTCCTCCAGAGGAAAAAAAACCAAACAAACAAACTCAAAAAAAAAAAACCAAAAAAAAAAAAACCAAAACACCACAAAAACCAAAAAACCCCAAGAAACAATACACCAAAACCATTACTAGTTTGAATTAAAACAAATGTCTCACCTGCTTCGAGGCCATACAACAGAACGGGACCTGGAGCGAGACCTGGACCTAGATCTGGGGGAAAAAAAAAAAACTAAAGCTCTTCTATCACATGCTTTATACAGGTGAGATAGAAACCATTGTAAATAGCCCAGAAGACTGAGAACTTCATTAGATTGCTGGTTTTGCAGAAGTTTTAATAATAAAAGGTTGTAGCACCTTTGGTCAGTACGGCCATTCCTGTAAAATGAATCCCCCTGCCTTACTGGGACTAAGCAATTACAGCCTGTACACTTGAAGCTGAATGTAGAAGCTTTAACCCTAAAGCAAGCCTGTAACTTTGACAACATTGGAAAGGAAAGATACCGTCTCAGAAACAGTAGCTCTAAATACTTTGTTAAAAACTTAATATATAATTCTAAGTACTTAGAGTAACTCTTATGCACATTGCACATAAGAAAAGGTTCTTACCAAGCCATAGAAAAGGTCTACTAAAGACAAAGATTCCTACCAAGACATATGACTGCAAAACAAAATTACTGATTACATTATATATGCTGTATGTAGACACTTGATATTTCAGCTCCAAGTTATGTACCCTGCAGCAACCACATACCTTGACCTTCTTAGAGAACCAGAGCGGGACCTGCGGGGTGAGAACGATCTGTATCTACGAGGAGACATCGACCTGGACCTGCGGTAGGAAGCTGACCTGGACCTGCAAAACAAAGTGAAAACAAACCCATCACTGCAAGATACTTTTCAGAACAGTAACAGGAGAGGAAGGAGGGGTCCACAGAGGAAGGACAGGAAGGAAAACAAAAAGGCAGAGCCCTACCTCCTACCACGGCTGCGACTGCGTGACCGGGAATAGCGTCTTCCTCGGGACCTCGAGCGGGATCTAGACCGGGACCTGGGTTTAGGTTAGAAAATACAGGTATCAGCAAAGAGCTGCAGCAACCAGCACGACTGAGGCCCTGCTGAAGTCAAAACTTTTTTCAGACAACTAAAAAGAGAATTTTAAAATAAAATAAAAAAGAAAATCCAAAAATGAAACCAAAGAAAAAAAACAAAAACACACCACTAGCATCTGTCAGTTGGAAAAATGTCTGGGCCTACTTGTCTTGAGCATTTTTACTACCTAGAAAAATGTTAAAAGCTGAATTACATTGCAGAATTACATTAGAATAGAAAACACTGTAATGCGTATTTAAAATAAACCTTGCAAGTTTGCAGGTCGACCCTCTTTGGCCCAAGGTCTAGCAGATCTAGACGATCTAGAAGTATCTATAGGCGAGCGCTGCATCTAGGTAGGTGTTCTCTTCAATCTAACGACGATCAAACTGACAGCCCAATGAGCCAGGGTGAGTGAGGCTTGATTGACGCAAGAAGATTTTTCTAGGTGGGAATGTGGTCAATCTGGTGTTCCTCTTTCTAAACCGGAGGGGGGCCCCAATTGAAAGCCAAATTTACTGTTACGGCGGTCACCGTCTCAAATTTTCTGCCCTTAAAGAATAAGGTGAAGCTACGTGTAGATGGCTCGAGGGGATCTGGCCTCTTATGCTGATCACCTCAAGGTCTAGGAGGATCTTAAGTGTCGGATTTGCAAGGCGCCTCAGCATGAAATCTTAAGGCTCGTGACATTCTGAATCAAGGCGACTGACTCAAACGAAGAAACCTGAAAGGTTTTGACCAGGTTGATTATTAAGATATTAACATTTTATATGTATTAGCAAAAAAAAAAATTTGTGATATACACCTGTTGACTTACAACAATTAGAGTTAAAACCGGTGTAACATTGTGTTCTTTGCTAACAAGAACTACACAAAAGCGAGCTGGCGAAGCAACGCGGCCGCCCCGGTCCCGCACGTACCTGCTCCTCCTTCGCCGGCTATAGCGGTGGCAGTCATAGGCATAGTGGCCTTTCTCACCACACTCGTAGCATCTGTCGTTGGGGTCGAAGGGGCGCCGGGCGGGGGGCCGGTCGTAGCGGGAGCGCCGCGGCATCCCTGTGGATACTTCCACTCTGACCCTGGAGCCGCATATTATCCTGCAAGACACGGCAGCTATAAGCCAAAGGAACATTTTCTTTTGATAAGCCCAAGTAACGAACATGAAAAATCCACGACAGGTGTAGAGTACGGAGATCGAGCGCTGCGGCCCTCAGAGAGGTTCCAGGCATGCACGTACTTCCCATCGAGGCCAAGCACGGCATCTTCAGCATCCCGGGGGTCCTCGAACTCCACGAAGGCGAACCCCGGCGGGTTCCTGGCGATCCACACGGTTCTCAGCGGCCCGTAGTAGCTGAAGGCTCTCTCCAGCTCGCCTTTGCCGGCGCCCGTGCCCAGGTTGCCCACGTACACCTTGGTCTCTGCGGGGACACGCGCCCGCCATATCAGTGCCGCGCCCGGAGCCAGGCACGCGGCCGCCCCTCCCCCGCCCCCTCTCCGCCGCCATCTTTGACACCGCGTCCATCTTAGGGCGCTCCCGCCGGGCCGGGCCTCGCCGACCCCGCACCGACCCCGGCGGTGCCCCCAGCAGCCCCGGCAGCCCCTGCCCGCCGCCGTCCCTCTCAGCGGCCGCTGAGGAACGAGATCCTTCTCCCACAGCCGGAGGTGTACGAATACCGCCGTCCCCGCCATCTTCCCCTCGCCCCCCTGCCCATAGTAGAAGCCCCCACACGACTCTGAGTCTCCCCAGGCTCCGCGAAGCTCCTACCATATCGCCCGTATCGCGACATCCTCCCGACAACAGCGCGAGCGCGGGTGGGCACGACGCTTATATAGAGGTGGAGCCGCTGCGCCTGCGCGCCGCGCGGGGGGCGGGGCCGGCCCACGGCTGGGCGCGCGCGGGTCTCGCGAGAGTCGGTTCCCGCCCGCGGCCGTGGCGACCCGCGCGCCTGAGGGGCGTGAGGGGCACGGGCCGGGCCCGGCTCCTCCGGGCACGCTCTTCCCCCGGCTCTGAGGGGGAGAGCAACGGGGAGACATTTGTTGCCTTTTACACCCCTGCGCTGAGGGTGAAGGAGCTAACGCCGTGGGCCTTACTGCATGGCCAGGAGTGGCGCCTCCCTTTGGAACAAGGCGTTCCCATATTGCTGCAAATCTCCTGTGACGGCTCACACACCTTGGATCCATGTCAGCCAGCCTTGGGAGTTCAGGGCCCTGGTTTATCCCCTCCTATCTGGCACGCAGCTGGATCTGTTGTGTCTTGGCATCTCCCAAACTTTCCTGGGAGACACGCAAGAATGGATGTGCGGTAGACATTTTAAGGAAAAAATCATCACAAACTTGACAGATTCAAAGTAATTGTAGGTAAATCCCAGCAGAGGTGAGGAGAGCCTTTTAGGAACAAGGGTTAGGCAGACTTCCAGCTGCATTACATCACACCAATATCGCCCAATAAAAACACACTGATACAAATGAGGGCTCTGAATGTTCCTCACTGCATTAACAATCTCAGGAATAATCACATAATGATTCCTACACCATGTGTTGGCCTAAACTAGAAACAGAACATTAAAAAACACAAACTTACTGAATTGGAACAAATTTTCCTTTCACACAACACTAGTTTCCAAGCTCTGCTGCTCTAAAATAACGAACAGTTAAGTAATGGTTTTTAAACCTGCTATTTGCCTGCTAACATTCCCTAATAATTTTACAAACTTGGATATACATTGTAATTTATGTTCTAAACCAGGAGAACAGTAATGGGAAAACAAACAAACAAACAAATAGCCATGAAAGCAACAGAACAAAACAGCTTTCTGAACATTTTTTAAAATGCAGTTTGGGAAGTCCAGGTATTATAATTGTCTTTATTTAAAAAAACATAAAAATCTGGTAAGCAGTTCAAATAAACATGCCTTCAGCTCTAGATAATTAAACTATTTTTAAAGGGAAAACAATAAATGTATTATATACTATCTTCTACAATACTGTTACAAAAATTCTGAACTGACAAACTGATAAATCAGTCTAATACATCAACACCATCCAACAGCTTGCTCCTAATAAAAACAGCGCACAAAAAAACGCTTGTGCTTTGAGTTTACACTTCTTTAGGTACAAAGCCTCTAGACAGAAGTACCCAAAGGCAGCATTGTGCAAACAGTGAGCCCGTTCTAGAGGCAGAGTGGCTCCTGGGCAGGGCCCGGGCGCTGCTGGCCGAGGTAGCCCTGCAGCAGGTCCTGCACGCGCGACAGGATGATCTCATTGGCGCTGCTGCACTGCTCGGGGCCGTACGGGGGCTCGATGGTCAGCACCCCCGCCACACTCAGCGTCCTGCCCTGCTCCCCCTGCTCCCCCACTGGGATGTGGTTTGTCTCCAGCCAGCTCTTCAAGGCCTTCCTCCTCTTCTCCAGCTCCTCCTGGCTGTAGGCTTGCCTTTCCTCAGGCGCAGAGATGCGAGCGAGGCGCTGCTTCATGTCACTGTCCCCTTCCCGCAGGATTTCCACCTCCTGGATGGCGTGGCCCATGATGAATGATATGGACCCTTTCTCGTTCTCTGGGAATGTTGCAAGGACAATGCTGCCAAGGAAAGAAGATTGTGTAAGTTCCTGTTCTTAACTGAAGACTGAGAAGCAGCCTCCAAGGTTATGGAGATAAGAGCTCATTAGCATCAGCCTAACACAGCTATTTGGTCAATATCCAGCACCCAGCATTTTTCTTTGAAAAGCCTGCTGCTATACCCTTAAAATACTAAAAATGTGGAGCTCTGCAGGTCTTGAATTTGTTGATCTTAAATTTGAAACAACTCTAGACCCCATAAAGAACACTAACGTACACTTTGCTTTAAAAAAAAATAAAGACAAGTTTGAAAATCTAAATATTTTTGTCCAGAATTCCCCACACTGCTGAAGAACCTAAAACATTTAAACATTCAGCAACAGTGATTCCTTCATACATACAGCACTTTGAACGCTGAAGGCAACTAGCAACACCAGAACCTTTCCATTAAAAAATAGCAATATTTACTGATCATTGCCAACAGAGTATTTTTTTACAACTCTTGCCAGTTTGTGATATGGAAATACAACAGGAACATATTACAGAAGACTCAGGCTCACATTGTGGAAGCCTAGTCTTTTCCCAAGGGCACTTGCATCCCGGAAGTCCTAAAATGCAAGTAGGAAGGCAGTTAGTTATATTTCTAGGATCTTTCCCTCATATATCAACAAAGAGCATCAGAAACCATTTTCTTCCTCCTGTAGGAAACAAAATTCCATAATTCGATGCCAGCACTTCACTAGCTATTATTGCCACCATTAGTGGAAGTAATGACTTTTTGGGATCTATCCAGTGAGATATGCCTTGATTTCAGCCTGGACCATCACCAGAATCACTCACAGCTGCACACAGCTTTCTCACCAAAATGGTAAGAAACTTCAGGAGCTTATTGGAGCTACTCCAGAGCTGAAACAACAACTAATTCTTCTGAAACTGAATGTTTTCATTTTCAGCCTCCATCTCCTGTTCATGTGGGACAAGCTCACATCCAATATGGTATGAAAGAGCTCTGGCAGCAAGGAGACAAATTTCTGCCCATTCCCTGGCACATTCGGCCTTTCAAACCCTGTTTTCAAGTTACTCACTTGTAATGTGTACCCCAGAGATGTGAGGTACCCCTTTCTGTCCAGTGTCCCTGATTTTCCCTGCTTGCTCTCCACAGAAGCCTCTACATTTCCTGGGTGTCTGGCTGGAGTGGAAAGCAAGACATCAATTCAAGAACTCTGGACAAAGGCTGAGGATATCAACACTTAAAGCACTGAAAACACTCCTGCGCTCTTTGTAAAGCAGAGTTTGGTATACTATTAAAAGCAATCCTTAGCACATGGATTGTTGAGAGGTAATAGTATAGTTTAATATGTAAGTTCTAAATAAGAGTAAGCCATTTGGAATTATAATACTGTGTAATTTAATATGCTGTTCACTTTACTTGCTTAGCATGAGTGGCTGGATTTGCTGAAACCTTAGCTGCAAGCTGTGAACTTTCACCTTGAACACATGCATTCAGCTGGTAAAAGTTGATTTTCTTTGCAATTTTCCTAGAAGCTGGCACAGTGCTGCATTTTGAATTTACAGTGAGAATAACGTTCCTAGCACACTGATATTTTGGTTGTTGCTAAGCAGTGCTTATTCTAAATCAAGGACTTTTTAGTTTGCCATGCTCAGCCAGAGAGGAGGTGCACAGGAAGTACAAACCAGAAGATAAGGAGGCTGCAATCATCAGCAGAAGCTGCAACTTAACAAGATAACATCTGGTTTTGCTCCAAATAAATTTGCTTCAGCCTCGAGATCTTTTCTCCTCCTAAAAATCTTGGATTTAATTAGTTTTACAGAAATAAAAGCTTTGGTACTTACGTGGCAGAAACAGGGTCAACTGTTAAAACCCATCCTTCATATTCATGTTTCTCAACTGCAACAACTTTCACCAATTTGTTCACATACGTTTCCCAATCTAGAGGGCTTTTTCTCTGCCAGTCATTCATATTTCCTACATCCAGGACCTAGAAAACAATGAGATCAATCAGCAGATGCAGTCAATCTTTTCGCTTTGCTCTTCACGTCAGAACTGGGTTTGCCTCTATGTAAAGATTTATCTTAAGCAAAATTTGCCTTCTAAAAAAAAAAAAAAAAAAAAAAAAAGCGCGAAGACATTCACACAAGTTGTTTGCATAAAGCTGCAGTTCTGTAATTCCCCACGGAGCCCACTTGTTTTTAAAGGCACACAGCAAAACCTCTAACCCCTCTGTTCTGTAACCTTACGCTGTCCCGTTGCATTCAACACTCCATCGATTGCTCTGCCTTCTTACAAAACCTTGGAGGTGAAAGTTCAAAGCCTTTCTCCTCATGCCCTGCGCTGGAGCACCAGCAAGCGCTGTTCCACCGTTTCCCCCCGTCCAGCATTCCCTCCCCAGCGGGGCCACAGGGCCATGGGCGGAGCGCGGTTCGGGGAGCACAAAGGGCTGGATGCAGGGAGCTTTGTTCCCCGGGAATGCTTTCCCGGCAGGGACAGCCTGCGCAGCCCATCTCGGCGGAAGCAGGAGCCCGGGCCCCCGCTCTCCATCCCGCTCACAGGCCCTGGTTCCCGCTCCCGCCGAGGGACCCCGGGCGGCACCGCCGCTTCCTGGCGCCGCCGAGCGCCTTCCCCCGGCGCGGGTGACCCGAATGCTGCCACACGGAGTGTCACGGCTAAGAGGGGACACTTAAATGACACTGAGGTTTGCACACACCGGGCCACGCTGCAAACAAGGAGCCGGGGCGTGTGGCAAGGCGATCCCGCTCCCCTCTGGACGCTCCCGCTGCGAGTGGGGCTGCGCCTGCCACATGCCGAGCCGTGCCTCGGCCGCGTGCCTTAATGGAGGCAGATGCACGCTGTGTGCAGCTGCTACGTAAAAATAAGCTATTTTTGCTCCCTGGTTGTCGAGCTGCTTTCAGCGAGCTTTCCCGCGCCGCCGTGCGGGGGAGAGGCTGGATTCCAGCGCCCACTCCCTCGCCGGAGCGGCTCCTTTTCGCAGCGCTTTCCTAGGGATGAACCACACAAGCTGCCAGTCACTAATTCGGGGATTCGTCAGTAATTTGTGAAAGCGAACATGCAACGTTTTTGCGACTGCTGACAAAAAATATAATGGGTATAAAATGAGATAGGCATATTTAGCAGGGTTAAAGAGACAAATTCTTTTTTTTTTTTTCCTTTCATTTTGGGCATATCAATTCAGCCTCTCCACTACTACAAGGATTGTGCATGAATGGCTCGCGCCACTGCATTCAGCTACTGCTCTGTCGCAGCCCGTCCATTAGAAAGCAGGAAGAGCAAATCTAACTGTTTTCACTCTAAGAACAAGCACTGCACTCTAGAGGCGGCTACGCACCAGCTGATGGAGAATCACCTCCAATACTGGATGCGTCCAAGGACTGCTCCCACTCAGGAGATGGGAGGACAGGAAGGCCCTGCTGGCTTTACTTCCACCGGACAGATGGTCACCTGCAGCAGCAGGCCTGGGAGCTCGCTTTCTCAGGGAAAAGATTCTCCGGAATACTCCCACCCTGCCCGCCAATTCCCATTCAGGTCCCAACTCCTATTGAGGAGTCCGCCGCGCGCATGCGCGCCTCCGCGAGGCGCGGAGGAGGCGGGGGAGCGGGGCAGGGGGCAGGCGCGTGCGGCGGCGCGTGCGCGCGGGCGGCGGAGCCGTCGGGATGTCGCGTTACGGCCGCTATGGAGGCGGTGAGAGCTCCGGGGGGCCGCGGGCGGCAGGCGGCTGCGCATGGGGGAGGGCGAGACGGGTCTGGAGGAGAGACGATTACCGCGGAAAGCTGAGCGGCCGGCGGGCGCCGCTGGGGAGGGAAGGAAAGCGGCGCGGCCGCCTCCGCCGTTGTCGCCGCCGCCATTTTGCGTCAGCGACCGTGGGGGAGGGGGCGCGGCCGGGCGCGCGGCGCTCGCGGTGAAGGCGGGAAGCGGCCGCGCGGACAAGATGGCGGCGGCCGGGGGAGGGCGGGGCTGAGCCCACGCCCGCTCCCGGCGCCGCGCTGAGCCCCGCTCCGCTCCCGCAGAGACCAAGGTGTACGTGGGCAACTTGGGCACGGGCGCCGGCAAAGGCGAGCTGGAGAGAGCCTTCAGCTACTACGGGCCGCTGAGAACCGTGTGGATCGCCAGGAACCCGCCGGGGTTCGCCTTCGTGGAGTTCGAGGACCCCCGGGATGCTGAAGATGCCGTCCGCGGACTTGACGGAAAGTACGTGTCCATTTCGCTTTTTCCGAAGCTGCTGAGAGAGAATCGGGGTTTATTTCTCTGGTCCCTGTGCTTTTGTAGTGTTGTCATACAGTGCAGGTTTTTACCCAGAGCCTTCGTGGACTCGTTGCAGGGTGATATGCGGCTCCAGGGTCAGAGTGGAAGTATCCACAGGGATGCCGCGGCGCTCCCGCTACGACCGGCCCCCCGCCCGGCGCCCCTTCGACCCCAACGACAGATGCTACGAGTGTGGTGAGAAAGGCCACTATGCCTATGACTGCCACCGCTATAGCCGGCGAAGGAGGAGCAGGTACGTGCGGGACCGGGGCGGCCGCGTTGCTTCGCCAGCTCGCTTTTGTGTAGTTCTTGTTAGCAAAGAACACAATGTTACACCGGTTTTCTTTAAACTTAAACGCTAGAATAAATGTATAGGTGTATATTACAATTTGTTGCTATTTCTATCAAATGTTAATATCTTAATAATCAACCTGGTCAAAACCTTTCAGGTTTCTTCGTTTGAGTCAGTCGCCTTGATTCAGAATGTCACGAGCCTTAAGATTTCATGCTGAGGCGCCTTGCAAATCCGACACTTAAGATCCTCCTAGACCTTGAGGTGATCAGCATAAGAGGCCAGATCCCCTCGAGCCATCTACACGTAGCTTCACCTTATTCTTTAAGGGCAGAAAATTTGAGACGGTGACCGCCGTAACAGTAAATTTGGCTTTCAATTGGGGCCCCCCTCCGGTTTAGAAAGAGGAACACCAGATTGACCACATTCCCACCTAGAAAAATCTTCTTGCGTCAATCAAGCCTCACTCACCCTGGCTCATTGGGCTGTCAGTTTGATCGTCGTTAGATTGAAGAGAACACCTACCTAGATGCAGCGCTCGCCTATAGATACTTCTAGATCGTCTAGATCTGCTAGACCTTGGGCCAAAGAGGGTCGACCTGCAAACTTGCAAGGTTTATTTTAAATACGCATTACAGTGTTTTCTATTCTAATGTAATTCTGCAATGTAATTCAGCTTTTAACATTTTTCTAGGTAGTAAAAATGCTCAAGACAAGTAGGCCCAGACATTTTTCCAACTGACAGATGCTAGTTCTTTAGTTGTCTGAAAAAAGTTTTGACTTCAGCAGGGCCTCAGTCGTGCTGGTTGCTGCAGCTCTTTGCTGATACCTGTATTTTCTAACCTAAACCCAGGTCCCGGTCTAGATCCCGCTCGAGGTCCCGAGGAAGACGCTATTCCCGGTCACGCAGTCGCAGCCGTGGTAGGAGGTATGTTTGAGTTTGTCTTTTAACTCCTGTTGCCTTCTTTTGCCCTGGAAGAGCTACACTTGACCAACTCTTGGCTTTCTTTGCAGGTCCAGGTCAGCTTCCTATCGTAGGTCCAGGTCGATGTCTCCTCGCAGGTCCAGGTCCGTGTCTCCTCGCCGGTCCCGGTCGGGTTCCTTGAAGAGATCAAGGTAAATCAGTAAATCAGGTGATCAGGTAAACCAGCCTTCTAGTTTTTAAAAGGCTACATGATTTATTTTGTCCTTTTTTACTAATTAGATTCCAAAAGGTATTGGATAGGAGATTTCAAAAGATGCTGACCTCTAGAAGTCAGCATGCTTTCTGATAATCCTGTTGAGTTTTGAGACCTTACCTTGAGACAGTGGCATGTCTCACAATGGATTTCTTTGTGTAAAATGTCCAATGATCATGTAGGTCTGTGATGATGTTGGTTTTAGTTCACATGTAGACATTCGTTTATGTAGTGCTGTAATTGTCATCACTTCTGCTTGAGTTGACTTCCTTTTAATTTATTTCAATTTTTTAATTTCAGGTCTAGATCAAGATCCAGATCTAGATCCAGATCTGTTACATGGCCCCGAAGCAGGTACGTGACTGTACATGCTTGGTAAAAGTTGTTTAAAAGTCTGTTTAGACTCTCTAACAGCTGGAACTTTTTTTCCAGAAAAATACGTCTTTTCTCTCCACTAACTTAGTGGTTTCTAGTTTCAAAAAACAGTGCAGGAGGTTGTTCTTTCTCTTATTCTTTTGCACACTCCTAAAATCTATGTCCTCATAGTCATCAGAAATACTGGTTTGATCAGGTTGCATTAAGATCTACCAAATGTAGAATTAATCTCAAAAGTTTTTTTTGTATAGTACACACAAGACTGTGGATTCTTCCTACTATATTTCAGAGAAGGCAGGATGCCCTTCCAGTAGTGTGTTAATGCCTTCTCTGCAGACAGGCGAGTCTTGAAGGGCTTGCTGGTGTCTCCTGAGTGTTAGAGCTGCAATTCCAGCTCTGTTGAATATCAGTGTCAGTCTGCAGGAGCTGATTTTAATTTGAGATAAACATTTGTCAGAATTACTTTGTACCAATAAACCTGTCACGAGAGTAACAATCAGATCTTAAAGGAACACATTATACTATTTTTTCCTTTAAACTTTACTTGACAGTAAGTTTGTGAACCTTGTCCTTCATGGAGCCTTGTCCTGGCAGCAGGGCTGTCTGGGTGTCCACAACAAGAACAAGAGTTAATGGAAATTCTGCTTGGAATTTGGAATTGTTCATGGCCCAGCCCATCCTTGTGCCTGCTATGCTGATTTTAATGGCTGCTCTTTGAAACAAGGAACAGTCAACCATGAAGAAACACAGGAAAATACAGGATAGCTTCAGCTAAGGAAGCAGGCTCCTGCTAAGGGAGCAGGTGGAAAAGCCCCCAGGTCAAGGTGGCATTTTTTGAGGGTGGACAGCAAGCAGTGATGGGAGTTTAAAGGGAGGAGAAATTAGGAACAGAAACTCACACAAATAGTCCAGAAGCTGTTAAAGAGAGAAGGTTCCCCAAGGCAGTAGAGCAGTGCCTCTGGCTTATCACTGTTCACTGTCAGTGATGAGCAGGAAACAGCTACAGTCAGCAGACTCCCAAAGAGGAAAACATCTTGATTTTAACCACCATTCCTTTCTCTTTTAGCAGCAGGCTGGTTTTCTGCAGAGTAAAAGATACTTGTAGTGACATTTCTAGACTACTGTGTGACACTTTCCACTGTAAGTAGGGATTAAGTGGCTGAGGCATAGGAAATTGCAGATGTACAACTAGACAGAAGGGGCAAAAGAATTGTGCTTATGCAATTGAGAGATTATTTCTTTACAGAAGAATCCAAGGAATGCATTGCTCCCAGAGACAGGCTCTGGGTTCATGAGGGAGATGGACTAAATGGGTACATGACATTTGCTGTTTTGACAGTGTCACAACACACATCTGGAAATTGTTGTGGAAGGCCTTGGATGTGGAATGTAGAACACTGCCTTGGAGGACCTCACAATTTCAGCAAGGTTTTCAGGCAGTACTAGTGTTCCTGTGGTGCAGTGGTATCAAAGGTGGATGTTATCCTCACTTTTTTCATAAGGTTTAAGTTTAAACATTAAAAAAATATTTGAAGCAAGTGGATATAAAAGATAAACTTCACAGAGAAGAGCTGTCTGCAACTGCAGTAGCAGATATTGCTAATAAGTGTAATGAAACCTTCAAGTTTAGATCATGGATTTTTATTAGTTCTGTGAAAATACTGAGCAGGATTTGTGTTGTTCATGTGCTCCTGCCACCTGCATCAGCAAGCACTGGTCATCAGCAAAGTACAAAGCAATATGTGCAGCATCCACGTAAAAAGATTTCTTTGGAAACTGAACAGGCAAAACCCTGGAAACTTGCAGGATTCTGTGTATTCAGCAAGACAGCACTCAAACACTAAGTGTGAATGCTGCAGTTCCAAACGTGGGAACCTGCATGCTCTCAGTTTCCCTGCTGAGCTGTGCTTTTTCTTATTGCAGGTCTAGGTCTCATGGCAGATCAAAGTCTGGCTCGCCGGCTAAGAGGTGAGCACACATACACAGAGCATCTCAAATTTCAGTTTGAATGATGAACAGAGCCTAGTCCTTTAGGAAAATATCCCCCCAAACATGAGTCCCCAGCTAATCTCTTTGTGATATGACAGAAATTATAACAATTCCCTTTGGAGCTCTTTGGAATGTGTTCCTTACCTGTCTCGGTTTTCATTTACTCTTCATAGTTTCCAACATGGAACTAATTTTTTGTGCCTTTGTGCTCAGTTCTGTTAAATTTTTCTGTTCATCAGAATAAAGAGCTTGAGCTTTGTTAAAAACACACATCTGATGATGTTGCTTTTGTCAAAGCCTCACCTTAGTACCACCCCTTGTTTTTCTGTTTGTCTGCTGAATAAAGTTGCTTAAAATACATTTCCACACTAAATGAATGGAGAATCCCTGTCAGAGAAAAACTTGATCTGAAAACTACCATTGGAAACACCTTCTGGCTAGACCCTTGTAATTTACTTTCTGATAGGTTAGGGTTTTTTAAATTTCAAAGTTGCATTTGACATATAAGCTGCATTGATGCTGTTCTGTTTTGACAGCCGGTCGAAGTCCCGGTCACCATCTCCAAAGAGAAGGTAGGTTGGTCTCCTGCTAATAGCATAGACCCAGTAGAGCTGGCATTTTAGTATCTGCAGTGCTCTCTGCTGAGGAGCTTGACTGCTGCTTGTAGGAAAATACTGGAAAGGTATTTGGCTGAGATCTCTTTCATAGCAATGATGTTGTGGCTGTGGCTTTCTATATGGTAATACATATATGTGGTGATAAATTCTCAAGGTTATGTAGCAGTGTCTTGTCTTTGTCTGCTCCCCTTTTGGTTCACTGACAGTTTTATTGCATGGAGACTGGTGAGCTGAAAGCATTAAATAAATGTAGGAAATGAGCTTTCAGTCTCATTAAAAGCTACATTGACATTGGGGAAGGTAGAGGGGAGTAACCTGGCACAGCAGGAATGGAAATGGAAAATCAAGCCTGTTATGTTCACTGCTGTTAGATTATTTTCTTCTTTTCCAGTAAGTCAGTAAATAGTTTTCTCTCTTTGTGTTGCACAGAGTAATGTGTAGAATATGTGGTGACAGAATCAGCAGCATTTTTCCCTAATTAGAATTCTTTAATAGTTCATTTTTACAGCTTTAGTGTCAAACAGTCACAAGGGCATGAAAAAGTCCTCATAAATGCAGAGTGATCTTGATGATAGGTTTTGACAAGCTGCTGTATCAGAACAGTGAAGAAATATCTTACCCCTTTGGAGACCACTATAAGTAATATCCTCTAGATGGCCTTACAGTGATCTCATTTTAAAAATAACAGTAAAGAAGAAAAGTGTTATCTCCAGATCATCAACTCATTTGCTTTTGTCAATAGTGATTGGTTATTTTATTTTAAAAGAATGCTTAAAGGGAACCAGAGTCTGGGTATATTCCTGTTGCTTTTTCCTGTATTTGTGATTCCCAACAGCTACTGAAAAGTTAATTGTGGATTCTTTTCCTTTCAGTCGTTCACCATCAGGAAGCCCTCAACGAAGTGCAAGTCCTGAAAGAATGGATTAAAGTTATGAAGTTAATCTTTTAGGAAGAAAGTTATTTTGCTTACATTATTATAAGGGATTTTGTGGTGTCTTTGTAAATGTAAGAATGTAGATAGAAGAGTATATCAACTAAAATTTGGCATGATCTGGATCTTCAGAGTTAGTCACACCAATAGACTAGCACAGGTCTCTTTCTATTGTTTGAATTAACTTCATGTGATATGAAAATATGGGACTTTTTTATTGGCACATTGAAATAAAACGTGTATTTTTAACTAAAACTCCTCTGTAGTAACCCTGCTGCTTCTGTTAACGTTTGGATAATTTTAGTTGTGTGCCATGTAATGTGGATGAAAAATGTCTAAAATGGGAATCACTGATCCCAGCTGGTGTCTTAAGGTAGTCACTTTTCACTTTTCTAATGTTGAATGGTCTTTGGTGAAAGGATCAGTTCCTGCTTTCCTTGAAATGGAATTTTAAATCCATCTCTGTCTGCAAATGGATAAAAATTTGCATATGCTTTTTTCATTCCTTGATATTTAGTAGACATTCATTTTTCTGCCTGATCTGCTTATTCTGCAGAGCTCATTCTCTGATATTTGACTGTTGATGCTCCAAAAATGTAAGGATAAACTTTCCTCCAAAACACATTTTTTAAGCAAATAACATCTGCAGAAACCTCTAAAGGTAATAGAAATCATTAATAACTTGGCAATTGCTACTTTCACTTGTTGCATTTTTTAGTTCCTTAGGCTATTGATATAAAGAAAACTTTTTAAAATATCTCAAGGTGTGTTTTCCTTCTTTGAGGGAAGATCCTTAAAATGAAAGATTCTCAGTTGCCCTCGGGAGTTCTAACCTGCTTGACAGAAACTGGTATGGTTGTAAAGCAGCCCATATCCTGGAGATAGCTTTGTTGAATGTTGCCAGTTTCTTAGCAAATACACAACCTACAGGAGTCATTATTTGTGTATAGGTGTGTCAAATTGTCTTCATTCTGTATGAAGGTATTGCATGACAAAGCACTTCAACACTGATCACAGCAAGGGACTGGCAACAATGTTGGACTGTGAACAAAAAACTGCTAGGCAGAGGGGAGGAAAGCATCTTTTCTTTTTGCTGGGATTGGCTGTCTAGCAGAAATAAAGGCCAGTTTTAGCAGCAAGTAAGCACTGAAATGGAAAGCCAGGCCTGTTTGGGCTTCCAGTGAAATATTGGCAGTTTGCTTCCACTGTGTAAACCACTGCAGAACAGCTTAAATAAAGTTACAAGATGAACTTTGTTACACCTGGGCTAACTCATCGATTTCAAGAAACAGATTTCAGATTTCAGTTCATAATGACTGCATGGAGCTTTTCCAGTGGATGAGTCAACAGTCCAGATCCTGAAAGTGCTGTTCTGCTGCAGCATCCTTTGGCCTTTATGCCTGGATCCTTGCTGGGGCTCACCGTGGCCATTGGTGCTCCAGGTGGATTCTGGCCACAAAATCCTGCTGCTGCCACACTGGGAGAGCAGGGCTGACACAAATGTTACCCTACAGTGATTGACCCCAAATGCCTGAAGCCTGTGATTTGTGTTTGGAATATTTTACTGGTTGTGCATTGTGAACCTGGTGAGAGGCACTCGTACGCCACTGCTCTGGAATTTCATCACCTTTTCTTTTCTGTACTCCCAAGGCAAACCTGCTCCACAATAAACCTGCAGACTGACAAGACAGCTCTACTGGTACCTGTTTTTCAGTACCCAGAGATACTGGAAGACTGAGCAGAAGAGCCCAGGGTTTTTCTTAAGGGGGCTGGGGTTCCTCTAAACCCAGACATGAGAACCTGAGCAAGGAGCAGGGCTGTGCTGGTGCAGACAGCCACTCCAAGGGACAACTAGCACTTGTAAGGGGCAGAGGGGGAGCAGTCACAGAGGTGGCTTCTGTGCAGCTGCGCTGTCCAAAATTGATCTCTGGCCTGACTTTGGTAGGATTTCACCACAAATTCCATAGAGTGTTTGTGAGCAGTTGGAAAAGATCCCCTGACCACTACTGTGCACACCAGAAGAGTAGCAGGGCACTTCTTTCAGTGTCAGGGTGGCAGAACTGACTGTGACAGGGCTGCTACATTTGCATGCCCAATGGCCAGGCAATTCCAGTGAGATCAAGGGCATTCCTGCATCTCTGCAGCTGAGGAAGCATGGTGAGGTGCTACAGGCATGGCAGAAGGTGGGACACAGTGCCTGATGCAAGGACTGTCTGTCTACCTGTTTCCCTGGGGAGTGGGCTCTCAGCTCCCTAATAGGATGGTGCTGTCGTCCCCTGGCTTGTGCCAATTTTTCTGAAGCCTCAGAAACATGGATGTTTTCATCAGAGAGTTCCTTGAATATAGGGTTTTGAAGATTTCACGTGGAAACACAGTGTTAGGATGATGGGTTTTCTCCTGCAGTTGTATATTCAGGACTAAACTGGTGTGCCCATTTCACTTCAGCAACCAAGGCAGAACATAGGAGTTTATCCAGAGCAGCCAGGTGGGATAATCCCAGCACACCATCCCCCTCAAAGCTATCCTGCATGAGCACTGCACACCACTTAGAGAGAGCACTTTGATGAAAATAGCAGATGTTGTAACAAACAATCACAACTGCATCAGCTTTCCCACATGCTCCACATGTATATTATCAGATACTCCCTGCTGTAGTTGGAGCTGTGGCATGCAATGTGCCTGGCATTTTTACTCCAAAACAAAATCCAATGCCCACGGTGAGAGGCTGGACAGAGTGTGAGAGCTTTGCACAGACCAGACAGCAACAAAGGTGGTGACAGGAGTCAAAGCCAGCAGAAACCACAGGTGAAAACGACAGAGGAAAAATGCTCCCAGATCAGATGCATCACCCAGGGTAGTTGGAAAGCTCTGTTTGGCACCTGGCAGGATTTCTGGCTCAGCTGCTGGAGGCACTTACCCCTCTCAGTGGTGGGAGTCAGCAGCCCTTCTCCTCAAGCAGTGTTGAACACGAGCCACGTAGTGTGGTTGTATTCCTCACCCGGATGGAGCAGGACATTGGGGAAGTGGGGCTGGAGAGAGGCAGCAGCACATCAGTGACTGAGTGCATTCCATGGGACCAGAAAGCCTGGCTACAACCCTTTGTTCTTCCCAAGGCAGATTCCCACAGCTCCCCCCAGCCATTTCCAGCAGCAGTGTGTAACACCCATCGGGCTAAGTGGGTGAGTCCAATTGCTGGTTGAATTCAGGCCACGAGGAATGATTCAGATAGAAGAGGATGTGGCAAGGCCCCAGAGGGGTCATCTGCTCTAGACCCCACACCTTTGGGAAGCTGGGATGCACAGGACAGTCCCTGCTGCGCTGACTGACCCTAAAGCCACTGTGGCCTGCCTTTCCTCTGGTGTCTGCAGTGTCCCCTTGACAAGCAGACTCTGTTCCTACATTTCGTGTTCCAGAGACATGGAGGGTGATGGGGATATATCCCCTTCCACAGGAGCCAAGTAACCCGTGGGGGGAGAAAGGACAGCTCACCTTGTTAACAGCATCAGGCCAGTTCTGGGTTTCCAGGCAGAAAGCCGAGTGCTTGGGGTACGTGGCAGCGCCTTTGCCCTTCAGGGAGCCATCCAGGTTGTTCCCGGTGTAAAACTGAATGCCAGGCTGAGTGGTGTGAACCTCCATGGTCCTGCCGCTGGGCGGGTGGAAAACCCTGCGGAGACGCCAGGGGAGGATGACGTGGGAGTGGCTGGATGGGCACTCCCTGGCTCCAGGGGTGGGGACCCTGCCCGGATCCCAGCTTACCTGGCCACGAGGCGTCGGTCTTGCCCCTGATGCAGGCAGAAGTTGTGGTCGAAGCCATCCAGATGAAACTTCTGCAAGTGTTTGCCCAGCTCCACAGGCTGCCGGAGATCGAATCCAGTGCCCTGCACGGCAGCCACCTCCCCTAAGCAAGGAGAACAGCAGGCTCAGCCACTCACCCACCTGCCAGCAAGCCCTACTTTGTCCCCCAGCACAGCTCCTGGGGACACTGTTGTTCTTACCAGGGGCAATGCACAGACAGGGAGCAATAAAATGTACAGAATTTCTATATGTACAAAACCAGTACTTTCTACATAGTCCTTGTTAAGACCTGCTACGGGCATACAGCGTCCTCTGATAAAGCAGCACCAATAACCCCAGGACATAGTAAACACAGTGCAAAACAGTCACCCCAACCCAAAGGTGAGGGGTTTTGCATGGAGGGCAGAATGAACACCTTGGAAAAAAAAGAAACAGTTCCAATTCAGGTACTTACATAAAATACAGCAAGGATTGCACACAAGGGGTCTGTATTTAACAATTGCACAAATCTTATCTTCACCTTAGACCCCAGGTCTAAGGCTACCCACACAAGAAGGAACTGCGAAAGGCAGGGGTAGCAAGCTAGCCACAACTAAGATGTGAAACAGCTCCACGGTGAAAGCAGCAGGGAGAAGCAGGGCACAGGGTGGGGTATGGCCATAAGCTCTTCCCCTATTTGTGCACAAGCATGACACACCAAGCTGAGCAGAAGCCACCTGGACCAGAGAATTCACTCCTCCAGGTGCCATGGGGAGCTTGTCTCCTGGATGGACTCACGTAACAGCTTCACATTCCACATGTCCATTTCCTGCTACTCCTGCCTGCTCCCTGGGGCTGGTGATGGATTCGGTTACCAGCACCTGACTTTGTCCACCCTGCTCAGATGCAGTGGGACTGCACCCAAAGGTGAGGGCCCCACTGTGCCTGGGGTCCCATGGGTGCTGGTGTGTCCCCTTTGCAAGGCAGTGCTGCTGCCCACACCGACCAACATTGCTCAGAAACGTCACTTCCACCTGGTGCTGCACCACCTACCAGTAGGGATCTTGGTGTTGTCCACAGGCAGGTAGGAATCTGCTTCAATGGAGAACTCGTGGTCATAGACATCCCTGGAGCCCTGCAGGAGGATGGGAAATGCTGGGATTCCTGCTGCAGCTGCTGTTCAAGCAGCCCTAAGCACAGCTGTGAGGTGACAGTTCACAGCGGTGCCCCAGCTGATCAGGTAATGCCTGGAGCACCTCCTGGCCCTCATTCCACCTTGACCTTGGGCACAGGACAAAGTTACTGGCACAGGCAAAAACATCCATGAACCCTAGGAGCTGTAAATCCCGTGGAGATAAGACGATCAATCTGTACTTGTACCTCACTGAGCATTATCACCCTGTAGACTGACTAGCCAAAACATGCTGGGTACTGAGCACACAACAGCAGGGAGAAGGGGAAGAAAGCAAGCAAGGAGAAATGCAACCCATCCTCCTGTCTCATCTACACTGCAGCAGGAGTTTGCTCCTCCTCCTCTTCCACAGCCTCAGGAATGCTGGCAGGGAACCTGCTGGGCTGGAAGGCTCAAAGCTGAGCCTTCAGGCCACTATCTAATCTGAGCAGCAATTTTGTGCCCAAGGGTCTCCTGTTCCTCTGGAACACTCCTGAGTTGCACACTGCAGGCGTTGATATTACTGCACCACTGGGAGCACCAGCAGAGGGTACACCAACAGCTGCACAGCCATTCTCAGAGCACAACTACTGATCAGAGGGGCTGGGCTGTCTCTCACAAACACTTTTAAAGGCCTTTGTCTCACATCCAAGTGTGACTGTACTGTATTATCCTATTGCTCTGCCCCGACACACTTTATTTCTCAGATCCTTTTCCTCCAAGCCCAGTTATAAACTGTGAAATTAAAACACACCTGCAATTCACTGTCCATGTGGTTGACAAAACCCTGTATGGGTGTGTGGGAGCCCTCTGCATCCTGCTGCTGCAATCTTGCTAGTCTGCAATCCTGTCAATCTCACATGCTCTTTCTACCATTCAATCTCACATTCCTCTTTCTTCTGCCCATTTTGATCAGGGTACTTTTGTGCTGCCACTCCAGGCCCTGATCTCAACTGCGCCACCCTCTCAGAAATGCCAACAGAATACAGCTTAGAAACAGCCACCACTGGGGCATGCCAGCTCTGCACCTCCTCTGTAATATTCCCAAGGGACCAGGAGAGAGCAAAACTCCCCAGTTACACAGAAAAGGAGAACCAACATGCTCAGCTGGATGCTGTGCTCAAGAAGCACTGAGACGACATGATCTCAGCTGAGATCCACATGATTCAATCCTGTTCTTGCATGCAGCACATGGTGCACAGAGACAGCCTCCATTGCTGTACCCCCAAAGCCATGATGTGTCCCCAGCCCAGCAGGGTGGTCCCAGTGATCATCCCATGGGTCCCCAGGCTTTCTCCCCCTGCACAGTGTGTCTCCACAGGGCCTATCTCCCCACACTTACCTGCCCTGCCAGGTTGAAGTAGGAGTGGTTTGTCAGGCTGATGGGGGTTGTCTTGCTGCTCTGGGCCAGGTAGTTGATGGCCAGCTCCCTGCCACTGAGGGTGTAGGTCACCCAGACCTTCAGGTCACCAGGGTAGCCCTCCTCGCCGTCAGGGCTGAGCCGGAAGAAGCGGACGCCATTCGGGAGCACCTGGGGGCTCCAGAGAACCTGCACGGAGCACGGCCTCAGTGGGACAGGAATAGGAACACTGCCCTTCCTTCCTGTCCCAGGCTGGGCTGGAAACAGGGACAGAAGGCATAAAAGGGATATGGCACCAAAACAAAGGCTGTTCCAATCACCTTTCCAAAGAAAACACGAGCACCAGCCTGCTCTTGGTCAGCCAGGACCAGCAGCAGGGAACGAGCTTTCCATTGAGCAGCCAAACAAATGAGGCAATTTGGTAACGAGGCAGGTCTGACAGGGGATCTGCTCCAGCCTGTGTTATGCCATGCCTGAGAATCCACATGTTTGATTTTTGCCCTACAGCTGGACTTATCCCCTTTTCTATGGATCTTCTCATGAGCAACACCACTTCCACAAGCTGCCCTCCTTCCCTCTGCTCACCAGGCCCTGGCTTGTAGGGCAGTGTAAGAATACACTGGGAGCTCCTGCCCAGGGGCTGGGGTTGGGTTAAATGGTACCAGATGTGCTGTCAGATACATCGAGAGAGCTCTTCAGTTCTTGTCCCTGCCAGAGGACCAGCACCAGTGCTCAGCTTGCAGCCAAACATGCTGGCAAGAGAAGCAAGCCAGCACACTGTACACAGCTGCCTAGACAGGCTGTTTGGCCCTGACCACGGGCCTCACGCTGAGAGGGTGAATGTGCAACAAGAGGCTCTCTGGAGCTTCACATTTCCCAAAGGAATAGTTATTGTCTAATCAAAGTGGACAGATTTCGGAACAGGGGTCAGATAACGCTGTTGAGTTGATCCCTCTCTTGTCCTACACAGAGATCACCAACATGGGGCATGGTCAAAAGCATTTTCACCAAACACAGAACCTGAGAGCACCAAATGTACCTGGCTGCAGAGTGGGCCCTCCTGCACAGTGTGCAGTCTGACTGCAGGTCCCATTGCTGTAAGGATGCTGCAGTTTTTAAAATAAGAGTTTCTATTTAAGTTCTTTGAAAAAAAAAGTTATTAAAGTCCAGGAAGCATACAGGTATCACTATTTTTTTTCTTTTTAAGATAAGAGAGTTATTTTCTGAAGTCCTCCAGCAGTGTGGTCACATACTGCTGCCCTGTAAGTGCAGCTGCCAGCTGCTCTCAGCAGACCACACGCTGACCACAGCACTGATGTCTGCAAGATCAGGAAAAGCTCAGAAAATGACCAAGATAATTACAGCCAAATGGCAGTGTGTGTTTTTTGTTAGGGCTGACCAGTTAGGGCTCAGCATCACTGAACAGTAATTGTTTCCTGGCTGGAGAAAGTCTTGGGCAGGTGTCCAAGTGGGCCCTATGGGTCAGAGGACACAAAGCTTTGGCTAGGAGATGTCCCTCCCTTGTCCCCAGCAAGATGGTGAGACTTTAGCAAGCAAGGTGAAGAAGCAGAAGAAGAGACCACATCCCCTACCTGCAGAAGACAGCCTTAAAGTGCTGTCACAAAGAAATGCATGTTTTCAGTCCCAGATCACAGGTGTCAGGGTGTATAAAGAAACTTTAAACCAATCAAATAGTTCTCTTTGGGGGTACAGCCAAGTCACCCCCAGTACTCCCTATTTTCTAAGGCTGCTGAGGAGCATTTTATCTCAACCCAATGCCAGTTCACACTGTGACTTTTTTTCCAGGCACCCTGGCTTTTGTCCCATCACCCTGGATTCCTTTCACAAAAAAACCCATTAACCCCACAAAGCAGCTGCACCAGCATATTTATGTATTCTTTAGGGGAAATGGAGGATTAGCTACTTGCTTTACAAATGCACTTGATCCAACAAAGCCCAAGGCTTCAGGAAAACAGAGATTTCTGAGTTTGCTCTGCAACCAAACAGGGTTATCAACAAGGCTTTCAAGAGAAGAGATTCTCTACTGCTCTGTACCTGTAACCTGTACCACAAATATCTGACTTGAGCAGCAGCTCTTGGGAGGAGAGAGTAAAGGTTGAATGCCCTGGGGCCAAGGAAAGGTTGTTTCATCTCAGGAGGTCATAGGCGAGGGCTGGGAAGGAGAGACAGTGATCCTGGATCCTGGGGCATTTTGCAGGCCTGAACTAATCCCTCACTGCTGTGAGTCAGAGTGAGAGCCTGGAGGATGCTGTCACAGGATGAAAGCAGCACAGAAAGGGGCAATACAAAGACTGAACCTGCAGCACCACTCTGCTCTTCCCTTACTTGGGAGTGCTGTAACAGGCAAGCAGCAATGACAAGTTTCTGCAAAGTCCTTCTGACTCTGAGAAGAGCTATGGGCAGGTAACATCTGTGAAACTGCAGGTGGAAATCAGTCTGCATGGACAGACCATTATTCCCCAGGAAACTTCCTTTGGACACTGGCACAACTCCATGACACATTCCAAGATAGTGCAGCTGGTGCCTGGGAAGCCTTCACTGCTTCTGAGGATGGGTCCTCACTGCCACGTCCCAGCCCAGGCTTGGCAGAAGCAGTACCTTGCCCAGAACAGCCCTGTCAGAACTGAGCTCATGAGGCTCAGAGCTGCAGTCACACAGAGGAAGCACAGCAACCCTCTGCTCGGCATCCAAGGATGACATGTCAGCCCTGCAAACTCAGGCAAAGACCAGCCAACCCAGCAGCTCACAGGATCTGTCCCACTTCCCCCTGTTTCTGCACTCACAGCACTTTCTGAGCTGATTCAACTCAGTAACCACCAGAAAATGCTACAGGGTTCAGGGGTGTAGACATCACACACTTTTCCCACAACCCCACAGGCTGTAAGCTGGCAGGACACTGGGATTTTCACCTTGTCAAATCCCTTGGCTCCTCCATGCAGGCTGTTGGGCCCATTGTTGATGAACAGCTGATAGTCCTTCCTGTCCAGGCTGAACCTCCCGTTCGCAATCCTGTTGGCAACGCGGCCCACAACAGCACCAAAGAACGGGTGCTTCCTTGTGTACCCTGGCCAGAGAAACAGCACACGGTTAAACAGAACCCTTGGGACAGTATGGGCAGTCTCCAGGAGAGCTTATGAACTCAGAGGTGTCTTTCTGTTTCCCTCCAGTCCCAGTGTTTCACAGGATGCACAGCTCGATAGTCGTGCGCATCTTTGATTAACAAAGCCTGATGGGATCTTGTATTCTTTGCAGATTCAAAGAAAAGGCCTCTGTCATTGCCAGTCCAGGAATGATTCAGAGTTGCCCCAACAGAGTGGCACACTGACACCAGTATCCCTGCTCCACATCCACCATACAGCCCAGGAGAGGCAGCAGGATGTCTGTCTCTTCAGCCCATGATTTGGGGGGAGAAGGGGACTTTACAGGTAGGTCACACAGTGTGGCAATAAACCAGCTAAATTGCCTGATTGTGGGTTTTAATTTTTTTTCCCCCAAGCAACATATTAAGACCCACCTTCTAAAGTGTCAAATCCTAGGACAATATCTGAAAACTTCCCATCCCTGTCTTTTGTTTCCAGATTGGTGATGATGCACCCAAAAGACAGGATCTCCACTCTCACGCTGTCCGACTGTAAGACGAACTTCTCCACCTCTCCTTCTCCCTGCTCCGGGGGCATCCGCCCGAAAGCCTCTCTCCGCACCGTCGTCATCGCTGTCTAAAACCCGGCCACCGGCACCTCTGGCGGGAGCCGCAGCTCTGCCTGGGAAGGACGCTCAGGACGAGGAAGCAATGGCGGCGGGATCGGAGCGCTCCCAGCTACAAAGGGCAGCCAAAACAACCTTCGGCCGCCTCCCGAGCGGGGCGGAGCCGCGCCGTGCCCGGCGGAGCGGAGCTCCGGGATCCCGGGTCTGTCAGCGAGGGGCAGCAGCCTCCGGGAGCTGGCCGGGGACAGCGGGAAGGATGCCGGGGACAGCGGGAAGGATGCCGAGGACAGCAGGAAGGATGCCGGGGGCAGCGGGAAGGATGCTGAAGGCAGCGGGAAGGATGCCGAGGATAGCGGGAGGGATACTGAGGGCAGCGGGAAGGATGCCGGGGTAGTGGGAAAGATGCGAGGGGACGATGCGAGGCTGCGGGCGCTGCCGGGCCGGGCAGCGCAGCCGCCACCTCGCAGGTTCGGGGTACGAAGCATCGCCGCCAGCAGTTCCCGCCGCCCACCTCCATCACACAGACACGACTTTCACGGCCCATGCAAAGCGTGGCATGACAGAATGATGTTTTCTCCCCTTGTGCCCTCCATTAGCCCCTCCGCAAGGGGCACAAGGCAGCGCCTGCTGATGGTGCTGTAAATCAGGCTCACGGCAGGCTGGCCGCGGTGCTGTTATTATCAAAGCTGTGGCTCTGACCCAGACTCCATTAAAAAGCAGAATCTTTTGAAATACCGACTTCTGCCTGTCTTTGCAGGTATTTCAGTCTGTGGGAAAAACCCTGGCAGCATTTAAGTAATGTATGTGCACATTTTTGACCTCTCTTGGGAAGGCTCAAGTGCAAGGCACAGGAGAACCTCACTACAATTTGATATGATTGTATTTCTATCAGGGCCCATTTTTAAAATTTGTTCAAAGAACCAACAACTCCCACCATAAAACCTCAATCAGTCAACCAGAGGTTGCTAAATATTAATTTCCAACACAGCCATCATCTTTTGACAAGACCAAATACAAATTCCAAGCCAACACAGAAACAAAACCTCCCACCTGGGGGTGGGCAGAGATGGTTTGGAAATCTGCATTTCTTTGTTAGTGATGGCAGTTCACATGTTTCCTTCTGGACCTTCACAACCTGTGCTATCTATCCAAAAACAACATTTGAATCAAACTTACCTTTTTTCTGCTCATCAATATCACCTCCCATATGAGACAAGATGGGGTGCAGCCCAAATTTTGGAGCAAGGAGGCTCGTAATGGATGGATGGATGGATGGATGGATGGATGGATGGATGGATGGATGGATGGACGGATGAGAGGTCAGTCTCATTTATAACTGATTCATGGAGTGTTTACATTTGCAGAGCATTCCCAGAAGTTCTCTCCTTAGCAGCTCAGCTCCCTCAACATCTCTCTCTTAATATACTTCTCCAGACAAAGGAAACATTTCTGCTCTGCAAAGACAATATTTCATTAAGCTATGGGGTTTTTAACACAAGAGAAGCTGCCATTTTGATTTACTTCTCTGATTCACAATAGAGAAGGTCCAGGTCCGACTCTTTGTCTGAGGTAACATCATGAATTCTGATTTTCTCACCTCCCTTCACAGATGCAAGACCACTCGAGCCCCAGTGGCCAGAAGGCTGTGTGGTTGCAAAAACAATAACAGAGATAAATGTGTTTGTGAACCAGCCACATAATTTTCAAGCCAGCAGATAAACTAGAAAAGAGATCAGCTTGCACAAGCCATAATCCTGCAGGGAACAGTAAAGAGCAATGTCAGCTTCAGGATCTGAGCAAGGTATTCCAAGAGTCCTGCTTCATGACTTTGAGGATGTCTCATGCCTCACGTCTGCATGCATCCTGCCCCTCTGCTGCTGGTGTATGGGGAGGTGGGCAAGGGGGAGAGCGGGATGCAAGGGAGAGCGGGATGCAAGCAAATCATATTCAACATGTCACGACACTGGATCTTCTTTTTAGTCATTCTTATGTTTAAGAAAGTGGGGTTTTGGGGCCTTGTTCACTGTGGCACTGAGTTTTGCTTAGATTGATGGTCAAATGCAAGCTACTTTAATTTTCTCATCTTTCTTTCCAGAAGAAAACTGCAGCAGTGGGGGTGAGCACAACTGGCATTGGCAGCAGGGCACTTCCACAGACAGGGAGTGCTCAGAAGAGCTTGTTACTCATCTCTGAGACTTTGGTTTCACTTCTATGCCTTGCAGCTCTGCACAACAGCTGGGCAGTGCAACAGCTCTCTAGACAAGACATTTCTGTTCAGTACAAAAGGCAAACTAGAAATCAGTCTGTGAGTGGTCCTGTCTTTCTCCCACCACAAAGTTGGTAAAAAGGCACACTGTGAAAAATAATTTTTTTTGTTGGTGGTTTTTTTTTTAATTTTGTTTTGTTTGTTTTGTTTTTCCTTTTGTTTTTTGAGAGGGAGCCATTTGACATACAGTCAACACCTATGACAAAATAAAGTTGTTATGAGAAAAATTACAGAGGAGAATTTATTTCCCTGGGATCAGAAGCTCAGAAATTCCAAGTGAGAGGAATGTTTGATTTGTCTTTACAAACGAGCTGTCAATCTGCTGATAGATAAGATTAGCACTGAGAGATAAAAGAAAGAATGGGATGCATTCCACTGATGAATGAAAAAAGATATTTGCCTTTACAAACAAACTGTAGGTTTGCTGATAAATGAAACTGGATATTGAAAGATTAAAGAAGCAATGGGAAAAAACTATGAATTCTATTAGAGTTAAAAATTAAAAGGGAGGGTTATACATTAGAGGGGGATCTCAGGTATCAGGTGTTCCAGGAAGTCTGTACCTCTCAAGTACCTCAGCCAGTGGGGAAAGACAGAGGGAAACACAGCCGGGAAATGAGGATAAAAAGGAGGCTGAGTCCTCCAAAAATTTGAGATATCTCAGGGGAATGCCCCACGGTCTCTCCCTTTATTCCAATAAAGCAAAAAGACTCATCTGTCTCCTTTTTGGACATAAACCTCTGGTGTTCGTGGATTAATTTTCCTAACACAAGTGCCTGCAGGGCAGCTACTATTTTGCACCAAAGTAAAGCATTGGATTTTTTACATGCTTGTGCTATTTTTGTAGGAATACTTTATTTTGTCATTATATTTTCCAAAATACTTCACTTTTTCCCCCCTCTGACAGTTTTCTTTAATCCAAAATACAGTAACTTTGCTTAAAAGGCTACAGTCAACCCAAAGTCTGTCTCTATGAGAAGATCTTTTTTTATTTGGTCATAAGGCACTTCTGTAATAAATTGCATCATTACATTTCCTTCCTTCATTTTGTCTTTATGTTAAATCCAGCTATAATTTTCAGGTTTTTTCTGGACACAGAGCAAAGCTTGAGGACTCAACTGATTAAGAAATTAATTTTAAAGGGAAATTCAGGTTTCTGAAGGGATGTGCTATGCTCACTTATAAGATCCAACTCTGTTCTGAGTTACCCAGACCCATAACCTCCATTTTCATCACAGCTGCCTTCTGCAATGGAGAAAGAGAGTGATGTTAATGCTGCTCACCATCCTTGAGACAGGTGACATGTGTGTGTCCTGTGGGGAAACTTTGGACAATACTCCTGTACCAGGTTGGTTGGACCAGATCTCTTGTTTTGGGGAACCCAGGGTGTTTGTCTCGGCAGCTTTGCAGTCAGAGGCCAGGAGCTCTTAAGCTGTTATCACACCACAGGCATTTTGATTTGAACGGGACAGGGATACTCCAAATGCTGTGATACTTAAGCAATGGCCAATGGTTACAGTTTGCTGTTGCTCAAGAAACTTTCTCGTTCAGCAGCAGCAGCAGCAATGTGCCCAGCACTGCAGATGGAGATGTGGTCTGTGGGGGCTGGTTACTGCACAGACACAGAAGAGAATGCAGACATTGCTTCTTACACCCTCCAGCATTACAAGGCTGTAATTAAATCCCTGTTTCCAACACTCTCTGTATAAGCCTGAGGAGATGAGCTGGCACGTGAAACCTGCAGGGAGTTGGAATCAGCCCACAGAACAAAAGCAGAGACATTCCCCCACCATTTTATTGTCAGTTTATTGAATGTATCTTCAGCTCTGCAGGGAACTTCCTGGCACATAGGCTTAAAATGGAGCCTCTGCTTTTTTTCTTTTTTTTTTTTTTTTCCTTCATGTCTTCAGGGGCAAATATACTGAGCCATTGATTAGGTTATTTTGGGATCGTGGCACGGCACAATTGTTTGCTGTTATTCTGGCAGTCATTTCTCAGAAGCCTGTTACGTACATTTTACAGAGCTCTCGAAAACACAGAGCTACCCGAGAACACTTTACACAGCACGTTTCTGATGTGCCTTTGTGTGCAAAGTTGTTATGCTGCTTTTGGCAGCAGCCAAAGAGCCATTCGCATGTGTTGGTTGCTATAGTAATTACTTTTCTTGGGAACTAAAATAATAGCTTACAGCTCCTGCAGCTCGCTGCCGTGTAGGCTGCCTTGAACCAGAGACACTTCCATTTTGTTTTGGAGGGGGCTGGGGACTCTCAAGTATGCTGAGAGACAGACTTTCCTCTCTATGCTTGTGCAGCTAATTTTGAATTTAACCTTTGCAGAAGATATGCCATAGGTCTGAAGGTTCAAAAATAAAAGTAGCTTATGAAACAATAGTACAGCTTTTCAGCCGTGGTTTAGGATGGGGTGAAGATTTGGATTTGCTTTCCATTTACTGTTACTGAAAGCTGGTAGGAGAGGGACTGACTGAGGCTCATGATGAGACTGATTTTCGATGTTAAGGACCCTACAAAACACTGGGTGGGGGTTCAGAGGAGCTTCAAAAATGCCTAAGCAAGCCAAGCAGGAACGTGACAAGGAGGGCAACTCTGCACTGTTCTACATTTTTCTCTCTGGTGAGGTAACTACTGTATGGATCTGCATCTCGGGAGAAGGCAAGGTGGTCTCACAGTGGACAAAACAGCCTTTCAGAGCAACCCAACAGCCAGCAGACACCACCTCCCCCCTTCCGTCTGCAGGCACAGAACATTTCTGAGTGACATTTTAAAATGCAGCTCTGGATGTCTGCTTGAAAGAACACCATGCTGAAGCATTTCCCAGCAGTAGGACAAGTCCCATGCTCATGGCTCTGGGAAGAACTTTCAGTTGCTTTGGGCTCCTGGTCTGACAAAACAGGGATTTCTGTGCAGATTTCAGCCAGGTGGGCTGGCACAACATGGTACTTCTGGATCAAGGAAGCAGAAGAGAGGCAGGGGCAAGTGGCAGAAGAAGTGATAAGCTCGATTAGCCTCCTGCATCATGAAGCAGGTGCAGGTTGACTGCAGCTCAGACTCTTGACTCACAGGGGTTGACCTACATACGGGTCTCGGCCTCAGCAACAAGTGCCAGCTTGGTTTTGCAGTCAGAGGCCAGCAAAACGTGGGAAGGATATAAAAAGGGGGTCAGAGAAGGGAACAGGAGGAGCTAGGATGAAAGCAGAGAGAAAATAAATAGGGAAAGCATTTTACCTCCCAGTGCTGTCCTAGAAAATTTGCTCTCAGATGCGCACATGGCTGCATTGACAATTGGCAGGGAGATGCCAAAGGGAGATTAGAGCATCATCTGCTCAAGGCTGCAAAGGCAAAACAGTTCCTGTTCGAGCAACAGCCACATAGAGATGCAGGGAGGGGGGTGTGTGGGGAAACCACAGGGCAAAACTGGGCCTTCATGTGTGAGGGGGATGTGCCTGGCTTGCAGGCAGCAAGTGATAAGAACTTCCCACGTGTAGATGTGCAGATCTACCCCCACCCCCTCCCCAATTTAGGCAAAGCATACACACAGGTTTTGTGCCTGCACAGCTCTGCAGCTGAAGCACGGTGCTGTACCAACAGAGCTGGAGCAGCAGAGAGCTACAGGAGCATTCTCACTTCCCCCAGGCAGTGCTGGATAAAGGACCCTTTGCCATGCCCACTTGTTTCTTCTGTTTGAGGTTTGAATTTAACAATAATGCTGCAACTGAAGCTCGGTTTTTTGTAAACCTCTCAGGCTGTTTTCTGCTTTTGTATCAGAAAATTTAGCTTTATCTTTAGTCCTGGTGGATTGTGATGTACCAAGAACGGAAAATTGTCCCTGAAGCATAGCAGTAGAAACAGTGTTTAAGATACAAAATCTAAAATGCAAGGGGGGGGAAAAGGGTATTTATCTGGCAAGATGCTTTAGGAAACAAAAAGTAAGGCATCTGAAGACAAAAATTCACAATCAGTCCAGTAGAATCTACAGTTGATTCTGTATATTATTGTTTGTCTTTGAAACATACCACCTGTGTTCACAGTGGCCAACACCTGCACTTTTAGCAAAGTAACAAAATTAATTTCTTTACTCACAATGGATCAGATGTGGGACAATCTTGGCTTTTCTTAAACAGGAAATCTGCAGCTGTTGTGGGGACTTCAAATCACAATTGAAAACACGATCCAACTATGAGATACAGACTCAAGTTACCACAAAGTGTACAAAATAATTCAGACTGATCTAACCACAAAAATATGACTCCTGATTTTTAAGCCATTGTTTTAGGGGAGGAACAGGGCAGGGGTAATTCATGACTTTTGATTTTTACTGGTCTACAGAATGATTAATGAGAGTATTTCTGGACCATTACATTTTTCTTTAATTTGGGAGTCAATTTTGTTATTAATTATTTGGCATTTGCAATAAGCTGCTAGTGACTTAGAACATGTATTTTAGGAAGCCTTGTTATACTGAGAGCAAAAGCTGCAGCTATGTTAAAAATTCAGGGATGCTGCAAAACTTTTCTCTGCTGGAGGAAGTAGTTTGTGCTGGACAAGTATTCTTGCTGGCATAATAATGATTTCTTCTCAGCAGCAGCTTTTCTCCAGTAAAGACATTGTAAGATGAAAAAAAAAACAACAAAAGACTCAAAAGTTTGCTCTCCCCTGTATGATAAAAATGATATGGCATATAGCCTGTCTAAATGTGTGGCAGCAGCTGGACAATGCATGAATGCTCCTGGAGTGTGAAAAGCTGAAGTGTCACCAAGTAAGTGTGTCAATGGCACCTTAGGGACATGCTTCATCATGTGCAACCTCCTAGCCAAGTCACTGGAGCTCTGAAGGGGCAGCAAAGATGCTCCGCAGCCCTTATTTCTATAAACAGCACTTCCTCAGGGAGGGAAGAAGTGAATGAGTGGTCCTGCATAGCTCAGGTGGTGAATTTTGTTGCAATTGCACAGGAGAAAGCTAAGTGCACAGAGATACCTTCCATGAATTCACTGAGCCTGATCCTCCACCCCCACCAGAGCACTCTCAGCTGTGGTTGCCAGCAGCAGCCACGTCATTGTCACAGGTTGAGATGCTGTCAGTTAGAGCAAAGCACAAGTGGGAATTGTATTATGTTATGTTATGTTTTATTTTTTCCTCCTTGTGAAGCAATACTTGGTGAACTCATCCCCTTTGTTACAGTCCAAATCCTTGTGCTTAGTGTCAGGCTCAGGGAGTCCAGGGAGATGGCAAAAGTAATGCCACAGGGAAATCACAAGGGATTCACATTAAGGCTATTGCAGCTAACTGGGTGGAATGGTACAAAATGTTTTGTTTGGCTTTAGCCAGCAGAACCTTCTTTGGAATAGGAGAAAATAGGCAGAGACAAAATTTTAGTGCTAATCAATAGGACCAATCCTCATGTACCACATTGAGCACAAGGACATCAGCAAGCAGAGCTGCTCTGGTCTTACAAAGTATTCATGCTGTGCAATGTGCACCAAACCACTCTGGGAACCCAAGCAAAGACAAGTTTGTGCTCTGGGGTGGTGCATCTCCTGCCAGCACAAAAGTGGGGAATCCTCTGTACTGTACCAAACCGCACCCTGTAGGCATCCTTGTGTACCAGTCAGATAAAAATCCATCTCCACTTTCCATTCCTACCAGAGGAAGCAAAGTAGTCCAGTTTCCTTCCCAACAGTCCAGTGCTGCTGCTCCATCCTGAATGGAAAGAGACAAAGGAGATCAAGATTAGAAACAGGGAAAACTCACAGGAAAGCACCTGGCTCCCAGAAATCTTCTTTCTTCAACACTGAGCTTTATGCTTCAGTTAAATTTTCACCATTAAAGAGCAAAATATAAGCCACCAGACATCAATTAAATTACTGTTTTAGTCAATCACATCCTTTCTGGTAGCTCTGGTAGCTCTTCTTCACAGGTGCTTACCAAATGGTGATTCTGAGAAGCAAGCCCTGCTTCACTAATTGAGTGCTCATAATTTTTAGGAACTGTTACCTAATGTAAGTACAGAACTGTAACCCCTTCCTCCTCTGGGGATGCAACACTCAGGAACAAAAAAATTCATCCAGAATCTCTTTAAAATGGAACAGCTGTTTTAGGACAGGGAGGACAGTCTGCGTGTCTGGATACAACTGTCCCCACAGATGGCAGTTCAGGGTGTAAGCAAAGGTCAGAGCTGGCTAAGGGCATGGTTTGTGTCCATGGGACAGGAAGGCTTTTGGCTTCCTCAGCAAGACAAGCTGCCCCAGGGTTATTTTGTGTGAGCAGTCCTGAGAGCATTACAGTGACAGGCAGCCAGGGTCTCTTACCCTTCCATGCGACATGGGTCAGTCCTCTGTTCTCTCCACCACTCCAATGTCCTGATCACTCCTCACGGCTCTATGTCCACATTTCCTGAGCCAGACAGGACAACAAAGCTGCCTGGGCTTCCTACTGAGCACTTGACCTTGCACAGGGCACAGGCAATGTGTGCAGTACATCCATAGGTCACTGGAGGCATCCAACTCTTCCAAACATGCTGGCAATTCAGTAACCTGCCAGCAAAAGGAAAACATTTCAGAACTGCAGTAATTTTATTCTACAGCTCTAAAGAAGCAAAGCCACCCCTGGATAGGGATGTGAAAGTACTACTCCAGTATCTTGAGCAGCAAATGGTGTTTAGTGTTTATGCAGAAGAAAGTGGTATGAACCAGAGAGAGGAAGTACTGACTAGACTATCTGATTACACTGTCCATCCAAGCAGGAATGCCGGTTACCAAAGAAACCATAAAGATAAAAAAACAACCACCACCGACTGAGGGGCCCCATACCTGGGTAAAAGCCGTAACACTGAGATTTTTATCTTTGCTGTGGTTGCACTAGTGCAAACAAGTGTGGTGGCCCTTATCTGCTGCTGGATCTCTGCTGCATTCACATCTGAAAAATCCCACAGAATAACCCATCACGTTGCTCTTTATCCTTTCAACAGAGGGTAATCACATACTCTGTATATAACAAAGAAAAAGAACAAAGCATGGAAAGTCAAAAATACACATAATGGAAAATGCCAAGATGAAAGTTGCCAAAGCAGACTGATTTTGTCCCCTCGTGCCTCACTTGTTGTGATAAGGGCTTCTATTTTACAGCCACTGATTGGTTTTCTCCTGGGGCTCAGCCTCCCGTGGTGTTCTGAGCAGGCTGTGCCCAGGTAGCAAAGAGGCTAGAGAGCCAGAGAGCCCAGGCCGTGCTCAGCTCCTCAGCTCTTCCTTCCGCTGGTAAAGCTGCCTTGTTTTCTTCTAAGTATTTTTCATTGCCTCAGGGAAAGTGCAGCGCTGTCATGTGAGGTGAGCAGCTGCCGTACTGTGATGCAGGGGCAGAAGAGTGATGTGCAGGCAGCTTTTGGACAGATATGTTCCAGCCATGTACTTTTTTAGGGACCATTTAGAATGCTTACGACCTGATTTCACAGATAATGCAATTTTATTTGGCAGTCAGTTCTGGCTTAGGGAATTTATGGATCGTGTACTTGGACTGACTGCAGCTGGGTTTCCCCTGGCATGGGAGTATTTAAAAATCATGTTTTTCAGTTGCTATCAAAGGAAAAGGAATTTTCTTTTTTTCTTTTTTTTTTTTTTTTCTTTTTTTTTTTTTTTTTTTTTTTTTTTTTTTTTTTTTTTTTTTTTCAGAAGTACTCATTAGACCAAGTTTACTTAGAGAATTAAACTCAGAGTTATTTGGAGTCTGATGCAGAGTAGTGAATGGCAAGGAGCAGTAAGTGCTGTTCAGCCTAGAGGACAGCATGGACAAATTGAAAACAAAATAATAAAAAATAAAAACTGGCAAAAAATTCTAGTTCAGTTTGTCCAGATATGCTGGTGTTTTCACCATCCCTCTGAAGTTGAGGTAATGTTACCTCCCAACAGGAGGGTGATGAGAGAACTACTTTCTTAAACTGCTGAGACTAAATTCCAAAGGAAGAACAAAACCCCTGTGAGTGAAATGCTTCAGCATTGTGAGACACATTCCCTGCCACAGTGGGCAGATAATGTAATTTAAATTATTGTAAAGGATGTAAGAAGGACAAGGCACAAAAGGAAGAGGACACAAAAATGCCCTAATAACAACATGTTTTTCCAAACTATGAGCATAATCATGTGATTTTAATTTCTAACAGATCTGGGGAATTTTTTTGTGTGTCATTGTTCTCCTCCTTCTGCAATTATGTGGTTGTACTTCACTGCATGGTGGTAAGCAAATAACACTAATTGTTACTCTTATTGCAGGGTAGTGGATTGAAACTATGAATTCTGTTTATCAGCTCCAGGTAATAAAAATTGTATTAAAAGATCTATTTCAGCCAGTTTTAGGATCTTTCTTCTCCCTCTTCTCATACAAAAGAAGCAGGTCTGACAAGCAACATGACAGTGAAATCCTTCTGCTGAGTCAGATACTCGGTTTCAAACTTACATAATTGGGGTGTATTTCCATATTCCTTCCCTCCTTTCCTGTGCACGAGGCACAGACAGAGGGAATGTCTGCTCCAAAGCTGCTAACAGAAGCTGAATGTGGAAGCCTCAATGCTGCAACTGAAATATTTAAAGTATCTTAACATTTCCCCAGCAGGATAATTAAATACTGTACCAAGTCAGCAAAGCAGGGTCTACTGCCCAGTGACACTGGAGTCCATATGCTGCACAGAAGCATGGTGAAACTCTTCTGTTTCAGGGAACACAGAGTAAATAAGAATTTGGTCAAACAGTATGTCATTTCCTCATTTTCAGAAAAGCAGTTCCGAAAACATGCAGGAAAGAAAATTTAATTATTAAAGAAAATCTGATTATTGCAATGTTCCAATGCCATTTTCTGACTCTGGCACATTCTGTGATTTCTCAGGCTGTTATTTTTTGCAGTGCTATGGTGGAACTGTTTGCTAAAATCGCAGAGCCCTGTCACACAAAACTAATTTACTAGAGATGTTATCTGGCACATAAGCATTTTTGTCCATAGCAGAAATTTCAGTGGTGTGTTTGAAAAGAAGTGCCAAGAAAAGAAAGCTTCGTGTTCACAGATGGCATGTTCCTCATTGACTGTTTAAACCACAAGAGTTGTGTGTACAGCTCCAACCCTATGGGCTGTGTGCTCTTAGAGTTGCAAAGATTTTTTTGTTAAAAAATAGGTACAAGTATAAGAAATACTGAAAGGAAAACACAAACTAAAATCAAAGGCCAAAGAGAAAACAAGGTGAGAAACACAGCAGGTTGAGTTAAATCAGAGATAATGAGATGAGCTGAGAGATGCAAATTCAGATCATGCCAGGCAGAATGGGAAACTGAACCTCCTCCAGCTTCTTGGAGGAGTGCCTTTATTACTGTGTTTCAGGATAACTGAAAATGAGTAAACAGCACACCATTTGCTTTCCTTTCTAGCTTAGAAAGTTTACAAGCACCATTTCAGACTGAATAATGTTTTATCTGATACATGTGTGAGGGGTCGAGTTATTCCCCACACACAGCAAAGGAAGAAGAAAATAATATTTATTTTGGCTGTCTTCTGAATTATTTCCCTCCCTCTTACTTGGCTGCTCAACTGAAAAAGCAATCCTATACCCATTCTCCATTGATCTACTTCCAGCAGGGTTCCACTCCACATCCCTCTGGGTTTGGCAGCCACAGAAATGAATTCAGCTAGAAAGTCCTGTAAGCCACTTTCAACACTGGGAGTCTTCTCACTCTCCTTCCACTGAAGAGGAAGCCTCCTCTTGAACTAAGTGGCAAGACACAGACTGGTTAGGTGGTTTGCAAGATGGGTAGAAAATTGGCCAATTGGCTGCACTCAGAGGGTCATGATCAATGTTTTTAACTCAGGGTAGCAGCCTGCTGCAAGTGGGGTCTCCCTGAGATTGCCACTGGGCTCCACACTGTCCATCTTCACAAGGATTTGGGTGATGGATATGAAAGCACCTTCACCTAGGTTGCTGATACCACTAAAGTGGGTGGTGAGGACAATCTGCCCAGTGAGGAAAGAAAGGAGTTATATTTTATCCCCCTGGAGGAGAGAAGGCTGCGAGGCAGGGGGCTAATCTCAATATCCCAGGCTGCTACAAAGAGGGTGGAGGCTCTCCCCACAAAGGACCGCATGGAGAGGACAAGGCACAACATTATTTTTCTTATGGTGAGAACAACCAACTACCGAAACACAGGGATGTAATGGTAGAGTCCCTGTCGCGGGAGGTTTCCAAGCTGCCACTGGACAGGGTGCTTGATAATCTCATCTAGGCTCCTTCCCACAAAAGTTAGACCAATGATCTTCCCAGCTCCCTTCCAGCCCGGGCTGTTCCATGGCTCTATGATGCTGTGCAGGCACGGGCACAGCACAGGCACAGGCACGGGCTCCTGTAGACATCTTCACCAGCATCGCCCTGAAGAAGGAACCAGACCAGCCTCATCATTTGCCAGCAAGCAGAGCTGCATGCCCCACAGTGCCAGCTGCCCAGACAGGTCTCAGCCCTCCGAGCCCGCAGGACACACTGAGGGCGCTGCTGGCTCTCACCCGCTGGACAGCGGAGCCCATCGGCCCACGTGAACCAGCACCAAGTCCTCGCTCGGGGCCGAGGGCCAGCTGTGGGTGGTGAGGAGCGCTCTGACGGCTCACCGAGGCCCCTGTGACCTTACGGCCGCCGTGGCTCTCGCAGCCCGGACACAGCGGCCGCACCGCTCCTGGCGCATCGCAGCGCCGAGGTGCGCGTCCCCCGCTGCCCCATCAGTCGGTGGCTCAAGTTGGGAGACAGAGGCGGCCGGGACGCCCAGGGGCGGTGATCAGCAAGGAAAATGCCCGGGTCCGGGAGCGCAGGGGGGGCGCTGAGGGACCCTCAGCGCATCTCCCGCCGCCTCCCCTCGACCGAGCCCTCAGGCACCGCGGCGGAGGGGCCGAGGCGGCCCCACATCACGGTGACGGACGTGCTCCTCGCCCAATCGAACCGCGCTGTTTTCTGATGGTCACGGAGATTGACCAATCGTCTCTACGCACTCCTTCCCCCGTGGGCTCGGAGCCAATCGCGGAGCTGGGGCGGGCGGGGAGGCGGGGCCATGTGCCGGCGGGGCGGGCCGTGTGCGGGGGCCGGGGCACAGAGCATCGCTCGGCTCGGTGCCGCCGCTGGCTCTGTCTACGCTCCCGCCTCGTCTCCCGGCCGGCCGCCCCTTCCCTCCCGCGGACATGTCGTCGCCGTCGTCCGGAGAGCGGTACGAGGAGGAAGAGGAGGAGGAGGAGGAAGACGGCGCGTACGAGAGCCAGGCCAAGCGGCTGAAGCCCAGCGCCGCTGCCGAGGAAGGCGAGATCGAGTACAGCGGCGCGGAGGAGAGCGAGGGCCGGCGGGACAAGCCCCCCGCGTCGCGCGGCAGCGGCGGTTTCTCGGGCGGGGTGAGGACCGCTGGGCCGGCGGGCGGGGGGCGGCTCCCCTCAGGCTGCCAGCGGGGGGAGGGGGCCCGTCCCGCCCCGCCCCTACCGCGGGCGAGGCCGCGGCCGCCCCCGCCGCTGCTGCCCGGGAGGGGCGGGGGGCTTCTCGCCACCACGAGGCCTTCCCGGGGTCGGGGCCCTCCGCCCGCTTCCCGGGCATGGAGGCGCTTCCGGCGGGTGGGAATGGCGGGGGCTCCGGGCCGGGTCCGCGCTCCGCTCCGCTCCCCGCCGCGGGTTCCCGCCCGCCCTCAGGCATGGGCTGAGCCTGCAGCCCGAGGAATGGATGCACGGGCGGAGGGATGCGGGTGCAGGAGCTCATGGGCAGCTGGGTGCTTTTCGGGGCATCGCCATTGCAAGTCTTGTGCCGGCCCTGTTGCTGAGCGTAACTATAGAAACACCGAGCGGGGGAGGGAGGGTGGCGGGGGCTGGAACCGCGGCCGAGGGTTCCTTTCATCCTCCGTTCTACCTTTGTGTCTGGCACCATTCCGCGATAAGGCTGGTCTTCAACCATTGCCTCCTTCTAAAAGAAATTTCTAATTCTGCTTTCTCCCTCCCTCTCTCCCTCACACTGCTATGAGCACGATGGTTGACTTTTTTTTTTTTTTTTTTTTTTTTTTTTTTTTTTTTTTTTTGCTACGTACCTTTTCCTCGTGAATTTGCATCTAAGTATCAAGGTAGTCCTTGACCCATAAACTTGAGCTAACGAGACTTTTCTGTCTACTGTTTGATTTCTTATCTAACTAGTTGTCCGTCTGATTACAACCATTTTTGTCCTTGATGCTTCTGTTTCTTACTTGAATAAGCCAAATGAAGAAAACATTGATTTAATGTTAAAGCTTGAAATTTGGCATACGCGTTTTGTGATTTGTTAAAATGCACTTGCTTATCACTTGGATGAGTTAAGGAGTTTGCTGTTACCGTTTCTCCACCAGTTAAATCTATTGAAAGAGAAGGTGCCTGCTAAATTTATTGCCGTGGTTTAACCCTCTCCTACAACCAAGCATTGCACAGCTGACTCCTGTCCAGTCTGATGGGGGACGGAATCAAAAGGGTACAAGTGAGGAAAATCCTGCTGTCCCTTCTTCTTCCACTTTATATGCTGAGCGGGATTTCATGGGGTCTGGGATATTCCTTAGGTCACTTGAGGTCACTGTCTTGCCTGAGCTCACATGTGGAGCCGTAGGAGAAGCAGAGAAAGCCTTAATTCTTGCTCAGCAGGAAGGAAAACGTCTGTATTATCAACACTGTTTCGAGCACGTATCGAAAATATAGCCCATACTACTGTGGAGAAAATAAACTTTACCCCAGCCCAAACCAGCACATTATTACAAAAGTTTCCTGATAAACTGTAACAAAATACATTTCCGGAGAGAACTGTTTAAACTCTCAAGTTTCTCATGGCAGAACATAATCTCTGCTGCAGTCAAGAATTAGCAATGTGCTCTGTCTTAAAGGCCACTGCTGAAAGAAATCCTTAGACTTGCTCAAGTTATCTGGCAAGTTTGTCATGTAGGAGAGCTGAATGCCGTGCAGGGAAGTGTTTCAATTAGAAAGGAGATTCTGCTTTTGCCTTTCCTCTTTTCTGCAGTGCTTTTATGAAATCAACTAGTTCTTATATCTCCCTTTTTCCTTCTTTCTGGGCTCTGGCTCAGAGTGTCTTCATGATGTCTCAGAATCTCAGTTTATCCAAGTTTACCCTTCATGCTAATGAGAGCATGGGGTATATAACTTTTAGGCTCTCAAGTATGGCTTGTGCTGAGGCTTGTTAGTAAAGAAACTGAAACAAATGTGTAGCAAGTTGAGAACATGTGGGGTTTTCAGCAGCTAGTTGTATCAGTGGCAGTGTCATTGACGATTTATTGGCAAAACTGTATTCACAGATTCACTGTTGGAGAGGCAGAAGTTGTCTTGATCTGGAGATCAAACTGGCTTCTTAAGCATAAGCTGTGACATCAAGTGGAGATAAGAAAAGTGAATGACTGAGTGCTTTTGTTACTAATTTTATGTGAAGTTTTTAATAGCAATATGCCAAGTTCTATTAGGTAGAGTTAGCTAATGTGGCTTTTCATTGTTTTTTTCTCTAACAGATACAAAAATGTGCAGGAAACTTATTCTGTGATGTACCTTACTCGTTCCTCTGCAGGGATATGTTCTCAGCTTATAAAAGTTGTATGTGGTTTGGACATACAAGGTGAGGGTAAGCTGAGAGGAGGGAAGAAGAGCAAGTGTCCTGGATTGCTCAGAAGAGAGCAGAAAAATAAGCAGGAGGAACTATAGCAAGTGGGAGATTAGGAGAGTAAATGATGGTGAAATGATGATCAGAGTAAAGAGTGATAGGAGTCTGGCAGCCTTATGATTTGTTGGTTTGTCTTTTTTTTTTTTTTTTTTTTTTTTTAATTTATTTTTCCCTCACATATGCCCTGGAATACCAGTGAGCTATACACTCATGGATTATATGATATATACCCTTATATAAAAGCTCTTTTGTGCTAGGACTCTTCTGGCAGGTTGGTGGGGTCACCTTCTTGGGCTGTATTTATTATTGTGGCAGTTTCCTGTTCTGCAATTGTTGCATTTGGCTGGAGAAGCCCTTCATGCCTCTATTTTGTTGTTGTTTTGTTTTTGTTGGTGTATTTTGTTGTTGTGGAGTTTCTTTTGGTTTGTTTTTTTTTAAAGGGTGCTTAGAAATCTCTGTGTGAGATCCAGAGGGAATCCGACATTTCATTTGCTCTTTGTTTTCCTCTGTTTCCCACTTGTGTGGACACTTCTCATAAGCCAGATGTGCACCCTCTTCTTCATGGCTCATCTCCAGGCTGAGGAGCCTGGAGAGCCAGGAACACACCAGGATGTTGACCAGGGAAGGAGCAGGATGTGCTCCTGCAGAAGCATTCAGTGGGAGAGAGTGTGATTTGGAAGAATGACCTTTACAGAAGCAGTGTTGAGTGGTGGTGAGGCCCTGTCAGAGGAATCAGAATTGCAGTGTAGCAGAGGGTCAGGACACAGGGATAATGCGGGCTGAGAGCTGCATTTAAGGGAATTTTTAGGGCCTTTCAGCTCTATCCCCTCTCCCTCCCTTAAATGTCAGTTTTATGGATTAATGTCATATTTATGCAACCTGTAGCATTCACTTCCCTCCCTTTCTCTGATATAACCTATTTCTAAGCATTCTTGTGAAGTCAGGAAGATCTATTAGCCCAGTTCTTACTGCTGGGGAAGTGAGATGTGGTGTCTCAATACACAAGCAGAGCAATGAGCGGCTGCAAGGTGAAATGGGGACGCGATCTTGCAACTTCTCAGCCCCTCCGTTGAAACTTCCTGGGTGTTAATGGAAAGCAGCTCTTCTTGCAACTCAGTTCCTTTGTGTCTGACATAGGCAGTGTGGTAACACCAGCTAAATACAATGAGTTCAAGATCTTGACTTATTTTACAGTGACTTTCCATTTCTTAAATGAAGTCCATCCTAGAAGCTGGTTTTGAGTAAATGTAAATAATCTTCCCTCCTTAAAAAAAACTCAAAAACAATCCCAAAACATTACCTTGAGATTGGTTCTTCCAGTATCTCAGGCAAATCTCCTGATGATGTTGTGTTGTGTATTGTGTAGTATTTTGTTTTGGAATGGTGTTATGTTGTTTTGTGAAATTTATTTACTTATATATATATATATATTTAAGGATATTCTGGTGGTCATGAGCAGAGAGGAAAACAGAATAGACTATTTCAGTTGGAAGGGACTTGGGGTCAATCATGTGGTCCAAATACGTGACCATTTCAGGTCCAATTCAGAGTTTGCAGAAGGGGTCGTAGTGCAGATATTCTTTCTGTAGCAGTTAAAATCATTGAAAGGACACCGTGGTAGAGATACATTAAACAAAGTGAGATGATACTTAAATTCCTCATTAAAAAAACAAACAAACAAACAAACAAACTCAAATTGCCAAGTAACCTTCCAGAGTAAGGGTGTGATTAATCTTAACCCCCTTCTGTGTAGCCCTGCCCCCCAGGCCCCTAAACCAACCAACAACAATTAAAAAAGCACAAATCCAGGATATACAAAAATGTTACATTCTTCCACTGCTGTGGAACCTTGTCTTTGCTTGGTTCTTCTGAGACACTTCCCCTCATTCACCATCAGTTCTGTAGTACCTGTAAAGTAAATTTCAGACCAGTTAAGAGGGATGCAGAGGGAGGAGAAAATTGAGAGTGAGTAAGATAATCCAAACAGTCAGAAACTAAATAAGAGTATATTTGGCAGAGGGAATATGAAGCAGAAGTGCCATCCTTTTGCAGAGAGGGAAAAAAGAGAGATGGAAGAGGTAAATAGTGAAAAAACAAAGAAGCAGAATCACAAAAAGAGGTAATACAGATTAATAGGACTAATATGAATATACTGATTGGAAAGTGTCTGACTGGAGAAAAGATAAAGGACACATTTTTGTGCCAACAGTTGGTGAGAAAAGTCTAATCTGGATTTGATGAGCAAGAGAAGCTCATCCTACAGCCCATGATGATTTTCTTCCTTTTTGGAATGGCAAACTGTAATTAGTTGGCAAGAAACCATTGATAGGTTTCAAATGTTATCTGGAGATATATAAGTCACAAGAAAATGGATGTTAAAATGCCACAGCTGTTCTTTGAAGCTACTTCTGTTGCAGTCTTAGGTATGTCTGCTTGGATTTGTCAGTGCCTCCCTTTGTGCCCCACCTTTGTTTTAGGGCAAGCATTTTTATGCTCCTGGTTTCTTTCTCAAGGGAAACGTTTTCTGTCCTTGTTACTGGTCTTGAACAGGAAGTCTGTCCAGCCTAATGATTCTTCAAGAAATCATCATTGAGTTTTCAAATCCCCTTAAGATATATATATATATATATATATGTATATAAAAACTGGTATAGCCATAACATTGGCTACTCTGTTCTCCTGGATTTAGTGGAGTGTAAGTGTGTGGTGTTGGAGTTTTGCATGGGGCTTTTGTGCTCTCGTGGGAGCTGAGTTACTGAAAGACTCCTTTGTAGGCAGGGCAATACTGGTGGTTGTTAGTCAGTGTGTGAGCAGATGCTTTGATGTAACCTTTGTCTGTGTGCCAACTGTAGCACATGTAGCTTTCAAGATACAGTGGTCCTGAGATCTTGGTCAAAATCCTGCATTGTTCATCTCTGCAGAGAAATTCCAGCAGCAGTTGGATGAGCTGTGAATGTTCTGACCTTAGCTGTACACTTTACACTCTGCAGACATGTTTGATTTTTTTCATGTGGGCTGGTGTTTTTTTTTCTTATTATAGAGGACATCTAGGGTCATTCTAGATTGCTTCATATTGTGTTTGGATTTTCTGGGGGGAGTGGGTGGGTTGTTTTTCTGTTTGTTTTGGGAGGTTTTTGTTTTTTTCTTTATTCCGTGCTTCTCAAGCTTCTGCACAAGTTACTGTAATGGCAGTTTTTGGTTCTTTCTAAATTTCTTGCTAAACATTGCTAAAAGAACACCTTATATATGATGTTTTGGGAGAAGGAAATTGGGATTGGAAAGCAAAATGTTATTTTAATGCAAACAGAAAGCAAAATTTGTATTTCTTTTTAATATTCTGCAGAAGTGCAGACACCTGTACATATTCATGTAACTCATAGATAATGGATTTGAAGATACAAGTGTAAAAGTCTTAATTTTTGAGAAAATTTGCACTATTAGAAAGATTTGTATCTACTAATACTTGCTAGTAGATAAAAATACAAAGTGATGTGCATAACAAAGAAATGTGAACTGAAAATAAACCAGAAGTTTGAGCTGTGAAGTGGAGGGAGAGCGAAATACTCTTGTGAGTATCCATTCTCTGAAAAGCTTGATGTCATTTATGGAGATATTAGTTCATAAAGGCAGTGAGTAGCAAGTACTAAGTTTCTAGTAACTATTCCTTGTGATGAGTCTGCTTCAATGAGCACATCATTGCTTGCATTCACCATATGATTAGATAGAAATATTATTAGATGGGATTTCTCAAGTGTATTAAAGAAACCTAAAAGGAAATGCATCCCCAGGCATTAACTGGGATCTTAATATAGTAGCAAATATGCAGGGCAATGAATAATTGATGTAATAGTTTTTGATTGTTCTGTAGATTGTAAATAAAGGCTCCTATTATCTCAACATCTTAAGATAATAGGGTTTGTAGGGAAAAGTGGTAGTTATTGTTAGTTTTCTCTTGAAAATTTCCTCAGGTGCTTTGAAAAGTGTGTATGTGGGTTAAGAACATATAAGCTGAAAATAAAATCTCTCTGTAGTTCTGTTCCTTCTGCAATTGCCTAAGCATTTGCAGTTCAAAGTATTAACCTTTTGTGACTACTTTGATCACTGCTCCTGCCCTACACCCAAGGTGATTGATTCAGGATACAAGGTAACTTATGCAAATATCACCAGTGGTGTTTTCTCAGCATTGCCACAGTTCTTATTCAAAGAAACCCTGCTTAAAGTGCTTTTGTACTGCAAACAAATAAAATGTAAGGTAAGCTTAAAATAGTACACAGCAGATCGTTCTGACATCTGAGTAAGCCTGAAGAGCTGGCTTTTGATTCAAACAGAATGGTCAAATCCTCAGTTTAAAGAAAAAAATCTGTAATTGTTTAGTGAGAGCTGTACACAGAACACAGGAGTTAAACACACAAGACTCATTTTGTAGTTACCTGGAATGTGTTTTTTTCCTGGCATCTGTAGTTCAAATGGACAGAGAAGAGAGGAATGCTTAACAGTAGGAGCAATCATTGTGGGTACTTAATTATTGTAGCTCAATGCTCCTTTGTGCTACAAATGAGAATCTCTCTCAAGTTCCAGAAGATATGCTGCTGTTTAAGAAAAAGTGAAAAATCAACAATACTTGATCTGTTAGATGAAATGCATTGATGTAGTAGTCCCTAAATTTGAATACATCAACTTCACACTGCTGTAACAAATATGAAATTTGCGTGCTGGGTGTTTGCAGTATATTTTAGTGTGCCCTTTGTTATCTCAAATCTTTTTTTTTAACATCTTCCATTACTGGGTTACCTGTTTTTGTTTTTTGTTTTTTGTTTTTTTTTTTACCCTTGTGTCCTAGAATATTTAAGGTAAATTTCATCCTTCAGGGGTTTCATGGAAAGATGAGCTCATTTCAGCCCAAATTCTACAGTTGCACAGAACTGAGCCTATCTGAAAGTAGCTCTGAAAAATATTTATGGTGAGAATTCTGTGTGTTAATGTTTGATGTCTGGATCCATTAATAGCAGTCAGCCTTGGGGTGAAAAGAGCCCCATAAGTACAGAAATTGTGAGTTTTAAAAACATGCGTGTTCAGAATTGGAAGGGAGGTTGTGTTTATTTCAACCATAATCCAGAGCTGGCATTTTCTTGCATTGTGGAACCTTGGAAAAATACTCAATTTGCATTGAGTTTATGGATAGCCCTCATTCGTTCTTGGTTTTTTTATTCTCTCAGTTGGTCTCAAAAAAATACCAGCATCAGCAAGCAGAGTGTCAGAAATATTTTAGCTATTGGACATGTCCTAATTTTTTTTTTAATGCTCCTAATGAATAGGGTCTGTGTAAGACCTCCTGCAATTCAATCAGTGTTACATGGCTGCTTTTTTTTAAATACAAGAAAAATCCTGTGTGTGCAAACAGATTAATTAAATCTGAAAAGGTTTTTATTTTAAGTAGACTACAGCAACTGAACTTTGCAATCTGTTTGGAAAGAAAAGTTAAATTATTTAACACATGCTTAGATTGTGTGTTTGGATGGCTGCTTCTGGACTTAGTGTAGTGTCTACCAAGTATTTAATTTTAATTAATGATAAAGAGCAAGTTCTGTGTCGAGTTTTAAAATGTCACTTTGTTGCTAGGATGCCGGGGGAAGTCATCACAAAGTCTCTGTTTCTCCTGTTGTCCATGTCCGAGGGCTGTGTGAATCTGTGGTGGAAGCAGATCTTGTGGAAGCTCTTGAGAAGTTTGGAACCATATGGTATGTCCTAGTTAGGAAAGGTTTGGAAAACAAACATGCCATAAATGACCATGATGGGACCTGGGAGTTGTTCTGAGGAAGCAGGAAACCTTAGTGTGATGTTTCCCTCACCAGCTATGTCATGATGATGCCGTTCAAGCGCCAGGCTCTGGTGGAGTTTGAAAATGTGGAGAGTGCAAAGAAGTGTGTGACGTTTGCAGCAGATGAGCCTGTGTACATTGCTGGGCAGCAGGCCTTCTTCAACTACTCCACAAGCAAGAGGATCACCCGGCCAGGGAACACTGATGACCCATCCGGAGGCAATAAAGTTCTCCTCTTGTCAATTCAGAATCCTCTCTACCCGATTACAGTGGTATGTCTAATCTTCTTTTATTCCATTTTTTGTATCTTCACATAGGTAGCATACATGTTCTTAAATAAAGGTTTTTCAAGATGATTCAGTCTTTTACAGATGTTTTGAAATACTTCTGAAGACTTTGGAAGTGAGAATTTTGAAATGTTTAAGTTACTGCATGCTTCTGAAATATTTCCAAATGTGTTGCCACAACATTAAGATTGTTACTGAGCCTTTAGGCTCTGAGTGGTTCATGTTTAAAGGGCATGTAATTTTTTTCAGTAGGGAAGGGTTATTTTATTGCAGCCCTTCCTAAGTATTTCCTTTGTGGAAAGGTGAAACCTTTCTCTTCTGATGATCAACTCCAGTTTGATGGAATCTTCCTCACTTCTATTTGGGCCAACATCTTTTCCTTTTTAGTATTTCAAGTTTTACCATTTATACAGTTACATCCTAATTTATTGCCAATGGCTTCTGTACATGAATATTTAAGACACATGGTTTTTTGTTGTTGTTATTTAGGAATTTATGTTTTATCATGCATTAAATGCTTATATTTTTCATAGGAGATTTTATCATAGATGTTAAATTGCACAGAAATATTTCAGGAAATTATTTTAAATAGTGTACTGTGATACAAGTATGAATCACTTTTTCTTAGATATGTAGAATGGTATGGATCAATCAAAGTATGTGGGGTGTGTGGAACCAAGTAACTTCTTGCAAGCATGAAGTTTTATTTAATATGCTGTATACTATGAGAGCAAATTTACTGCAACTTAGTATTCCTAAAATTGCCTCAAGTAGTCAGTTCCACATCATACTTTCTACTTCTCTGTCCTGTGAGTATTGATAGCTTTTTGTCTGTTGATTCATCAGTGAGTGATGAATTTTATTTCTCCTGTCAATTTTTTCAATAGAAAATTGTGCCATAATATGAGTTGCTTTTTAGTGTTTAAAAACAAACCTGCTCTGAGCTGTGTGAACAAATCCACTGACTCAGTTACAGTCATGTGCAGAGAATACTTTAATACAAATTTTGGAAACTCGTTTTCATTCATCCATTTTAAATTTGCCTTGCATGAGCTGCTGAGTTAAAGGTGGATGCTTGAAGAAACTGGGAGCAGAAGCCTGGTTCTGGACTAGGAGAGTTCCATGGGAATTCTGAGGATGAAGCCTCTGACACAGTACCTCCCTTTTAAAAACAAACAACTCTCCCCAACCTCTTCCTTCCTACTGCCCCCAGCTGTTTCTTTAGCATATACAAATGAGAGCTAAAAGCAGGCAGATTTCCAGAATTGCTGGGAAGCAGCAGAGCTCATTGAAGGCAGTGTAGTCACAGCAACTGGGGAAAGCAGCTGTGCCCATAACAGCTAAAAATGTGGTGAGAAAAATACAAATTTTGCACTTGTCCAGTGGGTTAAAAACTAGTTAATTTAAGAATGCCTCCGGCAAATTTTGCATTATTAAAAAAACCACCCCCAACAAAAGAAAGCAAAAATCAACCAAACATCCCTCCCCCTCAAAAAAAAAAAAAAAAAAAAAAAAAAAAAAGGAAAAAAAAGACGTGAAGCCCAATACTACTACTTTTTCTTCAACACTTTTCTTAAATTTGAAGTACAGTTAAAAAAATAGATGAAAAATTGCAAGCAATTTAAAATGACAAGTCTGAATAACTTCATTAAACTGTTTTATAGTCTTTAAGAGCTTTACTTTATAAACAAGACTATGTTTTTGGAGAGATTTTGGTCTCTTTAAAGGCATCCCTTGGCAGAAGCAAAATGTTCTATAATTCTGCTGCAGCCTATATCCTCCATTGCAACACTGCAATTGTGACCAGCTTCTCTCACTTTTTTTTTTTTTGTTTTTTTTGAGGGGTGTAACAACAGAGGGCAAAAAGGGCATATTAACTGTATTTAATTCCTAGCTGCTTTTCATCCCTATGTGGTAGGGGGTGTATGTGTTTTGAAAACTTTTGCCCAAGATGTCATGTATAGGTCTTTGAAGTTCAGTTTCCTAATTTCCATACCTGTGGGCAGAACTTTGCCAGGGATTTGTCTGTTCAAAGAGACTTTCCCAAAGTGACTTTTGCTGCTGCAGTCATTGCTGTCTGTCCATCCATACCTCTGCTGTCCCTCTTAGTTCTCACTTCTAAACCTTCTGTACATGCATGAGGAAGGTATGGTGTACCTTGCAATTGAATTATGATATTCTAGTATGTATACAATACTAGTGCTTAATTGTTTAACAAATAGCCCTCAGTACTGTGCTTTGTCAACCACTTGACTGATTTGGTAATATAAAATAGCTGAATTATGAAATGCAATTTTAAAATCCCACTCTGTGTGTGATTGCTGGCTAATGACACTGATGGGGTTTTGAATAGAGCTTACGTTTTGCAAGACAATTTTTAAAATTGTAATTAAGTGGCTGTGAATAAATTTTTTGAGGGACTAATTGTGAAGGAAAATTAGATGAAAAATTAATGCCACCTGGAGCTGGAAAGTTTCTAGGAATCTTTTCTCCCAAACAGGAGAGATGGAGGGCAGCATTTTGTGCTGCCAAGCGTGTTGTAAGTGGTCTCACAGGTCTTATTTTTTATGGGTTCAGGCTGTGTTTGTTTTAGTTTTAAGAAATCCACATGCCCCCTACTGCTTTGCCTCCCAATTGCTCCTCTACTCTGCAAAACATAATAATACTTCCTTTGGCACTTCTTCCTCTTGACCTCCAAATAAAGCTGAGGATTTACACCAAGATCTTGGAATGATCATTTTGCAGGAATTTGGTTTAGCTAAAAAGAGAGGAAGGATCATAGCAGCAACTGGCCTCAGGCGAATGAAAACTGTTGAAATTCTCATTTTGATGAGCTAACTAAGTTTACATTTTGAACTCTTCCCAGCTACTCTCTGAAAAGGAACATGAACTCAGCTGCTGGAATCTTATGAAATGTGTTACAAGTGTCACTTTGTCTCTGCTGTGGTAGAACTACTGGAGGGCAATGCTTCAAAGGTGGCAGAGCTTGAGACATGGATGCAGTTACTGGGCTTCAACTTAGATGTTAACATACTTGTAAAACCAGGATTTGCATGAGTACTTCTTGCACAAGTCTTTTCATGTTTTTAAGATTTGATTTCCTCTAGTATATTAATCCATAATAAGGCCAACCATGAATGTATTAATTGTGGAGGAGAAAATAAGAAATGGAAAGTTAATAAGCCTTTTCTTTGCTCTTTGGCATTTAAATGGCACTGCAAGAAAATGTTCTGTGACCAAAAGTGATTGAAATTTCACATCTGACTAAATTTTTTTCTTCTTCCTTAGGATGTTTTGTACACTGTGTGCAACCCTGTTGGAAAAGTTCAGCGCATTGTTATATTCAAGAGGAATGGAATACAAGCCATGGTTGAATATCCTTTTTGAGTGTGATTTTTTTTTTTTCCTGTAGGTTCTTGACTCAAATGGGTTTAACATGCAAATGTCAGAAAAATATTGTGTGATTTTGAGACCAAATTATTTTTTAATTTCTGTCCAAGATATGGTAACTTCTAATTTTTGTATGTCTGTAAGACAAAATAGTATTTGCATATTTCATCTTTGCAGGAAAATGGCATTGTACAGTGGTTGATAACCACATTTATAGTCCCTCAGGCCTAATAATTTCAGACATGTATTATATAATAGATTTGACAAACCCTCACACACAAAAGTTTCCTGGCTTCTACCTGTGTTGTTTCTCAAGAAATGGGTAAGGGATTGCAGAGGTGCAGCTTGTCTTCTTCAGATTCTTCTAAAATAGTCCCAGTATCTACTGCTTGTCTTACTATTTTGACTTTATAAAGCAAAGCCCAGCTTAGGCATCCTTGACCTTGATTCTTGGGAATTGTGTGTTGAAGAAATTCCCTGCTCTGTTATCCCACAGTTTATTCTATTTTCAGCCTTAAGTTGTTCTTGGGTTGAATATTCAGAATTGTTGTGTGTTGCTGTGGTTTTTGAAGTCCAAAGTCTGATATGATTAGGCCTTAATTTATGAAACTCTGACAGCCCTCTTCCTAAAGTTTTATTCATTTTTAACTCTTATCTGGACAAAATTTGCCAAATTATTTGGCATTATTTTGTGATTTCAGATGCTACCAATGTGATGGGTGCACTGATGATTTTCTAGGCAAAGGGAACAACCTAACTTCTATTACATCAAACTAATTGCTATTTATCTATGTAGAAAACTTAAACTGTATGTCCTAACAGACAGTAATTTGGCTTACCGTATGTGTTAAGTTTGTTAAAAATGGAATTGTCAGGAACAAATTACTTGCACAGTTGGGGGTTATTCTTCACCTTGTGAGTGATTAAGGAAGTTTTGGGGAGGGTCCTGCACACACTCAGAAACTGCCACCCTTATGTGCTTTGAATTAAATTCTGTAACATGCCTTTTATTGAAAATGAAACCAGCCAGGAATTGAAAGAAAACTCACAAATGTGAGTGAATTAATACAGCAGCAAGGTAAACAGTTTGGTGTGGCAAGGAAAGTGAGCTTCAAGACAAGCCTTATCTGAAAAGTTCAAAAATTTACTCAAATTTAAACTTGAAGTACCCATTACATCTTCAGTTCTGGCCAGTGTCAGTTTCTTATAGGCCTGGGAAGCTAAACTTTTCTCATTTTTAAGTTCCACAGTGAACCTGTGTCATTTTGGAAGAAGTTGTGCTGGAGGAATTTGGTAAAACCAAGGCAGAGTCTGTTGTTATGGACTTATTCTAAAATGTCACTAAATTATATCAAGACATGGTGCAAAAGGTCTGTTCTGCTGCAGAGTTCAGGCTTTCTGACGCCATTTATTTTCGAGTCTGGGTGAGATCATGGGTTGTGATGTGCCAAGGCTCAGGCACATTTTCCTGCTAATCATGGAACTAATCTTGGAATATGGGGAGCATATGAAATAACTTAGGTGTTGGAGCCTGCTACATGCATCTGCCTGTTGTATTTTTTGAGGCAAGATGATTATTTGTTCACTCAAAGTCTCTCTTTTAGTTATGTGGGGTTTTTTTTTGGCTAATGAGCTAAAAAGGATGTACACTTAGTTCTTTTTTCTGTAAAGAAACTACTGTGGTAAGTCTGTGTGGAGTTCTTGCAGTGTATACAATAGTGAAATACTTTTTGCAGGCTACAGAAGTAAAGACCTATCAGGTAAAAGGGACATGAATGAGACATCTGGGGAAAAAGATCCTTAACCTGATGTGTATGTTTGAATCAGTGTTCTGTGCCCAGAAGGCGAAGGCTGCACTCAATGGAGCAGATATCTATGCAGGATGCTGCACACTAAAAATTGAATATGCAAGGGTAATGCTTGGACCTTTTCTTTTAATTCTACAAAAAAATAATACATATAGTCAAAGCTTAACCTCTTTCACTTTTACTTTATTTGAACAGCCAACTCGACTTAATGTCATTAGGAATGACAACGATAGTTGGGACTACACTAAGCCATATCTGGGCCGCCGAGGTAGGTTCTGATCCATTCTCACTGTAGCTCTTTGACTGTACTAATGCCAGCCCTTCACACGTGGTCAGGCTGTGTGGCCACAGTCCTTCCAAAGCAGGCCAGTGCTGCTGGAGGCTGTGCCACTGCAGGGAATTAACCCTGAGCCCTAGTGCCCCCTACTGCCGTGTGCTTGAGCCACTTAGTGCAACAAGGAGCCCACACCTCCAAGCACCTTCGCAGTTCTCAAGGACTTGCATTTCTCCAAGCAGCTCTCTCTCTTTGGAGGAGAGGAAACCTGGCACAGACTATTCCTTATAAACTACAAACTTGCACACTGCTTCTCCTTCGAAAGGACTCTTTTCCCCTATGTTGGACAAGGCATTAAGAAGGATAGAGGACTTCAGCAGGCTGACTCTACACTTCATCATGCACCACATCGGCATCAGCAAAAAAAAAAAAACCCAAACAAACAAAAAACCCTCTGAAAAACCTCAGACTTGCAGTTCACCTTGTCTGCATACTGCATGCACCACCACCACAAGTTTTTTAAAGGAGGACATTGTCAGTACTTCAGATTTGTGTGGGATGAATAACATGATAGACTGTACCCATTCTGTTCAAGTTTGTATGTATGCTGGTCTTATTTCCCTTAAAATTGCCACTGAAAAATTGAGAACTTCCAAAATTAAGAACCTCTTGTTGATATAATTGACATTGTAATGTTTTTATTATTTGCTGTATATGAGAGTTGCATTCAGACTTAACAGTGTAAATATTGTTTAGTAGTAGGAAATTCAATCCTTATATGCAGATAGTTGGAACTGAGCAGTGCAATACCAATAAGTCCCCTCAGCTATACTTAAGTAATAAAATAGGAGATTCATAATTGGTACAGGCATACTGTTTGTTAAGTACTCAGCTGTAAAAATTCTCAGAGCTCAACTCATGTCAGTGGAAACTATGATTATATATGTACAGTCAAACTGCTGTCTAGCCTAACTCCTGTAAAGTGTTTATTTAAAAATAACCAAAAATCTGTAACTCTTGAGTGCAGTGTTCAGTAACCTATGTACAATAATGTGTTCAATGTAAAGTTAGAAAAGTGAAGACAATGTGACCAAGATAGACTATCTACTTATCAAAGGCTACATGAGAACCAGGGCTTTGGCTGTCTCAAGGGATTTGCACTTTCACAGTAATTCTGCAGAGACACTGGGCTTGTGAAACTGTTGTACAACTAAAAACTTAGGGCTTGGCTTTTCAAAATGAAGTTCTTGTAAAAAGTTAACAAGGGAGCTACAGTATTGGTTGCAGCTTGTAGATTATGACTATTTGTATTAGGATTCAAAATTTTTCTCCAATTATTGAGTTAAAGAAAAGGAATTCTGAAGAAACGTAAAGAACAACGAAAATAATCTAAAAGTTTGATTTTGAAAAATTGAATGGATTGATTTGACCCTTGAATCTTTTGATCATTGCAGTATTTGGAGGCTGACTTGTAACACTGTGCATCTAAATGCATTATGCAATTGGTCTGCAGATAGGTATGACTGTATGAACTAAAGCTTCCCCAAACTTGAGCAAACAGTGGAAAATGAAAAAATCAGGATAGGTGTGGCATGCTCTTTTCAAGAACTCTGCTCTTTTTTCTTTTATTACTGTCTCTATTACAAGCACTCTACTACACATGAAAGGAAAAAAATGGACTTGTGTTTTATATATATATATATATATATATATATATATCTCAATCATTGCATATTGTATGTAGCATAATTTTTCATTTACTGTGATCCACATCCATTTATGTGCACAACACGAATATAAATTGTTGAATGAACAGTAAAATGCTCTCAGGAAAATAAGTGTCTAGAGCAGTTTTGCCCATAAAGTAATCCAAGAGTTGAGGTTTTCTTTGAAAGAGTTTATGTGTTTGTCCTTCAACTTACTCTTCCAACAGCATTAATTGGGTTTTGAACATGGTGTGACCTGAGCTCTAGGGCTCTCACTGCAGCAAGGATCTTATCCCAAAGGAATTTCATTCCAAGGACAGACATGCCAATAAATCCTTTCAGAATTTCACACCTGCCTTTCAAATGTTAGGAAAGAAATGCATTTTACTAAATTTTTTTTTTCAAAACCATTTGTAGTTCTTTATGATAATAAATTGCCCACAGTCCTTCTCCACTAAAGTAAACTTCCTAACAAGTGCCCACTGCTATGTACTCATATTGCATTAGATTGAGTGAAATAAACCCACGTTACTTAATATTCTACTTGTCTTTAGCCAGAAATTTCAAATGGTAGTTTGGAGCATTTCTTTTGGTGATAATACCAGCTTGCTCAGTGACTCAAGGACCTGATGTAAAAACAAAACTAAAAATCAAGAAACCCAAGCTGAAACAAGATTATAAAGAACCTTTCCTTTCAGAATTATTTTTAACACAGGTCAGTTCTCATGTTTCAATGCTTGTTTACACAAGTATTTGTACTGGCACAACCCAGGGGCTTTGTTCAAAGAAGGAACAAACATGGAGCAAGGAGAGACTTGCACCACCACAAGGAGGAAATATTTGTCAAACTTTTCTCACAGATTTCTTTATTTGAAGACTGTGATTCTTGACTGTATTTTACCGTGGGCAGTTTAGTTCCACAGACTGGAATTGCAAAACTGATTTTTCTCAAAGATGATTGCTGCATACAGTTTAAATGCTCAAAATACTTGACCTGACTGCTCATTTGCTTTCTAGAGCCAAGAACTGGAGCTGCTACTCTGAAAAGGGAGTGGAAAAGTAAACTTGACAACAGTAATCTTGCTTCTATGTATTTGAAAGTGTTCAGGACTGCTGTCTCTTCAGATTTTACTGCCAAAGTAAATATCTGACTTGGAACCTGGCCTTCAAATTCTGAGCAGAAAGGGCCACATGTGCTTTCATCTACCACTGTTGTGTAATCAAATAGTTCCTGTTTTTTGGGGAAAAAGCTCCAGCTGCATGGGGCTGGAGTTACTGTTTTCAGCAGTCATACTTTTCAAATTTCCTGAAAATTGTTGTAAACTGATAAATACCTTGACCCATCTTTTTAATGTGGCTTTTTTTTTTTTTTAATTGTAAGAAAAAAATTGTTGCTTACCACAAAGAAATCTGTAAGTTTAGGGGTTTTTGTCATGCAGCATGGATCTTGATTGCAAAAAAGAGCTTTGGCTATGAGGTGCTGCTTCCGTCCATTAATGTAGACCCCTTGCTTAACTTTATATCCTAGAGAACTGGGTTTTCTTAAAGGATTGACTGTTGTTTAAGTGCATTACTCAGTGATGCTTTCCCTCTTTTTGAACTGTTCTTTTTGAACTGTTGTGTGCTGCTGATAATGCCACAATGTACAATCCTTTCAGCACGCCCATAAATCAGTAGGTGTTCTGTAAATATATATGTACACATATGTAATGCTCTCTGTTTACTGATTATGAAACCATGTAATACAGGTTGTTGTTGGCTTATGCTGAAACTTCTTGAAAGAAGCCCACTTTGAAAATGTGTTGCTGTTGAAGCTAATATTATGATTCAGGTACTGTCTTTCAAAAGTACTGCATTTCAAATTTGTTTTAAGAGACACATGGGTAAATCCTGCTGTATGGTGTTTTCTATACTAATGTGTGGTGTCTGTTTAGGAGAACTATTGGGTATCTCCATAAACTTTAAATGTCTGCATCTCCTCATTGGCCACTGCCCCCAATCAACTTAAGTGAAATTTGTTATACAGATGGCAGTCTTTTAATTTTGGTGTCCCAGGGCTACAGCTTGTGTTTTTAGACGTAGAGTGAATGAGAAATTGTTCATTAAATTAACAAGGACTCAAATTACTTTTTCACTTCTTAATTAGAAACTTTGTGTCTTAACTGGAGAAATCAAGTGCCTGGTTGTACATACTAAACTGGTTTCTTTCCCTTCCCACATTAGACAGAGGGAAGGGCCGGCAGAGACAAGCTATTTTGGGAGAGCACCCATCATCCTTTAGACATGATGGCTATGGTAAGTAACGTGGGATGACAGCTGGTTATGATTTCTTACATGCTCTGTGGAATTCTAAATATTTAATCAATGCTTGGCCATGGTTCCCTTCAGCATGAGCAGTTCACCTGCAGTGCTGTCAGTCTGCCTTCTGAAACACTGCTTGGTTCAGTAAAATCCATGTGCACTCATTGCCTCACCTCTTCCTGACACCCAAAGCATTCAGCTCTACAGGTTTATTCCTTGGAAGAAAGTTTCCTTTCAGTTGCCATCATCCTGGCACTGGACAGAAAAAGATATCTGGATTGGGAAAGCAGTTTTCTTCTAGCAAATGGCAACAAGTGTTATCAATGGTTTGATACAATAGAGAACTCTGGTTTTTGCATGCAAAGCTATGAATTGTTGGCATTGGCACTTCTAATTTAACTGATTCAGAAAAGGTATAGCTCTGTGACTGTAGAGGAATCAGTGCTATGAAGTACTGCATTGTGACCAGTGCTCTCTGTAAGGCAAGACCTGCTGTCACCTTCATGTGCTGAGCGAAGATTCAGGGTGGAGAAACAAATGTCCCCACTCACATGTGACTTGCTAGTCATTTACTCTCTCAGCTGCCAGGTGCAATGTGATTTGTCTTGCCTCTTTCTTTGCAAAGGTATTTATGATATTTTACTGTGTAGGTTGACATTCTACATACTCCTTCCAAAGGTTCTTCAAATGCCCAGAATTTCCAAGTCCCACCTTGATTCAGTGATGTTCTTCTTTCCTTCTTCTGATACATCCTTCTACCTTAAGCACTGTGTCCATCTCTTCCAATACCACTGTTTCCCTGTCATTACTGCTTTTTGCTGGGGAAAAAAAAAAGACAAAGGGTTTATTTTATACTTGGCTTATGTGAATTTCACATTATTTTTGTCTCAGAAAAATAGGGATCCTCCCCTTGGTCTGTAATACTAACATTTTCTATGAACAGAGGTGTTGCATACTAGTAGTGCCTCATCACTAAAAGGATAAAAAAAAAGGAGCTGTCTATTTCAGTGAAACTTCTCACTTTATCTTCATTTTGTATTAGTGTGGGGGTTTAAGTATTCCTTCTTCTTCCAAATGACCTTTTTGTAGAAGGGCAGGTTTCTGACTGAAGCTTATGTCTCTGGGAAAAAGAGCTGTGTCATCTCCTGGCCTCTGTCTCACTCCTTTTGGTTTGTTTTCCTGACTTTGTAATATTCTTTCTTGGTGTCATGTAGCTCTGTAACTAGATGGGAATATTTCTGAATGTTGATTTTAATAATTTCCTCTGATAACTTTATGTTCAAATATCTTGCACACTGCAGGGAAGATAATGATTTTCATAATTACTGGAACATCTTTTTTCAGCAATTACTGTAGCCTTCTACCCCTCCTTTAAATATGCCTTATGTATGTGGGCTTTGATGCATGATTAAGTAGTGAAGATTATTTCAAGCAACATAAAAACATTGTCTCTCATCTCCTTAGGTTCCCATGGTCCTTTGTTACCCTTGCCAAGCCGGTACCGAATGGGATCTCGGGACACTCCAGAACTTGTTGCTTATCCATTGCCACAGGCATCCTCCTCCTACATGCATGGTGGAAATCCTTCTGGGTCAGTTGTCATGGTTAGTGGGTTGCATCAGCTCAAGATGAACTGTTCAAGGGTATTCAACCTGTTCTGCTTGTATGGAAACATTGAGAAGGTAAGGTATAATTTATTAGAAACTTGGAAACTACTATAGTTCTTACAAAGGCTTTGGAAAAAGCCTTTCTGAGATAGTCTAAAAATATATCCCAATGTTTTATAAAACTATTGGTTGAGCTGTTTGTTGCAATGTAATTTTTTTTTAATCTTATCTTTTGTAGGTGAAATTTATGAAGACTATTCCGGGCACAGCACTGGTTGAAATGGGTGATGAATACGCTGTGGAAAGAGCGGTCACACATCTCAATAATGTCAAGTTATTTGGAAAGAGACTCAATGTCTGGTAAGTATGTTTCATCAGAATAATAGCCCACCAGTGGGCAGATGGAATGAGGTTTCAAAGGGACAATATCACATACTCTGTTATCTTTGTTGGAGTTATGATTTCCAATTCTGACTGACTGTTTTGGCTTTCAGCTGAAGGAGGGTGAATTTAGGTTAGATATTAAGAAATTCTTTATTGTGTGGGTGGTGAGGCATTGGCACAGGTTGCCCAGAGAAGCTGAGGATGCTCCATCCCTGGAAGCATTCAAGGCCAGGTTGGATGGGGATTTGAGCAACCTGGTCTAGTAGAAGGTGTTCCTGCCCATGGCTGGGGAATTGGAAGGAGATCACCTTTAAGGTCCCTTTCAACCCCAACCACTCTAAGATTTATTACTATTTATAATTTGATTTATTTACATTCATAAATGTAAATGGATTGGCCACTAATAAACTGTATTCCCTAATGTGTGTTATCCATTCTTTCTGCATTTTTTAAGGAATGTGTCAAATCCAACCCATCTAATTCTTACAGTATTTATTTCAAATTATTATAAAGAAATATCAGCTCTTTTCTAGTTAGATAATAATCTGCAAAGTATGATAGCCTTAATTATTTAAGAAACTTTATCCTTAAATTCCAGTGTTTCCAAGCAGCACTCAGTAGTTCCAAGCCAGATATTTGAACTGGAGGATGGCACGAGTAGTTACAAGGATTTTGCCATGAGTAAGAACAATCGCTTCACCAGTGCTGGCCAAGCATCCAAGAACATCATCCAACCACCCTCCTGTGTGCTGCATTATTACAATGTTCCCCTGTGTGTGACTGAGGAAACGTTTGTAAAGGTAAGCACTTGGAGTGGCTGACATCCAGCAGTCTCTGGGCTCTGTCCTGGCCCTTCATGGTGCTGCTTTTAAGAATTAGTAACTTGGAAGGTTATAGTAGAGCCACTGGAAGAGAACTGTTCCTTAAAATGCATTTGTAGACCCTCTGGTTATGTTCAAAATTCTGGAGTTACTGTCTTAATTTTATTAATTTGTATTTTTTTTTAAAGTGAGAAACAAAATCTTGAAAATAAAGTTGAGTTTAATGTGAGGGGTTTTTGGATGAGAGGGAAAAGACACAAAGCCAAATACATTAAATTTGGGATTATAACTCACAAAGGATTTACTGACTCCCTGTAATGACTGCTAGGATGTTTTGGAAACGAGACAAGCATGCACCTGGGACCTTTGGCACAGTTGTATCCTAAATGAACTCTGCATGCTTAAAACATGCAATGCTTGGCCTCTTTAAGTTGAGGCAGTAGTAAGGTTGCTGACAGTTCAGTGAGTTCTTTTTCAGTTCAATAAAATATATTTTTCCTACTTTGTCTGAAAGTGAACTCTGGTTCCCAAGTGGTGTCTCTGTATGTACAACTACAGAGCTACTGTGTTGGAGTAGGAATGTCAAAAAGTAGAACTTGTTATTATTTAAATATGATTTTGGAGCCTTGTTTTACATACTACAGAACAGTATTCTAAAGAGTTACCAATCTAAATATATTTTTAAAATTATTTGCCATAAATTCTTGCAAACTCCCTTAGAAAGTCAGAATCTTCTTTTTTATGTGTCTCTTCCAGGAACTTGGAATTTTTGCTAATTTGTTTATGTGCACTTTTGCTAGAGTTTTACCTCTTAATTTTATTTTTGTGACAGTTATGTGAGGATCATGAAGTTCTCAGCTTTATTAAATACAAAGTGTTTGACCCAAAACGTAAGTAAAATTTTGCCAGTTTGGGAAGTTACTTGATTCCAGTTTTGATCTGAGTATGCACTGTCAGGAGACATTACTGATCCCCACCTTCCCATTTTTATTTCTCATTTTGACAGCTTCTGCCAAAACACTGTCTGGTCTCTTGGAATGGGAATGCAAGACAGATGCAGTGGAAGCTCTCACTGTACTTAATCACTACCAGATAAGAGTCCCAAGTAAGTAAACTTTTCTAATCTTACTGCTAGATTTTTTTTTTTTTTCCTGTGGAGAAGGACTTTAGGGTTCTGGTAGCCATGAAAATATATCAGAGGGCTCCTCTCTTGTTAGGAAAGGCTGGGGTTGTTTAGCCTGGAGAAGAGCAGGCTCCTGGATGACCTTATGGAGGGAAAGTGACTTTTGACATGGGCAAATAGTGATAGGACAAGGAGTAAGGGTTTTAAACTAAGAGAGATTTAGGTTTTAGATGTTAGGAAGATGTTTTGACTGTGAGGCTGGTGAGGCACTGGCACAGGTTGCCCAGAGAAGCTATGGATGCCCCATCCCTGGAAGTGTTCAAGGCCAACCTGAGTGGGGCTCTGAGCAACCTGGTCTAGTAGAAGCTGTTCCTGCCCATGGCAGGAAGTTTGAACTGGATGATCCAATGAGATAATCCCTTCCAACCAAACCCTTCTATGATTCTTTCACAATACATATAGAGAACTCTACAATGTCTTGAACAGAGGGTTCCTTAAGTGACTCAGTTCATTGCTCTCAATTTACTGCTTCTGTAGCACGTTGCCTTTGAAACCACCAGAAATCACAAAGCCAAGATGAATTTAGCTCCAAACTAGCAAGAATAGAGTGGGATGAGTTCACCTGCTAAACAAGTACACAACAGGCCAGATCTGAGCTGAACAATTGAGACAGTTTACTGGATTAAATGGAATTTTCCAGGTTTTCCCAGACTTAATTTTGAATCTAGGCCAGTGTCTAATATTATTTTAAACTACCTCCTCCTAACTGTTATGAGTTTGTCTCCTTGAGAAGTTTAAATCCCCCCACACCCTTGGTCCACCTTCTTAATAGTGGACTCTAGGGGCAGAACATTTATGAAGACAGTATGGATAACACACTGTTCACAATTTCAGTTTTGTCTCAATTTGGAGAGCTTTCTCTTTCAATGTGAAAAAGGCAAACCCCAGTGGAGGTGTGAGTGTGAAACACACGGAACTGGTGAACTTGCCAGGTTATGGAAGGTGGATCAGCAGGAGAGCTGTGCCCACTGTATGTTCTGTGTTGTTTCCTCACAGATGGCTCCAACCCTTACACCTTGAAGCTTTGCTTCTCTACTTCATCCCATTTATAGAGAAGAGGACAGCATGTTAAAAGCTACGTTCACCTGGATTTGCAAGTTAAAAACTACACTTCGTTCACAAAGCTCTAAAGTGGTTGTTCTAATGTTGCCTTGTTTCAACTTAATTCTAATATCTTTTATCTTGTTTTATAATAAATTGATGTTCCTTCATAAATACAAACCAGATTTTTTTTATTTTTGCCTCTGAGAAGTACATGTTGTAAGCTTACTACAAAGTTTGTATTTTGTTAGTGTAGTATCTTCAAATGTCTAAAGAAGTACCAGTAGGATAAACAAGATTGTTTCTTTTCAAAAAATGAAATATATTTGCATTTTCAAAATGTTAAAGATTAGCAAGTATTTTTCCATTTGTAGTCTTAATTGGCAGATGCAACTATTACAGCAGAATTTTAAACATAGAACTTGTTTTTCAGTATGTTAAGTAGTGAAGTATGTTGCAATACTAAAAAGAAGCTTGTATTTATAAAATGCTTTGATCGGGTTAATGTTGCACATACTGAACTTTTAGTAGTATAGACTTGATTTATAGTTCAAACTGAGCTAACATAGAAAATTATTAAGTATGTACATGTGTATGGTATGAATTCATACTTCTTTAAAGTGGTTTTGGTTTTTCTTTTTTTAAAAAAACCTATTTTCCATTTGCATTAGCATGATGCCATCTACAGCTAGTCCCACCATAGGGGCCTTTTTAAAATTAAAATTGCAAGCCTGTATCAATGTGTTCATTCTCATTTTCCATGATTTAAATCTTTGGTGTTTAACATATCCTTTTGACTCTTTTTTAAAAGCAGTAGTTATGACATACTAAATGGTAAAAATTGTGGGGGGATGATAATATGGATCACAATAGAAACCAAGGTGATAAAAATTATTAAAACAAAAAGAAAGTTCCCATCATATCCTTTCATATACCTGGGCAGTTAATTCAAGGTTTTCTTTTGTCTGATTTATCTTAAACATCTGTTATGACCCTGAAAGAAGTTATTGGGTGAGTAATCTTTGCTTGTCTGTAGCCTAAGATGAGGCAATCTCAGTGGGATTCAGGTAAAATAACTATGTGATGTGGAATTAATGAGGTGAGAAATCTTTCACTTTGGAGAAGATGATTTGTTCTATCCCTCTATTTTGAAACCTGTCTTCTGGAACAGGAGTTGTGTCTTTTTTGGGCTAAGCCCCCAGGAACAGGAATCCAAGCAGTGGAGTCTGGGAGCTGTTGTCCTAGGCTCTGTGTGTGTTCCCCTTTCTAAATTTGCAGTGGATTGTTAAGGGCTTCTTTCAATTCTGTTCTTAGTCATTGCAGAGAAGTTATTTTATCAGCTATTTTATGCTTTATCCTACAAGTTCTTTGTTCTGTCTTTATGGATTTTATCTATATCCATCCTTTATGTAAGATGATTTGTGCAGAGTGCTTGTCCTTGAGAGGTTATTTTGTAGGACGTTTACAGGCTGTGGGCATTTCACATCTTTCAATAGAGATTGGATTTTCCCCATTCTTAATTTCAAGGCAAATATTCCTTATCATACAAGGGAAAATGTCCTTTGGGTTTTCTCATCAACAGTTAGTCATTTTTGCCCTGTCTACCTCCATTTTGTTCATGCTTCAGGTAATGAGTGTTTTAGGTATTCACATCAGGCTTTTAATATGTCTGAAGTGGGAGCTGAAAACCAGCTGTTCTTTGGCAGCTCTTTCAGCACAGGGTTTGGAATAATCCTAGCCTCCTGTCTGTGAGGTGGGAAAGAGACTTGCATTTTAGGGGCACTGCTGAGACTCTTTCAGCCTCAGTGCTCTTTCCCCAGAAATTGCTTTCAGGCAGCTCCAGTGCAAAAGTCCATGTGCCATATCTTGCTGCTAAGTGAAATGCTCTGTGCTGCTTAGTGTTTTAACTGTAAAAGATCTCTCCCAGTCTGTTATTTCTCTTTTATCAACTTGAATGTTCTGTGGAAGCCTGTTTCTTCTGTCATAATTTCCAATGTTTGTTGTATTAATGTAGTTCCAGAAGTTGCTTCTAGCTGAGCATTAAAAATAGTCTGTTTTCAAATTGCAGTGTGGGATGAGTGACCCTTAAAACTTTCAGGTTTCAGCTAAAAAAAAGAAAAAGAAATGCACTTCAATGTTTTGGTGTCCTCAGTGGATCACAGCATTCAGTGCCTAAGAATGTTCAGGTGAAAAGCATCTTTCCTGTGTCTTCCCAGATCAAATGGAGCATGGTTCTGAGTATTTCATAGAGGACTGACTTGATAGCAGCTGGAAGGCCCCTAGGCAAAATGAGTAGCCTGTGCTAAGTGGTGCAGAAAAAGGAGACTGAAGAATTGTGCAAGCTTCTTTCTCCACAAAATAATCATCTTATTCATGAGAACAGGAAGGATTCCTTGTTGGTGTTTTGCTGTAAAAGAAAACAATGTTTTATCTTGGGCCACAAAAGTGGATGCTTGTCCTCAGGAAGGATTGAGGTTGGCCTTGCACACACAAGGTCTGTGTTCACCTTTAATCTTGCGCTTTAGAACAGAGCCAAGCAGTGGGGCAGGTGGGGAATTAGTTGCTCCAGAGGGAGTGAACTCTGTCTCTCATTTGACAGTGGTTTTACCACAGTTAGAATAAAATTAAACCTTCAAGGTCTCTTAATGCAGGGGGGGGTTTCTTGTGTCTTTTGCATAAGTCATACAAGCAAAACATTGAACATTGCTATGCACATTCTCTCCTTGTAAGCAGCTGTCATTCACACTGTATTATCTTCATGTCTGTCCCACTGTTTTGTTTGTTGGTGATGTTTTGTTTGTTTTTCCAGTTGATCACCTTTCATTGGGGGTAAAGATGTATTGAGTTGGAGATATGTCACTCTTCTTATGATACTCCAATTTTTGTTTATATTTATTTTTCCTTATATGCAAGAAGTGTGAAGAGTTGTTTTTTGACTTTTCTATACCACCACAGCAAGACAGAGTGTATTGCTAGGGTGATGAAAGAGAAGATTTAAAAGAAACCATGGGGGATGTGTTTGGGCATCCTGCTTTGTGAAAAGACTGATACAGCTGGATGTGGGGTCACTGAGTCTGTCTTTTAGAAAGGGATAATGTTTGGGGCAAGCTGGCTTGTTACTGGCTGAAACTCTTTTGTTGTAATTAAATGCAACTCGCTCCTTTTCCTGCTGTGTGTTTTCTTGTGAACAGCTCTTGAACTTGTTTGAATGTGCTGGTGGCTTAGCAGGAGACATTCAGGCTCTTCTGTTAAATAATGCATAGAGGTCTGGGATCATGAACACTTTTTGCTCAATTATTTTTTAATGTCAGGGATGTGTTTAAACACATTAGGGATTCTTTTGTGTGTTCCTCTTTTTGAAAATACCTTGCATTCTCACATCTCTAGCTACCAGTGGGTTTTTGAGCTCTTCCAGGGTTTCATGTCTACTTTATGTCTGTTTTTATGTCTAACCAGTCAGAGAGAAGTGTGCTATATGACTGATTTGTTGTGAAATTCAAGGTATCTTCTCAGTTGCACCGTTAATATTGATACCTGTGGGAAGGGGTGATCAGGTGTGCTCACTCCTGTGATAATGTGATGTTTCTAGGGTGCCATTTGGGTTCCTTAGAACTAGAGTCAGTTAAAAATAACCTGAACCAAATAGGTGTTCAGGGTTTCTCAGATGATAAGGCCCCCAAGTTCTACTGCCAAAGCATCTAAACTGAGAAAGGGTCATTCAATTTCTAGACAGCTGCATTATCAAGTTAAAAGAACAAAATATTTGTGTTCTGTTAAATCTTCTAATGCTTTTCCTGTTAAAAATAGAGGATTTCTTCCTCCAAGGACTGTAATTCTCACAGGATATGGAGGAACCTAATGCAGCCAGATTACTTTTGTTGTGCTTTGACCATGGCTCTCTGAAGGAAGTAACCTCAGTCCCTTTTCTTGTATTCAGCAAGTTTTATCTGCCCTGTGCCAAGCCTTCCTGTCCTGGCCTTTCCCAGCCAGCTCCCTGGGCTGGAGCCATACATGAATTCAGATGGGTTCCCTGCTCTTCCTCCTCACTGTTGCAGCTGCTGAAGTGTGGTCTTCATTTCTGGCATTTTTTATTTAACTTTTTCTTCTCTGGTGTTCATGGAGCAGCTGCAGCCTGAATGGGTCTTCATGCAAGGGAGTGAGTCCTGCAGGAATGTGTCAGGAAGCCAGCAGTTATGGCAAGATAATTAACCCTCTTTTCCAAAGCATCTGGGATCCAGGAAAACAAATTAATCCTGGCAGGGGCAGTAAAGCAGTATTCAGAATTAAATACTGGAGTGGGATTGTAGGATGGGGGATGGCAGTTGGAGCACAATGCAGGATGTAATTACTCAATTTCATATAAGCCATTATCTCTTCTTTATTTTCTCTTGCCATCTTTTCTTTCCATTTGTGGGTTCATCTTTCTTTCAAGCAACTAAAAAAATTAAATTGTTTGTGCTCCATTCAAAATTCAAGTGGATAGTAGTCAATTAAACCTCCAGAAGTTATTAGAGTGCTTCTTATGGAAAATCCTAGATTTTCTGTCTCTTAGGCTGTTAATAGAATAGACTTTGGATAGTTTATATTTAGGTGATGCTTTCTCTATCAGCAAAGTGCAAACTCCAGGCCATTTAAAATTGAATGGCATGGATGCAGGGATTTGCATGTAATGTAGATTATGCTTCTATTTTCTCTTCTGTTAACCACAGCAGTGTAACTGCTAAATCAGATTAAATCAGTGAGCTTTAGATAAGCATCCTGTCAAAAGGCTTCAGAAGTGTCTAAGAAATCGCCTGGTCAGACAGTGACCTGGTAATCTTTTTTTGAAGTTGATGTTTGGCTTCTGATTGAACCACAGTAACCTAAAACTTTGGTAGCTGAAGATGGGAATCCCATTTACTGAACTTTTAGTTCTCTCATCTTCTTGGGGTGCACTTTAAATCCAAAACAAACTCTTGAGTTCTGAGGATAGAGCTCAAACTGGAGCATTTTAGTTACACTTAAATATGTTCCCCTTGCCCAAGATTTGTGGTGTTTTTCTGTCTTTTTATTGCTGTATGGGCAAAAACTTGTCTTTACTTTCATGAGGATCCTTTATATAGCCCTAACTCCTCCTTTTTGTGTCCTTTTAACACGAAGCAATGAGAGCTAACCAGAGGATTCCAGATTAGGACTGAGCTATTGATTTATTTCAAAGTAACATGATCTCTGGTCTTGCTTTTTTCAGCTACAATTTTCAAATAATGGTAAAAAACAAACAAACAAACCCTACCTGAGGTAGTCTGAAGGACAGGTTTCTCTCATGAAGAGAAATAAGGTGATAACACTTCACCAGGTCTTCTAGCATTTGGGCCCCATGTTCACAGCTGAGTGCAATCCTGCTCTTCTTGCTTTTTTCACCATAGGGCAAATAACTCATCACTCATGTTTGAGTGCTGCTTCAATCTGCCCCTGCCATTACCTCCAGTGCTCCCACCCTTGATGACCCTGGCATTGAAAAAAAAACCCAAAAACAAACAAAAAGGAGGTTTTCAAACTTTATATCTCCCAAAGCTTATTCTTCTCTGTCTTCTGCACAATTTGAAAATTCCCAAGAAATAGGGCAGGGATATATATTCAAGGATGCAAGGACAACTGAAGCTAATCTTTCTCTTTGAAACTGGCAGGAAGAAAAGAGTAGTAGCTCCTGGCCTGAGCCTGCCAGCACAGCCTCCATTTTATTTCCTTGCTGAAGGCAGACTCAGCTTTCCAGGAACTCTGCTTTGTGGAGCTTTCCAGAGAGCATCCGGCCAAGGCCAAGCGTCCTTTCAGAGAGCCCAGAGCGGCTCCAAGCTGGGATGGCACAGCCCCGTGGCTGGAATGTGTGTGGGGTGAGGCTCCCAGCTCCAAGGGGACACTTGTTTCCTTCCCATGGCGTGCTGCCATCCCAGCAGCCTTGGCAGGAGCCCTTCCTGCACTAAAGCTGCTCATAGCTGACCAATGTTTGAGAGGGACTTGTCTGTAAACTGCTTAAGCAGCAGTCACTTTCCATGTGAAGCTGCTCTTAAGCCATTTTGCAAGAACTTAAGCTGCTTCTATCTTTTAGTCCTCCTGGGATGCTGATATTCCCCATTTCCCCAGTGACTGTGTGACTGCTGTACCTTGCATTAGCCTGGCTCCTGTTAACGACTCTGGAGATCAGAATTCCAGAGAGTCACTCACTTGAGTGCCTGCTTTGAGTTGTGTGTGTGGTTTGAGCTTAGGCCTGTAAGGTTGGCTACTGAGCCAAGGAGGGTGGGAGTCTGCCCTAACTTTTTAAGGCAAAAGAGCTCTAAAAACAAATTGCCCAGTGCTCCAAGTTTCACTGGGAGCTCAGACACTTGCCCTGCAGCTTGCTGAGGAGTCTGTTTACCTTTAGCCAAGCACTCTGCCAATAATCCTGAATCAGCCTTGTACCAGGGGCTGTGCAACACAGAGGCCAAGCTGATAACAACTGCATTTTGCTTTGTGTCCTTTCCAAGCCCAGACCAAGTTACCCTGCTGAGATCAGGGGGAAGGGCTCAGAGAAGCTGAGCTCTGTTCACCTGGGAGATAGTGTTTTTATCTGCTCTGTGAATGGGGAGCTGAGCAAAGGAGCAGGGGGAACATGAGCACACCTTTGGCTCTTGGTTGTGGCAGCAGCACAGAACAGACACCAATGTCTGTGCTGCTGCCCTGTAAAGCAGACAAGTTTTCAGAGCCAGGCTGGTTGAGTTCACACACAGGTGTCTAGTAGATTGATTGTGTCAAATTGGATCTTATTTATGCAGTTCAGATACCTTTGGGCTTGGTACTAGCTCTGTGACACCTGGGGCTTGCACATGATGAATACATGAGACCCAGGATCTTTGAGTTCTCTGTTTTCTTGCCAATTCCCCCTGGTTTCCTAGGAGGAAATGGAGCTGCTTGTCCCTGCTGCATGCCCATGCAGCTTGCTTGACCTTGGAGATTGCATTAGTCCTCACAGGTACAGCCAAGTGCCTATTCTTGTCCTTCAGCAAGTCCAGACTTCACTGGGGAATGTCACTGGACTGGTTGTGCACTGTGTGAAGGTGACACTGAATAACCTACCTGTGCCTGGGTTTTGCCTGCAGGGCTTTGTAAGGCCAGGGGGTGCCAGTTTCTGCCAGGAATCTGGTGAGAGTGAGATGAGCACAGTGAAGTGTAAGGCAGCTATAACCACAAAGACATTTATCAACTGCTTTCTGCAGACATTTCACAACAGACTTCTGCCTCTCCTCTCTCTCCTGGTTCCTTTCAAAGCCTATAGTTCTGCCTAGAAATAAAGAATACAGTATTTTAAAAAAGAATGAAAAAATGGCCTTAGATGATGTGTGGTCCCAAATTCCCTTTATGCCAGGCACAGCCCAGGTGATAAAATCCTGGGTTGCCCTGTTTATCTGAAATACAGAAGGCTGTCGTGGAGGAAAAGGCAGAGTCCTTCAGGACCAAGCACCTGCAGCTTTGCTGTTGTCAGGTTTCTGCAGCATTTCACCTGATTTGCGTCTCTGGATCAGACTCCTGATCTTCTGTAATACTTCCTGGCATCTGCTCAACCTTTGTTTTCTGTCAATTGAAGCAGGAAACTTACTATCTCAAAGTAGCAGGCATAGATGTTGTTGTTATTTCTTCCATGTCTGCAGCTGTTGCCTTCCCTCCCTCCCTGTGCTGGGCTGAGTTGGCAGGGAGGAAGCTCTCCTGTGGGCCTGTCCTGGCTAACAGCAAAGGTGGGCCACTGTTCCCCGGGACTGTCTCATCCAGAGAGAAAATCAGGCACAACTGTAATTTTGGAGCTTGTAAGCAAGAGAATCAGGACACAGAGGCCCCTGCTTTTGTGTTTCTGTTCATATCCAGGCTTTGGGTCTGTCTAGTGCTCTACAGGGAACAGGGGCTGGGGACCAGAGTCAGTGGGCCCTGCTGTTTCCTCCCTGATCCAGGCTGGGGCTCGGGCAGAGCTGGCAGGGAGCAGGGCAGGGCCTGTCCTGCTGACAGGGGACAGCAGGTGGCAGCAAGAAATTCAGGTCCCGTGGCTCTGGGTTCAGCACCAGGGCCTGCGTGTATTGGCTTCTGCTGAACTGGGGACAGTGAAATCTTAGACAAACTCTCTGAAGTAGACCTGACATGGCTTTTGGTTTGTGCTCGAAGGCTGGTTGAGGTTCCTTCTCAGGGTGCCAGAACTGATGCCTGGAAAGGCTGACCTGGAACAGAGACTAGACAGAGCAAAAGGAATAAAATAGGTATTTATTGAAAGGACACACTTGGGGCAGTGCAAGAGCCTGGCTGGAGCTACAACCAAATCAAATCCAAAATGGAACTCAGTCACGAGTTTTTACACATTTATAAGTTTTGGTTCATCTACATATTGGGGTCAATTGTCCAACCACAGCTCCAGGCTATGAAGTCTCAGCCCCCTGGCTTGCCCCCTTTTCCTTCCCCATTGTTTCTGCTTTTTGCGTCCTTGATTCTGTAGCTGGGAAGGGATTATTTTGTCTAATTACCCTTTGAAGAGAATTTACTAACACCTAATACAATGTTACAGAGTTACACACTAAGCAGCAGAGATTCTGAAAAATATAAAAGCTGAAACCCAAGGCACTGTGAGGGCTGTTTGAGGTCATGGTATGCTGTCCTGCAGCATCTGCACTGGATCACCATCAAAGATCTGCCAAGATGTGCAGAAGGACTCCCAGGCGCTCGAGTTTGGCCTCTCATTCATCAGAATGACCACTCCAGAATTTGCTGAGCTATCTGTGAGTGAGTAGAGAGGCTGTGTAGGGCACAGCCATGGGCAGCAAGCACATATGTGGCTGAACACAGCTGTGCTTTGGAGAGGGCAGTGTATAAGATTGCTTCTGCAGAAACCCATCCTTGACCTTGGAATCTCCTCTGGGTGACCAAGAGGCGTCCAAGCTGGAAAACTCAATGTCTGAATCTGTCCCACAGTCTTACCAGCTCTGGGGTGTGAGCTAAGACATCTCTGCAAGCATTTTCCTAAGAGCAGCATTGCAAAAGAGTCCCACTGGATAATCCAGAAACCTGGGTTTGATTCCACTTGTGTAAGCAATTTATAAGGCAAGAGGTGATATTTCATCCCTCCTCCTGGAGGGAGCTGGTGTGCTTCAGAACATGTGCAAATGCCTTTGATACTTCAATAATAATGGATAAGTGGCAGCCTGGCTTAGGAAGAAGAGATCTTGCAAGACAAGTGTGATTGCTTCCACTGGGGACAAAATGGAAAAGGATCCAACAGCCAAAGATGTGAGCAACGCTACTCCTAAGGAGTAGTAATTAAAATAAATGCAATGAGGCAGAGAAAGGCAGGAAAAAGTGACTGCCACAGCAGCATAGGTGGAGCTTGGAGGGTTCCCCCGTGGGGTGAGCCATCTGCCTCCAAGGGCTCACAAAAGAGATGCAGGGAGCTTGTACATTTACCTGGGAGAGGGTGGGACTGGGTCCCATCCCCTTTGCTCCTGATTCTCCTCTGGGCTCTGCTTGTCCCACTTCTCACAGCAGGGGCGTCAGGACAATAATGGCAGAGGTGGGGCTGTGCCTGTCTCCCTGGCTCCTGCCTGGCTGTGGGATGGTGCCACTCCTGAGCCATGCCCTGTGGCTCTGTCTGGAGCTTCCCCCACGCAGGGAGCAGCAAGCCCTGCCTACCTGATGAGCTCTCTGGTGGCTTTTTTCAAGGAGGAGCCTGTTTTCAGGTGGTCACAAGGTACAGACAATCCCTCTCACCTGTACAAAGCAGGAGATGAGAGCTGGGTTGGAAGGATGCTGACCATAGCAGGGGTGTGTGTGGGACTTTCAAGGACTTTACTGCCACTGACACATTGGCAAAACAAGTGGGAGATTCAAAAGGGAGACTGGGGTGGGAGGCAGAGGCTGTGGGCACATATTTCCATAATGATGAGCTGCAGAAGGAAGATGGGCCAAAGCAGGAGCTGGGCAAAGTCTTGATCCTGCCAACTGTGTGCTGTCAAGCTCTGGCTGTTCTCTGGACTCTACTGTTATCTTCACTCCTTGGAAAGGGTGGGGGCAGCTTCAAACTTGGAGACAGTCCTCTTCTATCCAGAGCAAAACAGTTGTTTTGACACCACATTAACCATGCAGGTTATTTTGGGAATTTTCCACCTTCTTTTTGTTTTCTGTCCTCATTACATGTAAGAAAAATTGGCTTTAGATGCAGTTTCAGAACAGGAATGTTTCAACAGTCATAGAGCAGCTGCATAAGTAGTGCCTGTTGGAAAGCTGTTCCTTTGCCCTCCCCTCTTGGCTTCAGCTGGGTTTGTTCGTACCATGGAACAAGCCATGTTCCTTCTGGATTTGCTCCTTTCAGGTTTTCCTTTTATTTATGCTCCTTTCTTTCAGGCTGAAGCACATGGTCAGCCTGGAGGCAGAGGTCAGAGTCTCTTTGGTGTTTAAACTCAGCCATGGATTTGTGGGGAGAAGAGCCAGCCTTGGTCTGGCTTTTTTGGCAGCCCTCTGTCTCCAGGTTCCGGATTGCTTTCTGTGCCGTCCCTGCTGCCTTGCTGGGAACAGGAGTTGACTGAAAATGAAGGGCAGCTGCTGGCATTCCCATTCCCACAGCTGTGTCAGGCAGTGAACTCCATGGTACTTGTCCTGCTGGCCTGGGAGAGACCTGGGGCCCAGGATCTCAGCCTGTTCTGTGCCAGGACACATGTGGAACACACAGCGTGGCAGGGCATGAAAGCGCTGCTGGATCCATGTGATCAGATGGCAAAAGCCACTGTGAGCCCTTTGAGCAGGGTAGAAACTCCAGCTGACAGGCAGCTGGAGGAGCAGCCTGGCAAACACAGTGTGTGATAAGGGAGCACTTGGCCCGGACACACTCCTTGGGCAAACCCTTTGCCCAGAGGTGTTACCCCCCCCCGCCTTATGGTGAACGAGCTGTGGTCCTTCACCCCCAGCCTCCAGGTCCCTCCCGGGCAGGTTTGCTGCCAGCTCTGCTTTCCTACTAAGGCAAAGTGCAAAGGCACCTCTTGCATCACTGCAGGGGGGTGAGGGCCAGGCAGGCTGTCCCTGCCAGCAGCAGCACTGCAGGCACCAGGCATGCACAGGAGGCTTTAAAGATCCACAGACCTGCTCACATCCAGGTCCCCATTGTCTGTAAATGAAATAGACTAGCTTTGAAAAATCAAAATACTCCCAGCAAATAGAAGCTGCTGCTTCCAGCTGAGATTTGTCTCCTCCAAGGGGAGGAAAATTTGCCCTTGAGACAGCCAAAATGTTTTCTGCATGAAAGGCCTGGCTCACTTCTCAGTAGAAGCACTGGCATCTTGTGTCACCTGTTTGTAAGGCAGCTTTGAACTTAACTGTTTATGCAACCTATTAAAAATGCATTAATGTGCCTTGTTATTCTTTCCTTCCCTGCCAAGGAGTTGTTCAGACATGGTTTCAGGTGAGCTCTGGCAGTTGGTTTCTGCTAAGGGGTGCAGAGGGGCCAGACATGGTAGAAGTTTCCAGACTCAGTGTGGAGCATCCCTGTGCCTTGCTGCACACCCTCTCCCAGTGTTGGCACACAGACCTCAGGCACAGCACCTTGTTCTTCAGAGAGCATCACACCTCTCTAGCCCCTGGTTAATGGTTAGACCCACATTGCAGCAGCTGCCTCCCTGGCCCAGCTGTGGAACAAGTCACAAATTTTAAATATTGGATTTTCTGATCTTGCCCTTTGGACTTATTTTTGCTGTGGCTGTTGGTAAACTGTGCTCTTAAGCTCTGGCTGCTGTGAAATCCTCTCTGGACTTCTACACCCCCAAGTAGGTACATTTTGCTAAGTTGTACAGGAGCAGTGTCTGATGGAAGTTGGCACAGATGTCTCTAAGCAGGAGGCTGATTTTGGCTTAGTTTGCTGTAGAATTACCTCTCAAAGGAAGTGCTGGTAAGAAGGGCCTGTGGCAGTCTCAAATTCATCTAGCCTTTGCAGCAGGATTGTTGCCAAAAGCTGGATCAGAGCAGCTCAGGCTGGAAAATTTGAAAGGATGGAAATCCCTCCACTCTGGGTCCATGTCCCAGGGCTGCACCACCCTTCTGGGGAAGGAGCTTTTCCTAACACCCTGAACCAGTCAGGCTCACTTACCTCCTGGAAAAACTTCAGCTTCATCCTCCCTTCTAGCTAGCAAGTCACTGTAGACTTCTGCTAAATCACCTCCTCTCTTTCCCAACTAACCAAGCCAGCTGTCTCTACCTCTCCCTGTAGGCAATGTTCCCTGACCTCAACCAGCCTGGTGGCCCTGCTAGTCCTCTCCAGCTTCCAGCCGATCCATGTTCATCCTGGAGGGGCTGTTCACACCCAGCAAGTCCTGCTGAAAGGGAATGCTTAGAGCCAGGACATGCTGAAGTCAAGCTAAGAAACAAGCTCCATGTTGAGTCTGCTCCAATAAGGCTTCAGGAGAAGCTGGTTTTGATGGATTTCTGAATGAGATGGGTCTGAGCCACCTGGCACATGCCCAGCACTGATAAGCAAGGCCTGTCTGTGCCCATCTTGCAACACTGCAGCATCCTCCTGACCACTGACAGCTCAGGCCACTGCTCTGAACTGTCTCCTCAGCCCCATGGAAGAGCAACAGAGTTTAGGGACATCACCAGCACAAGGCTGGCATGTCTTGAGTTCTGGACAATTCAGAGCAGCGGGCACCTCTTCACTGGCTCCTGGACACTGTTTCCACACCTTCTGGAGTAGGTCCAAGGTGTTCAGCTGCTCCCAGATTGCAGAGGCAGTGTGGCTAGGACCCAGGGAAGCTGATGGAGATGGCTTGCCTTGCTCAAGGCCAGCTCATCCATCTTCACCTTGCTCAAACAGCTCACTCTGAATGGAGAAGAGAGTGCAGTGCTTCACTTAGATGAATAGCAGGGAGCAGAGGGACATTACAGGGTCATCTTGGGCACTTCAGCAGGATGTGGGCTACAAACCTGAGCCTTTGTGGAGCACTGGGCTCTTTCCTCTTTTCTCTTCTGTGGGATTGAGGTGTGCTGGGCAGCCCATTCCTGCCCAAAGCTACCTGGTCCCCACTGATCACTCCTCTCTGAAGGATGGTGTCACATGCCTAAGGCTGCTCTTCTTGAGGTCTGAAAGATTAGACTGGAAGTTTTATGGGTGGGAGATATCCCAGGGCTGAGGTCAGAGACAGAAATGTAATGTCTGCCCTGCTGTGTTATACAATCCGCTGTTAAATAATCACTCGGGGTCACTGCGCCTGCCAGGCCACTGCAGCTGGCAGTGGGGTTGCTGGAAAAACAGGATCACTGTCCACCAAACAAGAAGGAGAAGGAAAAGCAGTAACACACTTCTGGGCAGTCCCATGCTCAGACCCTTCCCAGCGCTGGGGTTCCTCATGGCAAGGTGCTTTGCAGTGACAGAGGCACTCACAAGGACACAGCCTGTTTGTAGGAGGCTGACAGTGGGGAGATGGCTTTGGCCACAGTGATGGAAGGCTGGTGTTTGCTTGTCTGTGTGATGCTGTGGATTGGAGTGTGTGAGAAGGGATCTGTGCCTGCCACAGGGACACTGGTTCTCCACTGAATCTGGGCAAGGTGGACACCCAGCACCCATCCAGCATAGCTCTGTGCCCCCCAGCCCATGCTCTCTGCATTTCCCAAACCTGCAGTGGAGCCCAGGCTGGGGCAGAGCCGTGGCCTGCCATGAGCCATGTAAGGGGTTGGGCCAGTGCCACAGTGCTGGGTTGTGCTGCCCACCTGGGACTGATACCCATTTAACAGCACTGTGTTAATGATTTCAAATAGCTGAACTGGACACTTGGAGGACATCAGGGAACATGTGGTAATGGGTACTGGTGACCCGTGCAAGTAAGCAGTCACTCAAGGGAGCTGGATGATTTTCCCTAGGAGATACAGGCCAAGTCCTGGAAAAGGAACCATGCTGGTGGGGGAAGCTCACAAAGCAAAGCTGGGAAGCAGCCACACTGCACTCAGAGGCTGAGCATCATTGTCCTGGGATTCCTGTCCTCGAGCACACACTTACTTAGCTAGCCTACTTCTGCTGGGTAATTTCTTCTTAATAAGGGTTTTGGCAGGTGGCTGTGCTCCCCTGAGGGTGAGGGAGAGCAGCTCAGTACAAGCAACAAACTGGTGGGGGACAGGGCAAGTTCCTTTTGATTTAACTCAGAGGATGACTGTGAAATAGAAATGCTGGGGGATGACTGGATGGTTCTGAGGAAGCTTGAGGTATCCCTTACTTGGATTTGCTGTCAGTGATCAGGGAGGCATTCTGGCTTAATGTAGCTGTTTTGTTATTTAATCCCACTTGATTTTCCTTTACACTTTCCAAAATGTTTTAAGTTATTCTTTGTTGTCCTCATCCACTTTTTAATCTGAGATCAAATGATTGGATCTTAAACCCTGGATCTCAAATGAATTTGCCTTTTGGTTTTCAGCCCTCTGCTACAGCCAGGCTTGCTGTCCCCTTTTCCTTTCCTCATTATTTCTCTATTTTTTGCAAGTTAGCATTACTTGAGAAGAACAAAACTGGTGATATCCCCCTGATTAATATTTCCAGACAATTTTATGGTTTTCCTTGTGATGAGTCCCTGGAGCCTTTTTTTTCAAGCTACCTAAATGTGATCACAGCCAATGCAATACTGTGCTTTTTGTGGGTGACTGGATGCAGAGACAGATGCCACAGAGTGATCATTCAGGACAGCACCTAAATCCATTGTACAGTCTTCCTGGAGAGCCAGCCTCTGAATCACATTCACAAATCCAAAGATGACAAGATGCTGCTCTCAGCCCCACCCTCTGGGTTTTGCTAAAACTTGGTTTCTCATTTCATTGCAATTGCCCTGTGCTGAAAGTTCCTTGCTCAAATGTATGCAGAAAGACTTGGAGGAAGATTAAATACAATTTTTCAACAGCATGTTCTAGATTTTATTGAGAAGAGATCTAATTAAATTCACATGTTAATCCAGCCAGATTAAACGGCACATTCTACTTTGTGTCCTTAGCCTGGCCCAGGAACCAGACTAAACCTACAAACATAGACCACAGAACTGGTCTTGCCCTTCATGTCTCGACTCAGACCCAGACTTTGCTTCATTATCTGAGACTAGATACAGACAGTATCATTGGTGTAAGATCATAACCTACATCCAGGCCTGATTGGGAGCACAGGAGCAGTCCCAGCCCTGAAGGGTGCTGCTGCCCCAGGTACCCTCTTGTAACCCCATGGTGCTGGTGGGGGAAGCTCAGGTCCACACCTCACCTCTCTTTCCTGGGTGCTGCTGGATCTTATGCTAGATCCTGCTGGCAGCTACCCTGTCTTTGAGGTACTCAAGTCCTTGGCAAGGCAGCCTGTGCTAGTCCAAAACTTGTGCTGAGCTGGGTACAGTGAGCTGTGCCTGTGTGGCTTAATTACATCCAAACCCATCCTGTCCAGACAGAGCTTCATTCAAGGGTGTGTGTGACCCTGTGCTGGGGGGATTTGCCTTCCAGAAAATATGAGAGCTGCAGGTCAGATTCTACTGTGGGAATTCAGTAGAACTCTCTTAAGCACAGCTCATCTCTATGCAGCCAGTCTGGACTTGCATGGAAAACAAGCATGTGAAACCCTGGGAATAAACCACCTACTTCCTCGTGAGGACCTGTAAGTCTCACCCAGCAAGCCAGTCATGTAGCTGCAAAGGATGCAAACAAACTCTGCTGTGTAATTAGCACCCGTGGTATGCCATGGCAATAATTCCTAAACCCATATGCAACCAGGAGCCAGGTCTGCCTGCACAGGACTCAATTCCAAACACCCTCCCCAGGTGTAAAGCTTCCCTGTTTCCCTCAGATCAGGATCATATGGTGATGCTTTGCCCCATGTGGGAGGAGCTGGCTTGTGATATGAGAGATCAGTTAAGCTGCAAGGGCAAATATCCTCTTCTAAAACCAACAGCCAGTGCTGATAGGAGTGTTTGCTAGTAAATACCTGTAGCATGCTAAGCTAAATCAGTCTGGTTTTATTACATTAAGGAATGAAATGTCTACGCAGTGTTTTTCCTGGTGAGACTCTGAACTGCCACTAAGGCCTCAGTGATGCTGGAGTACTTTCCATCTCAAATTGTCTCTGCTAGCCCGATTTTTGCATTCTGCACCATGCAGACAAAGCACTGGTAGTACAGGCTGAAGCACAGTCACTGATCATATGGGGACTCCTCCTCCCTTGAGCCTTGCTGTTTGTACCAGAAAAACAGACACAGCTCTTGAAAAGAGGCTGTGTGACTTCAGGGGCTGGTGTGATTGCCTCTGCAATACATTTGATGGCTGCCACAATGTTAATAGCTGGAGCAATTCTTTTTCTAGGAAAAGAGGTTTAGAAGATAGAGTCTGGTGGTGTGGGAAAACTCTTTCTCTGAGGTGGCCTTGATGGCCTAAAGGGTCATTGGGAAATGACACCAAGGAGAAGCACCTGAAAGGTGCTTCTCATTTTTAGAGATGCAGAGCAGGCAGCAGGTGGGTGAGCAGATCTGGCCTCCAGGTGAGGCTGGAAGCAACGTGCTGGCTGTAGAGGGGCATCTCTGCAGTGAGGCAGCCCTGGGGTTTGCAGGCATATTGGCACTCCAAGCAGCACTGCAACCCTTACAGGAGTCAGTGTCTAAACCAGACTTCAAAAACAGCCTCGTTTTGTGCTGTTGCATAAGAGTGAGAAGGAAATCTCACTGTGTTTATACAGACTGAAATGATAGGACTCCACTTGAGTAAACGCTTGCAATGAAAGTTCAACTGGCTATGGAGCTTCACTTCCAGGAGCACAAGAAAACCACTTAAGCATTCAATTCTTTGAAGGCTTCAGTCACCCTGATCAGATGTAAATGGCAGGACAAGGGTGATGGCTTTCATGTGGCCCTGCAAGACTGTCACCTCCCTGGGCAGGCTGCATCCCACCACCCCACAGGCCAGCACGGCTCCTGAGCCTGCCAACTGCCCTTTCCCCGGCTGTGACACAGTCCCTCGATTTAAGCCCTTAATCCCGGGAAGATTATGCAACAGCTCCTTCAGGCTGAGAACGGATTATGCCCGTTTCAAAGGTATGTGGCACTCTGGCTGCACCGGGAGAGCCCAATCAACCGGCCCAACCTCTCCTGCAGGAGCACCTGCAGGCAATTCTTGCAGCTGGTGCCTAGCAACTTGCTCCGAGCTGCTCTCACAGCTAAAATTCAATGCTATTTCCACCTTCCTCCACAGAGAAGCAGCTCCTGGGTCAAACATCAGGGAAGAATCAGATATTTCTCACTCAGCTTGCTATAAATCAGTGGTATGGGAGGGGCTGCTTTCTCTCTCTCGAGCACGCGACCTGTAGATCTCCTCTCATCATATTGGGCAGCTTCAGGTTCAGGAGATTAAATAAAATGGTTTTTTCCCCTCCTTCCCAATTTGTTTTCTGCTCCCAAATGCATCTGCTTTCTTGGAGTTCTCTGCAGAAGAACCAGGCTTGGATTCATGCCTGTCTCACCTTGGCTTTGCTTTGTGTGAGCCCCAGGTTATGCAAACACACACAGGTAGCTACAGGCTCGGGGCTGTACCGAGAATTCTCCAATGACGCACAGCAACTTTTAGATCACCTGTGTGACAAATGAAGGCAGCCTTGAATCTGAGAGAGAGAGATTCCCTTGAACATCTGGCGAGCACCAGGAAAAAAGAAAAAAAAGCATAAGAAACCAAAATTGCCTGTTTACCAGGCTGAGATCTTGGTGAGGCAAATATCAGGCAGCCTGGGCAGGAGCGAGCAGCGTGTTCCTGCATGTGGGCAGGGCACAGGAATGGGCGCAGGGAAGAGGGAGCCAACGGGAGGATCCAGCTGCAGAGTGGGCAGGGGCTCAGGGAGCAGCACATCCTCCAGCGCCTGCTGGCACTGAGCAGAGGGAGGAGCGCTCCAGCTGGAAGAGGTGGGAAGCTGTGAGTAGATTAATCCATGAGTAGTAGTGCGGCAGCCTGGGTGTTTTTCAGAGAAAAGCAGGACGCGTTGTAGGGCATTTCCAGACTCTGAGAGGGTACGTGTTTACCTCTGGGAACGAGCCCGAGATCCAGACGGATTTCCCAGTGGGAATCTTAGGACATCTCAGATTTGCCTTAGTGACACAGCTCCCTTGCTGGCCATTGATGGGAGGGCAGCTGACCACTGCCTGCCCTGGCTGTTTGTTCCCGGTGCTAGGGCTGGTTCACCTCTCCAGAACTGACCTCTCCTTGCCTCCCCAGTTTTGTTCCTAGGGAAGCCCTGGGTGGTCCCAGAGGGTTGGAGGTGCCTTATTGCTGTGGGCAGGGTGGGTTTCAGAAGAGTCACCTTTATCTCTCAGCTCCTGACTGCCCGCAGCTCTGCACAGTCTGGCAGGAGGAACGGGAATCACCTGGTCGCTAGTTTGGACTCGACAGCCTGAAGCAGATGAGGAGAGAGGTTGTCAAGGGCAGAAGCACCAATGGAGACATCTCCAGCTCGTCCCAGGACCCTCAACCCTCCAAGGTGGGACGTGGCTCTGTTCCCCAGCCCAGGAGTGGTGCTCAGCGTGCTTCAGGTAGGTGTTTGGCTATCACACAGATTAAACACATCCAACTGCATTGCACAGGTTAGCTGATGAGGATTGAGGAACACTTTATATGGAAAGGCATAAAGGACCCAAGTCTGATTCAGCCTTTCCTAGTGTCCAATGGGTGCCTCTGCCTGCATGGGTCAGGAGCTGGCCAGTCCCCTGCCATGCTGTGATTCCTGAAGGCCAGGGGACCTTGTCGTGGCTCCGATTCCCTTCCAGCTGCAGGAAAGGACAGCGTGGCTGAGCAGCCTTCGTCCCACTGCATGGGTGACACTAGTAATGCTGGCTGGCCCTAAATGGGTGTGGGACAAACTTGGGACAGCAGAATTTTAAGAGCAGCATGGCCAAATCCAGGAGAAGATGATCCCTGTAGTACAAAACTGTACAAAACTTTGTCCTTCTGCTCCAGCAATCCCTTCCCACCACAGCCTGCCTGTGGTTGACACAGTTGTTCCCAAGCTCCTTCCAGGCCAAATCCACAGCCAACTTAAGCAGTTTCAGTCCTAACTCCTTCCCTAGCCTGGTTCAGAGGAATGTAGATGGGAGTGCAGTGGAGATGGGAACCTTTGCAACCAGGAGAAGACACATTCATAGCAAAATCCTCGGTTCAGAAAACGTCTCCTTCCTTCCTGCAAACATAAGGGTACAGAATTAAGGCTGAGCTTTCTGACCTCCAAGTTCTTGACTTCTGCTCTCACATTACAGCAGCAGCAAATCCTGTTGCATGAAGCAGAACTCTATCTGTCTGAACACGCACTATTTCAAACTCTTCTCTGCGTAAACTGTTCCAGACTTGATCAGGAACAAGGCTGTTTACTAACAGCAGAATTAGGAAACTTCTTTAGTATTGCTGCATTTTGTTTTGTTTTAGTTTGCTTATTGAGCTACTGAAGCTTAAATTTGCCAGCTAACAGTGTTTCTAGCTTTCAATGTGTTTTAATTCAAGTTATTTCTCTCTGCTGGGTTGCCAGAATATCTCTGAAATACCTTTGCAGAGTACAGAGCTGTGCTCTGCCTTCCTTACAATGGAAGGAAAGGTTTTCCTTCACTTGGTATGAGATTAGAACGACAAGCAATGGCACGCTATTTTCACCAAATAAATAGAGGATATTAAACTGCAGAAGGCCAGTAGCAACATTTTTGGTTTTTTTCCTATCATTCATATGAACACTTTTGTACAAAGGGGTTGAATCCTACTTCCATTTATGCTGCTGTAAATCTACAATAATAAAGTTCTTTCACAGAACTGATATTTCATTAATCCAAGTGTCATAACTAGAATTGAATGTGTGATAATAGTTTGATCATTGTATTCTTTTGTGTTCTCACTTGCTGTGATTGCAGCATCTTTTAGACATTTTGTTTTTCATGTGTTGTAGATATTAAACTTTCTGACACAAGGGCTGCCAGTGTAAGCACAGCAGGAGGTGTCATGAACCCCTGTGTGAGGAAACCCCTCGTGCTGTTTTGGTAGTAAAGGAAAGCAAGGTTTGGAAAGCAGTTTTAGGTGCTTCTGTGATAGTTAGTCGGTTTTTACTTTGAAAATCTCTTCTGAGCTTTCCTTCCACCTTCATTTTGGCAGAACCAAATTCTACTGTTTAGATTGCTGTCACTCACAAGCAGCCTCTCCAGGACTAAGCTAGCATAGCTAGCTGAGAAAAATGGTTTCTACAGAAATCATTGCCATGGTTAAAGTGGGGTTTTGCAAGCCTGTTGCTCATTTCATGATGATTTATTGGACATTGTGTTCTTCTAACAAGTAACAAGGTCATACTGACCAATTTGCCTGTGAAGGTTTACACAACCTTTAGCAATAGGAAACCTCAGACTTAAAAACTTTGCACAGTAAGGACAGCTCACTTTTACAGCTGGCCTTTCAAAAGGATGAAGCAAGGTCAGTTAGGATTGAGACGAACAAGACTCTTGCAAACTCCAGAGACAGCAGGAACGTTTGGTTCCTTGCAAACTCCATTGTCTTGTTGTGACTGAGAGCTGTCCTCCTGCGTGTTTCCAGCCCCAGTGCAGCAGCAGGGCTGGAGTCAGCCGAGTTGGGGCTGGAAATGCAGAGCGGTCCGGTCGCTGTCCCCAGGGCCCAGCAGGGCGAGGGTGAGGGCGGCACCAGCACAGGGCTGTCGGTCCGGCTGTGTGCTCCACACCAGCGAGCTGTGCCCGAGGGAGGGAGGGAGTGAGGGACCCCCGAGGGACGAGGAGCTGTTCTGTGTGCCCTGAGGGCTCCTCACCCTGCGCCCCACTGCTCTCCGTGCCCCGCCGCTCCGTGCAGCGGGACGCGGGTGCCGTGAGGGAGGCACTCACCGCACACCTCAACCCGGGGGCGGGGCCTGTATGCCTGTCTGTGTGTGTCTCTCTGTGTTTCTGTGTTCTCTGTCTGTCTGTCTGTGCCTCACGCCGCCCGCCCCTCAGCGCTCCCCGTTCCCGCTGCAGCCCCCGGGGTCTCCGGCCCGGTCCGGCCCCGCCCCGCGCCAGGCCCCGCCCCGCGCGCCGCCGGCGGGCGATAAAGGTCTCGCGGCGGAGCTCTGACGTCACGGGGAGTTAATTTTAAACCCGGACAAGATGGCGGCGAGGGACGCGGCGCGGCGCGCGGGCCCGGCCCGCCACCGGCCCGCCCCGGCAGGTAACGCGGCCCGGTGGGGCAGCGGGAGCGGTGGCGGGGCTGCGCCCGCGGGGCAGGCCCGCAGCGCGGGGCTGCGCGGCACCGGGCGAAAGGCCCCCATGTCTCCCCCCTCCTCAAAATGGCGTGGGCGGCCGCCCGCCCCCGAGGGGCGGCGGGGAAGCCGCGGCAGTGGCCCCCACTCCCGGCCCGCGGCCGCTGCCCGGCGCGGTCGCCCGCTTTCCCCGCGCTGCGACCGGGGCCTCCCCCGCCGCGGTCGGCGGCCCATGCCGGAGCGGGGGCGGCCCGGGGGCCGCTGTCGGTGACCTTATTCCCCGGTGCGGTGCGGCCGGGCCTCGCCGTGTGTGCTCAGCCCCGTGAGGAGCGGGGGCAGGGGCCCGGGCCCGGGGCCGCGGGCGGCCGGCGTTGCACAGCGCCGGGAGCGGAGCCAGGTAGCCCGGAGGGCGCCGAGTTTGCCGGGGCCGCGTCCGCATGCGGAGGGAGCAGCCCGGGGAAGGAGGTGACTGATCGCCGCCGGCCCGTCCCCCACATGGAGCGGGCGCGCTCCACTGTCAGCACTGCTCCTGCTGTAATCTATCCCCCGGTGGGGATGGGACTTGGCTTTGGCTGGGTGTTTAGCCTCGGGTGTGCTGGAGCCTGCGCAGTGTGTTTCTTGAAGTGTACGGTTATTCCTCGGGAACGGCTTAAAAGCTGCGAGCTGGTAGCAGTCTCCGTGCCCTGCGCCTGGCGAGGGGGCACCGGGGGCTTGTGAGGGTGTGCTGAGTTGGATCATGTGAGGTTCTTAGCACTGCAGTGGAACACTGAACTATTTTAACATCTTTGTTGTGTAACTCTCATTTAATTTGGAAGCGGAACGGTTGGACTGGGCACATTTAAACAAAACCTAGCAGATACCGTGTGCCACGATTGGTTTCAATTGCTTGATTTGCAAGCCGGCTATAGATAAGGCAATCTAGCTGTGCTATAAACTGGGAGATATGGAGAGACAGCTCACCTGGCTTGATTTATAGGGAGGAAAAGGCAGTGCTTCTGAGCATCAGGAAAAGTTTGATTGTGTTTGGCAGCATTGGAATTTGAATAATTTAAAAGAGCCCAGAGATTGAAATGGATTATATGATGCTATTTCTCTGTCTAAGGACTGGTCTCTCTTCCTCCCATCACTGCTCACTTTTATTTCAGTTTTCTGTGTTTTTACCACTGTATTGCTTAATAATCTCAAAGTGCTAAATTATTGCATAATTTTCTCAAGGTCATAAAAGCTCTAGCATACCTGTAATAAATGGCCTTTAATTAACTGTGTCATCATTAGCAGTGGAAACATGCACCAGTTGCTTCTGAACTTTAGCCATGGAACTAAATGGTGATAGGGTCTGTGTGCTCAGCTGTGGGTTGTCAGTGCCTGCCTGCAGCAGGGCTTTCTGTACAGTGAAATAAAGCAGAGGGATAGGTTGGAATAGTTACAAGAGCAGCAGTGTAACAGGAGAGGTCTTTAACTCCTCCTGTACCATTACTGAGTGTTGCTTAACAGCTGTTGGATCCTAGCTTACTCTAAAATCAATAATTGTGTTACAGCACCTCCTCAAATAATAACACTATTTTTTTGTTTTTTCAGCTGGAATTATTTTGAAAGCAGGGAGTGAAGTTGAGGAAGGCTATATTCTTTCCTTTTCACATTCACTTGCCTGCAGCTTAAAACCTAGTAGAGAAACAATTCTAGCATAGAAGAGTTTTACTGAATTGTTGTGGAAGCATTGTTTTAAACATGACAGTCTGTCCTGGTTTAGGAGGCTGAGCAGCTCTTGTTTGTGTTGGATGCACAGGAATGCTTGAGCCACATCTTACAAGAGTCCCAATACTTCTTGGGTACCTGTGTGAACTGCAGTCCCTGTGGTTTGCTTAAGTATCAGTGGTGAATATTTGCTTACTGATGGTACTAATAAAGTAGCAGTGACTGGAGTGAGGTGCTGTGATAGTTGAGGAATTGTTTTCTCTTCCTGCCCTAATAATAAAAGGAACACTGCCTCATGCTGGCCAGCCTGGACAGGAGCAGGTCTGTTGGGGGGAGGAGGGCTGAGGATTTTCCTGCAGTGTAATAGAAGAGCACTTAGCTCTTGCTGGCTGCATCACATTGTCCCCAGCTTCCAAACCAGATGAAATAGGCTGATGGAAATGCAGGTGTAAACTCTGTGTCCACTGTGCTTCACTAGCAAACCAACAAGGTCTTGGTCTCCAGTGCCAGCATGAATGCAGGCTTCACTTCAGCACTGTAATAAAAGTACTTTTAACTTTGTGCCTGTTGTTAGTAGACTGTTGTGCATCTTATCACAGTCCATGAAAGTTTCAAGGGCGTTCATAAGGAAAACTGCCAAATTTCACCCAAATGTCACCTTACATAAGTTAGGTTTGAATTTACTTTTTTTCTTGTACTTGTGATTATGAACAGACTCCATCCCTGGGATGTTTTTGGTTTTCAGGGCAGTCTTTAAATGGAAGTTTTAAACTTTAAAATCAGACTAAGTTTAATTAACTTAATTTCTTTTTCTGCTGTTGCTGCATACTGTGCCTACAATGTGATTTGCGAGCTGCCTGGGTGCTTTTTTTCAACTTTTTGCTAAAAGCTGCATTTCCTTCTTAAACTTACTACACTAATTGTTAGTATTTTAGGTTTTGTCTTCAGCCTCAGCTGTCTAAGGTGAACAAGGCATATAAGTTTCTGCATGGGCAGATTTGATGTATTTGCCATTGGTCAACAACTGAAAAATTTTGGAAATGCTTATATTTGGGGGTTCTTTAGACTTTACTCTTGCTGATATATGACTAGGTTTCTCCTTTTTGAAACATTTTCAGCAACCTGAACTTCCTGAGATGTTCTGGAGGAAAGATAGCAGTAGCTTTCCTTGGTTTTGGGAGGTTGTTCTTGATACAAAGAATTATTATCTCATCCTGTAGCTAATTTTAAGGTCATGGTGCTGTGGAGGGAGTTGATTTACGTGAATACATTTCTGGAATTGGGATTTGTGTCTGAAAGACCAGAGCAAGCAAATGAGCAAGTTTTAGATGTGTGAAAACATGGGTCACATTGTTGTCTGCTGTTTCAGTTAGCTGCAAAGAGATGACTGATAAGAAATAAATTATGTCTTTTAGGGTAAGGCTTATAATCAAGGTATTTCTGGGAGCAAATGAATACATAATAGAAGCTTGTGTTCTGAGACCATTGGTAACTAACTTGCCTGACCTTTAGTTTGTTTTTATTTCTGAAATAATATAGTCTGTAGTGTTCATTTCCAGGAAAACGATTTCATGTGGTGCAAGCTTTTTGAAAAACTTTGAATAAAAAAGTTGGAAGAACTTTTGAAGTTCCTTCCTTCAACTCCCCAAGCTGGTGTTTAACTGGAGTTCTTGCTCTGCAGCAAAGCAGGGAGCTCACTATCCCCCTTTGAATTTGGGAGGGAGCTCACATCCCTGTTCTAGGCCCATAATTATCTCTACAGGATGTGTAAGCATCCTCCTAAAGTTAGCTATTCAGTTTGTCTGGAATCTGTCACCAAGGATTTTGGCTGCTCAACAGGGATGTTACTGCTTGAAGTAACAAGACTGGTTTATATCTCATTTTGTAGTAGATCTTTGAAGCTATGTAAGCATCTCCTTCAGTTAACTAAAGAGGAAAAAAAAAAAAGAAAAGCTATGCTAATTTTGTTATGGTTAGTAGCTGGCTTCTCTTTAAGGTTGGAAAGACTTTAAGTAGAATGTTTGCCACCAAAGATTTGGCACTACTGAGCATCCAAGGCAGTCCAGAAGAAGTTATGTGAGTAAATGCAGGTAAGCTGGATGCTGAAATTCCTGTTTGATCCCCACTTGATGAACTTACAGCAGGACTAAGAGAAAAATCAGGTATAAGGTGAAAGAGAAGTCCATTTGGACCTTTGCAGAAATGATTTATGAGAAGACAGCTTGTTTGAAGAGGGGCCCTGCTCTTGTCTACCATGGTGGAATAGGTGAGAGGACTGGCAAAAGTCTAAGATTGCATAAAGTGTCTTTTGGGGAAGGATTTTATTTTCAGTGCAATTGATGAGCATTTTCAGTCCTATATATTGGTGGCTTTTGCTTGGCAAGGTGGGATTTGCTGCTGCAGGTCATGGCAGGTTTCTCTTAAAGGACTGGAGTAAAAGCCAAAGTGTTGAAGACTTGAGCTGATAAGATGATGTACAGATTGTAGACATGGAGTGTAGAATGCAATTTCCAGTAAATCAGTTTTTGAGAGTAGAACTTACTTTGCTCTTACGCAGTTGTTCTTTCAGTGACATCAGAATCAGGTTCCAGTCTGTAGTTAGTGTAAAATTATAATAAATTATAATTTATTTTCCCTCAGAGATAAGCTTGTTGAATTTACAAGTTCTTACTGGTCTCAGTAAAATATTTGGAATGTCTTTTAGAGCAATGTATTGAATAATGCCTCCAGGATAAGAAGGTGGCTTTTTTTTTTTTTTAACTTGGATTAAAAATTGCAGAAACATGTTGGAGAATGTCAGCTGCTTGTACTGACATGTTAGGGCTGCATTCTCTGTTGTGCATACTTGGAAAAGTTGTTCTCACCTCTTATCTCCTCCAGCAGGGTGGTACTGCTGAATGGAAGAATAAGTGCAGTTATTTTAGCTGTTTCTTTAAACCAAATCCTGTTATACTATTACCTGCAATCTTGCTATCTTGTTCCCTCTCCTCCTCAACTGCTTCAACATGAAAGAAAGGATCTTCTGGCTTTTACTTGTGTTTATTTGCCTTGGTCCATGTGGTGTGATCTACTTTGGGAACTGTAAACTTCTGGGAAATAAAAGGTTCAATCCATCAATCCTTTGCCTAATATGGGAATCATCACAGCCCTGATTTCAGGGGAGGAACATTCATTGAAGTATGTGAACTCCTAGGCATGGAGACAGAAGCTTGGTCTCTTTTAATGTATTGCTTAGACATAAAATAATGATAAAAATGACTGTTATAGAAAAATGAGGTTAAGGCTCTTGATATAATCAAATCACTTTCTTAAAGCAAGAAGTTATCTTGCTTTAAAGAGTTAGGTTTCTTAAATACTTTGTAATCCTGAACTAAGGAACAGTGTTTAAGATTTTAAACATTGCCTTGAAGCTGCCCTCACAGCAGTTAAGACTTATCTTTCAGGGAGTAAAGTCTTAAGCTTGTCATTAGGATAGGAAGGGAATGCAGTTCAAAATTCTTAAAAGGAAATCTTTTAACTGCTGGTGTGTCAGACTTGTTAATAAAATGTTTGGAAAAGTGCAGTAAGTAATGATTTTGAGGGTTAGGACATAGAACTGGAGTATTTTCTAATGCTAAGAGTATAGAAATAGCTGCTGAAGACCTACATGTTACGTGCTGAGATTTAAAAGACAAAATATCTTTCAAAATAAAATACTGCTGGTACAAACATTAAGAAATGCAACTTCTGCTTTTAAACTTGATTTTTTTCAATAGAAAAATGAGCACACTATTTATTGTGAACATCTAGATAGCAAATGTGTTTAAATACCTGTAGAACCATCTGATGCTATGAGAAATCCTGCCTGTTTGAGAAGACCATTGAGATGCAATTTGTTGCTTTTGAAGAGGTTGGAAGTTGGCTTGTGAAAGACTGAATATTATTCTTAGAGTTGCAGACGTATCACTGTGTCATTAATCAAATATCTAACTGAGCTGTTCTATAGTCTCATCTCTTGTTGACTTATTTCTGTGGTGCATTAGGACTAGGTGAGGCTTTTGTGAGCTTTGAAGAGGAGCACACTGCCATCTTTCTCAGTTTTAGTTCATCTTATAATCTTAGCCTTTTTTCCCCAGAGTTTACTCTCTATACTGTAAGGAAAGATTTCATGGATCCACCAAATGAGGACATTAAGTATGATCTAGAGACTACACTGCTGGTTAGACAGGAGTGCTAAAACATGCAGATTTTGTAGAGTTGTATTTGCCTCTTTCTTCTTCACCCAAGTGATAGATGTGTATTGAACCATTGTGGTCTCAACATATAGTAATCCTGCAGAAAAGCAGTTTGACTGTCCAGATGTATTTAGACAAGTTTGAGAATTGATGTAAAGAGAAGTAGTAAGCAGCCCCCTCTGTGTTTGTTCTTGTTGGGATAAGTGTGGCTTGCCTTACACCTGAGATTTGCTGACTGCTTTCAGTTCTATACCTCTAGGCTTGACTGGCCAGCAGCCATCAATGTACACATGACAATGGCATTTCCTGTCCCAGGAAAATGTATTCAAAAATCAAAAATGCTCCAGTTGTTGATACTTGTTTTGTAGCAGTGGCTAACGTTTCTGTGGTAACAGGAGTCATGAATGATGTTAAAAATCCTTAGGTAAGTGGGTGAGCCTTGAGCCCTTTGAGCGTAGGAAGGTGCTTGTATGGGACTGAGCTCCTGGAGTGTGAGTTATGTCCTTGGGACAACTTAACTAGTGATTCTGAATTCAACATTTACTGCTCTGTAGTAGGCCCAGCTCTTAGCAGGTGCAGTGTGTTCAGTAGGTGTGTTCAAGGAATACTCCCCCAGTGCAGGAAGGACTGTGCCAAGTTCAGGGTCTTCCCACCAGCCACATGTCCTGGCCTGTAATACTGACAGACTGAAACCTGTGGGAACCTCCATTTGTAAGGGAAGGAACTCTTGTTCTTAAGTGAAGGTTAACAAATGTGTTGCCTACCCCAGCCTAAATCTGGACTTTCAGATAGAGACAAATCTTTGGCACCAGAGAGTCAGATCTAGTTACAGCCCAGTTGTCTACCCATCTTTGCAGTGTTATCACATATCACCAAGTCAGTTCCTACAGGAATATGCATCTTAACTGTGCTTTTGAGTTTTGGGAATCCTGAGAAATTTTCCAGCTGAACTGGGTTGTGGTTACAGAGCTGAACTTTTCTTTTGGCAGCAGTGCCCAGTGAAACAGTTTGTGCCTCCCCCTCAGCGCTGCTGGTGCGGCTGTTTCAGGGGCTGTAGGGTGCAGAGCACATCACTTGTTGTCCAAGATATATTGGTGCTGGACCTGGGACTGCAGTGCCAGCACAGAGGGCAGCAACCCTGGACTGTTCAGAAGTACAGCTGACCTGTGCCCTGCACAGGAGACTGCTGTTTGTCTGTCTTCAGTTCTAGTGCTCCTTGGATTCCTGTTTGAGGTGATAGTTTGTAGGAAACTGCTTGTGTTGGATTGCTTTCTCTGCTGGTTTGGCTTCTGTTGTTGACTTGACTCTAAGCAGTGTTGGATATATGACAGAATTAGCAGGAAAGGCAGTGGGGTGTTGCATGGTGCTGGTAATGGGAAAGAGTGGGAGAACTCCTGTGAGGGGGTGGGTAGTTAAGACTCAGCTGTGCTATTGAAACAGGCTTGAAGAGGCAACAGGGAGAGGGGAGGAGGCAGGCACTGGCACTGTCCTGTTGGCAGAATTAATGTACTTTGAGCTGTTGCCTTAACAAGGGATTTGTGTGTAGCAGCAGCGATGATGCCTGGCAGAGACTCAGGAGTTGTGGCAGTAGGGGTGGGGCTTTGAAGTGTATGGACTTAGGTACTGTATCAATTATTATGGGTTAATTGCAGGAAAGGGATATGGCAGCCCAGGCCTGTTTCCTTAGCAGCAGAGACCCTGATAAAAACTATTTGTGTTGTAGCTGTGGGAGAAAAATTTCTACCACCAGTGGAAATAAAGTGAAGATATGCAAAATGTGATTTTTTTTCTTTTTTTTCTTTTTTTTTTTTTTTTGCTTGTTGTTTCAATTCTCTTTAACTGTGCCTTGTGAGGAACTTTTTTTCCTATTTTGATTCACATTGTTGATGCATGTTGTGTTTCCCCTGTTATGCTTCCCTTTCATCTGGTGAGTGTCAGTGACCCTGCCAGGTTAGTAACAATTAAGAAAGAACAAAAAGAAACTGAAATACTCCACGGATTTGTCTACAGGTAGTTACTCTTATCAGTTTTGCAAACTGATCTAGAGGAGACAAATTTTTAAAGAAACCTACATTCTCTCTGTACTGCCCTTTATTCTTTGAAATGAAATGTAGAATTTTGGAGTTCAGTGCTGGAAAAACTGTCTGGAAAGCTCTATTAGCTGCAGGAACTGCAAGAGAGATGGGAAGCTGAGTGTGAATTGAGGTTGGGCTGAAAGATCACTTTTGTTGGAAGCTGCATTGAATTGTTAAGGTTGGAAAATACCTCTAAAGTCAGAGTCCAGCTGTTATCCTGGTGCTGCTGAATTCACCACTAACAGCATGTCCTCAAGTGCCACATCCACTAGTTTTTTAACAGTTCCAGATATGGTGATTCCACCACTTCCTGGGCCAGCCTGTTCCAATGCCTTACCACCATTCTCATGAAGAAATGTTTCCTAACATCCAACCTAAGCCTGCCCTGGCACTATTTGGGGCCATTTCTTCTCATCTTGTCACTTCTTACCTGGGAGAAGAGACCACCCCCCACCTCACTACAGCCTTCTTTCAGATAGTTGTAGAGTGCTAAGGTCACCCTGAGCCTCCTTTTCTCCAGGCTAAACTCCCCGGCTCCCTCAGCTGCTCCTGATAAGAATTGTGCTGCAGACCCTTCATCAGCTCCTCAGGGTCCTTCTTGCCTCAAAGTGAGGGGCTCAAAGATGAACCCAGTACTTGATGTGTGGCCTCAACAGGGCTGAGTACAGGAGGTTGGTCACCACCCTCATCCTGCTGGCCACACATTGGCTGCCATTCAGCTTACTAAAAGCAAAAAAAAAGTTTGAGCCTTTTTGGCTTACTGTGTTTGCTTACATTGCTGTTCATGACTGACAACTTGTTTAGCCTGGAAATGGGTAGGAAACCTGAGCCTTTGTCACACCTTCCTGTCCAGCCAAAGGAAGCACTCACTTCGCTTTCTGCTGAGCTCCTCTGTGGCCATGGTGCAGATGCATCTCTGTACCTAAACCACCTCTGACTGGCAATCTAAAGACCAAACATGGGGTAATTGCAGTTGGCATCTCTGACTTTATTATTTTCTCCCTATTCTCGCTCAAAATACCAATTTAGGTTAGCTGCTCATTGTTTAAATTACTGGCTGTTGATGTAAGGGATACATACAAGGTACGTAAAACACAATTATGGCCTAAACCAATTAGAAAATACTGACTTCTTGAGTGTGCAACAACCTTAAAATAAAATCACTCTGAAACACAAGCAGAAGGCTGCCTGGTTTAAATGTGCGTGGCCTGCAAGGATCCAGTTAGCTTTCGGTGAGGAGCTGTCACTTGCTATTTCAGAGCATGGTGAACTAGGGCACTGTCAGATCTGGAGTACTCTCATTCTCATCCTCAAGAGCCTACATGATGGCTAAGAAAAGGTGAGCAAGAGGCCTTTTAGTGCTTTAATCTGCCCTTAGTGTTTTCATACAGCTTTCTATGAGGGGGCTGGAAAAGTACTGGTGAATCTTACTGTGGGTAGAGATCCTGTTAGGTCCTTCAGTGAGTGTGCTATTAATAGCTGATTTTTGGGCAGAGGGGAAGAAGGATGAGAAGCATACTTTGCCACTGTCCTTACCCTGCATGATTTTTCTTGTAGCTATGGAGAAATATCTTTTTTATTGGGTTCATGATGTGCTTTCTGAAAAGCAGTCCTTTTATATAATTTTACTTACTGGGTTTGTAACTGTTCTGTCTTAGTCTCTGCTTATTGGCATTCTCTTACTTGTATTGGTTGAGAAGAGCTGAATTTGAAGGTTGACTTTTTGCTACACATTTTCATTTCCCTCCCTTTTTTGTCCCTGAAAATGGAGAACACAAAATGCCAGCTTATCAGTATTTGGTGTAGGGGAGAGCTGTCTGTTCCTACATGCATGCTGACACCATTCAACACAGAAGAAATTTAAGGCACATAGGAGTAGACAAGCCTATTGTTTGATTAGTTGTGATGCTTCAGAGGTATCTAGGTTATCAGAATGTCTTTTTTTCCCCTTCCCTGACAGAACTGTAGCTTCGGGTGCTTCTTGCTTCATCTAGTGGTTTATGTAACAGTTCTAGATGTGTCCCTTTAACATCCCATTGCCCTGAAGGAACACAGAGAGTTAAATGTGTCTTTCCCCCTGTACCCTGCCCCTACTCTTCCATCGGTCTTACTGGATGTCCAAACAAGTCTTTGTAACTTAGCTCATCAGTCCTATTTATAGCTGAAATATTTGAAACATTTAATTATTTCTGCCCTTAAAATGAGCTACTTGGCACTATTTACTAGTCAGCAATAAGAAAGCAGTGATGCATTAAGGTCTGTGGCAGCCCCATAGTTTTGTCTGAGTTTATTGCATGGAGTAGGACTACTGGAAAAAGGGGAGGACAATTTTGTGGCTTAAATCTAGTTTGGTTTTTTTTTTTTCTTAGAGGATATGTTCTAGAACTCACTTCACTCATGCCTACACTTTCCTTTGTTCACTACACCAAAACAAAAAATGTTTAAGCAGTTTGTCTCCTTTTTCTCCAAGGAAAATTCCTACCTGAAGCACTGAGAGAATGCCTTGCATTGAAATGCAGTGCAGCAGTTTCCTCATGATAAATTATTTTGAGCTTTCGATGCAAGCTGTGAACTCCCTCAGGGTGTGGAGGTTGAATGAAATTTCAAGTAAGATGGCTTGAGCTTGGTGTAGCTCACTTCAGTTTGCTTTTCACCATTCAGGTGATGGTGGGGGAGCCTGTCAAGCATCTGTATTGAAATGTGAACAGGGGACTTGATCTGTTGTTGGTATGGAGCCAAATGTGTGGTGCTGTAGAGCACCAGGAAAGAGTTCAGGGGTGCTGAAAGCTGAAGTATCTAGGAGTGCTGGAAGTTTTGATTTGAAGTTGACTTCTAGCAAAGTGCAGGTTTCTGTGCAAACAGAATATTAAGACTAGCAGCTAGAAGATTTATGGCTTTATACTCTTTAAACTCCTTGTGATAGAGCAAATGGAAGTACTGATGAGGGACAGCTTCACTAATGAAAATGACCTAAAACTAAAAAGCAAATGGGATTTAAATTTATTTTAATGTTCTGCTGCATTTGTGGGCAATTGTGTTCAACTCACTGTCCATAGAAGCAGTTACTAATTGTGGTTCAGTGCATGTTGATCAAAAACCTGCACTGTATCTAAAATCAACTGGGTTTAGCAATTAGTATGTGCTTTTTTTTTTTTCTTTAATGAAAGGATGTGGATTATGTGTTCAAAGAGTTCAAGCTGTATTTGGGTTGAAACTTAAAGGTAACTGTGTTTATACTTTCTGTTAATGTGCTTAAAGGGAAGAATTTGCATTTAAAGCAGGCTGTCTCTTATTTTCATAGCATGCAGGTATCTGTTTTCCCTCCCATGTTCTTACACTGCAGGACAAGTGGGTCATCTCAGCTGCTGGCTGTGCACTTATGGGAAGCAAGAATTAGCTTTTCATTTTACCTCATGCTTTAAGAAATGGGTTATTTAGTGAGGTTTGTTCAGTTGAAATACTGTCTGCATACACAAGACTCTACTGTTCTCAAAATCTGGCTTAGTATTTCAACAAATGGTGCTTGTTCTGGGTACTTAGCTGGTGAGAATAAATAGCAGTCCTGCTGTAGTTACTGAGTGGAGTGAGGAGTTTATAGGGAAACTGAGTGGTAGTATCTTCCCTTGGCTATATTTGCTCCCATTCAAATCTGTCTGCTTCTGTGTCTTGCTGCACAATGGTGCTTCTCTTGTATTTCCCAGCCTGTTTGACATGGGTTGGGAGTGATTGTGTCAGTCAGAACCGTGCATTAGCCCACAGGTAATAATGGAATAATTCAGGAGGAAGCCAAAATTCAGTAGAGACTGATTGGTGCACAGCCACAGTGTTAGGTGTGAATGGATGGCAGACTTCAAGGGCAAATCCAGCTGATGATTTTTTTGCATCCATCAGATCCAGACAGAGAAGCAGATACAACCTTAGTCTGGAGTCTGTTAGTTCAGTACTGCAGAAACTTGTCAGGTGAACATCTTGAAAAAAGAAAAATATAGCTGTGACTTTCTGGGCCTGCAGCACTGTGCTACAAGTTCTAGTGCCATATGGTTTGACAGATGAGAACTCTTATGTATGCACTAAAAGCCTGAGGTTCAGATCTTTTGTGCATATGGGAATTTCTGATAGCATAGTAATCAGCCCTTGAGTGAGTTGGGTGAATCTACCATCCTTTAATCCTGTGGCAGGAGGGAGTGTTGCCTCTCTGTGTGTGGAGAACATGGAACATTCCTCTGAAACAACCATTCCCTGTGTGACTGTATTGGGGTGGTAAATGGAACTGGGCTTAGAAAAATGTTAAAATGTACTATAAAAAACAACAAACAAAACCCCCAAACCACAAAAGTCTGTTTGCCTCTGTAGCAGTACTGAAATGTATTGTCATGGAGACCTGAAAGGGGGTGCTGCCATGAACTTTGCAAGTCTAAAGTACTGTCCAGCTGGCTAGGAAGACGTCAGTGTAGAAGTGGCTGTTCTGTGAATGTCACCTCTTCTACAGTTAGTACTCATCTCTTTTTATACTTGATTTAATGGGACTGGACTATTGCAATTACCTAGAGCAGTCTGGGGAATTTAGAACAAAATCAGCTTAAATTCTGAGTTTTAAGTAGTACACTGTGACTGTGCTGGGGCAGGTGAGGAGTGGGGGACAGCCAAGGGACAGGGCTTTGAGTTCTGAATTGCATAAACTTCTGGCCTGAGTTGACCTGACAGTGTTGTCAGCATGTTTATTTTATGAACTACTTTAAGAACTTTTGCAATGCTTTTACAGAAAACTGGACTGTGAAGGGGGGGGGTGCCTCTTGTCCTGACCTTAGTTTCCAGAGGCTGCACTGGAAATAATTCTTGGAAGTGTAATGTGACCTTTCTGCCCGTGATACTGAAGCCTTCTAGAAAGGCTTCCCAAGTGCTGCCTGAGACAGTGACTAGCCAGAGTGGCAGGGTGAGCAGCCAGAAGGCAGGATAAAGGTTCAAAAAGGGTGTGACATCTGCCTAGGACACCTGAGAGGGTGGCATATTCTGATTATGCTGATGGGACAAGCAGTAGCACTTGTTCTATAGTTAACATGCTTGACCTTTGCAGTATCTGTCCTGGTGATTGCTAACTAGTTCAGAATCTTGAAAGGAGGGGTGTTCTCTTCCACTCAAGCATGGAGTTATCAAACTAGCTCTTCTGGATGGATCAAGTTGCTTTCACAGCTGTCAGCACTGTAGCTCTCCACCCTCTAAAGTGTTTGACTGATGGCCATGATGGTCTTTTCTGTAGGTAGGTTGGGAGTTTTCAGATCTGTTTCTGGCTGGTTAGTCAAAGGGAAAAGTCAAACCAACTAAATAAGCCAGATTTCGTGCTCTGGACTTGACTTCCAATTTGTGCTGGTAAGTAAAACCTGATAGGAGTTGAGTAGGGTCTAGAATGAATCTTGTCTCCTGTTCCCTCTGAGCTAATGAGCTTCAGTGGTGCAGAATGCTGTTAACAAGATGTGAGCTTTTAATGGGCATATTGTGTGTAGTACTATCTCCTTGTGATAGGGAGAATCTGCTTGTTTATAAATAACTAATGATAAAGGACCATTCCACTTGTTTGTTGGGAAATCTCATTGCCTGGAGAGGTTTTGTGTGGCTGTGCTCTGCACTGGCACAAGGGTGCTGCTACAGCTTGAGGTCTTTGAGGTCTGACAAGTTTTGATGACTTCCAGGTAGGACAGAATTTTTAATGTCAGGCTCCAAGTGAATGAAGAGAAGCTGCAGGTTTGGCTTCAAACCACTTTTCAGTCTGCCCTAGTTTCCAGGCCCAATCCCTTACTGCAGCTGAAGTGAAGTGTGTGTTTAAATAAAAGGAGTCTGTTCCAAGTAACCAAGTCACACTTGCTATCAGCCTTGAAGCAGAGTCTTTGAAACATTGTGTGGATGTGTTTGCTAAAACACAGGCTCCTCTTCTTGGAACTGTCTGACTTCAATACTTTTATCAATAGCATATTCCCTTTATGTTTCTAGGCTGTGATGCTGGAAGCTTTCTTTATGACTGTCAGAATCTTTGTCTCTCCATACCCGGGCTATCCTCCCAAATTTTCTGGCCTCCAGAGGATCCTGCCTATATTGGGTAAAGTCTGTTTAGAAACTTTCAAAAAAGAGAGGGCTTGTTTCATATCTGGGAAGACAAAAGCTTTAGGCCAAAGGTGAGAGACTTTCCTCTTAAGTGGTGACCAGTCAGTGTCAATGTAGTGTGTGTAGTTTGGTGTCCTGTTGACAGATTTTCTTCTAAAAGTTACTCCTTCTAGTTGTCAGGCCTGCTAGTATAATCAATTTTTTGGTGTGCTGTCTTAATTGCTTTGAGTTAGGGTGATGCTGGAGACTGTTTTGCATACCCACTTGGATAATGTTGGAGTTTAGTTCTAGCTGCTTAGGATTTAAGCACTCAAGTGTATTTCCTGTTCAAACCGAATACTGTGCAAGCTTAATATATTCAAACCAAATTTTTTCAAGATTTAATGCCATTGGGATTTGGGACTGCACAAGATTTGATGCTTGGAAGTGGAAATATCCTCTGTCATTTTGCAATTAAATGAAGTGTTGTCAGAGCTGGGTAAGGAGACGATTGCTGGAGAAATTTTGGGGTCACCATGTTACCAGTTTTTCAAATTCATGGTGTTAACTGCAGTGTATCATTACATCCACAAAACTGGAGCCCTGTTCATACCCTTTTTGAAACTGAGAATGATATCTCAAATGTGAAGTCTGGCAGGAGTGACTTGGCAGGTCCTGTGAGCATTGGCTGGTTCTCTGCCATGAATGAATGAAACTGTGTTCCATGGTGCCTCATGGATAGATCCTGCAGGAGAGCACTTCTTGTGGGATGCTTCTACAGGAAATGTCTCTGTGGGCAGCACATCAGTGGATTGGGGGTGGCTGCTGCCTTGTCTTGGAAATGGAAACATGGACAGTGCACTGAAAATCATATGTGATAATCCCAGGTAAGTAACTGGTAGGAAGGTGCCTTGATCAGGTTTGTGCACATGGGCTTCCAACAGAGCATGCAAAATGTAAACTGGGAGTGGGAGGCAATTCTGTAAGCACAAAGAAGCTTTCCAGATGCTCGCCAGGAAAAGTGGAGTCGGGAATGGTAGAGTTGATTTCTGCTGTGGGACAAACTTCAGTGTTGTGGTGCCTGAGCATGAGAGGAGACTTCACCTTTAATATGTTAGTTTGGTTTTGTTTTAGGCCTCTAATCCAATTAACTCCTGAATTCTAGAAGTTGGGAAAGGAGGATATTGGTAGTGGTATAGTGTATGTCTGAAGGGCATGTTACCTTATCATTCATTAATAGCTTTAATCTGAGTTTTTTCCACTACTGGGTTTTCCTGAAAGGGTATTAATTCTTAAATTATGTATAAAATAGTCTCTTAACTGTTTCTAAAAAGTTTATACTTACTGTTACCAAATCTTGCATAAATAGTGCATTGTACAAAGAATATGAAGCCAGAAACTACTCCAATGGTTTTGTTTTCTTATCCCAGAAGTTAGGGTATGCGCATGTTCAGTAATTTGTCTTGCAGACAGGGAATTTTGAAGTCTTGCTGTATTGAGACTTGAAAAAGTGTTGAAATTAGAGAGGAGTTTATTCATCTGGTGTTTATTATCCTGGGCTGCCATGCTAGATCTGTGTTCTTGCTTGTACTTGTTGGCAGGCACACCTGTTGACAGAAAACATTCATTTCCTCTGACACCCTTACAACAGGACGAGGTGGCGATATAAAAATGTCCTTTTTTGGTTGTCTTTGGAGCTTGTTTGGAATGATTTTTTTTTTCTTTTTTTTCTTTTTTTTTTTTTTTTTTTAGACAAGGGCCTTTGACTTAAGATGCCTTTAAAAGGGGTTTTGAAGCTGAAAATCAGGATTAGGGTTTTTTTTGTTATTCCTTAATACATAGAGAATATCTAAAAGAGGAAAGATTTGAAATATAGGCTGGACACAAAGCTGATGAAAATGGACAGGGAGCTACTGTTGATCTCTTTGCATTCCCAGGAACATTACCCTTGCTACTGGAAATGTAAGCCCAGCTCAAGGCTTCACAATAAAAAATAAATGTTTCTTGTCCTAAGTTATGGCTTACTGATGTGTTCTCACCTGTGAATTTGCAGGTAAGCTTTATGAAGAGGAAGAGGATGATGCCCTGCCAGACTCGGACGCCCTGCCGGACTCAGATGATGAGGTGGAACTGGATAAGCCACGCCCCATACAGATTGTCCTTGCTCATGAAGATGACCATAACTTTGAATTAGATGAATCAGCATTGGAAAAAATCTTGCTTCAGGAGCATATTAAAGATCTTAACATAGTAGTTGTATCTGTAGCAGGAGCTTTTCGTAAAGGAAAATCTTTTCTGCTGGACTTCATGCTTAGATACATGTATAACAGGGTGAGTAATTTGGATTTTTCTTGCAGGAGAAAAGTACTTTGGTATTTTAGTAATTTCTCTTTGTGTTTGTTAATTTGACCATAAATATAGCAGGTCAAAATTTTCTGATATATTGGGGGAGAGGAAGTCAGCTACTTTGCTTCTACACAGTGAAGATGGGTATTTAAGTGACAGTTTTTCAATGTACCCTATCATTCAGTTAAGGGAATTTATTGGTGTCAGAGTGTAAGTGGACACAAGAAGAACTTGAATGAAGTGTGATGGCCTTCTAAGTTGAGCTTTGGGAAAGGACTTTTCTAGATGGTGACTTGGAGGAACCTTGACTTTATCTCCTGAAATCATATTATGACACTCACTTGCCCATTGTTGCTAAAATGAGTCTTATCAGATAGCTCTTGGAGGGCTAAATCTGCTTAAATATGATGTATGGCAAAAAGGAGAAAGTTTCCTGTGTGCTGCTTGGAATGCATTTCTGAATGCAGTCCAGGCACTCTTAAAATCCTGTTAAGTTGTTGATTGATTAATGCCTGATCCAAAATTTAATTTCTTCTTTTAGTTTGTAGCTTTTGGCTAGCATTGTCTTGTGACTACTATGCTTTGAATTCTTGTCTTACATGGAGAAGGTGGAGTAGGGGCTTCTGTGAGCCATACACATGCCTGTCACAGGCTATGAGGTGTTTCTTTTAGTCTGCATTGTGAATATTGACAGGTCAGTGTTTTGTTGCTTTTTGAAGCTCTTGGAAACCCAGAACTGATTCCTTTTTTGGTCACTGTTCTTTGGAGCCAATTTGTGCAAATTGGCTGGAGGGAAAAATCAAGATGTACCCTGCAGTTACAGGAAATATGGCAAATGAAGACTTCCTTCTCTCTATCCCAGTAGTGCCTGCTATTGAGTTCTTCTCCCTCATTTACCAAGAGCTCTGGAAGAAAGACCCTGAGGATGGGATAGGAGGAATACAGAGTAGCAAACTGGTACTCCTGACTTCTTGAGACTCTGTTAATTTAGGGAGGGGAAAAGTTTCATTTGATATGGATGGTGTTCAAAATTAACCAAACAGTAAAACCCCCACCAATCTCTTCAAACAAAGAAAAACACAAACTCCTATGTACAACAGACAAGATGCTGGGCTGGGTAGAGATTGTGCAAGTTCCTTTTGAAAACAGAGGGGCTGGGCTTTAGACAAGTAATCTTAATTTTCAGATTGTGAAATAAAACAAATGTTAATATAGCAAAACAGATTGAAATGCTGTTTCAGCCTTGTGTATCAGGCCTCTGTTTCCTTTATTGTGCAGTCACTTTTCTCAATTTTCTACAAAATGTCCTTCAAAATAGCATTTGTTTCTCTTAAGCTGAAGAGGAAAGCAAGCTTGGCCATCTGCTCTAACAACTGTTTCTTACCAGAGCAGAGGTCATGCTCTCCATGTGCTGCTTCTGGCCAAGCATTTCCATTCTGAAGATGTAATGCTTGCAGACCCTTAGTTGAGCTGATCCAACTCACTGCTGCATCAGAAGACACTGCACTTTGCTGGGTTGTTTTTCTGCCAGCTCAGTGACGTAAATTGGCTTAGGGAAGGAGTTTGACAAGCATCAGAACTGCTGCAAGCTGATTGATGGGAAATGGGGGTGATGGAGGATAAATGCTACTCCTCCTCTTTGGAGCACTCCTGAGTTGTATGAAGTCAAATTTATACCCTCTGCTTATCCAAATTTAGTACAGGAGGAGAGATCTTGGTATAGTTTTATAGTACTTAGTCTGAGCCTTCCATCTTTAGTCAGTCTCAATTGTAAGTCTGTATTTTTTGTGAACTAAATATTGCACAGAATATTAAAGTGAATGCATTCAGTTCTCATGTCAGTCAAGCAATTTTGGGATGCCCTTTTATATAGACATTAACATACATAATGAAAAACTTGCTTAAAAAAACCTTCAGAATCTAGTTTTCTTGTTTTCTACTGAGGGCCAGACTTCATGTGGAAAGTTGCCATTATAAAAATCTCACGGGTGCCAGCTGAAGTCACAGGTAGGATTTTGGCATGGCAGAGGTTGATCACTGCCTTCAGGGAGGTGGACATCTGGTGTTAAGCTCTGATCCCTTAGCGTTATGATTGCTCTTTGGAAATGGAACAGCAGCAGTTGTGTAATCAGCAAGCTGCTGCAAGGATCCTATGGTCTTAAGCTTTAATAAGAATTGAGTGCAGCAGCACCTGTTTGTTTAGATGTGAAAGTTTTTTTTTTTTTTTTACAGGAGTGTCCCCTCTTCATTTTGAATTAATCTTCAAGGTGTACTGTATATTAATGCACTAAGCAAATAAAGCTGCATTGGGCTTTTCCTTAGTGTGGAGTAAATTTAGAAAAATTACCCTTTAGGTGACTGAGATAAAATTGTAGAGCAACTTCTAGCTTGATTTCAGGTAGGAGCCTTTTTTTTTTTTTTTCCTTCCATCTCCTGAACATCTTTCAAGCCGACTTGATGGAGACTTAAAATACTGAGCTTAACTAAGGAAAGATGTAGGTAACAAGGTAGGAGTGTTTCAAAGTGATGCAGAGATGATCCAGAGGCAGGCTTAAGTACATCATCCATAAGATGAAGCAACTTCAGTTGAAGGCTGTGCCTGTTAAAACACCAAAGTCTCCTGTGAAGTGAATCAAATGTGTGAAATCAAATGAGGTCATATCTGCTGCTCGTTGAGGGACTTGTCAAACTGTTTGTATAGTTTTGGTCAGATTTGTTACAAATAGGAATAATGTCTGGACCAAAATGAGATAAAGTATTCTTGTAAAAAGAGAAATGGAACATACTGAATAACAGATTCTTTTTGAAAAATAAAAAGCTGTGGTCCATTGACATGTACATATGAAATATGGTACAGCATACATTGCCAAACTGTATCCTGGACTGTGCTGCAGCACAAAGCAAGCTTGGAGCTTTCATTTCTGGAGTGGTCTGTGGAAGCATAAATGTCATCTGGCATAAAAAAAAAACTATGGGAAAGGCTATTTTGCCTAGTGTCTCTGGTAGAGATGTATGTGCCTATGAAAATAAACAAATGAAAGGGAAAAAAACCTCAAACAACTTACCTGTAAAGACCTCTAGAACTCTTTACTTACATACCTGTATTCATTTTCTTAATTTTTATCTGCTTATCTCACCTTAGTCTGATCCAAGTAGCAGAGTTGAGTGGTGTACTGTTAGCATTTGAGAGAATGCTGGTGCAGAACTGCTGGGTTACCTGCATGCTGCTAGGCAGGAGGAAAGTGTGCATGTTTTTTCCCATCCCCTTTTAGAAATAAGCAGTTTCACTTAGTTGTTTCAAGCATTTTTACTCTATACAGTCCCTGTGTACTCATGCTGTGTTCTGAAATGTGAAGAAATGTCTTGAGCTGTTACCTGGAAACTGCCAGTGTGGAGTCAGTAAGGTAGAGCCCAGGAGAAATCTCCACTTTGATCTTCTCAGTGGACTTTTTTCCTGGCTGGTAATCTACTCTGTGCAGTTCAAGACAAATTCATTAAATGTCTCTTTTGCCACCTTGCTGAGTTCTAGCCTGTGCAAGAAAAATTTATGTATGCTGAAATCCTACACAAAAGAAATGGCAGGCAGATAATGCTTTAACTGATGAGGAGGCTATAGAAAAACCTATCAAAGTGAAACTTCCTTGGGGTGCCTGCTCATCCTCCTTACTTGCCAGTGCATGAACTACATTTCTGGGTTGAATGTGCTCATATAATGGCTGGACTCTTGTGGGTGAGTTGCTGCTCTGTATTGCCTGTCCTTGAAGTCCCCATTACAATTCCATCAGCCAGGAGGAATGTTAGCTGCCAACTGTACTCACCTCTGACAGCTTCTCAACTTTAATATGGGTGGGTTGATTGACATATATCAAACTCTACCTGATCTTTTCTCTGTTACTGGCAAGCATAGATTGTAAATCTGGTTATTTCCTGTGGCTTCTGCAAGATGGTATTGGGAGTCTTGTAGTGGCTTAAGTTAGTGCTTAGCCAGCTGTTAGTGAGGGGGAAGGGAGAGGATTAAGTTAAGATCAGATGTTTTGTCCCTTGCTGAGGTTTAGCTGTTCCCGAGTTGAAATATCTGCTATTGTGTTTGAGCCGAGTTTTCTCAGCTATGACAGTGGAACTGGTGGACAACACTGTGCTGTTTTCAATACCTCTGAGTGCTTGAGACTCATAAACTGTGCTCATTGACTCTTCAGTGACTGAAAAGTTGTGCAGCCACTGAAATGCCATGGTGTTGCTTTGTGGATATCTTGAAGCAGCAGAATAGCATTGTGTTTTAATATTTTGTGTAGTCTTGTCAGCTGGCTCTGAGGAAAGTGTAATAACAGAGTGGAAGTCTGATAAAACATAGCATGTTAAAAAATAGGAATCCTCCTTGGTTTTACAAAAGTTTTTCCTTTTGTAGACTTCTCCTTGCTGGATAGGTGGAAACAATGAGCCATTGACTGGGTTTACATGGAGAGGTGGATGTGAACGGGAGACCACTGGCATTCAGATTTGGAGTGAAGTGTTTGTAATTGATAAACCTAATGGAACAAAGGTGAGTGCTTTACTTACCTTGATTTACTCAAAGTCTCCCTTAGAGGAGTTGTAGGTTTTTTGGTTTGGTTGTATGGTGTGGTGGGTTTTTTTTTTTGTTGTTGTTTTTTGGGGTTTTTTTTGTGGGTTTTTTTGTTTATATATATATATATATATATAAAACAGAGAGGCTGTGTATGCCCCATTCTGGAAGATGTTCTGGTCAGGTTCAGTGGGGCTCTAAGCAACCTGGTCTAGTGAGAGGTGTCCCTGCCTTTAGCAGAGGGGTTGGACCTCTTTAGAGGTCCCTTTCAGCCTAAACTGTTTTTGTCATTCTAAAACTTAGATAGGATTGTTGCTTCCATGTACACTTGTCATGGATTTCATGATGGCTGTTTGAACATTGGTTGCTTTCCTTTGCACTGAGTAGCTGTGTAACATATCTGGAAACTATCAGTGTAAGGATGGAGATTGATTCTTACAACCCAGCAGAAAAATTCAACAGTAGTCTCATTCTGAGAGTACTTTGTTTTAGCAAAGTCTTCCACATCCAGGCTGATGGGTGGGTTATCCTGGGAATGTTAAAAACTCCAATGGCTATAAATATCATCTACAGACAAAGGCTGTGGTGAAAAGCTCTGTATCATGCACTGTTCTTTGAAGGGTGAGAATGTGTTCTAGCTTCTAGCTGTGTTCTAGTGAAATGTAGTAGAAATGGCTGTAAGTACTTCAGTGTCTGGAAGCTGGTCATCCATATAATTTTAACAGGCAGCCTATAAAAAAGGACCAAGTCTAACAGTGGGAAAAAAAAAGCACTGACTTGATTCTTTAACTCTTCAGTCAGTTTAACTGCAAAGTTTCCTTGGAGGTGTTTATGCTGAAACAAAATGTTAATGTTATTAATAAATATTTACTTCACAGTAGTGGTGGTGATCTTCAATGATTTGTGTTTTGAACCATCACTTTGAGGTTAAATTTCATACCCTTTGCATTTGCAAAGGAAACATCTGATGCCCAATCTGTGTGACATAGATTTTAAAAACAGTGGCTTCATGGTGTTTAACAAATTTCACAGCTAACCAAACATTTCTCCAGTTAAAACACAGTTATTTTGTGCTAATCTGCTTATGCTTTGGGAGCAAATCACTCACTTGTTCTTGCTTGTCATCAGGAAAGAGAAGGGAAGTGTAGTAGATCCCAAAGATGGGACTTGGACTGATTAAACTTTTTTCGTTAATATAACTTCCTTCCTTGTCATTCCAGCAGACAGTATCAGTTATCTTGTTTTCTGCTGAAGAAAATTATTTTTATTTGTTTATTTATTTATTAGTAACCATCTTACTCTTGGCTCTAATGAATTATACTTAGATCTACAGCTGAGGCTGACGTTCTTGCAGTGGAGCTGTCAGTTACTTTGCATGGCACCCCTGCTGGGCCAAGGAGGGCTGTTTCTGTGGGAGAAGGTAGCCAGGCAAGGTCAGGGACTTGAGGCTGGTGCTGTGGCCCTCTGGCTGCTGCTTACTCAGCTGTGGGTGTGTGTAGTCACCTGTGCAGGAAGCTGGCTGAGGGACAGAAACTTGCTCTGCTGGGACAGAACTTACTGCAGTGGCCTGGAGTGAGAAAGTGTCCATGGTCTGGTTAACTGCTGCTGTTGTTTCAAACTCTGCAGGTTGCTGTACTACTCATGGATACCCAAGGTGCCTTTGATAGCCAATCCACTATCAAAGACTGTGCAACAGTTTTTGCCCTGAGCACCATGACGAGCTCTGTCCAGGTGAGAATATCCAAGCTGGCAAATAATGGAGAACCCTCTATCCTGGACGTGCAAAGATAATCTCTTGAGCCACACTTGGAAAGTTCACCTGCATATCTTCCTCCAACTCTGATTTCAAATTTCATACTTTGTCTTATTCTCGGTGTAGTACATAAACTGCCCAAGTTGCTCAGTGGAATCAAGGTTATGCAAGGCCAGGCTGAGTTAATTGCTGACAGAACTGGGAAATCCCCTTCCCCCTCAAGATGTCAAAGTAGCAACTGCTTCTTTGCAGATGTGTTGCAGAATCTTTTTAAGGCTGTAAATGCAGTTTGGGGTGACATTATGCTATGATCAGCTGAACTTAAAATTGCTGCTTCTATTAAAGTATCAGTTAAACTCCTGATAATTGTGCTATACTCAAAACTACTTCTAAGCTTGTCCCTTAGAAGTGCCAAAAGCAAGCAGGTTTTTGAGGGGTGACAAGTGACTTTCTTCAGACATACCACAACCTAAAAGGTGCAGAAGTATGTAGGACACTACTCTTGTCCTGTGGAGTTGGCTCTGGTAGATTGTTTTTGAATAAGGAGATGACTTTTGTTTGAGATGTGTTCTGTGACACCTTTCTACTTGCTGACTTTTGTGTAGTTACTTTTTCTGGAGGGAGCAAAAATGCTCAATGTGCGAAAGACTGTATGAATGGAAGACAATGGTTTCATGTGACACTAGTTCTCTTTCTTTTGCAGGTATACAATTTGTCTCAGAATATTCAGGAAGATGACCTTCAACATTTGCAGGTAGGAATATGGTGAATTTATGTTAAACTGCTTCTGAACTGATCGTCCTGACAGTATTTTTAGAAGTTGCTACTCATGTAATTTACTTGGGAGCTGTTTGCTGCTTCATGTAAAACACTGAATTTGAACTGACACTAAAACTGGTACAGTCTGTTAGAACTGTGTTTGCATCAACTCCATGATGCTTCTACTGTGTCAGTGTAGAGGTAAAATAGTATGGACTTTTAATCTGGCTGATTCTTTTAAAGTTTGTTCTCTGTATTGCAAGTTCTGAAATTCCTGAAAAAATGAGAAAGGAAAATGATTTATGGAAATACTTTATGGTGAAATTCTAATGTTTTAGTTTTTTCTTAAAATAGGGAAATGGATTTTATTTCATAACCAGTTTGTAAGAAAGTGTTGAAGTTTGGGTCAGGCCAGAGTCTTCTGCCCAGAAGCCATCTCTGGTTTTTCAGCTGCGAAACTTCTGCAGAGTTTTATTTCTGCTTAGAAATAAAGGCAGGAGAATGTTGTCTTGTCTTCATTGGGTTTTTATCCTCTAATGGAACATCATGGTCAAAGGCCCCTGAGTTCTTTCTTCATATACAAGAACCTTATCTCCTTAACTTAAAACCTGTAGCTTTATAGAATAGCTTGTGTATTACCAAATGCCAAGGCCATGACTTTGTCACAGCTTAAAACTGTTCTGTGTGTCTTCAGTGCTACAACTTGCTGCCAGTACTGCAAGTAGAAGAGCACTAAGTTAAAGTAGCTGTTCTCAATTAACAGGGTTGTGTCACTGAGCCAACACCCCCCAAAAAACCCAGCCAAGCACTGAAAACAAAAAATCTGTAGGTAATTATTTGAAAACCAGGCTTCCCTTGAGACTTTGGTCCTTTAAGCAGCCTTGGTGTAATCTGAATAAAACAGTATTTCTGTTCTACTGGAGGGTGAGATTTGAGGGAAGGGAGGGAAGAGAAGGATGATGAATACAAGCATTGGGTAGGGACACCCATGCACTTAAAGCTGCAGCAGGGAATCATGGTATGAAGGAAGGAAATTCCGATTTTTTTGTTTTAACAGGAATTTATTTAATTGTGAAATATTGTTAGTTTCTGACTGCCTTTTGCATTTAGCAGAGAAGTGAATGAGGTAAATAGTTTGGGTCACAGAAACCAGACTCTTGTGGATGCTTGGCCACTTCACAGCTGCTTTTTCTCAGGGTGACAAAGGCTTGGAAGCTAAGCTGTGTTAAATTAGTCTTGTAAATTCCCAGGTGCTCTTGTGATCAACTCCAGAACTGTCCTTTGAGCTGTAATTTACCTGAGGTGCTCCAGGAGTTAGTTTAATGCAGAATAATGATTGCCTGGTACTGGAGAATTGGGGTGTGCTTCCATCATCTCAGCCTCCAATACCTGCGAGGAGGCTGGCATGGACTGACCTCTGCTGAACCAGCCAACACAATCCCTAATTCCTGTTCTTGTGGGTGCTTTGACCTGCTCAGGCCAGCAAGGAATGCTGCTGCTGGTATTAAAGATGGTGAAGGCAGTGAGAGGAAGACAGCTGATACTTGCCTTTATACTGGAGGGAAGGAACAATTACTAGTAAAGGTCACAGGCTGAAGCAGAGATCTGCTGAACTTGGCTTGTATTTAAATGTCTGATACATTGGCTAGAGCCAAGTTCCCTGGGATTTCCAGGAATAAACCTTTTGTGGGAAGTAAGGGGCAGATGTTAGAGAGGCTTACCTCCTTAGCCTAGGAAACAAGTGTTGGAAGCTTGGTGAGAAATGCAGTCAGCTTTTCTCTGAGAATAGCCCATAAGCCACCCACTTAAACTGCAGTGTGTTGACTGTTCAGGAATGGCACTGTGAAGCCTGTGGGAATCATGTCTCCTACCTGAATCTTATTGGGGGTTGGTATACTCATTATTGAGATTTGTTTGCCATTCTCAACCTATAGTAAGATTGAATGCTTTTAATTTTTAATGACATAATGGAATATTTCACAGCAGAAAAATGTGTTTTCTATATGGCACACCCTTACACTGCTCTTTCTCTCAGTTGTTTACAGAATATGGAAGACTAGCTATGGAAGAAATTTACCAAAAGCCGTTTCAGGTAACTGTGTTAAATGGATTTAAGCAGTTGAATATGTAGAAAATGAGATCAGGATAATTTCTGAAGATTAATTAGTTGGGCTGAAGGTAACTAGTTACTTGCAAGACTAATTTTCCTTCACTACTGCCACATGGCTTTGCAAAGACCTAATGGAAAAATGCTGAAGAGGATCATATTTTGGGGCAAGTATAGCTTTGTGCTTGATCTATAAGGCATAAAAGAAATTAAAATATCATGTGATGTGCAGATGTTAAGGAGAAAAATTTTGTGCTGCCTTCTTATTTATTACTCTGATATTTGATTGGTCTTTGGTGGTGGATGGTTCTGAGAAAAGGTCCTGTTTGGTGGTGGGTGTTTTGTTTACTTGGCTTTTTAAAAAAGCAAACATTTGTACCACAGAACCACCAGGCCACTTCATTTAGAGCAGCCACATATACCAAAAAACTTACATACTATTCTTGCTCGTAATCTATAATATATTTAGTTTTACAGCAGCCAAATACTTAAAATCACACGTGATACAGTTTTTGACCTTGGAAATAATGCAAACCATTCACTGCTGTTGTTCTTCCTGTTGCAGACATTAATGTTCTTAATTAGAGATTGGAGTTATCCTTATGAACATGCATATGGCTTGGAAGGAGGAAAAAAGTTCCTAGAGAAAAGGTTGCAGGTAAGTTATCTCCAGTTGTCCTATTCTGATCTTCTAAGTGACACCTTTCTGTCAATGCAGTGATGCATCATGAGCTGGCTCCTTGTCCTAATAAAATACATTTGTGGTGTTTCCACTTATAGGCAAAGTTGACATTATTAGGTTCAGGAATAAAAGCTTAAACACACTTTTGTGCTCTTACTGCTTTTAAGATGATGGTTAATCTTGACTGCAGTGCTATAAAACTGGTAGCAGTTTTCTTACTGCCTTTCTTTTTTCCTTCAGGTAAAGCAAAACCAACATGAGGAGCTACAGAATGTAAGGAAGCATATTCACTCCTGTTTCAGTAATCTTGGGTGTTTCCTGTTGCCCCACCCTGGTCTTAAAGTTGCAACAAATCCAAATTTTGATGGGAGATTGAATGGTAGGAAGCTTTTCATTTTGTGTTTCTTGATTCAAATCACTGAGTTTGTTTTCTTATATGGTGGAAGTTAAGCACTGTAATGGTTAGCTATTGAAATGCCTGACTGGAAAATATGAGGCTAAAAGGTGAAACTGCAGAATTTAGAAATGTGCATTGTGTGCTCTTTTTAGTGGTTTTAAAGTAGAGGAATTAAACAGGCAGAGGGAATGGATATCTTTGTGTCTAGCTGTTCATTGTAATCTGATAACTTGAGACATGCTTAAAGGTCATTAAATAGAGATTCCAGAGATAACTAAGGGCTTCAGAGGGCAGAATTCCCAAGATTGAAGACCACTTTCTGGAAAGACTTTTCTCTAGGAACTTGCTGAACCACAGGTCAGCTCTGAAATGTCTGAAATAAATGCCATAGGGTTCTGCTACTGCAGAATGAGACACAGTCAGGATTCCTCCAATGGATGTGTGTCCCCAACAGAGGGAATGCATCAGAATGGCAAAGGCTATAAAAATGAGTTACAGTGGTGGGATGCCAGCCCCTGCTGTGCCTGGGGCACACACCTCTGGGGTCATTGTGCATTGCTAACTGGGGAAATGCACTTAAAATATTGAAAGCACAGTGGAACCTTGTTCTCCCAGTCTTTGGTAGAGTAAGGATAGGTAGAACTTACTAAAGCTATATTATGTAAGCCTTTAAATACCTTAAAAATGCAGTTCAGAGTAGTGACACTGTGGATTTAGAAGGATCATGGGCTATCAGTGTTCCTTTAGGAGATACAAGGTTGGAAACTAACCACTTCTTTCCTGAAATTGATTGAATTTTACTAGATATAGATGAGGATTTTAAGAATGAGCTGCGGAATTTGATACCGTTACTGCTTGCCCCTGAAAACTTGGTAGAAAAAGAGATTAGTGGATCCAAGGTGACCTGTAGAGATCTTGTAGAATACTTCAAGGTAAGCAAACTCATACTAATTATTTCTGTTAATAGCTTAAAAGACAATATTCTAATTTTAGGCCGTGTTGTTCCCAGAGAAGATAAGATATCTAGGCTGACACTCACTGGTCAGCTCACTTTTATTTTAATTTCATTACTCTGACTTTCCAGAATTGGCACACTGATTCCTAACAGTACAGCTCTTTGCAAGCTACTGTTAGCAAAATTTGTGGGTTGGTGGCTTTTATTTTTTTCTCTGTGAATAGGCTGAAATAGCTCAAGCTTTATTAGATAATTTTTTTCCTACTTTGAAATCCCAGTTGGGTTGGGTTTATTTTTGTTTTTGTTTTATTTTGGTTATTTTTAATTAAAGTAGGTCTCATGTAGCTTTTACAGATAGAAATAACAGCTCTTAAACTGCTAGGTATGCCATGAAAATTTCAGATACTCCCCTCTGGATTTTTATCATCCAAGAAAGGTGCTTTCTAAATACTTGAATGCGTAGCACCACTATGCTCTGAAATATTTATGTATGATACTCACAGCTGTTAGTCTTGAGCTTTTTTGGTATCATGGTGACACCAGCAGAAATGTGATAACATAATCTCTACATCACCAGGGATTGGTCTGGTGTGTGTAGCCTTTTTTTTTTTTTTTTTTTCCTTTAAATTGGAATGACTTAAACAGTTGGCTTGGTAAGAATGATGCCACTGTCTCCTAAAGACAGGAATTTTGCATTGCTACTTTTTGGGGTGGAAAGGTTGGACTGAAGTTAAGAAACAATGCAATTTGAGACCAGAGCTCATTTAACTTCACTTGTAAAACAAAATAACTTTTTTAAAGGAAAGGCATGGTATGAGGTGCAGAAGTGATGGCTGTTCTGACAAGCCTGGAATCAACACAGGAGCTCAGAAGTTCAGTTTCTCTGTTTGTGGGGTTGCATGCTGCTGTTTGCTCCAGTTTTTCTCTATTAGGACCCACTCAGGTAGAGCAGCAGTTTAGAAAGGACTGCATCCTGAAAACCCAAGTGTAAAACCTCTGCTGGAAAGCTGATTGACATCTTGTATCCAGTCAGGGAGCAGTGCTGTGGGGTGCTGCAGAAATGCCATGCTTATGTAACTAAAGAGGGCTGCTCCCTTGGGACTGTGCATCTGAAGCTGAGATTGTGAGGCCTGAGGTGGAAACTGTAGGGCTTTTACTTGGCGGAGATAGCTGCAGAAGCAAGGAGGGTGTCAGGGGAACAGAGTCATGTGTAACTCTATATGTTTTTGTAGGTTGTTCTACAACCTAGAGCATTGAGTACGTGGGGACCCTGATAACCTTGTTCTCTCCTCCCTGGGAGCAGAAAACCCTCAGGCCTGAGGCTTGCAGACAGGGCAGGGAGGAAGGCAGCAGTGATGTGAAGAGTGTCAAGACAAACCCCCCCCTCAAGGGGCTGAGAGTGGCTTTGCTGGTGTAACTTGCACAGTTTGTCCAAAGCACTGGAATGGCTGCTGCTGCGTGCTGTGCCCCACCTGCCTGTGCCCAGGAGCTGTGGGCTGAACAAGAAATTAAGTGTGTGTTCTCTTCCAGACCCCTGAAACCCTGGGAAAAGAAAGAACACCTGGGGATAAGTGGGGTGGGGCACAGTGGGATAGGCTGCCTGTGTAGCTTCTGGAAGTGTTTAGTCTGCCCAGCTCTGTCTGCATTAAGGGCCTTGATCTGTTTTTTTTTTCCTCCTACACTTCAGTATATCAAGGCATGTGGGGAAAGGTAAGTATTGGTTCTCCCAGCACTGGGGCAAATTTGGGCAGGACTGTTGCCAGAAAGGCTGGGATAGTCAATCTCCACTCTTTTGTTATGGGTGAAGATTCCCTCTTTAGCAAAGACCTTATGCATTTGAGGGAGTAGAAACCTGCTGTCAAACCTGTCACTTCTAGAGACAGTGATGTCCCTTCAAGGTTCTCTGCTTCCCTTCTGGGCATCAGTCTCAGGCACAGAAAAGTGAAGGGGAAGAAAATGCCCAACCTTTTTGAAGAAAATGGCATATTTTCATATTTAGCAGTATTACAAAGAAATAATCTGAGCTCTATTTTTGTATAATCCCTAATTTCTTATTCTCCTTAAACATAAGTTTAATAAAATAAAACATAAGTTTATTTTAGTAAAATAAACCTTTTTTTTCCCACCCATTTAGGCTTACATTAAAATCTATCAAGGAGAGGAGCTACCTCATCCGAAATCTATGCTGCAGGTATTTTATTTTCTTTGAAATAATGTGATTAGATTATGTACTTTTAAAATTCTTTGCAACTAAAGGATCCTGACTGCTGTGGGCCTGAAGCTCCCACACACAGCTGTAGTTCTTGAAGGAGCTGTGTACCTTGAAAGTCACCGGAACTGTGATGATTGGGTACATTTCCTGAGTTTCATCCACCAAGTGAAATGAAATCAACCAGCTGGAGCTGGGGCCTGTCTGGTTGGTTGGATTTTTTAGCTGCTTTGCCCTCTAAGCATAAGTTTCCTGTAACTTATTGTTTGTAACTTCTGAGATCAGAAAATGGCATCTTGCAGCTTTAACTACAATAATTGTTCCTGACATGACACAGGTAGAAGATAAGTCTTAAATTCTTAACAAACCTGACAGTTATGATTGACACCAAAACTGTACATCTATAATGCAGAAATAGTACCAGCTTCCTTCTTTCCTCTCAGGTAGTAAAGTAAGCTAGTACCAGGATTATAAAGATAGTTTAGTGACCCTCATGTGCATATTAATAATAGAGCATTCAGAAGAGATTGCTTATGATGAAAAGCCTGGACAGGCAAGCTGAGGTTTATTTGCAGCTGTGCTAGAGAGCTGGAGAAAGGCAGCAATATATTTTAATGAGTCTTCCTAAACTTCAGTTATTTTTGTGTGGCCTTTTCCTGCCATCAGGAACTCTGGAGGTTTTGTGGGTATGTTTTAATGGTGTGTAAAACCCAGGAATGCTGTCAATGACACTGGATGCTCCATGTTTTCTAGGCGACAGCTGAGGCGAACAATCTTGCTGCTGTGGCAGGAGCAAAAGACTTGTACAGCAAAGGCATGGAGCAGGTATGAGGCACAACCTTTCCTAAACACTTGCGTGCAAATACAGGCCTTCAGCTTCCATGTTGTTCTCTGTGTGTGACCACTTCAGTGGGGCCAGGACTTGTGTTTTCTACACTCTGCTCTGAGCTTGGGTGTCTGATACTGTGGATGTATGAAAATGGGTGTGTTTGCAGGATTCCCACCTGTTAGTTCCCTCTGTGGGTCTTGACAGGCATCTCAAAATCCTGTGACATGAAATGCACAAGCAGGTGAGCAGACATCTGTCATGTCAGGGTTGCACAGTGATGGAATTCTAGTTCTCTAGTCTCATACTTCTGAACTGTGGCCATTCATTAGCTGTAAAATGCAGGGATTGGAGTAACTAAAATTTTTGAAGTTTACATACACAGGTTTTTAAAAGTAATTCTTATATGCAATTTCCCACTTGTTTCTTCTCTGGAAGATAGTGATCTTCTAAGCTGAATGCTGAGTGGTTTTCATACTTTAATGTAGTAGTATGCAAGGTTTTATCATAGGAAATTCTGAAAACCATTACATGTCTTATAAAGCTTAACAGGACTGTGCTTATTGTGAAACTGTACAACTAGAAAAACTGGTAGGTGTGAGAACATTCTACAAACATAGATCCCCATTAATTAGGCTAATTGTGGTCTTAATTGCTGAAGTAGCTTTCTGCTTTGAAGTTAGAGACCTAGTGCTAGTGGCAGACAAGCCAGTTCCATCTGTTAGCAGGCTGTTTGGAGAATGTTCTGCTGGTTTAAGGGAACTCTTCTATTTCCATTTTAGAAAATGTCTTGAAATAGTAAATGTGTTGTTTATAACAAATGCCAAGCCTGCCTTCCAAACTTGAATCTTCAGTGGTTGTTGAGATACTGTAGCTGTAAGTTTCTAACTTGGAGTAGGGAATAAACAGAAACAGATGTTCTTTTAAACAGACTTAGTTTCCATAGTAATGTTCCCCAATACGGTATATTTTTATATCACTGTAGAGATATGCACAAATTACGGAATAGTTTTTTATCCAGATGTCTCATATGATGTTCTTGATCTGACACAGCTCAGAAACTTCTATTTTTAAGACCAGGAGTGGGAACTCTTTGGATTTAAAACTCAATTATGTAAAGGTGGTTCTTGCTGCAGCTTCCGAGTTGTCCTCATGAACCAAAGCCCTCCTTTTGCTGAGTGTGCATAACCAAAATACTGTCCCTGTAATGACCTGAAATGTAAGGAACAACAGGTACAGTGTCACAGAGTATGAGAAAACAGTGGCAGTTATTTGTGTGGGGGCCTCTTGATCCCTCAGTAGCTCCTGGTGTTTAGCATGCTCTGGGCAGTGTGGAAAAACTGTTCTGAAGGATGAGACTGGTAGGCATTTTCCAGGGAGTTGTGGTGAATGTGGAGGATTTCAGTCTGGGTAGAAACAGGGATGTGCACGTGGCTGTTCTGCCCTCCTGGGCTTGCTGAAGGGAACAGTGGAAGTATGAGTTCAGTCCTGTGCTGTGGGTGTGTGTGTGGTTGGACAGGTGAGGCTCCTGCCCTGCCAAAATCCAGAATACCTTTGGTTTGGCCGCTTCCCTGGGCAGGCCTGGGGCTCAGGAGCCAAGGGAGCTCAGGAGGACGAGGGCAGCGGGGGCAGGTGCTGTCTGTGCAGCAGCAGGGGCTCAGGATGCGATTCCATGGTGTCTCCTTGCTCCCACAGGTGTGTGGGGGAGATAAGCCTTACATTGCCCCGTCGGACCTGGAGCAGAAGCACCAGGATTTCCGAGAGAGCGCCATCCGGCAGTTCCGCTCCGTGAAGAAGATGGGAGGGGAGGAGTTCTGCCGGCACTACCAGGAGCAACTGGAAATGGAAATCGACGAGATCTATGCAAACTTTGTGAAGCACAACGATGGCAAAAACATCTTTTATGCTGCTCGTACCCCTGCCACTCTATTTGCAGTCATGTTTGCCATGTACATAATCTCAGGACTGACTGGGTTCCTTGGCATGAACTCCATAGCTGCCCTGTGTAATCTCGTGCTGGGGATGGCTCTTATATCGTTTTGTACTTGGGCATACGTTAAGTACTCTGGGGAATTCAGAGAAGTTGGAACAGCCATTGATCAGATCGCTGAAGCTATATGGGAACAGGTTGGTATCTGTTTTTATTGCAAAATCTTGCTATCTTGAGCATACAAATCGCGCAGTTTCTGTTCAGTGCTGAGAGAGAAAAGCTGGTCTAGAACTAATAGAGAATGTTAGTGCTGCCAAAGGGAAAATCTGCTCGGTAGTATGACTGCTCTCTTCAGGAACAGATGCTGCACACAAGGAATGTTAAATAAGCTTAGGATGTTACCAAAGAAGTGCTACTTAAGGTGCAGAAGGTTACTTACTAAGTGCTTTGATGGTCAAGAATGGAGGGACTCTTCAAAACTCTCCTTCCTTATTCAGAGCAAGGAATTGATTAGTCCTTGGAGAAAACTGGCTGGGTGATGGCTTTCAGCGGCTGCTACCAGAGGGTGCACGCTAGGTTTCCTCCATCAGGGTGCCTTGTGCTCTCTGTGACAGCTTCAGTGGGTGCAACTGCTGTTTGCAAGGAATACTCAACAAAATTCTGAAAGAAAAGATATAAGAACAAGAGAGCTGGAAGAGAAAACTCTCTGCATAGAGATTTTTCTGCCTGAACTCAGTTGACACAGCTGTGCCAGCAAGGCCAATGTAGAGAATTCCTGACCAGTAGTTTTTGGAGCATTTTTGCTAGTTCTGTCCAGTGCCAGCAGAAGGGAAACACTTTGCTGCTGTTGTTACTGGAAATAAAAGGTGCAGTTACCTTATCTGGGATTCAAGTGTGTCCTGTGAGGCATGAGCAGATAACTGACTGGAGCTTGCTGCACAGATGCTTGCTTCCACAGCTGGAAAATTCCTGTATTCAAGCCTCATCCTAGGCACTGGTACACTAGGCCTATCTGAGCAACCTGCTGAAGGTCCCAGTCAGGTTTTGAGTTACAGTGGAGTAGAAAAAGTGGATTTTTAAAAATAGGGAAATGAGCATCAGTAAATAAATTGGTAACTAAATATTGAATTAGCACCACTCATTAGTGATTAAAATTGAGGCTCTCCAGTACTGCTGGAGCTGCTGCTGCTGCAGCAGCATACCCCAAGCACACAAAGCTTGGTTTGGCTGCTGCCTTCCCTGGAAGGGGGAAAACTTGGCTTATGCTGGCAGGAGCTTGCCATTTGTGGGCTGGAGGAAGATGGTCTCCAAAAGACCTCAGCAGTGTTGCTGTTAGAGCTGCACATCACCAGTAATTTGCAAAGCACTGCAGGTCCTGTCTGAGTCACTCTGATTAAATGCTCATTCTTGCTGTTGATTTTTCTGAATCTCTGCCTTTCTTTTCCCTCCTTGCTTCAGAGGAATCCCAGGAAGGTGAGAAGTTCTGGCAATCAGTTTTTTTTTTTTCTTCTGAACTTGATTGAGTTTCTGCTGTGTTGTGAGAGTCGTTTTTCCTAACAGCTGAATTCGTGTTTTAGGTGTTTTCCAAACTCTTTGAAGTCCTTAGACGCCGAACGGTTCGTCGTGCTCTTACATCAGTGCCGCGACAGCGACTCTCATCCAACAATAACAAGAAGAAAAACTAGCCAGTATTTTTAACTTTCTTTCTGTATCTGAAGTGTTCACACTTACACATATAGGACAATAAGCTGGACCGTCTGGGCCGGTCTGCATAAATGCTGTAACCATACCAGACTGATGCTGCATATGGGGTATGGAATTGCACATCCATCTTCTAGGAACTGTAAAGTGGTTTGAATTCAGTGAAATACTGCTGTGTAGGAGGGGTATCACTTGTATCCATAGCATGTGACTGCTTCAACCTCATTACTCTAGCAGCAAAATTCATTTCTCTTTCAGTTCATGCCACTCTGTGTCAGACTTCATCATTCTAAGCTTTATCATGATTTCAAGTCTCATCTCTTTATATGATTTTAAATCTTATTTTCCTTGGTTACCTCATTTTCTTGTTTCTTTTGCACATTTCTCATTCCACAGGTGTTGAAGCCCATGAGTGATAATTTGATGGAGGATCACATGAGGCAGTCTGTAAAAAACTCTATCAAAGCAGGCCTGACCGAGCAGGTGGCTCACCATGCCAGACTAAAGACAGACTGACAGTTCGTCTCTTCTTCAACTCTGCTCTCTCATCCTAGACATGCTTGCTGTACCATGAGAACTCAATAATAATAAAAGATAAATAAAAATAAACCAAAGTTTACAATCAACTGTAGAAGTAGTTTAGTGTGATTGGCTTCACAGATTGCTGCCATCACCGGGGAAGAGTTAAGTTTGTCAGTGCTCAGCTTCAGACAAACCGGTGCCATGGAGCCCGCTGGTGGGAGGGAGGGGCTCAGTTTTACAGTCCTGGTGCCCCGTGTTCGTGGGGAGGGAGGGGGAGCTTCCCCAGCGTTGTGAGTCCGTGCAGGCTCCGGCTTGCAGGGGGAGCCCGTCCCCTGCAGGAGCTGACTTCAGGGAAGTGTCACGATCAGCCCGCACCAGGTGTGCTCTCCCCGCTGTCCCCAGCTCGATGTCCCCCGCTCGGCACCGCCCTCGCCGGCTGCAGCAGCGTTTCTGTGCGCAGCCGGGGGAGCCGTCGGAGCAGCCCCTCCATTACAACGCATCTCTTGCTTTCTTGCCTTTTACCAGTGTTACACAGATGCATGTGCTGGTTCCTCACGCAGAACTGGGGTGTCAGGGAGGCAGTGGCTCAGCACAGAGTGAGGGTGTCTTGCCTTGAACTCGTAGACCTGGTCCCGAGGGAGGTGCATATTGGAACTGAGCTGTCTTTTTCTGCAGTTTAGCCTTCATGTATATAATATTGCCATTAATTTTACTGGGGAAGAAATTCCATCCAAAAACGTTGCCTACAGCTACCAAACAATGAGTTAGGATTGTCTGTACAGTGTGTTTAGTTTTTATTTTTTAAGAAATCACAGATAGGGCATGTATATGAAATATAAATATATAAATACGATTTTGTATCAAAGTTTTGTAGTTTATGGCAAAACCTGGTTCTGTGGTAGCTAAGTGCAGTTCCTGTAAAGGAATGTTTGTGGCTCATGTAAATGTGTGAATGCATCAACAATTTGAAGTTTTTTGATATATTTGTGATATTTACCTGCCTTGAGCACTGCAATCTCTCAACCCCTTGGGAAAATCAACGGGAATGTTTGTTGTGAAACTCTTGTCTTCTGTTGCATTTTAAAGTTATTTCCTGTAATTTATTTTCAGTACATTATTAAAATCAGTTGTGTATATATGAAATGAAATCTGTGCTTATTTTTAAAAGATGTTCAAGTATTGTATTCTACTACATAAACTATGTCAAATACTTATCCTGACAATTATATGAACAGATTTGTTCTATTGTACTTCAAAGCTTTCTATTGAAGCCGATGTTCCTCTCATGCTTGTCTCTGGAAGGTGACCTCTGTCCAGCTCATACCCCCTCCCTGTATAAGAAAACCTCCTGCTGTTTTTAAAGCACGCTTTTAACTTGTGGAGTTGCTTGTCAGATTCTGCCCTCCGACAATTGTATCACTCTGAAATCTTGTTACTGGCTTTACTTTCATTCTTGGCTAAATCAGTATCAACTGTGTGGAGTGTAAAGGCAGCTAAATAATTAACTGCTGTAGTTAATTAATGGCTGTGTGCAATAGCTGGGTTTTTTTCATTCCTAAATGGTAACAATTTTCATCAACATTTGAGCTTTAACATCTCCCCTCTCTCGAGTGAGGGAAGTCATCTGTCTAGGACTAAAGCAATTGCACTGTGACTTTTGCACTGAAGAGAACTGCTGGGGAGTGGTGGTTACCTGCCCTCTGCAGGTGAGGGCTCAGCTCCAGGGGAATGATGCTAAAGAGGAGGTAGGAATGTCGCATTTTATGATATCTCAACCTGTACAGATTAAATACTGTTCTTCAAACAAGCCAGTGCTGTGGTGATTAATCTCTTGCTAATCAAATGAGTCACACGGGGGTTTGCAGGGCCTGCCCTTGCTGCTCGTGGTTTCCAGGAAGGTGCAAACTGTGCCTTGTGGAGAAGGCAAAAGCAGAACTTCCCAGCATGTGGACAAGGAGTTGCAAGGCTTTATCTGGACTCTTCTTCAGGCTTTGTGCAGGGAGAGTTCCTGAAAGCTGTGCTGCAGCATGAATGCAAAATCCCCTCGAACTTGTGGGAGGGATCAAAGGTGGGGAAAGGGAGGGGTCAAGATGACTTCTAATCAAGTGTGAGAAAGGGATGTTTTAGGGGATCAAAGGGGGTGGTGCTGTGGCAGTAGGTGGCTGGTTTGTGTTCTTGTTTGGCTGTGTTAACCCCGTCACACCCTTTCCTGGAAGAGGGGACTCCATTCTGTGGGCAGAGAGGTCAAAGTGCCAGGGACTGGAATGGGCCCTGGGAGCACAGGGGCTCGGAGTCAGGTTGTGTCACTTGAACAGCGAGCTGGATTTAGGCAGCAAGTGGGGTAAGGGGCCTGGGAGCCACTGTTGGAGGGGTTCTGGGTCTGGGCTGGACACATCTGGTTTTGCATGAGGCAACTGGAGGGACAAGGTTTGGGCTGATCTGGAGGGTGTGGGGATCTGTTTTTATGTGACTGGAGGCAAGAGAGGCTCTGCAGAGGCCAGTCAAGGACAGACTGGTGTCTCAGGACCAGCTGCTGAGGGCAGGCACAATGGGACATGGAGGGCTGGTCTGTGTCCCTCTGGTTACTGGAGCAAACTGGTGGTGCTGAGGCTGGATACTGGATGAGCTGAGCCTCCTTGCCCAGTTCCTGAGGGATCCAGAGCCTGTGTGTGCCTGGCTGGATGGTGTGAGCACTCTCCCTGTGCGTGCCCAGTGGGAATGCTGGCTCAACCTTGCTGGGGGTGGCACATGGAGACATAAAGCTGTAGTGGCCTCATCTCCATGGGCAGCCCCTTATGATTAGTATTCCTAGAATAAGATTAGTATTTCTCAACTCCTGTGTACTGTGAAGAACATCAGGTGCACAGTGTTCCTCAGGGAACTGAGGGGTTTCACAGGGCTTTAAAGGAGGTGGCAGCTGCTTTCTCAACCCTGGGCCGCTCTGCTGCTACTCAAAAGAGTTCTGAGAGCTGATCCAATTCTGTGCCGTGGTGTCTTGCTTCCCCTGAACATGCAAAAAGCCGAATGCAGCAGGAAAAGCACAGAGCAGAAGATGGTAACTGACCTCTGGCCAAGTCCTGCCTCACAAAGGGACACAGCAGAGCAAGGCAGGAAAGCTACATGGAAGATCCTACGCTGGCAAAGTACACCATCCTGCCAGAAAGAGACATAGGAGTTGAGGTGACTGGGAAGATTAATGAGGTACAGCAGCAGAAAGAGGTGGAGAGGGTGACAAGACAGGATAGTTGCTTCTTCTTGTTTGGGAAGTCTGTGCTCAGATTCCTTGGGATAGGAAATCCTCATCTGGAGCAGTAAGTGTGGTGATTCCTGGCTCCAAAAAGATGTAACCCACAGGAAATTTCTGGCTATCTCATGACTCAATTCGCCTATAGCAAGCTAGGGCCAGGCCACAGATTTTTCCTGTAGATGTCTGATCCTTAAAGGTTAAGGAAACTAAAAGTACATCAGGTGGCATGGCACAACAAAGAAAGGGTAGAGAACAGGAAGCCCTGTATTTTATGAACCCAGATATGGGGAATGTCCAATGTTTTGTTTATGCTAGCCAAGTACAGCAGTATCTCAGAACTCCCTGCCTGTTATTATGCTGGGTATAGCAATTAAGCACAGGGTATGGTAAAACCTCCTCTTTTTTATTGAAAAACATGGGTGGGAGTACAGACAATATTTACACAAGTTCCCAAGTGCAGATCAACTCAAGAACATATGACCGTAAATACGAAAAAAGCGTGTGGGTCCAAAACAGGATGATGGAGGGTACCAAAGGTACAACTTGCTGCTAACCACGGACCTTCAGATAAGATCAGCAACTGAAAGGAGAGAAAACGCAGGAATTAGAAGTATGAAGGGAGTGTGTGGAGAGCCCAGCCAGCAGCGCTGGCGGGCTGGCGGCAGCACTCACCGTTCATGGGCATCTCGTCGATCTGGGTGGAGTAGTACTGCTCGATGTCCCGCAGGATGCGGATGTCGTCGTTCTTCACGAAGTTGATGGCGACGCCTTTCCGGCCGTACCGGCCTGAGCGGCCGATCCTGCGGAGGCACGGGGAAGAGGGGATGGAGTTGCTGTGGGAAGAGCTCCCCCAGCCCTGGGCCCTGGGGAAAGCCTACCTGTGGATGTACAACTCTCTGTTGTTGGGCAGGTCGTAGTTAATGATCAGCGACACCTGAGGCACGTCCAGGCCTCGGGCCCACACGTCTGTGGAAATAAGAACTCGGCTGCAAAGAGAAGGGACTGTTAGGACTTCTCTGGGAATTCCCAGTCTCCAGAGCATCCCCTGCTGTTCCATGCTCCCCCTCCCACAGCACACCAGCAGCATCAACACTGCTGCTGCACAGAAAGCTGCCTCTTGCACTATCACCAAACTTCAGTCAAGACAGGACCAACACAGCTTGGATCTTTCAGAAGGAATAATGCTCTCAAGTGTTGAAAATACTGAGGATGGAGCACAAACATCTTTTCCTTTATGTATTTTAAATGCAGCAATTCCTGATGTCTTCAGCAAAATAGAACAGACTAATTCTACACCCAGAGCCACAGAGCACCCCTCCTTGGAAAGTGGCAATCTCTCAACCCTTCAACACCACAGGAGATAGATATAAATCAGAGTTCTCCTTAATCTGAGCTGAGCAAAGCCTTGAGAGAGGTGTTAAGGGTTTCCCTGCTCTGAGGCAGCATTGATGTAAGCAATGCTATTTGGGGGATTTACCTGGCACCAGATCTGAACTCTTTCATGATGGACTCTCTCTCCTTTTGGGGCATGTCCCCATGCATGGATGAAACTGTGAAGTTGGCTTCCCTCATCTTCTCCGTGAGCCAGTCGACCTGTCAACACAGCCTGGGTTAGTTCTTTGCTCAGACAGCCAAACACAGCAGCTGAGCTTCAGAATATCTGCTGAGATGAGCTGGTATGGACTGAGAGACACTTCCATACATATTCTGAGACTAAGGGAAGTAAATAATCCTTACAAAGCATCAGCTGTATGATACAGGGCTCCGCAAGCCCTGAAAGGAGTGGAATTAAGAGCATTTATTCAGAAGTGTGGTTTTGCTCCAGGAATTATAAGCAACTAGATTGAGCACATTCTTACACTTCTCTAAAAAGACAATTCCTGTCAGCTCTATCAGGTCTGCCTGTTGTTTTAAGCCAGGCATATCCCAAAGGTTTAACCTGTGGTCCTACTGAACTATTTCCAAATGGGGGAGCAACCAGACCTCTTAACTAACCCAGCACTGTCTGAGCCACCCTCAGGAAGCACCACGCCCCTCTGATGGCCCCTGTACCTTTCTCTTGGTGTTACAAAAGATGACAGCCTGGGTGATGGTCAGCGTGTCATAGAGATCACACAAGGTGTCAAACTTCCACTCTTCCCTCTCCACAGCCACGAAAAACTGCTTGATTCCTTCGAGGGTTAACTCATCACTGCAGAGAACACCACAAGCACGTGAACAGCAGTTAGAAGGGCTGGGTGTGTTTCACCAGAGACCACTCCTCTGCCCTGTGTGCTGTGGGTTCCTGGGTCCAGATGGAGTCCAAGTTGTTCTAGAAAATCTTGGGAAAGCTCAGATTTAAGAAGGGCCCTGAATGTGACCTGTTCAGCAGGGACTGGAACTGCTCTGCTCCAGCCAGACAGCTCCAAATGAGAATATTTCTGTTCTCATCATTTTTACATTCCAGCTTCTTGAGAAGAAAGACTGAAAAAAAAGTCTCAAGAAGCTTGAATGCACTAAATGTGGCAGTGTAAGAGCTCAGGCAAGAGGGAGACTCCTCCCATGTTCCAGTGCATAAGGACCTGTGATAGCATCAGATATAAACCATGCCTCCAAGAACATCCAGGATCATAAAGGGTTTTTTTGCCTGCTATGTAACAGGAAATTGTAAGAGGAAGCCTAAAAAAATCCTCAAGGGGAGCCCAGGAATTGGGTAAGTCTGAAGGATAGATTTCCATGAGGAGAATGAGGGGACAGCCAGGCTGAGCAGCAGCACACAGAACTGGACAAGGATAAAGTGAGGAAGGTAAGTCAGCACCTGCTGGAAAACAGGACATGAGCACATCTGTAGACACCTGGGAATGTGAGAAGGAACATGAGAGGGTCTCTGTACACTTAAACCCATTAATACTGTGAACTGCCTAGGGCTGGACCAACTCAGAGTTCTCTCCAAGGAAACTCACTCACCGTTTCACCAGGATGCGGATGGGGTCTGTCATGAATTTGTTGGTCATTTCCAAGATTTCATGTGGCAAAGTGGCACTGATCAGAACCACCTGTGTCGCTGGAGGCAGGTACCTGTACACATCATAAATCTGCTCCTTGAAGCCTGCAGTGCAAATCAAGCCACACAGAACAGTCAGCACATCCTTCACCCAAATATCCTTCCCTTTCACAGTCTGATCTGGAATTCAGTACTGGGATGAACATTATTGTGTGAATCAGTAACATCAGACAAGGCATGTTGTGTAGCTTAACCCATTACAGCCTGTAACTAACTAAAACTGTCTGTCTTTTCAAAAACCAACTTCTAGAAGTGGGCCTGCCAGCTGGGACACCTTGAAATCTCAAATAAGGGAGGAAAAAACAAGTAAAAGGGAGATAAATGTTTTTACCTTTATTGAGCATTTCATCTGCTTCATCCAAAACCAGCATTTTGATGGCACGAGTTCTTAGACTTCTGCGACGAATCATATCTGTAAGATTTCACTCTGTGAGATGAGAATGCTCTGAAGGCAAGTGAGCCCCACCACTGTCAGGGCATTTTGGTGGAGCAAGGACATATGTGAAAAATAAAAAAAGCCAGATGAACTTTATTTCAACAGAATCCACAAAACCTGTTTGAGAGTCAGCCCAGTTGGGCAGCTGCTAATTTTTGGGTTTTTTTTTCCCCACTTGTGGGGAGCATTTGATGTTGTCCCAGTGACAGGAGCTTGTGTAGGGATGTATGTTTCTCAGAGACCCAGAAGATGTGAGCCTAAAGGCCAACACGACCCCTCTGGTAACTGCCATGAACACTAAATGTTAACTCTTCACGCAGTGAAAGCAGAAGGTACCAGCTGCAAGTGCACCTGATTTAACAAAGATGCAGCAACCAGCAGGACACAGAAAATGTGGACCTGATTTTGGGACTTATATAGGCCTGCCTCTTATCCCCTTGAAGATTCAGGGACTGTAATACTTTCTCCTTTTTCCAAACCACCACATAAAGAGTCACCTCAACAATGAAAAGCAAAACATAAACAGAGAAAATAAAAAAAACATCACCACTGATTTCAGTCTAGTCTTTTCCAGGCACAGCATCAGTAAGTTGTTACCTTGTTACACTTCACCTTAACGTTACAATCGATGTCAGGATTTCTTACCAAACACCCGGCCTGGAGTGCCAGCCACCACATGCTGCCCATAATCCAGTTTGCGGATATCCTCACCCACATTGGTGCCCCCGATGCAGGCATGGCACTGCACGTTCATGTAGTCTCCCAGGGCCAGAAGCCCCTGTGTGGATACAAGAAATGGATCAATTACCCCAGCTCTCCTCAGCCTGCGTTTGTGAAGCCATGTTGTGGGTTTTTTAAGAGAGATACTAGCACAAGAAGTTCAGAATGTTTTTTTTTAATGTCTGTTATCTAAACCTCCATAACAGCAGGCCTTAAAACACTGGGAACTCAGTTCCTCAGGGATCACAACTGCTTTAGAAGCACTGGCCTTAAAAACTCAGGGCTGTGCAAAACCTCACACTGCCAAAGTAATGGATATAATAATGCTGAGGATCAAACGGCCCTGTATCAGATGATACTTCATTATTTCTCTCAAGAACAGAAAGAAAAGTGGAAGCTGTGCCTTGAGCTCTGCTAGAGAAACACCAGAGCACTGGTCCAGTGCTTCCCAGACAGGCATTGAAATGCTCCTACCTTCTGAATCTGCACAGCCAGCTCCCGAGTTGGTGCCAGGATCAAGGCTTGGGTCTCGCGAACCTGGAAAAAACACGGAATCACATGAAGTTAATCACAGGCCACAGAGCTAAGCAGGCAAAAAAGATGGATCTTACAGAGTTGAAGCTCTGAAATGTCACAGCTGAAGGATTTATCATAGAATTTTGTGCTAAAAAAAAGTGTACATTTCTTGTAAAATAGAACCAAATTTCAAGCCCTTCAGTTCTGTGTGTTTGGTTCAGATAAACACCTTAAGGTCTCCAAGACAAAGCTCTGAAGTGTCATCTCTAAAAATATTATAACCACTTTATAGAAGTAAAGGAAAAGTTGTTCTTTCCACTTAGAACATGCAACCTTTGTTTTTATGTCCTCAGTGACAGATGAGCAACAATCCCAGGCCACTGAAAACCACCCTTTTATTCAACTGCATCTACACATTCAAGTTATACCCCAAAACTACTGGATGGACACAATGCCCCTGAGCAGAACAAAAGCAAGCAGCTGTCAGTCAAAATCTAGGTTTGTTTCTGTGCAATGTGTGGCAGTAATTCAGACACACTGATGATGCTTATTAGGACTGTCTGAAGGCAATTCTGCTTGCTGAGAGATTAACTTAGCCCTAAGAGGTGAAAGAGGTCAGCTGTTAAGGACAACTTTATGATTACAATACATCATCTGAACTTATTTTGCCAGACTGGCTTTAACAGTTAAATTGTTAGAGTCTGGTGAAGTTCTCAGTCAGAATTCTGTCTGAGGTTCATGGCCCATAATTAAAAGACTTCATTTATCCACTCTTAAAGAACACACTTTCATGATGAAGACCAGAGATTTGGTAAAAAATATTATTAGCATGTGCTGCTATGAAATTACCTGGATGTCCAGGCATTGTAAAACAGATATGGAGAATGTTGCTGTCTTCCCTGTTCCCGACTGTGACCTGAGAAACAGATGTTTGGTGAATACTCTGGATGTCTGGACAAACAGCACAGGCAATTTCAACACATTCCACCCCTCTGCTCTCTCCCACCCCTCCATTGCAAAGAACTCAACAGTGCCAACAAAGGCTTGTTATGATCAGAGTGTGAACTACTGTCAAGCAGCTTTGAGAACTGCAATAATATCTGGGACAGAACACTCCAGGGTGCCCAGCTGTGGCATGTTCACTCTTTATCAGACCAGCATTTTAACCTTCTGCCATCTGCCACAGATATACCTTTTTCTCAAGTAAATTACAGATACACCAGTGCAATTTGAAAGGCTAGTAATTTGCACTAGTGACCAAGAAATGATTTTTTTGGTGGGATGCATATCCTTCTTTGTCTCTAAGACATATTTTTTACAGTGACTAAACCTAATCAACTTTAGTGTTAACCAGTGTTAGGATCACAACAAGTTAGCCAATTTCAGTGTTTTGTCTGTCGCATCATAAAATCACAGAATAGTCTGGATTGAAAGGTAACTTAAAGAACATCCAGCTCCATCCCCCCTGCATGGGGAGGCACACCTTCCACTAGACCAGGTCGTCCAGAGCCCCATCCAGCCTGGCCTTGAGCACTGCCAGGGATGGCACATTCGCAGCTGCTCTAGCCAGCCTGTCCCATTATCCCACCATCCTCAGGTCATCCCCTACACCCTGCCAGACCCCGCTTCCAGCCCCAAGGCAGGGAGCGTGCCCGCCACCCCCGCCCGCACTCACTGGGCGATCACATCCCTGCCCTTGATGATCTGCTTGATGGCTCGCTGCTGGATGGCCGACGGCTTCTCGAACCCTGCGGGGGCCAAGGGACACGGTCAGGGCAGGCCCGGCCCGCACGGCGCAGGCGCGGCGGGCCCACATCCGGGCCCTGCCGGGCGCACGAGCCCCGCTGTGCCCTCAGCTCGTTCCCCGGCCCCGCGGTCCCGGCTCCCGGCCCGTCCCGCTCCGTCCCCGCCGCCCACCGTAGGCGTAGATGCCGCGCAGCAGGTCCTCCCGCAGGCCCATGGTGTCGAAGGTGGGAGTGACGTCCACTTCCTCGCTCGTCTCGAACTCCACCTTGGTCATGTCCTCCTCCTTCATGAGGCGCTTCCGCGCCGAGCCGCCCGCGGACCCCGCGGATCCCGCCATGGCCGCGCCGCCGCCGCCGCCGCACAACGCCCGCCGCGCGCGCCCTGCGCCGCCACTGCGCCCTGCGCGGTGCCGCGGCGGGAGCGGGGCGGGGCGGGGCGGGGCGGCGCGCGCGCGGCACCACGGGATGGCCGCGGTTTGAGAAGGGCGTGAGGCGATCGCCCAGCCCGGCCCGGCCCGGAGTATCTCCGTAGCGGGACAATGCGCCGCCTCCCTTCCCTGCGCAGCCCAGGGGCCCAGCGCCCTGCCACGCTCAGCGCCCAGAAGTTCTTCCTCATGCTGAGGTGGAACTTTTGTGTTTTAGTTTATGGCCGCTGCTCCTCGTCCTGTCGCTGGGCGCCACTGGAAAGCGCCCGGCACCATCCTCTCGGCACCTGCCTTTGAGGTATTTGTATGCATTTGTGATAATTGACAAGTGATTCGTGTTAATCGTAGAAGTTTTGGAGTTTGTATAAACCAGAATACTTAAAATAAGAAAAGAACATAGACTTAGATAAAGCGAAATATATTATTAAACCCACTCTGTTTAAATCCCCTTGTTATGAATATTGTGCATACCAGTTTGTAAAAGAGGAAAGAAAAAAAGCGGTTTTCCATGGTCTGAAAGGTTTTTTGCAGAATCAGATTTCCTGCCTTTGTGTAATCAATCGCAAACTATCTGCTAAAGATCAGACTTCCCACTTCTGTTTTCTATCTACCAAGATGGTTATATGACCGATTGTCCAAGAGCTGTCCCACGGAAGATTGGAATTTTCTTTGACCACCACTGCTTACCTTGCAGAATTATTACAACAAAACAATAACAATTATTGATTACTACGAGGAAAACCATCCTATAAAAAGGGAGCTGCAAACCAAGTTCGGTGGAAGCCTGGAGTGGGCGGTGACCCCTCATGTTTTCCCCAGCGCGCTGCTTGCTCTGTCTATATAAAATAAAGCAATCTAAATTTTGCTGAATATCGAGACTTTGTTTCTCATTTGTAACATATTGATGAGATCCCCTCAGGCTTCTCCTGTCCATTTTAACCAGCCCAGCCTCCTCAACCTTGCCTCATGAGAGGTGCGCCAGTCCCATCATCATCTCTGCCGCCCTCCTCTGGAGCGTCTCCAGGAGCTCCTTGTCTTTCTTGCCCTGAGGGAGGAGCCCAGGCTCTTCCTAATTCACGCCGCGAAATGCATCCAGGGGGCTGGACGGGGATGTGCGTACCGCTTGCGCATGCGCAGGGCCTCTGGGCCGAGCGGGGCCGAAAGGGATCGAGCCTGACCGAACGGGGCCGAGCTAAGCCGAGCGGAGACGAAAGGGATCGAACGGTGCCGAGCGGGGCCGAACGGAGCCAAGCCGGGCCAGGCCGATGCTGCAGTGTCCCCATCCCCGCGGATGCATAACCCGTTTTCCACGGTATGTCAGTGTCTCTTGAGCAGCCAAAGCTCAGGAAGCTGATGAGATGAGGTTTGTTAAAAGGATCCTGGTTGATGGTCTTGATCTGCAGCTCCACTATGTGGTTACTTCCACTAACCTTGGGTAAGGAGCAATTAAGTCATTGCCAGTTTCCTACACAGGACAGTTCGTTTGTGTTTGATGTTTCAAAACCATCCTGTAGGGAATCCAGACACGAGTTCAGACATCACACGCTTAGAAAGGTTTCCATTTCCCTGTGCCTCACTCCCCCAGAGAAACTCAAACCCCATAAAACCCAAGGAGGCTAAAGAGCAGGGTTTGCTGAGAAAAATTCAGATGAAGATACTTCTTTTCACGAGTGGGTGATTCCATAGAGTTCTTCACTTGCAAGACAGTTTTTAGATGTGGCCTGTACTGCATCTGTACTGCATCCACTGCATGGAGAATGAGAGGCTCCCTTGGGAACTGCCTGAGTTGGAGCAATCCCTGCCTAGGTGGTGTGGGATTGTAATACAGAACAACAGGGGACTGTTGAGCCTTGTCTTTTCATGGGAGGGGGAGGGATGCACATCCTAGCACAGGAAAAACATCACCTCAATTCTAATAATGACCTCAGAAGTGCTGATGTGTGATACAGATTGTCCTCATTTTAGTGCTTGTACGAGCTTCATCCACGTTTTCTTTGTTTGATGTAAAATATTTCTCTCTCCTTAGTGCTCTCAGTTCCCAGAACAGGCAAAGCATTTGCTTTTGAAGTAAGACCACGTTAATGTGCTGAGGTGGAAGTGAATCTCTGCTTACCCTGGCATCCAGGACAGCTCAATCCAGGATCTTGAGAAAAAAAAAAAAATTGTTTTAGGTTCTTTTGGCTTCAGGCTTTGTGGTAGCAACTCTATCAAGACAGTCTTCTTCCAAACCTGGTACAAAACTGGTGCTTTTGGAAATGTTGTGAGTTCTGTATCAGCTTTCTGGTTTCTGCTCTTTGGTCAAACAAAATGTTGGCTGGCAGTCCCCATGTGAGAGTTTTCACAAGACCCTGTATGCAGTATAACTTTCAGTGCTGCTCTTTCTGTGGATACTGGGTGTTGATGGGTCAGCAGGGAGACCAAACTGAATGAGCTGTCCCTGCAAACCTGCTCTTGCAGCTGCCATGAGGGCAGCTCAGGACATCTCCGTTCTGGCAGCCTGGGGTTGTTTCTAAAATGTTCCAAATGTATTGATTTGGTCTCTAAAGTTTCCCTTTGGTATCGAAAACCATCAGTTTTCTTCTGCCAATTTGGCCCCTCTGACTTATTCCTGCTGGTTTTTTCCTCAGCATTGGAGGAGAACACTCAGGGAAGCAGCCTGTTCTTCTGGCCAAGCTTCTCCAGCATCAGCAAAGGCATTGGATTTGCCAAGCCTCAACTTGTCATTGCCAACCTGAGCTCTGGAAGAACTTAGAAGAGATCCTCAGGGTCCTGGATTGGTGGTGGTGGTGGGTGAAGTGAGCAGCTGCCTGGGGTGGCAGAAGAGCTTGCAGCCAGGTTCAGGATGGGTTTGGCCGCCCCAAGGCTGGGGGAATGTAGGGGTAAATGTGATCTGGGCTTATCTGTGAGATGGACACCATCCCTGAAAGACTGGAGGGTGATGTAACAGCAGAAATCCCCTTGGAAGTGTTAGAAGAGGGAGGAAGTGATGTCAATCTGTGCTGTTCTTGCAGAGGCAGCAGCAGCACGGAGGAGCAGGTGAGCCTGGCAGGGCTGCCTGCAGCTTTGGACAGCACACCCATGGTCCCCAGAAGTGGCCTCCAGCATGCAGCTGGCACCTCCTACAGATACAAACTGCAGTGCCTCTGGTAAGGACACTGCTCCCTGTGAGGAGACCCCTTCTGGGGGCTGCATGAGGGTTCTCTTCATGCTCTGCTTGCTGTGTCTGCAGGACCCAGGTGAGGCAGATCGCCAGGGAGAGGGACAAGGCAAGGCTCAGTTTGGAGAAGGCAGAGAGACACTGCCTGCAGCTGGGCAGGGAGCTGGATGAGCAGTACATTGCTCTTGAGCACACCCAGAGCAAGCTCAGGTAGGAGGGGTTCTTTGGGTGGAGTGGAGAAAATGTGCTTGTACATCCCAGTGTGTTGGGAGGTTAAAATTACAAGAGACAGGGCACCTGAGAGACTTTTTATTGCCTCATGACTTCAGCCTCATAGAAGGGTGATGAGACATTAAAGGTGTTACTTCCAATGCCATAATATCAGAAGCCACTTAATTCTTAGTTACAATGCCTTATGTTAGTTTTTTAGCCAATCACATTCTTCTATGAAACTTGTTAGAATCTTTTAACACCAATCATTAATTGCTTTGCTTTTTGTGGCTTTGCTGCAATGTGTCATATAACATTTCACAAACCTACATTGATACATCTTAAGCTTCTAATTAACTTTATATTTTTATAGGTTCTATTGCTAAACTTTAAAATCTTTTACTACCTTACTTAACATATTGCTTTGCTTACATAATACATATATCTGTTTGCTTAAAACGTATTTCTACTTAAACTTCAAACTTATATTATTATTTATATTTATTATTATATTATTATATTATGTCTGTTTCACTTTTACTGTTCTAATTCTCCAAGCCTTCTCCTAGGTCAAACATTGTATCCATCTCTATCTCTGAGACTGTGTGCACAAGGCCCTGAGAGCTCTCTGTGCTTGCATTTCCCACACTGACGTCCCTTTTGAAAATCCCACTTTTTTTTGCCCATGTGTCAATGGCAGGAAAGTCCTTGAAGACCCCTCTCCATCCCCTGTGGTCTCAGCATCCTTCCAACCAAGCTCTCCTCTCTTGCTTTGTGCATGTTGAGAGGAGTTGTTTGTGCCTTGTGCCATCCAGGAACTTGCTCTTTCTGTCCCAACCATATTGCTTTCTCCCCCCAGGGATTTTCAGGCAGAAATAGAGGCAAAAGAGCTGCTTTTGCAGCAAGCAGTGAGTCACCAGGTGAAGCTGGAGGCTGATGCACGGCTCCTCCAGGGCAAAGAGGCCAACCTGCAAGGAAGACTGAACCATGTGATGAACGTAAGTAAAACTGCCTTGGATGGAACATCTTCACTCTTTCAGAGGTGGCAAAGCAGAGGTGGTGACAAATATAGATGGTTCACTTTGCTCTTGTTGGGAAGAAGAGAAATTTTTTGCAGAAGAATCATCAGCCATATCCATACAGTTGTGCTAAATACAGAGCTTTTTACCTTGCCATGCCATTTCTAAACTGCTGTATTGTCTGTTGGCAGTCGTTTGACCCTTGGTAACACTTGGAAATACAATGACCAAAGCTAAATTGTGCCAGGGACCATGTCAAAAGCAGAGATGATAGTGTCTGCATGCCTGGAATTACCCCAGTTCTGTTCAGTGTATAAGTACAGATGGAGATAGCTCAGGACTTGCTGCCTTTGTTAGCTGTGAGGGAAACCACAATTTTGGGCAGCAGAGGTAGAGGTGATCCTGTTGGGTTGTCTGGCTCTTCTTGTGTAAAACCCACTCCTGTCCTTTGGAGAGATGACCCCATGTGGTATCAGCAATATGCTGTCCTGTTCTGGTTTAGGAATGGTGCTCCCCAGTTTAGCTCTCCTACCAAGACTCTCCAAACTGAGCTGTTTGCTCACTCCCTCTCCCTGCTTTTCAGTGTCTGGAGAGGAGAATTGGAGGCACAAAAGGCAAAGATCATGGGTTGAGATTACTGGAAACAGCAATGAGATAAGAAACAACCAGTGACAGCAGCAATATTAACAACAAAAGTGTACAAAAGAGAGGGTGATTTACATACAAAATGCTCATTGCAGAGTAGCCATATTTTCTCTGAAAGGCATGTCCTTCTCCCTGGAATTGTGAGAGAGTGCCTTCCTTCTGTCCCCAGCAATGACTGAGGTGGTACAGAATAACATCTGGGCCTTAGCCACATTCCCTCCTGGTTCCTGCAAAAATCACCCCTGTCCTGGCCAAAACCAGGCCATGTCCAAGGGTTCCTGGGAGCTGTGCTGTGTTTGGCATGCTGCTGTGCCAGTTGTTTTACAGCTCCCTGCTGAGGACTTGTGGCTGATAACCCATCCTGCTGTGTCAGGACCCAGTACATCAGGGAAATCTCCATTTTGTCTGCAGGAGAACACCCAGCTACAAAACAAGGTCACAGAGATGGCTGAGAAACTGTCAGCCTCTCAGGAAATGGTGTTAGAGCTGCAAAAAGAACTCAACCACATTGTGAAGGATAAGGTAAGCTTTCTCTGTTGCAGTCAAATGAGAACTTTTCAGAAATTCATAAAAAAGTTGATCTTGCATATTTTGTGTTAGTTGCTATGGTCTCCCCCTGTGTGAGCTCTCCTGCGTATTAATGACAACCTGAAGGCTGGGGAACAAAAATGGTGTGAGGAAAGTTTCCAGTTGTAGAGAGTTCTACAAATCTGCAGTCTTCAAGGGAAGCCTTTATAGAGTTTGGCTTCCAGAGAAATTTTATTTTTCACTAGTATTGAAGTAAAGGGTGTGTTTTAGTATCTTCCACTCCTAAAATGAATCTGGGGAAGGAAGTGAGTCAGTGATCTTGTTAGCCAGGAAAGCCTGCCTGGAGTTTGGTGTCTCACATGTGAAGAAAAATGTTTTTCCTGCTCTTTCTGCCCCATCCCCCAGGCAATGTGCCCCTTAGGGAGCCTTCTGTTGAATGTACAGGTGTAGCACCATGACCCCAGTGATTTAGTAGAGCTTTTGACTGTCCATTTGGAGATGATTTTCTTGATGAGAAGTGTTTCCTGCAGCTGGAGCAGGGGGAGCCCCACAGCCCAGAGTTCCTGAAGCAGAGCAAGCGCTTTGCCGAGATCGTCCTGGAGTACGAGCGGCAGTGCCAGGTGTGTGTGGGCAGCTGTGGGGTCACAGTGCTGCTCCCTGCAGCACATCCCTGGGTCACTTTGGCCTGGGGGGGTAGAAGGAGGCAGACCTGATCACAGGGCACAGGATTCCCTCTTACCTTGCTCAGAGTCCTGTCTCCTCACTCCTGAAGCCCTCCATGGGTTGTTTGCCTTACTAGGATTTTGGCAGGAGAGAGTAGGGGTGGATCATAAATTTCTTCCTGCCTGTAGCCATGGACTATTTTGTTAGGGAACTATGTACCTCTGTTGTTAAGAACAGACCACCCTGGGCTCTGTTGGATTTCTTCTTGAGCAGAAGGAGGAAGCTGTTGTCCTAATTTGGAAACCATATTGACAGCTAAAGTCTTCTATCTCTTTGTTTTCCCCTTCTTTCTCCTTGCCCCTCACTTTAAAAAAACCCTAAAAAACTTGTTGCTGCTGAACTCTGCTAGAGAGTCAAGGTAAGCTAGTCCAGATATCTGGTGTGAGTGTGTGTGGTCCAAGAATTGGTGCTGTGTGTATTGTATCTCCTGCAGGGTGCTGTGCTCCTTGCCAGAGCTTGGGGCTCTCTGGGGCATGAGCACAACCTCTGTTTCCTTTCTCCCATTTTTAACTTGTGCTGGGTGCTCTGCTCTTTGATTCCTGTGCTTGTCACATTGCCTGTTTGTTCCCAGATGCTGTGTGTGGCTGGGGAGCACCCCTGAGCAGGGACAGTGATGGTCACATCCCCTCAGCAAGGGCTGAATTGTAGACTTTCAGCAAAGCCATTCTGTGGATGCATCAGGCAGTCCTTCTCCAATCTGTAGTTCAAGGCAAACATTCTGAAGCATTATCAGTATTGCTCCAGGTGGCACCAGAGGGTTGAATATGCAAGGTGCTGCAATTTTTCCTCTAGTTGAGCAGCCTCTGAGCTGTCCATGAGAACATTGATGGATGGAAAGGTTTGACCTTCAGGCTTTACCTGCCCTTGTGAAGGCACCCACTGGGGTTTATCCTAAAGGATAAATTGAATTTATCCCTCATGTAATGCTCTCATCCCCCCTTTCCTGTTTAGAATGGGGATTAAACAAACGGATTTGCATTTGTCAAATTGCATTTGTCTACATCTGTTCAGTAATATTTGTTAATTGGAAGTGTCCTAATTCATAGTCTCTTGCAGTACATCAGTTTCCTGGGTGGCAGGATATGGGATGTAATTGGATGTTTGCTTAGAGTGGACAGTCCAGAAAAAGGCAGGATGCCTTGTATGCTGTTGCTTCCAGTACAGGGTAGAAGATGTGAAGTGAAGGAAGCAGACACCTCCATGGAAGTGGCTCATTGCACCGGTGCTGTGGCTCATTACTTGGTGTTCAGCTCTGGAACTCCTTGCTGATGGAGATGGGATAAACTCCTGTGCTGGCCTTGGGGTATCTCTGGCACCAGGAGACCAGCAGGACCTGCCTCATGCCGTGCTTCCCATGGGATCAGCACCTTCTTACCTTGTTTTATTCCTTCTGCAGCTTGGGAATGTTCCCTCCCAGAGGCCTGTGGGCTTTGCCTCACTGAATCCTGCTGGTGGCCTTGTCTGCATAGAGTAGTGCTTGTTGGCCAGCCTGTGTGCCCCCAAGAGAGTCTTGAGGATGCAAACACAAACCTCTGGGCTCGTGCTGAGACTGTGGTATTTCTTTTATGTTGTGATTCTGTCAATGGTTATTTAGGGCAGGAGGGTCTCAGGAGGCCCAGCCCCCTGCACACCCCCTGTTTTTTTGTGCTTTTGCATTCAGGGGCAGAGGCTTTGTGCTTTACAGTGATAGTGATCTTGGAAATCTGGCGTTATGTTTCTTCTTTGGCTCCTCCAAATCCTCTTGTGTCTGCCTTTGTTTGGGAGGGCTGTGCTGGGGCTGGGGGAGGCTCTTTGTGCTGCAGGAGCTTTGTCCTGTGTCCTGAGCAGTGTTTGTTTTAGGTGCTGTACGACCAGAACGCAGCGCTGCGAAGGGAGCTGCACAGGCTGCAGGAGAGCGGGCCTGAGGGAGGGCTGCCAGCAGCAGGTAACATGCAGCAGGGCTCAGTGCCCCTCCTCTCAAGCAAGAACAAAGTTCCCTCTGGATCCAAGCTTGCATGGGAGTGTGGGGAGGCTTCTTGTGCCTGAACTACTGCTGCCAGTTCTGGTACTGGGCAGCCATGGGAGGGAAAAAGGGAGAACATGGGTGGTGGGGAGGAGAAAGATGGAGGAGAGGAGGGTTTTCCAGCTTGAGAGCTGGTGATGGAACTTGTGAACTGTGGGTGAATTGGCAGATTTTCAGTGTTGAAGGTGTTGCAATGCAATGATGAGGAAGTAGTCCCAAACTGTGGGTTGGAAAATTCAAGTTGAGCATTAGATAAAAGCTCCTGGCTGAGAGGGGTGATGCTGCCCTGGGATTCATTGCCAGAGAGATGGGGAATGTCCATATTTTGGGGTTGTATGGACTGGATGAAGCTGCAGCCATCCTGATCTTGTAGGCTTGTCTTGTAGGTCTACTCTCGCAGGGCTCCTCTCTGCCATCACACCCCTCTCCAAGCCTTCTTGTTCCTACTTCTGTGTTTACAGAAATGCCCCTCCCAATGGAGCAGCTCCAAGAGAAGCTGCAGGACCTGAAGGTTCAGCTGGAAACCAAGGTGAGGGGGTGGGGGGAGATGTCCTGACTTCTTGGCAAACACAGCTGTTACAGGGTGACTGATGAGACATCTGCTTCAGTGGGGTTGCTGGAGAGAGACTTCAGGCTGGGGAGCAGGGTGGTACCTCATCACTTTTGTGGGGTTATTTCACATGCTTCTCCAGCCTGTCTTAACTGGTAGGAGGATTTGGAGCCTTTGCCTCACTGGCTGGCAAAGGCTCTCTGGAAATCACTGTTACCTTGTGACATATTTGTGTGGGTCTTGTGAGAAACCCGAGATCACTCAGTGTTGCTGTCACAGTAAAAACAGGGACAGGACCAAGAAGAGAAGCAGCCAGGTGTCTCCTGATGGTAGGAGCTGTATCAAAGCCCTGTCACCCTTGGCTTGCAGCACACTTCTAACCTGCTTGCTGTGAGGAGACAGTGTGAGCCCAGCCTCCTCTTCAGACAGCTGGGAATGCTCATGGGAGAGGCCTCAGTTTCCACATTTACTCCTTTTACTGCTAAGCTGAGAGGTCAGTGATGCCTGCTGGGTGTTGTGTTGCAGCCCAACAAGAGAGGATCCTAAGCTGCCATGCAGGGGACAGAACAGTTCAAGGAGCAAAAAGCTGCCTACAGATCTTCTGCTTGCTTTATAGTCCTGCCTTTGTGCACATCAATCCTGGAGTTTCCAGTGTTCACAGGGGAGTTGTGGGGAGCAGCAGGTTCTTGCCACCACATCCTGACAAGGAATCACTCTGCAGTGGAGGAAGGATATGAGGAGTAGTGGCAGATGATGCCCTTGCCTCTCCCTTCTCTTCCCTGGGGTTCCTTGCAAACAGGAGAATGGGGATTACCATGCTGCTTGCTGACAAGAAATGGGACCCACTGGTTTCTGCTGCATGAGACTGCTGCCCTGAGTTCAGCAGGGACCAGAACAGCCTGAAGAGAGTCCCCTGTTGAGTGGGACCAATAGATTAATCTGAATTGGAGCTATTGGAGAAGAGGAAAGCTCTCAGGATCATGGTGCTAATATCCCAATCCTATCTCCTTCCAACAGATGAACTATTATCAGGGAGAAATAGAGTTAATGTGGAAAAACTTTGAGAGGGAGAGGAAGGACAGTGAGGAAAGCTTCAAGGCTGAGATGTACAAGTTGGAGGACCATAAAAGAGATCTTGAAGAAACAGTTGCAAGGTATTGGGCTATAATTAATAGCCTGAAAGAACAAAAATGGGAATGGAGCCTGGAGCTGGAGGAGAGGCTTGAGATGGAGCAGGCCAGGGTGGGACAGCAGCACATGGAAGACATTTGTCATCCAAGGCAGCAGCTGGACCAGGACAGAGAAGAAATAAAGATGGAGCACAGGGACAAACTGAGCCTAAGGTCTGGCACCATTCTCTTTCTGGGGCTAAGGAGGAGATTAAAGGTGCATCTCCTGCTCACACCAGGGTAGGTTGGTCTGATTTTTCACAGGGCTGGAGAGCTGTTTTAGTTTGAAGGGAATCTGGGCAGAATTGCAGGGCTGCAGTTGTTTGAAGTGAGACATCTAAACTCCCCCTACACGAGTGTTTTATCAATTTCCCTGTGTGTTCTACAAGGTTGTGTTAGAGGCAGTGCCCAGTGAAGACAGTATCTTAAAATAATGAGAGATAAAAGAGCTTGCATTAGTGTTTTCTTATTTCCTCTATCTGGGTCCTTTAGCAAATCTTGCTATCTTAGAAGCAGTAAAAAAATGTCTTAAATGTCTCCATATAGGTACAAGAGACTGGCTTGTGAAAGAATGAGGTTGTCACTGAAAAACTCTTTGTCCTCTCTGCCTCTGCCTGGCTGTGTCTCCCTTTAGGAGCAGTGTTCCCCATGGCAATTTGCAAGCAGAGGATTTTGGTAGGTCATTATCCCTGTTTTAGGGCTGAGATATAGGGTAGGTGAGGGAGAAAGGAGGTGCTTTGGCTGGAGTCTGTGGTAGACCAGGGAAACAAACCCAAATAACAGGAATACAAGGCATTTAAGCTACTTTATCTCTGGAGAATGTCAGATGCACTGACTGCAGTGTGGAGCTTTCAGAGTTGCTGGAAAAGATATGATGGGTGTGAACCTTTGAGAAGTGCAAAAGATGTGGGAACTTTCTGTGAAGTTCAACAAATTGCCTTGACTTTGCAATATAAAAAACCCTTTGTATTGCATCTCCAGCAGATGTACATTCAGAGGCTGGCTGAGCTTTTCAAGCTGTGGTATCTAACCCAGGTCAGCAAAATGGTTTTTATCTTTAGGAAAGATGCAGAGGTTGAGCATAACCAAGAGCTATCATGGAGTGAATGCCAGCATGAGGACAGCTGCAAGGCTTTATTGCAGCAACGTTGGTGTGAAAGGAGATGATTTTCCAACAATAAAGGCTCCAAGATGAGGCCTTCAAGAGCAGGGCACTCAGGAGAGGCAGTAGTGGAAGCAGAAGAAAAAAAAGCCAAGTCTCTGTTGAAGCAGAGGCAGCTCAAGTTGTAAGAAAAGGTTAATGATGAACATGCCAAGATGTGTGAAATGCTGGCTGTTGGTTATAAAAAGATTGAAAAGGCACAAGGGTGAAATGGGAATAATGCAGAGAGTGAAGCTAAGGGCTCTGGTGTTGAAAGGAACAAGATGTCTGGTGAGCTGTCCTCTAGGGGAAAAGGAACTGAACCCCTAAGACTTAGATGAACAGGCAGACCAAAATCTTCTGTGGCAACTTCAACACTGAAGGAACAGAGAACAAATGAACAGCTTTGTGATGGACACACCAGTGCAGACAGTGCAGATGTTTGTTGAAACACATGGCCTGTTCAATCTGTAAGCTGGAGCCAAAGTGGAAGGCATTTGTCAGGGAGAAATGGAATCTTGATAGACAAGAGCATGTTCTTGGGAAGGAGGTAGAGAGACCTGACCTGCAGGGCAAGAAGAGAAGGAAAAAAGCTCTGGGAGACAGTGGTGTACAACACAGGAGAAGACCTGACATTCAGGCTGTCAAAACAGAGCTGAAGAGGGAGAGGAACAGCTTGAAACTGGAGCTGATGCAGCTCAAAGATGTCATGCAGTAGTTGGAAAATGAACCCAGAGCTCAAGAGAGTGTCAGGCTTGAGTGCAAAGGTAGTTTGAAGAACTAAGATGCTTCTGCAAAGGAAAAGCAGATGCCTTGTGAGTCACAAGGCTGCTTAACACCATGATGATGCTGAACCCTATAACAGAAGCTGTGTTCTCTCTGCATGTTGTAACAGCAGCTTTGTTCTGCTGCTCACATGAAGTGCATTATGAACTAGAATACTTCCAATTAATAAATATTACTGAGCACATGTAGACAAATGCAAAAGCTCTATAATGTCATTACGGACTGTGGGAGTGTGGTCAGGGAGCTGAGATGTGCTGCTGTGGCTGGCTGCACACTCATCTCCTCTGCCTTGTACATGCACGTTGGAGATGCCACAGGAAGCACAGCATTCCAAGTTCCAGTGTAAAACTCAGGAAGCAGCTGCAATGAGGTGAGCAAACACCACATAGACTGGTCCTTGTGCTTCAAGAAGAGAGGAAGAACTTCCTCCCAAAGCTCCTCTGTGTGCACAGGCACTGCCACAAACTGCAATGCTGTCCTCCCTGCCAGCATGGATGGTCCTGCAGGTTATTCCTGCTCCTTCCCTTGAGAAATTTGGGTCCTATATGGCTCTGGTGTTTAGCAGCAGTTATTGGATAGGATTGTCTAACACAGGACTAAGCTTCTTTCCCACAAGTGCCAGTATTCATGGGAGAATGGGAATGCCTGGAGTGGAAGGAGAATGGGAGACCAGAAGTACCAATAAAAGTGAAAGGACAATGAAGCCACCTTGGATTTGGGGTCAGAGCAGTTGTGTCCAGCACTGTAAAATGACAGAGGCCTCACAAACAAGCTGATTCCTCCAGATGTGGCTTTATTGCAGATGAGGGGTTGTTACCCTGAAATGAAGTCTTGGTGTGTCTTGATGAGTCAAGTCACTTTGTATCCACAGGACTGTAAAATAATTTTAGCCAGCTGGAAGACACATAAATTCAGCCTGATGCTCTTTGTCCTTATTTCCCTTCCCTTGAAGACCTGCTCTTTCTCTACTATTGTCTCTTGATTGTCCCCACATGTTTTGTTTTGCCTAAGTTATGGGAAGGTTTCTTCTCAGTTTTTTTTAGTCCTTACTGTCACTGGAAACCAAATTGGAAAATATCAGGGAGGCAGAACAGAATAAACAGGGACTGTGCATGGTTTTCTCACTCTGCTGTCTCACCCTGCACAGACCTATGCTGGGTGCTGGAAAACAGCTTACTAAAGAGTTAACACGGGATGGATTTCTTCCTTAGGAAGCTTTAGATGGGTACTGGGGTCATCCACTGAGCCATAAATCTGGGGAGAGACAGGTTTCTGGTGTGGATGATCCCAATCTGCTAAAATGTCCCTCTCATTGTTCTTCATCCCTTGATTTTTAGGCCTCTGAGAGCATTGCAGGACTTTGGATGTCCCCAGGCTGTCTGCCCTGGGCTGGGCTGAGTCACTTGCTGGGGCAGAGGTACTTGACTCCTGCATCAATTCAGGCCATTTCTGTTTTGCCTTGGCTTTGCCTCCTGTTTCTGGCCAAAACCAGATGTGGGACTACCCAAAACAGAGCTCTCCTCTGGGGGGCTGTGCTTTGCTGCTCTCTGATCTGAAGCTGATGCTATCCCTCTTCCCAGCAGGAAAAACAGGAGTGAGTAGAGTAGAGAAAAGGTGGAGGAGCTGGCTGAAATACCAGAGTTTACAGCATTGTGAAGAAGCCATTAACCCCAACTGCCAGGCTCTTGGCTGAAGGATTTAGAAGGATGAAAACTGTATATGTTCATAGAGAAGAGCAATATGCTTGTTACAAACATTTGAACCCAGTCTTGCTTTGAACCAGCTTCATCTTATAACTTGTAAAGCAGTGAAAACCTGTGTGACAAAAGCCACTGAAAGTCTTACAGAAGGGGAATGTTTTAATTACTTTCACCACTTTCATTCTCTCTCCCTGAGATTTCTCTCACCCCCAGTCTCAAACCGACATGGCTCGGTCAGTCTTTGTTACCCAAGCCTCTTGTGCATGATTTGTTGTTTTTTGTTCTCAATCTTTTCCAGAGTGAGAAGGGCAAGGGTGAGCTCTCTCGCCCAGATATCAAGATGCACCTGCTGGGCTGTGAACCCCCTGAGCACAAGGCTGGTCACAGTGATGGCCCTGGCACTGCCCAGCTGCAGACCCAGAGGCTTCAGGAGGCTGAGTGGCTACGAGGAGCAGAGATTGCTGCAAGGCTGGAGCACCACCAGAGGCATGCAGCATGTTGGATGGAGATGGAGCTGCTGCAACAGCAGCTCCAGGCCTCACAGGAAAAGGTGGGTGTCCTTCATGGGGTGGCAGGCTGCTGAGTGCTCTCTGTGGTGCTTGTATCTGAGTCCTGCTGGGGCTGTGCTGGACATACTCCCCAGTCAGAAAAAAATTGTCCTCTTCCTCTTTGTGGGGAACAAAGGATTCTCCCTCCTGCTCATATATGGCTGAAGCCAGTTCAGGTGCAGCTGGGGGAGGTCCTTGCTTGCCTTTCCCTGTGATATCCCCCCTGCCCTTGTCCTGTGCTGGCTGGGCAGAGGGGGTGGAGGCTGAGTGGAGGTGGCTCACACAGGGGTGCCTGGAGCTGTGGTTCCCCATGGCTCAGCTGACAGAGGAGCTGGAGGAGTGGTAGAATTGGATAAGGGTTGGGAAGAGATGACAGCAGCCAGCCAGGGCTTATTGAGGGATGGGAAATGAGGTGGTCAGAGAAGAGTAAAGTGGATCACCAGGATAGAGAGAGAAAAGCCAATGTGAGAAGCCTTCCAGTGTGTTAATAACCCTCTCTTGCACTCTACCCTGGGGACTGGCTTTCTAAAGTACAACTTACCCATGCCAGCCATTCCTAGGCAGCCCTAGTGCAAGGTTGTACCAGACCTGCTTCCCAGTACCAGATTTGCCCTGTGCTGGTGACAGGAAGCAGAAGACATCAGTACAGGACATTTAGTACATCACAGCTAGCCTGGGATGTATCCAAGAACCCAGGTGAGCAGCCCCCTCTGTCTCTTGCCCTTGTGGCAGCTCTTGGTGCTGGGATTCCCTCCCAGAGCATCCCTCCAGCAACTCCTGCTCCTTGCTACTCAGCAAGGGGAGCATCTCTGAGTGAAGGGTCTGTGTTTCTTTTCCTGCAGCTCTCAGTGGTCTCAATCCCTTGCTTTGCAGGCTGCCCAGTGAGCACCCCTCCATGGTCCTACAGCTCTGCTGTGCCCATGCTGGGGTGAGAGCTGAGGGTGCTGTTTAACCTCTCCTCTCCCCCAAAACACAGCCTGGGCCTGTCCCCTTGTTGGCTCAAAGCTGTTACCAGCTGTCAACCTTTCTGTGTTACAGCTTTTGGAAGCCAAAGCAAGCCTGAGCCTGGCCCAGACCCAGCATGCTCTGCAGTTGCAGCAGGCCAAGACCCAGCTCAACAAAATGGTGCCAAAGAAGCAGTTTGAGCAGCTGCAAAACACCTTGAGAGAGGAACAGTGCAAGACTCAGCAGCTCCAGGAAAGCCTCCAGTGGCAGGCTGAGCAAACCTGCAGGCAGCTGCTCAGGACCCAGGTGAGCAGGGAGCTGCAGCTCAGTCAAGGGTACTGTGAAGGGAACACTGCTGGCCTGGCAGCCTGGAAGGCAGCTGTGATTGAAGCCACCAGAGGTTTGGGTGGAAGATGCTAGATATAAGGAACCCACATGGAAACCTTGCCTTCAAATTCAGCTACAACTTTAATTTTTCATGAATCCTCCAGTCACCACCCTGCACTCCAACAGGTGGATTTATCTCTAGGGCAACCAGGTGTTGAGTTTTTGTGAGTTTGTCTTCTGGGCAGAGATAGCGTAAATTATAACCTAAGGAATTATAATGAGCAGGTACAAGGACTGCATCCAAGGAGATTTTGTCTCTCCCTGAGCTTTCCTGGACGTGGCTGGGAGAGAGGAGGCCAGTGGCTTATTTTTATAGAAAACATTGCTGGAAAATCTGTGCCTTGTCTTAAAACTGGTTGGGTGCAGACCTAGGGAAGGTTATGCTGTTCTAGACATCTGTCCCACTGCTCTTTGTATCCTGCAGCTCTGATGAACCCCCCTGCTCTGCCTCAGGGAGTGTGAGGGTCCATGAACAGGGCCTTGGGGAAATGTACAGTGCAGGGCTGCCAGAGGCCAAGAGTGCTGGGACAACCCTGAGATAAACTTTCTTGCCCCTGCAGGAGGAACACGAGCAGCTGCTGCAGGCAGCTGTGGAGCAGGCAGAGGGGCTGGAACAGAGTCTGAGGAATGCTGAAGCTGTGCTGGCAGAGAGAGCAGCTCAGCTCAGAGATGCCCAGGTGAGTGCCAGAGGGGCTGGTGCTGTGTCCCTGCCCATGTGATACCCCTGTATGGGATGCTGAACCTGAACCTTCCTGTCCCTGCTTTAGGCCCAACTCTCCAGAAACAAACTATTGATTGAAGAGCTCCATGGAGAGAACAGGAGGTTTGCAATGGCCCTGCAGGCTGCTGAGCTGAGGCAGAAGAGCATGGAGGAGAAGAACCAGCTGCTGGAGGAACAAGCCTTAGCTCTGAAGCAGCTTATTGGAAAAATCACACCAGCATCTCTGAGTGGGTGATGGGGCATCTACAGTGGCAGCCTCTGGTCCTGGCTGGGGTTGGTCAGGTGCCGAATGGGAGGTATAGCTGGGTTGGGAAATCAGCTTTGTCCTCTCTGGTCTTGCCAGGATTTTCCTGTGCAAAAAATAGCAGATGGGGAGCCTAGAGTCCTTTAAGGAAACTGGTGCTGTGGACAGCTGAATTTTCCAGCTGAAAGCAGCAGCCTTGGTGCCTTTCTCAGTGGCAGTGTGCTGTTATGTCATGTCTGTCTCAGGGCAGCCGCCTCACAGGGTTTTCTTTGGCAGTGTTTGGTGATGCAGGTGCTCCCTCTCTGCAGAGGTTGATACTGGAGCCACAGTTACATCTTGGAAAGCCAGGGCAGAAGGGCTTGCAGGTCCCTATGCCTGGCTGACTCTGAGCAGGAAATCTGAGTTGTGGCATTAAAATGTTTCTAATGTTACATCACCTTCTGCTATCCCCAGTCTGCTCTGTATTTCAGTAACTTTCCCCAACTGCTGCTGAACATTTATTCCCAACAGCTCCTCCTAAAGCCTGAGCCTAGGATCCAAAACCAACCAGACTGCTGCCTCTGCAGTGAGCAGGACAGAGCAATGCTGTAATATCCCAGGGATTTATCCTGTTCCTGCATTCTGCCCCAACTGTTTGATTTTTCAGCTCCAGTCTGAGATGGGGGTTAAGCAAACCTCCAGTCTTACCTAGGCCTAATGTTTTTGCAAGTGTTTTCCCAGACACAGTGCAAGAGCTGAGCAGCTCCATTAGGAAGACCAGACAGGGAAAGCAGCTCTTCAGCCTTGTTCTGGTTTTGTTCTAACCAGAATCCTTAAAACTCTCTGCTCCCTTTCCCACCTCTACTCCAAATACTCTGTAGGCCCTGCCAGACCAGTGCTCTGGGATAATAGATTCTTCAGAGGAACAGAAGCACAGACCAGGCACACTGGGAAAAATCCAGGGCCGTGACCCAGACTGCAGTTATCATTCACAAAGCACCTCAAGAAATTATGGGTCTCTGATGGGGACAAGGCTTCAGGTCTAATTCTGAAAAGTACCTTGTGCAGCCTTATCTGACACCTGGAGGAGCAGTTCCACTGAGATACTTAAATAACTTAAATCACACTGCAGGGTCAGGATGGTTTGGCTGGAGAGCCAGATCAGACTGCTGAATGAACACCACATTAACTCTTAAAAACCCAAGAGACTGAGGCTGAAGGAGTTCTTTATTTTGAAACTATGGAATTTTGCTGGCATCTAAAGCCCAGCCAGTTGGTGTCTTACTCCCACATGTAGAGTGTGAACAAAGTACTCCAAACAAAACTGCATTCAGAAACCCTGGTTGTAGCTGTGGGGCTTGGATAATGCTCCTCCCCCCACTATCCTGGCTCCCCAGGATTGCTGTGTTACCAGCAGGCACCCTTTGCTCATGAAGAGCTGTGGTTTTAAGGCATCAGAGGCTGTTAGGAGTGCAGAAATACTGAGGTGTCTGAAATCCTGTACACACCAGAGCTCAGTCCCCATTGTGGGCAGGCCACCAAGCAAGAGCTGTCCCTCCTGTGCTGCACACTTAGGACAGAACGTGCTCCAGGACTCCTTGTCTGATCAACTGCTCGCACTTCCAGCGGGGTAAAAAGTGCTGCACAGAAAGACAGAAAAACACTCCTTGAATTTGTTGGATTTGTTGCTGAACACAACCTGCTCTGCTTGTTGTGCTGCTGCACATCCAGATCAGGCAGAGCTGCACTCTGGACCAAGCAGACAGCATGTGCAAGGAGCTGTGTGTGCAGGGACTGGAAGGTTCTGCAGGGCCAGCATCAGCAGGGGGATGTCATGGGAGTGAAAGGGAAGGAAGAGAACAGGCCACACTCCTGCCACAGGTACCTGGCTGTTCTTCTTCAGCAGGATGGTAGTGCCATCATCGATCTCAAATTCCCCATGGTCCTTTAAACACCGCACCTGCAAAGTGGAAACACAGGTCTGTAAGAGTCCAATGAAAAAAACAGGCACCCCCTCCAGGTAACAGTCCTTGGCGTGGGAACATGGTGTCTAGTTAGTTCAGTTTCTGCAAAAATGTACAAAAGCCTCTTACTGGATAACTCATCCTACCACAAACTCCCTGCAGACTAGAAATGCCATTTCTCAATATACTTTGTGCCCTCAGTAGAAGGAGTAAAATGCTGGCAGGCAGAGTAAAACAGAAAGCTGTGGAAGTTTTGGAACTCTGAAAGGTTTTGCTTGATGAACTGACTTGGCATGGGGATGAAATGCTCAAAAACAGACAGTCAGGAAAATACTTATTCACAGATAGAAACCAGAAATCTTGTACTTACTTCAATGTACAGGCTTTTAGGAGGTTTGATGTCCTGTGTGAGGTCCAGCCCCTCCTCTCCTCCTACTGACCTCATGTAGGTAGCCAGAGACTTTTTGTACCGATTGAACCACTCCACCTGTGGGCAACAGCAGGGTTGTACCCACAGACAATGAGTACACAGAAGTAAGTATTTACAGAAAGACATGTTAAATCTCATAGTGGGGGGAGGACTACCCTATTTTGATTGTACTAAATAATCCATCAGGAGAATTATTGAAAGAGGATATCCTCCATCAGGAGGATATATGGAAAGACGGGAAGAATCTGAAAAGAGGCTGACTCACTTCCTCAGATGACATGTGGAACTGGATGGTGTTGGGCAGAACGCTGCCATACTCCCACCTCAGCGCTCGGATTCGTAGCAACCGGTCATACCTAGGGCAAGAAATGGGGCAAACCCACCACCTCCGCTGAGGTGAGTGCTGGCAACACCCCCAGGCAACAGTGATAGCCAGCAACCTACTTTTAAAGAGCAGGAGGAAGCAGGGCTTTCTCTTTGTGGTGATATCAGTAAGGAACACAAGGAGAACCAGGCCAGCTGCCCGGGCCAGAGTCCCCGCACCCTGTCCCTGGGGACGCTGTGCCAGCAGGATGAACCGAGGGCACTCACAGGTAAGCCAGGAGGCAGCGCTGGTTCCGGAGCAAGCAGCAGTGTCGGAACCGGATGAGGAAAATCAGGTCCGTGCGTCCCGACTTTGCTTCGGACCTGGGGGATGAAGGGAAGGAGAAAGAGGCATAGGAGGAGAGCTGCGGGCCGGGCAGCACCGCCCGTGCTCAGGCGCCAACTCACACGTCCGCCTGGTTCCGCTCGTACAACGCCCGCATCTCCTCCAGCGCCTGCCGCATCTCCTCCGTCTGCAACAGCGGGCACAATCAGCGGGAGCGGGCGGCGGCGGGGCGCGTCCCGGTGTTCCCGGTGCTCCCGGCGCTCACCCGGAAAGGCGGGAGGTGCCCGCCAGCGGCGCGGTGCAGCTCCCGCACCAGCTCCAAGCCGCGCTCCGCCGCCATGGCGCCCGGCCGCGCGCGGGAAACCCGCCCGCGCACCAGCCAATGGCGGCAGGGGCGGGGTCCGCCGCGGCCAATGGCGATAAAGGCGTGCCCTACCGCAGCCAATGGGAGCCGGGGGCGGTGCTCACAGACGGCCCCACCCTCCGATAGCTGCGCTGAGTTGCGCCGGTCGCCACGGGCGCGGTGACCCAGCTGCGGCTTCGGCCGCCGCCCTGGCACTCGTGGGGCCACGCTGAGAGCCCCCAGGGGCTGGGGCGGAGCTCAGAACTTCTGCCGCACGCTTGCCTTTAGCAAGCCAGTTTCCCTCGTTCCTCTGCCCTGTTTCCCCCAGCCCTCTGCCTGTTTCCCCCAGCCCTCTGGGTAGTTTGCGGGGTGCCGCCCGCGCTGCCCCTAGCAGCCTCCTCCCCACGCTCCTCCAGCCCTTCCCAATGCATTTTTCCCTTTTGACAGCTTCAAACCCGAAGCATTCAAAAACTAGAGGGAGAAATAGAAAAAGAGAAAAAAAAAAGGGTACATTTGTGGATGGAATGGGAATCTTTTTAGCACTCGAAGACCTGAATAGAGATTAAATAACCCAGGAATTCCTGCGCCAGGATTTTTTTTCCTCTGGCCATGTGTTTCTTACGGTTACTAGACATAGAAAGCGAGCAGCGTTTCCTGTGCAACTGCAGTCCAGATTGAAGAGCGGGGAGAGCTCGGTGGGGCTCTCATCCCTGTCTTGTGTGGCCGAGACATCCCTGCTGCTGGTGCTCGGGATCGTGTGGCACCCGCACAGCCGAGCAGGGACCGCATCCGACTCTGGCAAGAGCGTTTTAATTATCCCAACCACTCTTACTTGGGGTTTTAGGCAGAGGGGCAGAAATGTCCAAAAACGGTCCAATCGTCTGCCGGCTGGAGATGGGCTTCTGGGGGTATGCTCCCCAAAATGAGCTGTTCCCTGGCCGCAGTGCTGCTGCCAGATTGTCTGCAGGGACCCTCACTCTTCCCTCCCCCAGCCTGGGCCCGGCAGAGCTACGGGCCCGAGGAAGGCGCCGTGAAGTGCCCGGGGCCCCCGGAGCGCTGCCACTACAGGAGCAGTCACGTCTGGCTCCCCATCCATCATCGCGTTCTGCGGAGATAATGGCCCATCCGAGCCAGGAGAGATAATAGCAATCAACACACATCCCGAATGCCAATTGTCCCTGCTGCAAATTGGTTGTTGCCTCTTGCCGAGGGATGGAAATGTAGCTGAGCCTTGATTGAAAAATTCCGGGGAAACTGCCTTATCTTACCGCTTTGCCAGATTAAAAAAGCCTCATACATAAAAATAGACCAAATGAATGAAGAATTTACAAACATCTATATTTTGTGTTAGGAATTGTGTTAAAATTAGGAAAACAGCTGAAGACACTGATTTATACAACTGTGACTATTTCAGGCAATGAAGGTTTACATATCACAGTTTAACAAGATAAAAGATCTCCCACAAAATACATAGATGACAGACGACTCATCTGAATTTGACATAACACAGATCAAGTACACATGTAATGTGATGAATAGTGCCAGGTCATTCCCCAGTTAGGTAACATACAACCTCTTGAATAAGGCAATTCAAATATAAATCTTAATTCAAATCACAACATACCCAGGCAGCATGCAGGGAAAAGTCATTTATTTTGTATATTGAAATGACACAACTTGCAACATATTTCCATTTTATGTAGTTAGAGCAACAGGATATAAACCATTCAAATTATATATATATATATATATATATATATATATATATATATATATATATATCTCAAGTCAACAGTTGTCTTTACTGGAATAAAGATTATCTGTTTTTGGTAAAAATAAAACTATTTGAATTCACTAATTAACAAAATGCACAGTGATCAGAATCCCAATTCTTCTCACCATTGTCTTCCCTGGCTCGCCCGCGTTTCCCTGTCACGCGGCAGCTGCGTAGCCCCGCATTCAGAGAGCCAAACAAAGATTCCCTTTGTGTTCCCAGGGCTGCAGTGTGCCACCCACGCCCCATGGACAGCAGGTCTCTCATCACACCCATCACACCCTATGGCTTGGAAACTGATTTTCCCACCTGCCTTCCCAATAAAAACACTTGCACACGTGCCTGACCTTGGGGGAGTCAAAAGTTGAATCGCTTGTGGAAACACATTCACTGGAACAGGGCTTTTATTTCTTTTTTTTTTACCAATTAATTCCTCCAGACCTTTATGACCAAGACATCTAAGAAACTGTGAATCTGCTCAGAAGGGAAAAAAATCTGAGCCAAAAATCTCTTTGAAGTGGTGGAGCCTAACAGACGTGGCTGAGGATTTATTTCCACCGCAGCACACCTGGGGATCACAGAAGATAATGAAGGCCTTCCCTAGTATTGAAAAGTTCTTTCAAAAGGGAGAAACGAAGAAGGGAAAGAAGATTTTTTGCTTTACGATAAAAAAAATAAAATAAAATTAGTAATTTCTAAAAGACTAATCGAGGCGGCTTCTCCAAGGTAAAAGGCTGTACTTCCCCCTGTTTTAGCTGGATGCCTGCAGGGGTGGATCCTCTTGCTAAAGCACCGTGTACCCTGGTGGCTGGGTGTCCCCATGGGAGGAAGGGGACAGGTCTGGATGCCAGCAGGATTCCCTGTGCCACTGTTCAGGGCTGCTGGCAGGGGTGTGGAGGGAATAGCTTTGGACTGAAGCCCCACAAAGCTCTGGGTGAGGGTTCCCCATGTGCCACAGGGCCTGTTAAGGGCTAATAAATAAATAATGCCCATAAATAATGAAGAGGCTAAGATTGGATGCAAGGGGATATAAATGCCCCGAGCTTGGGGATGGGATTCTCAGGAGATTTCTCTCCTTTGGGTAAGCTCCACAGCAGCCACAACAGCAGCAGCAGCCAAGGTCTTTCTGCTGGACAGCTGTCTCAGGCTTCAAACCCTATCTGTCAGCCAGAGGAACTACAGGAGAAACTGGATTTTCAGACTGGTTGTTACAGGATCCTGTTTGCAGAGTTGTCTCGTATCTCCTTACTATTCCATTTACTGCTCTAGTAAAAAAAAAAAAAATCATTGGAATATTTCTTTGCCCTTAAAGATACAAAAAAAAAAAAAAAAAATCTTCAAAAGATATGGTGAGAAAGGTCTTTTCACAATGACATTCAGAGCAAAAAGAGAGAAACGACATCTTACAGATCATTAGAGAGCTATCTTTGGCAGAATATTTCAAATAAATAATTTTTACAAATATTTTCTGCAGTCATATATTTATTTTGAATAGTTCACTTTCAGCTATAGGGTTCACTACTCTCTATTGATAGGAAAACACCACAAATATAAAAATATATGAGCTCAGCACAACTTTTAGGCTACCACGACCGTGTCCAATAATTTCAAAAGTTGTAGATCGATACCACGGAAAATATGAAACAGGTTTTCTGACAGCGTGTGTGGGGCTGGGAGGTCACAGCTGCTGCAAAACACACCGGAAGGGCGGCTGGATCGGCGTGGCAAGGAGCTGGAGATGCTCGGAGCCTTCCCGCGGGGAATGGTCTCTCTGGGACCCCCGAGGCTCTGAGATGTCGTGTGGTGCTGGCTGGGGGCAGGGTGACACCGGGCACGCTGAGAATTCCCGGTGGATCCTGCGCTGTGCGCCGGGGCTCCCGAAGCCGCCCGCTTTCACCTTGCTGTGGGGAAAAGCACCGGGGGAGCCGCCCTTGCCCTGTCCACATCCTGCCCCAGACCTGCCCAGAGCCCAGCAGGAAGGTGGCTCTGCTGGCACCCTGAGCCTGAGCCGTGGTGGCCCAAAAGGGGCTCTGCCTCATCCCAATCTCCCCCTGCAGCCGAGCCCACCAAACATTTAGATTTACATATTTTGCTTTGTTTATACAGCATGTACAGAATATACAGCATCGCACAAGTATTTCCCAGTAGACTGGAAGTGTCTCCCAAGATGACCTCTTTTATCAACAAATATATATATAAATTGACAGTAATAAAAGAGTCGTACCAACAAATATTATGGCTTTTCAAATAGTGTAGCTGCATTGTGCCATTGAATTTTGTGACAGAGACAGAGAGACTGCGGTGCTCCAGCTGCTGAGCCTGGGGTTGACTCAGCTTGGGCCACAAGCTGGGGCAGTGCCAGGTGGCAGAGGGAAGGTGGAGTTGAATTTATGATCCATGCTCTGGTTTCTGTCTCCAGGCAAACCAGTTCTCCTGCACACTCTCAGCCCAGCTTTGGAATAATTTGGTTCTGTCCAGCTGGGAACTGCCTGCCCTGTCCCTGGTGGGGGGACCAGGGGGCTGGTTGGGCTGTCAGAGATCTCGCTGTCTCTCTCTCTCTGTCAAGGTTTGCACAAGATCTGCCCTAGAGTGCCTTGTGGTTGTGAGGGGACACATACACAGGGTGATGGGTGACAGGATGACTGTGGCAGGTGGCTTTGGGTGCGTCAGGAAGGGTGGCACAGCCTCCTCCCTGCTCCAGGGAGCTCCCCTCGGGCTGCTGAGCAGGGACACATTGCTGGCTGTCACAGATTGGTAGCTGTCAGAGCAGAGCAGGAAAGAGAACCATTCTTTCTGGAGCACATCCAAAATTCCAGAGGACAACTTGCCCTGGTGGTGCTGTCCCCAGCCCCACAGGGTGTCCATGAGACTCACCACACACCCACTGCCTGCCTCCCCTCGTGGGCTGCATCCAGCCCCCAGCTGTCCCCATCACTTCTCAGAGCCACTTTGAGCTCTTTCCCTCTGCATCCCACTGTTCCAGGGGACTCTTGCTGTGGGAAGTGTCCAGCAGCCCTGGGACAGGCTGTGCTGGTAGCTCCCTGCCCGAGTGTCCCTCCACTCCTGGGAGGGACAGTGGGAGGAGCTGCTGACAGGAATCACATCTCTGCCAAGAAAGATGAGTTTCTCTCTGAGGTGGTTACTCTAGAAGGAGGAGCAGTTGCTCAAGTGTGCAGAAATGACTTTTGAGAACTGGAGTGGTGACTCAAGCATCAAGATAATTGGGGCACTTCATTATAGCAGGAAATGCGTGATGGATCTAAATTACCCCTACTGTCAAGTTTTTTTAACTAATTCCCATCTCATTTGTCTCTCATTTGAAATATGGCCACTCCTTGCAGGCCTCTCTGGCTCATGGTGCCATGAGCAAGCCCAGGTGTCTCCTGTAGCTGTGCCTGCAGGATGCTGAGCTGAGAGCACCCCTTCCCTCAGTGGGGAGCACCATGGGGAACCTGCTGCCTCTGAGATGGGTGAGGTTTCCCAAGGGCTGCCTGCCTGGCACTCTGGCTGCTTCCTGACGGGAATATCCATGGGCTTGTGTTTGGGGCGGGAGGTAGGACATGGTCTGTCTGCTCCTGTCCTGTCCTCGCTTGGTGAGCGGTGACAGTCACATGTGGGGAGCACCAGGTGTGCCAGAGACCTCTCTAGACAGCCTGGAGGCAGCAGGAGGGATGAAGGTGCCCATCACTGCTGAGTGGTCTTCAGGAAATTCATGATTTGGATTTCACAACCTCATCCCAGGTCTTCTAGGCACAGAGACCCAGGGTAAAAGGGGCTGCATTTTACAAAACCCTGTGTTGTATGGGTTTAGCCAGTGTGGCTGTGTGTCTGCCAGCAGGAGATAGGAACTGTAGGAGAATTCACCACCCTCTGCACTTCATCCACAAATAAAACTGCTGGATTGATGAGCAGTGTCCTCAACAGGTAGTCTTGAGAGCTGGACTGTGTGCAGAACTGTGTCTCCTAATGCTTAATGCATCATGGAAAATAAGAATTAGGACAAGTATTGTCAGGGAAAAAAAGTAAATAACATTTTCCTCCTTGCTAACACAGTGCCTGTAGTATAAGAGGTATTTATTGCCATCTTTTGCTCTCTTGAGCTGCAGAAAGTAGTTCATGTTTCCTGATTAAGAGCAGGACAAGCAGGGCTCCTGCAAGGCTCCCTGCATGGGCACATTTTTCTCAAGAGCTCACAGGATGAAGGAGGCAACATGGGGCAAGTGAATGCAGCTACAAACAGACACGAGCTCCTTCTCATTTGAACAGGGGGAGTTCAGCCAAGGGGCAGCTCATCCACTGCTCCTGCTGCAAGGAAATGCCAGGGCTGGAGCTGAAGGCAAGGGAGGCATCTCAGCTTTATACAAAACAAGGAGAAATCCTCTTGTGCACCTCCCCACATCCCTGGGAGTCACAAAGCTACTGGTTTGCAAAACCTTTCATTAGTGCTCCCAAATAAGCTCTGGGGCATGTTTTCACCTCCAGGATCCAACCTTGCTTGTGCCATCACAGCAATTTCACAGGGACTTAGAAATTCCACTTGTTCCTAAGTATCTCTGCAAAGAAGCTCATCTGCCAGAAGCTCACACTTCTGTGAGTGGGGAACCTGCCAGGGGCACACACTTCTGGGGATGGCAGTGCCATGGGCATGGCCATTTCCATGGGGAAGGCAGAGCAAGGCTGTGTTCCATGTAGGTCTCATCCTCCCATCTGTAAGAGACTCCTCTGAGCTGGAAGTAATGGAGGAGAAATAAATCCCACCTCAGCAAAGAGGTTGGGAGGTGCAGGGAGAGAGCCCTGTGGCAGTCTCCCACATCTGCAAGGGTTTAGGAGCTCCAAGTGTGGATGAGCATCCCAAGCCATGGCAACTTGCTCTACTGCCCATTTCAAGCAAGAGCAGGAAAGCCCCGAACCCCCAGCTAAAGCAAATTAGTTTGTTTTGGAAGCACAGAGGCAATATTTGGGTTGGGGGTTGGAATTGGAGCACCTGTGGGACTTGATAATGGTGAAAACTCAGCAAAAAATCTTCCACAGAAGGAGTGAAGGAGAGTGGAACAATAAAAACTGTGCCTGTGGGAATGGCTGTGCCTGGGTGATGAGCAGGAGGGGCTCAGTGTGCTGGGGTGTGTATGGAAGTTCGCCTGCTCCTTGGTTTGTAAGGGCTCAGGTCCAGCATGTGGAGTGGTTCATCTTTGCCTTGAGACACAGACAGCAAGGCTGAGCTAACAAGTCATGGTTCAGTGCAGTGAGAAAGGAAATCTGTCCCACACTGGAAAGCTGTGGAGCAGGAGGGAGGGACAGGGAATGCCTCTCTGCAGGGAGCTTGGGAGAAGATGGAACATGAAGAGGCTTCACAGGGGCGGCAAGCACAGAGCAAGCCACAGGCTGGATTGTCCTGGGTGCAGACAGTGATTTCTGGGATCTTGAGATGGCTCAGGGCAGAATGTGGAGGATCCCAGCATCAGGTGGGGTCACTAATGGTCCTTCCCATTGCCACCTGAACTGGGCAGTGTTCTGGGAGGGGCAGGAAGCTTTCCTGGTGCAGAGCAACAGGCAAGGGCTGTTTTGGATCAAAGAGATAACATTGCCTGGGTTGGTGCCCACGCACAGCCAGAGGAGCTGCAGACTGTGCTGTGCACAGATTGAGGTGTCCGTGCCCTGGCAGCCAGGGCAGGGGACGTGCTGTGGCAGTGCTTGAACAAGGTTTCCACATCTGGGGGGACCCTTGTCCCTACCCCATGCCCTCCAACTGGAACACCCAGCTGCAGCAGTGCTGCACAGCACCTGTTTGGGAACAGAGGGTGCCCAGGGCCCTGTTCTACACTCGCAGTGCGGGCAGCCCCAAGCTGGCATTCCCGTTGAGAAGGGGGAAGGAGCCAAGGGAGGGTGCAGAGCCTGCAGGAGAGGGCTGTGAACCACCCTGGGGGCACTGGGTTCCAAGGGCAGGACTCCAGATGCTCCACAGAGAGAGCAAGGCCCTGTGGAGGCTCCTTGGATGCTCTCAGGGGCATCCCACAGGCAGAAAATCCTGCTGGGAGCAGCAAGCTCCTGTCTGCCTTTGCTGATAACAGCTCCTGCTTGGCTAGGCAGGCCCCTTTCCCCTGCAGTGTCCCTTCCCTCTGTGTGAGGGGTGCTGCTGGCTGGCAAGAGGCTCTTGGCACCTCCAGTTCCAACAACAGAAAGGCTCAAGTCCTTAAAAGGTGAGGAATCTCACTGTATTTATTGTCCCTCGGTGCTTTTTGCAAGAATAAAGACGCCTCTGGATGCTTTCCTGTGCAAGCCAATTTTTAACAAGACAAACAGGCTTTTCCACAGCTGTGCTGAGCACGTGTGTAGGCGTCAGTAGTTGGTCACTGCCTGCTCAAGAGAGGCCAGAGAGGTTCCAGGTACTCTGCAAACACGTTTCTCCAGGTGGGCTGGGGTGCCAAAGCCTACAGAAAATAATGCAAGGCTTTGTCCTGGAATTACACTGTCCAGCAATAAGTTTTCTGTCTAGGCTCAGCTCTGTCCCTCCAGGAATGTAGTTGAACTTCCTCCTGAGTTATGTGTATGGCCACCAATGCCGATGTTTCCTACCCAAGAATTTAAAAATAGCTGTAACAATAACACAGGGGCTCTGGCTCCCCAGTCCCTGCCTGCAGCAGAAATAGTGCAGTGAGTTCACAGCCAGGCTTGTGACCACAGTGGGCTCCAGGCCTCCCTTCTCCCCTCTGTCCTTCCAGAGAGCAGGGATGAAGATGCACAAATGAGTCCTGTGGTCACCCCAGAGGCACCCCAGGGGCAGAAGCCTTGGGTTGGAGATGAGGGGCTCCCTCCTTGAGATTGAGCAGCTCCTGTACTGCTCTGGCACAAGTGGCAGTTCAGCTGGGCTCAGCACGGGGCACTGCAGATCTATGGCTCTTCTTTTTTTTTTTTGCTCCTTTTCCTAGAGTTCAGGGTGTGCCTGGATTTGCCTCCATGCCCACTGAGCCCTGAAGAGCTGGCAATAAGGTTTGTCCAAGATGGTTAGTTAGGGCTATTCCTTCTGCTTGTGCCCATGTGCTTGGCAGCCTGTGGGTTATTTGGGTGCCTGACTCTGCCACGTGCTGCATCCTTTTCCATGGAAAGGTTCTGCCTTTGGCTGGTGATGAGAGAAGTGAGAGCAAATGGGGCAGGCAGATGGATGGAGGCCAAGGGTTTAAACTGCTGCTTCTGGCAACATCCATAAACCCAGGCCTTTATCAGAGATGCTCCATGCTCTCCCTGTGCAGACAAGGGTGGGGAGGCTGGATGAGGAAAAGGTGGGAGAGCTCTGGCATGAGATGGGATCCACAGAGCCGAGCTGTGGTAAGGAGCAACTGTGCTGGGGATGTGCTTCCTCTGCTGCCTCCCAGCCTGGGCTGGAGTCTTCCTGGGGAGGGCAGCTCTCTTCTGCCTTTAGAGAGGGTGGTTTGAAGAGGAGACTGTGCAGAAGAGCAGACTGGCACCCTTGGGAATGCTGCTTCCCCTCGCTGCTCCGCCGTGACGCTTCCGTGAGCCCCTGGGCACACTCCATCACACTGGGCATAGCCTTGGTAAAATGCCAAAACACTCAGCTGGCACACAGCAACTGCAGGAGCAGGGCTGGTGTTTAGCCTGTGATTTAGGCCTGTCCTAAGCAAGCACTGCTCCACCATTCCCTTTGGAAAGCTCTGTGAATAGAAGAGTTATTTATTTACTGCCTGCTAACCTGAGTGGCTGCACAAGTCCCATTTGACTTGTTAATTACTTCAGAGAAGGCAATTCATTCTGAAGAAGCAAATGAGGAGGGGAAAATACCAACATCACCTTTCAGCAGATGCAATTACTGGGTCAGAAGAGCTGCTTTGCTTCCACAATGCCCTGCCTGGGAAAAGCAAAGGGACAGTGCTGGCCAGGAGTGTGGAAGGCAGTGCCTGCCTGGGGCCCATCTCCTGGGCTGGTGTTTGAGCTCAGTTGTCAGAGCTGGACCTCCCAAGCATTGCAGGGAGGGTTTAACTGGGGACAGCTCGACAGATGCTGGATGAAACACAGGGAGGAGCAACATCCCTGGGCATTTGGAGACTTTCCTCCTCCTCAGTGTGGCTGAGCTGTGTCGAGGCACGTGGGTCTGAAATGGCCACAGCACCCAGACTGGGGCAGGGGCAGGCACCTCTTGAGAGCAGCCCAGCCTCTTGGGGTGTCTCACATCTGCTTGGGAACCCATGGACCCTGCCCTGGTGATGCATCTCTGGCATTTTCCCTCCTTAACCCAGCACACTGAGAAGCTGGAGCAAGAGAAGGAACAGCTCTATAGAGGACACAAGAAGAAAGAGATGCTTGGTGGTTTAGGGGCACACCCACAGCTCACCCCAAGCCTAGGGCAAGTCAGCACCTGGCCCCTGAGGGTGAGTTGCCCTGCAGCTCTGTCCCTGGGTAGTTTCCTGCATCCCCCTGAGGGTGGAGCGGGCTGTAAGCTCACACCGAGCCTGAGGCACCATGGAGATGGATTGGGAGGAAGGGTATGAGATGGGGCAGGGGTGGCTGTGCCAAGGCACCACTGCCCCTGCCAGAGGCAGGAACACAGGGAAGGCAGACCAATGAGTCAAGGAGAGATGGTACAAAGGGGAAACAGCTGGAGGGGAGAGAAGGGTTTTCCATAGAGAATATGCAGGAGCAGTACTGGATCGATCAGGAATCATTACAAACTTTATTTCTCTGTGCATTGTGTACCATTGATAAGGATCATCACAATTAGTGGACTCACTGCCTATAGTGGTGGGCAATACACACAAAGAAAAAAAATGAAGCCAAACAGATGAAAATGAAATCATTGTACATAAAGGTAATCATAGACCTGAACAACCTGCACCTGTGTTTGATTTTCCCCCAAAATAATGAGAAACAAAAATTTAAAACCCCAAAATAAATTGAAAGTGAAAAAAGGCTTGAGAAGAAAAAAAAAACAAACCTGAAACCCACAACTTCATATTCCTAGAGAAAACCTTACAGCAGGTTAATTAAAATTTCCACAGATAGTTCAAGATGAGTACAAATATCCCCAGCCAGCTGGTTATGGTACAAGCATCAGACATGGTTTTCAGCTGAGTGGGAAGAGCTCACCATGGACAGGCAGGCTGGGAGTTTGCCTGGCTAGAATGTCAGGAAGCCTGGCAAAGGGTGTGGGGTCAGAACACATCTCCCCACACCAGTGCTGCACCCTGGGGAGCTCCACACCCACATTTCCCTGGCTCGACTCTTTACCCCAGCCTGCACTCCTGGCATCAGGGGGTTGATGCTTAGTTACACCTCCCTGTCTCATCCTGCCCAGTGATTTTGGATTTGGAGAGTGCAGAACACGACCTTTTCCTGGGGGGATGCCTCCTGGCACACTCGACGGAGTGGGAGATCTCGTACGGCCCTTCAGCCCTGACGTTGGATTATTCTGCCTCCCAATTTCTGTGGGAAGGGACCAGCTTTGGGGACCGGTCCTGATGGCTTAACACTCAGAAACAGGGGCTGTCACAACACCTCTAGGGACACAGGGAATAGCAGGGGGCCAAGGGCTTGGAGGCACCATTGACTCGACAGGCAGAAGCGTGAGGTGCTGGGAATCAGCCACGCTCGTTCCCCTCGGGCTGCTCACCCCACTCACTCCCTGGGGCCTTGTGCAAAACCTCCTGTAGGCAGAGGAGGCCTTCACACCTCCCTCAGCACATCAGAGGACTCCCATCCACAGAGCTGCACAGAGCCTGAAGTCTCTGGGGTATGGGTTTTCCTCCCCTGAAAACCTACAACTGCATGGCTGTTATTGCTTCTCATGGAGCCACGCCACGAGCAGTGAGTGGGGACAGCTTTCCATCCTCTCCACCCCCGCTAAGAGGAAACAAACAAACAAAAACCCTATGGCAAAACCCAACTAACTTAAAATAAATAAAACCCAGTGAAAAGGAAATGCCTGTAATCTGCAATGCTCAACCCACATGGTTGGAGGGGACTATCTCTATAGGATGCTATATACAGATAGATTTCATTTCATTCATGCAAATGTTACAAGTACCACGACAGCATGCCCGAGGAGGCGGAGGAGCAGGAGGAAGGCTCCCGCCGCCCCGTGCAGCCTCGGCTTGGGACTCTGGACACGAGGCTGCGGCTGCACACCCCCAAAGCATGGACAGGGAGAGGTGAGGGGCGTGTGGGTGGGAAATGCTAGTTGTACACACGCCAAAACGAAAGGAAAAAACCAACCCCAAATCAATGACGAAAACGCTTTGTGTTCTATCCTTGGAAAGCTCCCAGTTTCCCCTTGTCTTCAGTTCGGTCTCTCGCTCCTCTCCAGCAGGGCCAGGGCACCTGTTCCCGAGTGGCAAAGGCAGCTGGGTGGCAGTGGGAGATCAGAACCCTTGCTCTCCTCTCTTTCCCTTGCCCACTGCTCTGTTTCTCACTGGCTACTCCGGCCTTCCTGGCGCCCTGGTCGCCTTCGCATCGTCCTCCTGGGGCCGGCGGGTGGGAGTCAGCGTGGGAAGGGCTTGGTGGTCACTCCTGGTGGTCGAGCTGCAGAAAGGGCCCTGCCCCTGGCTCCTGGCTGGGGCTGCTGCCTGGGGAGGGGTCCTGCTGGCTTTGGGGTCCTGCCTAGTTCAAAGGATGCTCCAAAGCCGCTTTCCATCAGCAGGTGTGTGAACATGGCAAATCTCTTTTATTCTTTCTCTGTTCATTATGCACAGCTTTATATCTATATCTATACCTATATATCACTCTATATAGATATATATAGATATACACATATTTACTATCTCTGATTGTCCCTTTAGAAGCCCTTTATGTGGCAGTAGGCTTCCAGAGATGAGAAGAATATATACAAGAGCCAGAGGAGGATAAAGAGTGAGGATGTGAGCAGCTTGGAAGTCCGCGGCCCGCCCAGCTCACCTCCGATCTCGGGTCTCCGCCGGTAGAGCAGCACTCCCACACTGATAAAAGCAAAAATGGTGAAGAGGGTGACAGAGAAGGCCAGCGTGCCAGGGGACACTTGGAAGGCTTGTCCGTGCGCGGCGTGGTAGATGGCTGCGATGGACCAGGCCACCCCAATGCCCAGGAAAACGTTCACCGCGTTGCTCCCAGTGACGTTCCCGATGGAGGCGTCTGCGTACTGGTCCTGCGTGGCTGCCACTTTGCTGGCAAATGTGTCTGCGGGGGAAAGGAGTGGAGAAACCCTCAGGAAACACCCAAGAAAAGAGGGCAGCATGGGGGACAAGTGTCAGTGGCAACACCTGGGGGAAGAGAGTAATGGGTAAGGAGATAGGGCACGACCCCTTCTAATGGAAATTCCAAGGAATTGGGGCACCATCTGGTTCTTCTGGGCCATCAGGGCCTGGAAATGCACAGGGGGAAATTTCAATGGTCAGAAACACAGGGCTTCCTCCAGTATGGCCTCCAGCACCTTCTGCCTCCCTGTGCCTTGTGCAGGTCCTGGCACTTTGGAAAACTAGGTCAGCCTCCATCCCTTGGGAAGAAAAAGCATGGGTTCATGCTTGCCCAGGTGCTCTGGCAGTTTTAATACCTGTGATAAAACTTGGCTGGCCATTTAAATGGAAAACCTTGTGTCAGGCAGACCAGCATGAAGCTGCTCTGCACCACAGGGAAGTGCTGATTTTACATCCAAACCCACTCTGGATCTGCAGGGGGGAGGAAGAGCAGGAGGTATTAGTGGGTTTGTTCAGGTGAGCACTCTCAGCCAACAATGAGAAGATGAGTCCTGAACATATCTGCACTCCCAGATCACCTTGGGTACAGGCAGCCCAGTGTGGCTCAGGAAAACAAGGAGATCATATTTCATGTTTTTTAACTCTGCAGAATTTCCTTTCCATTCCTCCCCAGCAGGCTCCAAGGGGAGATGGCAAAGTGCAACCTGGCACAAAGATCCAGCTCCATGGAACAGGAGGGGATGGGCACATATAAGAACAGCCAGAGGGTCCATTTGTAACAAAGAAATAAAAAGTCTGCTTTATTTTTAAAATTTTAAATTAAAAAAAAAAAAAAAAAAAAAGCTGTCATGGAAATGCACCTGATTGCTAAGGAAGGAAAAGACCTTGATCATGGTGCAGTAATTGAGTTGTGGAACAGTGCTGATACCTCCAAGGCTCTGCAGCTGCCACTGGGGGAGAAGGGATGAGTGCAGAAACAACCACCTGCACTTCTGTAGGTCTATGCTTTCCATGCAGGGAAGGTCCCTGCCAGTGTTGATCTCTCTGCACTCTCCTCTGGTGTCTGCCCATCACCTGGAGGAGTTCAACCAGCACTCAGCTAACACAGCACGGCCTGGGAGCCAACCAAAACAAGAGTAGCCCAATGCATCCTAAAAAAGAACTTCTTAAATGCCACCTTTTGTCAGCAAAAGCAGGAGGGAGGATTTTCAGGGTCAAACATGTGAAGAAGCCCTGCAAAACCTCTGCCTAAAGCTTCTGCTGCCAGAGGTCTAAGAGATGCTTCTTCTTCTGTTCCTTGTCCCAGACCTGTTCTTTCTTTTGGTTCTGCTGCTTCTTCTCTTTGCCTTTGGTAGCATTAGGACCATTTCAGGATCTTGGAGCATCTGGGTGCCGATAACTGGAAGTTTGGAGGTGGTGAGGGAAGGTGTGACCAATGCAAGGGATGGCTGGGGTGGGTCAGAGCCCCTTGCTCAGAGATCAGGCTCTGCCAGCCCAGCACAGCCCATGGGAGAAGGTGAGTGAAAGACACAGGCTCTTACACAAGCTGACATGGGAATCCCCAGAGTTTCACAAATTGCATTTCAAGCAGCTCCCCTAGCTCAGCCCAACCAACCTCACCTTGATCCATCTGAGCCAGGTCTCACACCAAGTTGTCCATGCTGGAAAGTGTGCCCTGAGTATGGACTCACACTTAATTCACCCAGGAGCAAGGTTAAAGTAGCAGATTCTCAAAATGCAGGACTCCCAATACAAGCAGCATTTTAACCAAAGACTCTGAGAGTGGATACCACGGAGGCTGCTCACAGAAATAGACACTTCACAGTCTTTGCAGGGGGATGGTCCTTGAAATAATTCTCATGGGACTGAATCCACATCTTGGCTCTATCCTTCCAGCCCATCTGAGACCGAAAACCAATTTCCACATAAATCTCAAACCTGTGCTTTGGGACCTGCAGAGCACAGCTCTCCCCCAGCCCAAGCCCAGCCCCAGCCTGGCTGGAAATGGACCCTCACAGCAAACCCCGTGGCTGTGCTCACCTGGCACCGATGTCCCCAGGGCCACAAACACGACGGCAGTGACCGAGTCCTTCAGGCCAATGGTGCAGCCAAAGTGGGATGCCAGGTCGCCAATGAAAGCTGTCAGGAGGCCAATCATCAGGATGGAGACAACAAAGCAGGCCCAGCCATTCCAGTAGTCTGTGGGGGGCACGAAGGCAAACAGGACCTTCCAGAAGACGGTCAGAAAGTGCATCACGTAGTCGAAGCAGGAGGGCAGCTTCTCCTCCCCACATTCATCATCATCGTCGTCTTCCCCTGGGGAAAAACAGCAGTGCCTGACTAGGTTTGCTCATCCACAGGGAGGTTGGGCAAAGCTCTTGTGCAGGTCACAACCCCCCAGAATGCTGTGCCTTGTGATTTGGACCCTGGAAAGCCTTGACTTCCAAGTATCTTATTTTCTGAGCAATTGTCAGAGTGGCTCGATGGCCTTTCCTTGCTCCTTTCCACAGCAGAGAGACACCCCAGAGGTAATGGTTTAAAAAAACAACCTGCACTTCAGAAAATGCAGAGCCTTGTGCCAGCACCTTTCCCTGAGTCTAATCACCAGATGCTTTTTGGGACTCAGCCCCTGCCCAAGAGCCCTTCCCCCCGAGGATGTCAGAAGTCACTGACCTCATGCTGGCTGAGCTGACTGGGGCAGGCAAACCCACAAAGATCAACTCCTGCCTCGTGGATACTCCCACAGGGAAGCCCCTTCTGAGCTGCTCTGAGCTGCTTTCCACAAGTGCCTGCAATTGCTTCCAGCTCTGGGTGGGCAGCTGGTTTTGGTGGCTGCTGAGCTGCTCCGGTGCTTCACCTTACCTTTGCTGCAAACTGGATCAAGGAATGGATTTCTGCCTGCCCTAAAGCCTCCCTGCTCAATCACTGCTAGCTGTGCTTCCCTGCTGCATTTCCCTGCCCCTTCACATGCTTCCCTATAAGCTCTGGTTGCCCATTCCTTGGTGTCTGGTCTGTCCTAGGTCAGTGGGAGCTCCCTTTCCTGCTACAGGCATTGGCACCTCACCTGTCTCTGCCAAACCACTTGGCATCTAGCCTGCAGGGAGTGCCCACAGTGTGGGCTGACCCCACCAGGGAGCCCCCTGGGGCTGGTGACCCCTTCCCTGACTCCTGCAGCTCTGAGGAGCTGTCTGGAGAGCCAGCCTGTGCCCTGGGCAGGCTGCATGGCAAACGTGGGACTTCCCCAGCCTGGCACAGTGCACTACAGCACTACTGTGGCATAGTCAGAAACTCATCCTGCTCACACTGGAACCACTCCCAGACTTGAAGGGGAGGTGACACTTTTCCAACTAAGTCAGTGGGAACTTTCCTGCTGCCCTAAGGAACAAGGATGAGTTTCTAAGTCACGAATGTTCTGTATTCCAAGGCCACTGTAAGTCATATTAGAGACATCCTTTGCATTTTATCTGGTGATTTTCCATGTCTTTGATGCTTTTTTTTCCCCACCAAGGATATGGACCACCAGGTCTCCCTGCATGGCTGTTGGAAGAAGCTCCTTAAAAATAGAAGGATGCAAGCTTTGGAGCTTCAAAGTCACTATGGCAGAAAGAGTAGCTAATCTGCATTATTATTTTGGCAGATATAAATACTTGTTCCTGTGCATTGTTGTGAAGATAAGGAACAGTTTTCCCGCCTATGTTGGCCTGTGTTTTCCCCCAACATGCAAAGGCTGCTAATGGCAGGCTACACCATGCTGTGCTCATGCTGTAATTCTGCAGCAGGTATTTCAATCTGCCAAGCTCAGGGTGACATCAGGACTGCTATTGACCTAAATGTTTACAGAGATGATGAAACAGACTGAAAAATGAACATGAATTCCACTGTCACAACACTTATCCAGATCTGTCTGTCATTTTGTTAAGTAGCCATGATGTCTCTCTTTTGAAGAGCTGGCCAGATCATGTGGAGGTGACTTGGAGTGAAGATGGATGGTGATCCAGGGGTGCATTCAGAAACTGGCCTGCAAACCCCAGAATGTTTTTGCTGTGGACAGCCCAGAATGGCCCAACACAAGGTGGCACAGCCTTGTCTGCACCTGCACTGCCCTTCCACAGACCTCAACTCCTACTGCTCCATTCCTCTGCAAACACTGCCCTGGGTTGATCATTGGGTGGGAAATGGAGATTTAATGCTTCTTTTATCAATTGTGTTGTTACATTTTGAAGTGGTGACAGATGACTTTCACCTGGTATCTACGGTGAGCTGTGGGGGAAAAAACTCAAACCCAGCCTCCAGCTTATAAGGCATTTTAACTTATCTGGCACAAAGCTTGAGGAGCTAAAGCCTGGGTACCTCCAGAGCTCAGAGACAAACCACTGATCCACAACTGCCAGGGACAGCTCCTGTCCACCAAAATACACCAGTTTATTAAATGCTTGTTAATCATCTGTTAGCTCTGGTCAAGGCTGTATATTCAGGTTTTACACATAACTGCAGTCTTCACATGCTTCACAGAAACAGGATCCAACCATCAGTGACTGTCTTTGCTTTAACATGGGATGCAATTACATAATTGGTTCTGGCACAGATTCGTTTAGCCATATTAGCTACAAAACCTGCAGCAAGGATTGTCTTGCATGATAAGTTCATGCTGAATGCAAAATAATGGGAGGCTCTTGCCTGGAGGCTCTGAGAAGAGCTGTGCTACAAGAGGAGGGATCACAGTCTGAGGAGAAAGCTGCTGCACAGTGTCCTGCCCTCGTTTTCCAGAGGCAGAGGGTAAATGGAACTGCCATCATTTTTAATTACCTGGTGCTGGGCAGAGGTTACCTTGTATAGCAGAGTCAGAGGTAGGAACCTGAGTGCTCCGCCATGCATTTCAGTGCACACTTAGCCAGAGGAGAGGTAATTGCCTGCCCCAGGCATTTAATTTAAACTGGTGGATTTTGCCCTAATGCGTGCACACAGCCCAAGTTGGGCTGTGAGGTTGCAATATCCAGACAGTGTTTCCAGCTGTTAAAACAATATCTGGAGGAGATCTTTCTTTTTTTTTTTTCTTCTTCCACATACATGGGAATGATAATATATCCTGTACTGGGCATCCTGGTAAACTGGCACCTGTGAGAAGGGTATGACAGGGCATTTGAGGGAAAGGCAATTCTCCAAGGGAGGGAAGACAAGATCACACAGGATCTGGTTCAGCCAGAGATACCATGTGCTGCTGCAGCTATGGGGCTGCTGAGCCATAATCCTCCAGCCACAGCTGGGGCAGCAGGAGTTCAGAAAGCAGGGCATGTTGAGGACGAATTCTGTCTCACAGAGAGTGACTGCCTTCAGGGTTTGCACCCTGCCTATTGCGCTGTCCTCTCCACAAGGCACAGGCAGAACCAGGGAAGGGGAGCACTGTTGCTTCACACCAGCATCATTTATGCTACTCTGAATTCCCAGCCTGCGTTCACCTCTCAGATCTCTCCCACTGAACTGACTTTTCTCCCTTTGCCGTCTGCTGCCAGCCAAGGTGTTGCTCTGCCTGGTGCTGTGCACACGCTTCACGCAGAAGGTTTCCTACACATGAGACAAGGTGCCCTCACAAAAGGGTTTAATCGGCTGCCTTATTTATGCAGGCACTGTAAATAACTCTGCCACCTGTTTTGCCTCCTGCTGCTCCACTGCAGGCTGTGTTGGTGGCAGAGCCAAGGCAAGCAGAGAGCGAGGGTGATGGTAATTCACCCGGGCTGTGGCCCAAACTCACCGGCGCTGACAGTAATGGCCTCGATGAACTGCTCCCTCCAGCTGTTTGTGCCAACCACCAGTGCCAGGTTTGTCTTCTTAATGAGCTTGTCCACTGTGTTCTGTGCATGGAGATGCAGAGCAGAGGATTAGGGGCTGGAGATACTGGGCTAAAACCCACCAATGCCAGTGCTTATGGCCGTGTATTTATGGAACAAGCTCGGCAGATTTTAAGCTCAGGAGCCCCAGCAGCAAACCCAAATGTGATTACTCGCATTTCCCTTCACTGCTGCTAAAAAAGGACCTCTGGAAACCTGCTCATGGGTGGGAGTTTGAAGCATCTCAGAGCCACAGTAAGGGTGACCAGTTGTATTTTTATACTACAGAAAAATGGAAAAAGGTAAGGAAATGGCCTGGCACATGCATTCATGGAGCTGCACAACCATTACTTGCATTTGGGGTTATCAGCCCTTTGCACTGGGAGGGCCAGGCTTGGGGCTTACTCAAGACTGCCTGTAGGTAGGACCAGTGTGTAGAATTCGCTGTGAGAACAGGCTCATGTTTTAAAGCAACCTGCAGCATTTGGGATCCCAGTTCCTGTTTTGTGTGTGATTCCATGCACTGCCTCACTTTGCTCAACATGTGCCTCCCAATGCTGTGCAAACCCAAAAAAGAGGATCCTCAGCCAGGGGGGGAGAAGACCAGGGAAGTAGGATGTGACCAGTACTTTGAACTCATAGGACTCCTCAATGATGATCTCGAGTTTGGTGTGCTCCCCCAGGACCGGGCGCCCCATCTCGGCGATCCGACGCTCTTCCTCCTCCTTGCTGGTCAGTGGCTGCTTTTCCTCATTCTCCTCTGCAAAGCAAAGAGCCCATGGGTGAACCAGGCCCAGCTGGGCACTCTGGATCTGGCTTTGTGTTGGAGGGGGAAGCCAGGAGGCCTCCAGGTGGGAGTGTGAGTGACAGAGCAGTGGAGAAGGAGATAATGGAGCAGCAGACAGGAGAGCTTTAGGAAATGCTACCAAGAGGTCTGCAACTCATCCAACCTCAGGAAGAGTCCTGTTCATCTTGGGGTTGGGGAATAGCTTATTGCTTGGTAATTGCTGCCTGTCCCACATGGATGCTGGGAAGGGGAAACATCAGCACTAAAGCTGCTCCATTCCCCAGCACTTCAGGACAGGGCAATTCCACCAGCCTGTTACAAGAGAGCTGGGACACCAGGGCTGAGACACATATGAAATCTTGGCTCTGCCTCCTCCAGAGCAGGGCTTTGCCTTAGACAGGGGGCTGGCAGACAATGCCTGCTGTGATGGGGCTGGAGATTTAAGAAGCCATCCACAGACCAACACCTGGCTCCAAACCCTGAAAGAGGAGGCAGCAGAGGGACTATGAGATCAGTGAAGCAGGTCTGCATCTCCACTGGCATCTGTGCAACCTCTGGGGCATGGAGACTGCAGGCAGCACGCCCTGTGTCACTGTCCCTTGTGCAGACCCCAGTGAACTCCCTCCCAGTCCTGGGAGGATGGGCAGAAGGACATCAGGGCTGAAAAGGACTGGAGTGAATCTGTCAGTAGGCAAACACCCCAGTCAGTTCAGTGAGACTGACACAGTGCCACAGGTACCTTGGATGGAGACCATGGTGCAAGGAAGAGGATGATCTCTAGCCTGGACCTTCCTGAAGACAGGTTTTCCTATTAAAGTGATCATCAGGAGATCAGCAGGGGGGACTGCAGTACGAGCTGCCCCCGTGCAGTTAGTAAACTCCATTCTTACGGCACACGGTGTTAGTGCTGCTCCCTTGCTGGCTGCCCCTTGTCTGCTCAGGTGGCACTGAGGTGAGGGAAAGCCCTTCTCCTCCTGCAGGCCAGACAGACCCACCTTGGAGCCAGAGCCTTCTAAACCTGAACTGCTTCCAGGGCTCCTGGGGGCAGCTCTGCAATGTGTGGGAGCCAGGACCTTCTCATCCTGTGCTTGGGAAGGGTTGGCTCGTGGCAGGGGAGCCAGCCCTGCTGCTGGGTCTGGCTGCTGGGAAGGGCAGGGGCTGCACATCTGAAGCAGCCATGGGGGCTCCTGCACCTCCCACAGTGGTCAGGCACCTGGCTCAGGCTGGGAAGGGAGGGAAGAGCCCTGTGTGCAGGGAGGGCACAGCTGGATCAAATGGAGAAGCCCACCCTGCTCCAAGGCATGGAGTGGGGGTGCTTGTCCCTTGGGGGGTGACAGGTCCCCCTCCCCGAGGTGGGGTTAGGTGTGTGTGGCAGGCAGAGCACTCTGTGAGAGGACACACTGTTAATGGGACCGGCTGGGGTGGCTCACAGCCTTCTTACCATTCCAGAGTTTCCCTCCAGGACAGAACAAAAGCAAAGAGGAAACCAAGAGGAAAGAGCAGGGTGAGCATATGGCCATTAAGAGAAAGGAACAGGGGGACAGGGGAAGAGTAGAAATCCATACCTGTGATGGTGAAGCCACCTAGATGAAACCAAAAATGAGAAAAAGGGAGAGAAAGAGAATAAATGAGGATTAGCATTTTCATATCAACACAGACATGGTGCTCTTTCCCTGCCCCACTGTGGTCATGGGGCCTGCTCCCCAACACACACCCCAGGGATAGTGGGGGGGACCTGAACACAGGCTTTTCGACCCACATCTGCAAGCTGCCACCCCTTGGTGTCCAATATATGCTGTGGAAGGGGTAAAGTCTGCCCTGGGGCTGTGGGTGCTTTGGGGAAAATGAGGGTGGCTTCGCTTCTCTCCCCAGCTGGCCTATCCTGGAGGTGGCCATCAAGGAAATACAAAGGCTCTAAGTCTCCCCAAGACAGGAGGCAAAGTTTGTCTCTTCAAAAAGGATTGGTCAACTTTCCTGTCCAGACACAAGCATCCCCAAGCCACCAGAAAATCCTGTTTCTGCTGTTCCACTTTAGAGGTGATGGGTTGAGTGGCACGGGTTTGTATCTTGGGGTGCTGTCAGGTTTACTCTGGCTGTAATAGTATCACCCCCCCAAAATGCTCCTTGTACCACCTCTTAATATTTATAATATTAATATATATTTATAATATATATATTTATTATATAATATGCATATTATATTTATAATATAATTTAATAAGACTTTGTGGCTCTACTCTACGAAAGATGAGGCATTAGGTACCTGAGTTGTCTTAAACACTGCTGACCACCCTAAAAAGAATGCTGTGAGCAAAGAAAAACATCAAGCAAAATCGATTGTCTTCCAAAAATACGCAAACCATAAAAATGGAAAAGAAAAATGAATGCGCGCTTACCAAGCTCATTCAATAACAGGGCTGTGAAGGAGACAGAGACAAACACAGAAGAAGAAAAGTAAATGAATAATGAAATAAAAGGGATATCCACAGAAAGACACCAGATCCCAGGGCAGAGATTTTAGATCTGTAAAGCTGCAGGATACCATTAGTGTTGAGACAGGCACTAAACAGAAATGTTTCATGGGATCGTGGGTTTAAAATAAAAATCTGTTGCAAGTATGGGGTGGATATGGGGTTAAAAGACACACTCCAAAAAATTCATTTTCCCCCTTTGACTTGTATGTGCAAGATCTTCCAGTGGTCTCAGAGGCAGTTCTGCCCCGGGGGGGACACAAGATGTCCCATGTGCAGCAGCTGCTGGCTTTGACCTCCTCCAGCTGTCTGATGGGGAGCAATGCAGTGGCAGCTGCACTTTTGGCATAGACAATGAGAGAAGAAAAGTCTGTGGCAAGGCTTGGCTCAAGGGTCTCGTTGTTTAACATTTTAGATCTCCAAAACAAAAGAAAAAGCCTCTCCCTTAGTGCCCTAGTGGATCTTGGGCCCCACCACAGCCCAGGAGTGATGTTTCAGAAATGCTCTCGTCTCTCTGAGCACCATCTCCTCCTGCCTTGCTGCTTCCTGTACCAGACCAAGTACAAAGAAACAAGCTTAAAAAACCCAAAAAATGCATGGCCAAAGTAGTAAAATAGTCTTTTAAAGTGCTTTAAATAGTCCTTTAAAGTTTTGTCTTGCCTTCCATCTAACAAGCTGGCAAGCCTGAGTTTCTCTCAGGTTGCCTCACTTAACTTTGTGACCAGGAAGAGGGATTTTTTGTTTTTTTCATTTTCCTTTTATTTTTAGATAAAAATTTCAGCTGGGATCTCCAGAGCAGGGACCACGATTTTTGAACTTTGGATCTGAAAAGCATGTTTGCTCCTGCTGGACTGCTGAGGCCACACTGGCCCCTGTGGGCAAGGATGGAGCTGCTGAGTTGAGTCATCCATGTGTAACTTCATCCTGGCAGTGCTGTCCATGCTCCACAGATGTCACCAGCACCATTTAATGACACAGACCCCACCTGCAGTGCCTGAGTCACGCCAGAGTCTGATTTTTTAGCCCAGCTTTTGTGAGGTAGTCACGTAAACCAGCAGGGCAGACGATGGAAGGGACCATGCAGCTGACTTAGCACCTGAGCTGAAAAGGAAGGTGGCATGTCCCTACTCAGTAGGGAACCACTGAGGGCCCTCTCTGCTCTGATCAATATTACAGCCTAATGCCTGCTGGAGGGAGAGCTGATGTCCCAGAAATTAGAAATCAGCTCCAAGATGGGCAGACCAAATATTCTGCAAAGACTTTAATAATGGTCCATCTCTTAAGTAACTCTAAAAGTGCTTTGTGCTCAGCCACCAGTATTGTGCAGAACCAGCTGCTGCCATTAATCCTCACTTAATTTTCTAGCAGAAAAAAAAAAATGCACGGGAAAATAGGTGAACTCTGTCTTTTTGGGAAGTTTGGCATTTGGTTTAGAAATGTGATGAGAGAGGAAATTGTTTTTATTATTCCTGTGAGAAGCTATTATCCAATGCAGAGCCATGAAACTTAATTTGAACATAACCTGATTTACCTAAACTGATTGCATCTCATGGTATTACCTACTTGGGCTGTGATTTTCGTCTATTTTCAGACCCTAGTGCCAGTACGAAAAGACTAAAATTACTGCTCTGACCATGCATTTTATTTCAAGTGAAATCTGCTTTATCTTCTGATAAAAATGATGCAGTGTTGCCCTTTTCACTTGCCGAGGCTGGATGTTCTCTTTGATTAAAAGCAGGGCAGCACTCCCAAAATGTCTCAGGGGGCTGGCGATGCCCTGCCCAGGAACTCCAGGGTGGTCCCAGGAGCACTCCTGGCTCCCTGGGGCTGAGTGGGATGGAGTCCTCTCCAAACGAAAGAGGAAAGAAAACAGAGCAAAAAGGTGCAGCGGCCAAGCTTCGAAGGAGGGAGGGCAAAACAAGGAGCCAGAGAACGAGGAGGAGAAAGGAGTGTGAGAGTAGGGAGACACAGAGAAAGCGGCAGCGTCTCGAGAGCTAGTCTGGTTTTACTCTCACACCTTTCACTCCTCGTCGTAGCCACACGGGATCCCCAAGCACAAGGAAGAAACTGCACTCTTTCTCATACTCCTCACGGTCAAATACTCTAAGGGTAATGAATTTCCTGTGGGAACACAAGACAAAGGCAAACACATGATTGGTGCTGCGCACGCATGCAGGTCACGTCCGCCCGGGTGCTGTGGTGACAGAGATGGTTGGGTGGGGGAAAGGGGCTGCACATCCCCCCTGGGGCATATGGAGAAGGGCAGGAGCATCCCCAGCACCTGGCTGAGGCCTTGCCCTGCTGGTCTGGGGCAAGGCTGTGCTCAGAGGGGCAGGGAGTGGCCTTGCTCCTGCCCTTTTCCATAGGCACCGGGGATGTGAGCTCGGTGTTGCAGGTGCCAGACATGAGTGAGCCAGACAGGGACACACAGGCTGGGCTCAGCCCCGGAGCACATCCCCCACCTTTCTTCTCACTCATCTCCACCAGCCGGGGCTCCCCGATCTCTAGGTAGAAGGTCTTGTTTTTCTCATACTCCTCATCATCTATCACCTTGATTGATATCGTTTTGCTGGAACAGAGAAGAAGAAATAGAGATTCAAGAGTAAGGGGGGAAAAGGGAGGAGGAGAAACAGGGAGCAGAGCAGGAGAAGGAGAAGAAGGTAGAGGAGGAGGGTGGAAAGAGCAGGAAAAAGGGGGCTGTGGACAGAAAACAGTGGTTTTGGTGGCACAGGCTGGAGGGACAGCATAGTCAAAAGCAAAGGGCTGGAGCCAATGGGCCAAGATTGCCTCAGGGTGGGCACAGACCACAGAGCATCAGCAGCCTGCAGGTGCCACCCTCCCTGGCATGACACAGCCTGGGCCAACCACCCCCAGAGGTGTTTTGGCAAGGCTCTCTCCAAAACCTGTGGTACAGAGCTGTCATTGGATACTGCTGGGAACCAGGGAAAAAGCAGCCTTGAAGCCTTTGGTTTCTCAGGCTGCACAAGGACAAGAAATTTTAACAATGATTGTGCCATGTGAGTGTCTCGTGATGTTTTGCAGAAATCATGTTTTCAAAGAGGTATTGCCTTCTGGGACCAATGAGTCTTTTCTGTTCTATATTGCACGATCTACCCTATGTAAGCGTAGTGTTTCTTTAAGTAAAGCTCTCTCTCTCTCTTTTTTTGCTTCTCTATTATATAAGGAACTATAGCCTCAAATGCAACATAGAGCAGCCCCTTGGCAGCTTACACACTTTGCATGGGCACAAGCACTGGGAGCCAGCACAGACCAAGCCCCTGGAAACACGATGCACTGCTCAAGCTTGGGCATGGAAGAGACTCTGTCTCCCCAGGCTCAGCAGATTCATGGACAACATCATGATCAGCTGCTCAGTTTGGGCTTTGGAGGCTCTAATTTACAAGCTTGAAAGGGAGGTTGCAGTTAGGACTTTTTCTGTGAAGGGAATGCAAAGGAAAAATGGCCTTTCTGGTTAGGGCAGGCACATGGAAAGCTTTGCTGATACTGAGATTTTACTTCTTAAATTTTACTTTACAAGCAGCATATCCTTTCCCAAGCCTTCAAGGTTTAGTCCTCTCCCATTAGAGAGCGGAGGAGCAGCAGTTCCCTCTCACATGACCCAAGGGTTGCTGAATTTGCTCCTGGAACATCATCAGGACAGGCCCAAAGGCAGAGTCACCACTCAGAGCACAGCCACAAGCACACACCACAGAAGCTGAAAGCCTCACAGGAGACTGTGGCCACCAGGAGAGAAATTTTCTCCTTGAGCCACCCAGTAAAATAAAAATTGCTCTTCCAGGGAAAAAAAAAAAAAAAAAAAAAAAAAAGAAAAAAGAGCATGGAAGTTTTTCAGCTCTTTTCAGGGGACTCACTGAAAAGTGAGAAAAGGGCTGAAAGCTGCTCACCAGAAGGTGGCTAAACCTGGGGTGGTTGACCAGTCTGCTGTGTCTTTCCTACAGTGCAAAGTCATTGCAAAAACAACAGAGGCAGAAATCCAGCGGCCTCTGCTCCTCCCTGGAGGCTCTGCTCACTGTTATGGCACTGCTGTGGGGACAGGACCTCCCCCTGGCTCTCATCTTGATCCAGACAAGGAATAAGGAGTAACAGCACAAAGCAAAAAGCCAAGGCAGTGATTGCAGTCCTGTGCTTGCTGCCAGCTTTCTGGCTGGGTTTGCTTTCCCCCACACTCACCTGACAGCTCTGCCCTCCTGTGAATGCTTTTATTTAAACCAGCTTTCCCACTGCTCCCTCCTGCCCAAACCTGAATGCCCTGTCCTTTGGAGAAATGCTTACATCCTATCCCTGGCTCCTCTGCACTTCCCACCAGCACCCAGCATAAGCTGAAGCAGCCTTCTCCAAGACATGATGAAGGAGGCTCTGCTGCTCCTGGCAGGTCCCAGCACTGAAAACCCATAAACATGGAAGAAAGCCACGCTCAAGGGGAGTGAAATTGAGGCCACACTGCTGTGATTTCTGGCTTTCTCCTCTCCTTGCACATCTGCACTGGCCACCTAGAGCACCTCTGTTAAGCTACAAGTATTTGGCAGCAGAGTCAACATTTTCTACTCATTCAGGGTAAACACCTCAAGCACTCAGAGGAGCAGCCAGGATGATTTCTTGTGCTGTTTGCTGTGAGTCAGAAGAGTATTAAGTTTGCCCTTCATGCTTTTAATGAAACCATTTACTCAAGAGCAAGTGATGGCTGTGAAAAGTGTAACAATGCAGCACGGGCTCAGTGTAATAGTATTTCATAATGAATATCTGTAATAATTTGTTCAGTTTGTAATTATTGCTGCAATAGGTTTGTACACAGTAAAAAAATGGTTACCAAGCAGGCAGCTGATCTTGCTTTGTGCTGATGAGTTAGGGGAAATTATCGTGTATTAAAAAACTAATGAAGGATATAAAAATACTCTCAGTTAAGCTTTCAAAGAGAACCTGATAGAATTACCAGAATGGCACAATTTCAGAAACACTACTAACAAAATCAATAATTTTCCTGACAACTCCCATTAAAATGTACACTGTATCCTGGCCTCATGTAGGAAAAATCCTCTCAGGAAAGTTAATTGAGAGGTGCCTTCTTAAATTCTGAGGGCAGCAGAGACATCAAGAAATAAACTTCCTGTGGGTACACTCAAGCTTGCCACGTGTGGCACTCCTTAAAGCCCCACAAAAATAATTCTCCCCCACAAAAAGGAATGTGTGTCAATTAAAAAAAAAATTGTCTGGTGCTAAGATACAACACCAACAGGACTTCACTGAATAAAGCAGAATTACAGGGCTTTAAGTGCCTCTGCCAGGAGGTGGTGGTGTTATGCAGTTTTCCCAGTGATCATTCTGGGATGTGAACAAGTGCCCTGCGTTGGGTAGACTTCTGCACTGATGCTGTTTCTGCTGCACAAAGCTGCTGGGAAAATGGGTAGGCAGAACAAATGGTAGCTCTTCTCTCCAGGTGAATTTCCAATCAGCAAAAATTGCTGAGGCAAATTTGTCCCCGGGATGAGACCGCAATCCTGGAGGAAAGGATTGCTTCCTAATGGTGTTGGAGAAACAGCAAGGATGTGAAAATAACACAGGCTATTCTTAGAGTGTGCCTGGTCTCCATCACAGCCTGCTGCCTGCTACAGAGCCCCTGCCCAAGGTCCTGCACACACCTGAGCTCCCTGCCCCTGGGCTTTCCCAGCAGGACACAGCAGCATGGGGACACCAAACTCCCCCCAGCAAAGTCCCTTCTGAAATTTGCATTTATAACCTCTCTGTCCCAGGGGCTGTCTCTCTGGCTCAGGGGCTCTTTCAGAACAAGCTGTGATAGTGCACAACAGAAAACCAAAGGGACACTTACTAGCACCCTAAAACCCCTCTTGCTTCACTGCAGGGCCAGGATCCAGAAGTCCCAAACCCTCAAGACAGGGAAAAAACCAAAAAAACCAAAGCATCTAAACCATTGCATTTCACTTCGTGGGAGTCTGGGGTCAATACAGAGGGTGTTTCCAAGCTGACCCTTCTAGACAGAGGCCAAGAATCAGCTTTGATTTGGGTCTGACAGTGATGTTTTTGCCATAACCTAATGTCTCCAGGAGCTGGGTGTTTAAGCCCAACACTCAGGATCCCATGAGTGCACAACACCACAGTCCTTGGAACAGCTGGATCATTTTTTTTCCTCTTTTGACCCTCAGTCATACTGCAGGTGGGAAGGAGCATTTCTGGAGAATCTCCTCAGCACATGTGGATAGAGATCCTGTGCTGATATTAACCACCAGCCTTGACACACCTCTGCATCCCTTCCTCTAGTGAAACCATGGGGCAAGTCTGCAGCAACCCTGATGCTGCTGGGTTTTCCTTGCACTGGTATTGGGTCCATCTCATCTCTGAGCTAAGGAGCCCTGTTCTGGCATGAAGACTGAGAGCATCCATGACCCATCCCACTGTCCTCATTTCTGTACCAGAAACTGCACTTCCCTGAGCCTGCAGTCGAAGCACTTGCTGAGGGAATTAATTTCATCTCATTTCAGTGTTCTGGAAATCAAAGAGTAAACACATCTCGCAGAATTTCCAGCTCTTCCCCTCTTGCAGACACGCAGCAGCAACAGGAGAGGCATGGTGTCTTTGTGAAGGTGTCATACAAAGCTCTGCACTCACTCCAAGTCTCCAGTGCTCTCCATCAGGGCTTGCTTTTCATTCCAAACCACGTTATTTCATTCAAACTGAAGAGGTCTCTTATGACAGCATTCCCACACATAACCCTTAGTTACACAGCCCGTGGAAAAGTCCTCTTGGCTGGTGATGCTCTAAGGAAGAGCTGCTACACCAATGTACAATGCCAAAAGCAGGACAAGAGGAGAAGTAAAGCTTAGAGCAAAATGCCAGCTGGGCAGGGCACTCTGAGAGCAATCCCATGGGTGTGCAGGGACAGGTACAGATGGAATGAGCTATAACAGTCTGGCATAGGATGACAGGAGCAGGACAGAGATCAACAGCAAAATATTTCTCTAAGAGTATTTTTTTGACCACAGGAGAGAAGATGAGTGCAGCACGGAGCAAAGATGCAAGAAAGGACTCCCAGCTCTTTTGTCTTCACTGCCTTTTCCCTCAAGGGGTCAAATGGCATCAGAAATGATTGGTGAGGATCTCCATGAATCTTTGCATTTGTTTTGAAGCTGAATATCTGCACAGTCATGGCACACCTGTGGAAATCCTGAGAGTATTTGCAAAAATCCTACTGTCCCAATCTACACTGCAGTGCTGATTCTATGAAATGGCAGAAACCCCTCTCTTGGCTCAGAGAAACAACCAGCATTGCAAGGACCACAGGAGCCTGGAGAGCATCAGCAGCCAGCTCTGGAAAGGTTCAGGCAGGACATGCTGGAGGACAGGGGACATCAACCAGGAGCTTCTTGACAGGGCCAGATCTCCAGGAGCAGAGGTGCCACAAGTCCAGCTCTCTCTCAGAACCACAGTCATGCCAGAGCTGGAATAGCCAGGAAGCTCTGCACATAATCAGTGTCTGCAGTGGGGCAGGAAAATGATGTCCTCTGAACACACAACCAGCTGTTAGAGCAGTCAGCAACAAGCTTGCCCATGAGAACATGGCATGCTGCTGCTGTCTGCACAGACACTTGTCCCTGAATCAACAGAGGGAACGATGCACTTCTGCAGCTTGTCACCCATCCAGCTCTTCTGACCACCCAGGAGAGCCACAGGAGCAGCTTGGAGGGTGCTCAACTGCAAATTCACAGCCACAACATCCAGGCTGGGCAGTAAGGAGTGGGTGGTGCTGCCAGCCCTGATGAGCAGACCAGCACTTCCCACCCAGAGAACCATCAATTACAGCCAGGGAATAGCCATGAGGGACACATGTTCTGGAGGTGACAGTGCCACATCCATTGGTGCTGCCTGTCCTAGCATGAGCTCCCAGACTCCCACAGAACCCTGCCACATTGATTTCTCATGTGCCTGCCTGACAGCCAGTCACTTAATCAGCTGAAGTTAGAACTTGCCATGAGACATGGGCATGTAGTTTGGGAAGCTCCCAGCCTCACACAGCTCATCCAGTCACTGGGCAGTGCCTGCCTGGAGGGGCCTGGGGGAAGAAAACTCCCAAATCAGCATCCTCATCATCATCATCATCACAGCTGAGCCAGAGGGCATGGCCCCAGTCACACTGAAGAGCCTGGACCAGACTCCCAGGCATGGTTGGAACCAAGCCCCAAGAGCAGTTTTCCTGCTCAAATTCCTGACAGATACTCAAGAAGTTACTTGTTGCTGGGAAGGAAAAGGAGGTGATGGGGCTTTTCTTTCACCAGTTGACAACAAAATTGCAGGTTGTGGTGAGGAGGTGGCAGTCTCACACACAGAGACACCCAGGTCTGTGGTGGAGGTGTTTGTCCACCCACAGGGGGGGTGTGTGTGTGTGGTGGGGAACACAGGTGACACCTGCTCAGCCAGTGCAGGGACAAATCTCCCTGAGGGGCAGAAGAGGAGCAAAACTGGGCCAGATGATGTGCACGACCTTGTGCCACACATGCTTTTAGCTGTCAACAGTGGTCTCTGACAGAGGAGAGAGTTCATCAGGGTTGCTGTCCCTGCTAAAGGGCTCCCATCTGTGTGAGACGTCCCATGAGTCACCCATGCAGGATCCTTTGCTGAACCAAGCCTTGCTGACACGAAATGTCTGTACTTAATGAAAATTTCGCCTGCAGCGCCCTGCAAACATGACAGGGAGGGAAAAGGAAAACCTGCCTGAAACGAAGCATGATGCATGCTTTGGGAGGCAGGGATGTGAGCTGATCTGATGTGGCAGCTTGCTTTGCTGGTCCAGCAGCCCAGCTCTGCATGGGGCTTCACAGCCCAGTGCCTCCCAAAAGTGACTGAGCACACCAGCCTGGACTCTGCTAACAAGGGGAAGGGGAAGTGGAAATGCTGATTCCTCTATACCTTCCCCCCACCTCTGGAGCCAAAATTTACCTGGCTGCTCTCATTTTCTTGTATGCCCTTCACCTCTTTCCCCAAGGTGTCCTGAATGAATCAGACCTCAGGGCTGTGTTGTCACTTCCATGTCTGCATAACCCAACTGCTCCCCTGGCCTTGTGACGTGCTGAGTTTAAATGACAACATACAGCTCAAATGAGTAACACTGTCCTGTAACACCAGAGCATCACTACCAGGAAAATCCTGGAAAAAGATCCAGCCTGCCTGCTCTTCCTTGGCCTTGCAGAAACACCAGGCATCAGAGGTGGTCTGCAGAGACAGGAAGGCTGAGGGCTGCTGCTGCTCAAATAGCTGAGACATTACAGGCACAGCTGATGCTCAGTGTCTCAGAAAACACTTTGTAGGAGCAAGGATTGCCAGGTAAGATGATTTCCCATGCCAGACTGAATGCTGCTTGACTCTCCTCCTAGGAAGACCATATTGAGAAGGATTTGTGAGATCAGAAATGTTTTTCTGGCGAATCCTCAATGTTTGCTCTGATGTGACTGTGAGTTCTGTGCTCTGACTAATGCACTTCATCCATCTGCCACATCTTGCCAGGGACCAGCTGGGCGAAGATGAGTGCCACTCTTGATCTGCCCCAAACCAGTCTTTGATCATGCTTGAATGTTTCCACAGTTCCAGCTGTGGCCTCCTCTTCCATGGCTCTGGATGTGGTGACACCAGGACAAAACGGTTCTCCTGCTTTTTCCCAATCCCATTGCCATGCATGTCTAGTGATTATGACCCACAGCCCTTAAAGCTCCCAGAGAGTCTGCTGAAGGCAGGATCCCTGAGGGATTAAACAGGAGAGACCCATCATCATCAGTGTCGGCAGCTCCAAGGACAGCTTGCACAAAGAGTGCAATACCACTGATGACTAGGAGGGAAAACACATTTGATGTGAATTTGATCAAAACACCCCCAGCAGCAATTACTTAAGGTGCCTAGGAAAGCTGACAGAGTAGAAATAACTTCTCCCCTGGCTGTGCACAGCCCTGCCCATGCCAGCTGAAAACTGCATTAGTCCTGAAAAATCCAGCCTGTGCTGCAAGCAAAGGATTGACTGCCCAGGGCTCAGCCCAGCCCAACATCCCTGCTCAGTATAAAACCCTGCAAATCCCACTTCTAACCCCACAGGGTTAAGAGCCAAAGTCTGGCACTTCCCCCAGTCTGCCTTTCTGGGATTTTCTCTTGACTGACCTGGCTGGGCAGTCAGGTCTGTGAATGGTGCAGGCAGATAAACAAGGGGACAGAAACTTGGCACACAGGTGCTTCTTGCACCCAAACACACATCCAGCTTTTCTTTGCAGCCAGGTTCCCCCTCATGACAATAACTGCTCTCACCTTTCAAATAGATACGAGTTGTTCTTCCCCGTGTGCACCTGGATAGTTGCCATGACAATGCTCCTCAAACAGAAGTTATCACTCTTATTTAAATGGCTTTTTGGCCTCCACAAAATGAATTTCAATGAGTCACTGCCAGCAAAAAAGGGCATTTCTGCAGTTCTGTAAATAATTTAGCAAATTCTTCTGAGTTAATCCTGACTAAACAAAACAGTGGGGACCACCAGAAATAATAGGTCAATGTCTAACAGAATGGCTTTAGCATCAGGAATCAGGACTCAAGGAAGCCCAAAATACATGTGCTGTGCATGAGCTGCTCCAGCACTGCCACTACAGCAAGACTTTGCATCAATCCTGGCAATGTTTCCTTCCCAGGGAAGGCACATTTCAATTCCTGCTTCCTGGGTTTCAGCATGAGGGAGAATTTCCGTTCTTATTCTGGAAGACACTTGATGAGGAGTCCTGATTGTGTCCTGCCACACTGCCAGGGCTGCTGACAGCCAGCTCTGCTGCTGGAAAAGCAGCTGAACATGGAAAAAGAAGAAGATGAGGAATGCTCAGTGACAGCAGAGGCCATGCCACAAAAATTCAAAAGGGCAAACATCGATAGAGAATGTGCAGGTCTGCTTTCAAGAGCAGCATCCAGAGTCATTTTAGCTCCCTGCTCATCCAGGCGTGGGTCTGACTCCTCTTATTTGATGGCTGGCCCAAAGATCAGTCCCTGCTTTTCCAGATACTCCTCTGAAATTCTTGGCATGGTGACCCAGCAGCGGGATCAAAGCCTCTTGATGGTGTGGCAGGAATAAACACTTGGCCATCACTGCATTTATCATCCCTTGCCCAGGGAATGATGCAAGGGACTGACTTCCAGACTTGGACAGTAGATTCACAATTTTATTAGAAAAAGTTGTAAGTTATCCTCTGTCAGGATTCTAGGAAGGCTCAAGTGGAATGCTCACGTTAGCAATTTAAGTGACTGGATGCAGAGCTCACTCCTGGTCCATATTCCCTTTGGCAAATCCTCCATGCTGGGACAGTATCGGAGGTTACCTGATGGTACAAAAGATGTGAAGTGTCTGGATACCAGCACATGAAATGCTGCCATTATACAGGATTGAAACATCAGGGATGCTCATTTCTGAAGACCATCAGCCAAGCTGGGAGCTACAGCCCAGTGCCTTGCCATGCTGTCACTGTGCCATGAGGCAAGCCCTGAGAGGGAGGTGATGCAGATCCTGCATTCTTGTCCTTTCTACCCAGGGATAAGGCCAGCAAGCTCAGACAATGCCCCATAAAGTATTCAGCCACCCCCAGAGAGGGGCTGCTGCTGGGGCAATGATGCCTTAAGAAGTGACACTGTTTAGACCATTAGGTCAACATTTGACCAGAAAATCTGCGGTCTGCACTAAAAGTGATGCTTTATGTATTCACACTGCTATTTTCATCCTTTGGGGATGGCTCTGGCCAAGGAAAAGCATGTACTAGGGTTGAGTACTAGCAGTGGGGTTTCTTTGTCTCCAGCCCAGCAAATCTTCAGACAGCTTGGTAGTTGTTTTCCCTCTCCTTTTCAGTGACTTCCATCTCCAGAGGGCAGATTAAAAAAGTGTGTCAGTTGAGATGGGATTTTTCCCCTGTCCTTTCAAACACCTTGAGGTTTTTAGGAATTGCCAGGGATTCATGCCCTTATCCCCACAGAAACTGCTCCAAGGGACTGAAGGACCCCAGTGTCCTCGGGCAGGTGCTGGAAGGTGTGCAGGGCAGTGGGACCTGGGTGCTGCCACAGCAAGGAGCCATCCCCTGCCCCTACTGAAGGGTTTTGCCACTCTGGTGGCTGCAGCATCCTGACAAGGGCCATTCCGGTGAAGTTTCCCTGTTTCTGGACACTCTGGAGGTCAGGAGCATGTAGGCAGCTTCAAGAGTCACCTCTCATACTGTGACTGACACACCACCTGTTTACTGCCAAATAAATTAAGTGGTGAAACACATCCCTCTCAGCTGAAACTCTGTGCACCCTTTAAATGAGACACCAGGTATCCTAGAATGCCCAGTGATCCATGGGGCTAAAGCCTGTGGTGGGAGCACAAAAGCAAACACAAGTTTGCCAAGGATCCCTCCCAGTGCTGAGATAGGCAGGAAACCAATCCCATGAGGAGCGTGAAAAAATTCTGCTTCTGTCTCCAGTTACCAAGGAGATTGTTCAAACAAAGCTAAAATAAGAGGAACCAAGTGGCCAAGAGAAATGTGAGAGTGGAAGAGCACTTGAATGCTTTGTGATGGATTTGCTGGGCAGGGTGCCTGTGATGGGCTCAGCCTTGGCCAGCAGCTCTTCCCGTCTTCCCAGGGGAAATCATCCATATTTTGGTTCTTGTACCTGCATGAGAATGGCCAAGAGCTTTTAAAAATGGCAACACAGAGAAGTCCCTGCCCACAGAGGTTTCAGCCATGTGCCAGCCCTATTTATGGCCATTGTGACAGCAGGACACAGCACTCGATGGCCTCAGCCTGCACCTGTGTGTTCAGGTTCTCAGAGGTCTCCTTGTGGGAGCAAACTAAATCCAGCTCTGTGTGGGGCTAAATTCCACCCTTTGGGGTCAGCTCAGCAGCTCCAGTCTGTCTATAAGACCAGAGGGCTGACAGATACATGGAATACAGGATGGAAAATTCCCACTAAAGAGCCCCATGGACACACACGCGCTGGATCTGCTCCTGTGACAGTCACAGGATCACAGAATCATTCAGGTTGGAAAAAGACACCCAAGATCATCAAGACCCACCATTAAAGGGCAGAAGACAAGCACCAGCAGACTGTACATGAAGACAGGGCTTTCTCCAGCCCCACCTCACACCAGGGCTGCACAAGGGGCTGCCTCAGGTCCAGCTGCACATTTCTCTTCTGCTGGGAACTGCAGATGTTAGTGGCAATTCCCACACAAACCCCAGAGCCTGAAAGCTGCTTTCCAACCCTCTGCAATCCTCAGTTAAGACAAGGAGAGGGAAAACTTCCCAGATGCTGTTTCTTCAGCAGATCCTCATATCTTACACATGCTCATCCTGCCTGATGCAGTCAGGGCTGTGAGTTAAAGACAGTGCCTGTTGTTCAGCCTACCCACGACTTTCCACTATTTTAGAGTCTGTCTCAGCTGCTTGGTGCTTTGCCAGACTTTAGCCATTCAGAATGAAACTTTCCATGTAGAGTGGCCACTGCTGAGAGAGTAATGAGAAACCTCACTGTCTCAGCTTTGGGAAAAAAAAAAAAAGCTGGTCTGCCCATGCAAACATTTTTTCCCCAAACACTATATTGAGTAATTCTCTCTTCCTTATGCTTTTCTGCAGAGGACAAAACTTAGCAGAAGGATCTCTCTCTCTAGTGCTCAGGATGTGCCAATTTGCTTAAATTAGACCAAGTCCTAAGACTCTAAAAACTTGCAAAATGCGTAGGCTTCTTCAAACTGGCAGCTCAAAGTCTTGGAAGATTTAATCTGCTCTGGAAATGCTCCACTCTTTCCCAGTGCCAAACCTGCTTTTGCACAGGCTGTGCCCTCAGCAGGGCTTTTCCTGTGCCTGGGAGCTGCTGGGGATCTGGGAGCTCTGGTAGCAGCAGGAAAACTGGCTGCCCTGGGTACCCACGGCAGGGGCAGCCTAGGGGTTTGAGAAATTCCACTCCATGCTTCCCCTCCTCCTTTACTGCTGGCCTCTGAGCTAGGAATGTCTCCAGGCACATGGCCCTGCACCACAGACCTTGCATCCTTGCTGCAAGGATGACAGGCTCTCTGCAGTATTTTTGGTAGCCCTCCTCACCAGCTGGTGTAGGTAAATGATGAAGCTTGCTGTTACACAGACACTGAGCCTGGGACCCTGATCCTGAGCCTGACTTAGTGATCCAGGGCTGCTGGGGAAAGCCAGAGTTTAACTCTATCCAAGGAGCTTGGCTGGTGTCTTGGGTTGCAATACAGGATGTGGCCAGAAATGTGTATTCCATCACCATCTGTTGAAGCTGGGTGGGGCAGTGACCCTTATCTCTGTGGGAAATATTCTCTGCTAATGGGCCATCTTTAAGACTAGGTGGGGCAATCATCTTTATCTTTTCCACAGCCCATCCTCCCTCCATGGAGATATCATCTGCTGCTGGCCCATTCAGTCCCACTTCGTGACTGATAAAATTACACCATCCCACTTGAAGATGCTCCAGCCAGAGGGAGGAGCCAAGCCTTTCCTACCAAGATAAAAACTGAGATTTTGGACAGCAAGGTACCTTCTTTCCACTGGATTCCAGAAGAACACCATCATCCCTGGACCTTCAGAGGAAACTGCACCTTCTATAGGAGCACTGCTCCAGCTGAACCACATCTGCTACTGCAGATGGATGCAGCCACCATTTAATGGGACTGCTGCCAACACCCTGAGTGACTGACAGGGTGTCAGGCTGTATTCTGACTCTGTCAGGGTTGGGATTATTCTTTGTAATCCTGTATTTCTATTTTAATTTTCCTAGTAAAGAACTGTTATTCCTAATTCCCATATCTTTGCTTGAGAGCCCCTTAATTTCAAAATTATAATAATTTGGAGGGAGGGGGTTTACATTCTCCATTTCAAAGAGAAGCTTCTGCCTTTATGGGCAGACACCTGTCCTTCAAACCAGGACAGATGGGTAGGTAGAACCTGCTCCCTGTGCTGTGTTCTCTGGCAGGTGGAGTGATGCCACCAAAAAAACCCCTGCTGCTCCTGAATTTAACACCAGGAGACTCAGAAGCATTTAAAGCATGAAGAAGTGGAAGCACACCTCAGTATTGTGCTCAGGAGTTTCTCCCTAGTGTGGAAACCACTGGGATGGTTTAGGAGATGTTGGGTGGGAGGAAGGCAGGAGGGAGGCCAAGGGAAAAACGGTTTCTCACATAGTCCTCCCAGTGCAAAGCTGGGGAGGGGGAGAGATATATATATATATAAAACCAAAGGCAGTATAAGTTGCTTTTGGCTCCAGAAAGCCTCCTTAGTGATGGCAACTGCAGTATTATAAAAGTATCTTTTAAGAATTGCTCAAAAGACACTGTCAGGATTCAAGGAAACCCTAGTAAAGTGTAATAAGAGGAAATCAAATTGACCAAAACAACCAGCCAGGAAATACAAGCTGCTTTTTGTATCTTGCCCCTCTTCCTCTCTGACACTCATTTGCTTTTCCTTCAAGCATGGACAAGTGCTGTTGTGGGGCTATTAATGCTTCCAAAGAAGAGAATGAAATCTCAGCTGGAGACTCCATTCAAGGACAGGCTGAAGTGCCCTTCCAAATTCTCTGCAGTGCAGCCCCCCTGGTGTCATTCATCACTTCAATTCACATCATCACATCATGATACCTAGTTTCCCATTGACTATCAGGATGTTGAACTGACCATGAGCAAATTTATTTACTCCAGTTAGGTAGGGATCCTCCAGTAGCCACACGCAGTTAAGTTTTATTTTCTCACCAGTGTTCACATTTTAAAGCTATTTAGGTTAAATTAAACCCTAACCTTAGCAGGGTGAGCCCCAACTCTGTGTTGGGCTGAGCCCAGGGGCAGCTGCAGCCTTGGATCCCCCCTGAAAGTGAATATTTGTACACGTGGCTGCTGTTTCCCCAGAGGAACCTTCACAGAGCACAGTAGCACAAGTCTCTAATTTTATTAGCACTACTCAGGGAAGATGTCAGGGCATGGGAAAAAAACAAACCCCAAAACCTTAAGAATTTGGAATGGTGCTGTGTGCATTTTCTGAGAGAGATTTGCAATTTGCTGCCTCCTTTTCTGAGAGCTAGACAATGTATCAAATAACATATTTGGGGTGGTTTATTATTATTATTATTATTATTATTATTATTATTTTGTTTATTTGTTGTTTTTTTTTAAAGAACCCTCTAGCAATGGTCTTTATTGTTTTCCAATTCACAGCTGCCAGACAGCCTGGAGGATTATTCTGCACAGAGCTATAAATGATGCCCCACATTAATGATTGCTTCCACTGATCTTTGGAGGAAAATTCCAGAGTGACTCGTGAAGATGAGATTTCCATTTCTACATCTCAAAATAAACAGCTGCACGTCAAAATCCTAGAAATAGGCAGAAAAACATGTTTCCCATCTCCCAGAAATCCAGATAGAAATGCCCAAGGTACATTCCAAGTGGACAGCAATTTGTGTGCAGTGGGCCCTGCCAGAAAAGCAGTGAACAAAAATGATCCCCAGCTGAAGAGCAGAGAACCCTGCACCACGTCCTTGGGCAAGGCAGCTTTTCCAGGGGGGACAGAAAATGCCATTTTTTCTCACCTGAAAGAGCTGTGCCTGAAAAACATCAGAGGGAGGCAGGTTTGAAAGCTGAAGATGGTGAGATTCACATCTGATTTGAGATTTACATCTGATTCTTAGAATATGTGGGAACAGGCAGCGATCCCTCAGTGTTTGCCATGAGCCAGAGCCAGCCACACATTTCCCTGGTACACACCCTATTTGTGTCCCACAAATAGCAGGGCCATGCATATTTAATGGGCACAGGCACAGCCTGGAGGCACTCAGCCCCAGCACTCGCAGCCTCCTCGCTGGCTCGGGCTCCTTTTGCCTTTTTAAGGCTGAAAGCAGCCCCGTTTCCCTTCTGGAATTCGTGACCACCAGCCAGGCACAGTTTTTTTCTCCAGCACTCAGACCCTGTGAACACGAGAAGAGCAATGCCACCAGCAGCACAAACCCATTTGCTGACCTGATGGGACTCATACACACCATGAATTTTGTCCTTTATTAGGCCTCCTCTATCCATTCAATTACTGATCATGCCAACCCTCAGTTTTCTCAAACTGCAGGGAAAGCCAAGAGCTAATCAGGATGAATAATTTTTGGGCTTGCACCCTTCACCCAGCAGCACACCATGGAGATACACTGGGTGCCAGGGGAGCCAGGATTTCCATTCCAGGGTTGTTATGAGCTCTAGAAAAATGAGCAAGATCCAGGCAAATAATCAGGACCAGCTGTGAAAGCTGCAGCCATTGGGAAAAATTTGACAAGCCTGTTGGGCTTCCCCTTTTCTAGCATGTTGATAGCTATAGGAAACAGACACTTTTAAAAGTTTTCACAACCGGGTTTCAGGAGGACCCATCAGCCTTACTAAATATAATATTTCACTCTGTGAGCCATTATTTATTTATTTCTCTTGGCCCTGCTGTCCCCACAAAGCTGCCTGAAAGTGAGGAAACTTGGCTTGAAACTGTATTTCAGACTGAAGCAATGCTCTGGATCTGCAAGCCAAAGAGAAGTCAAGTTAAAAATATGCACATATTTTTGTGCATATATACATATTTGTAATTATTCTTTGTGGCAAAGGTTTGGGAATTTTTTTTCTTTTGACAGAACTGCAGGAAGGCCCTAGCAAACAAGAGGAAGAAGGCTGGGAAATGAGGGATGTTTGAGCTGTTTATTTAATAAAGACTTTTGCATGAGGTCCATATATTGATGCACCCAAACTAGGTGCCACCCAAATTTGGTGAGTGCATTCAGGTGCCAGTTGATTTTCCACTCTCTCCACATTGTTTGCTTCAGCTACATGCTTGGGTCACAAGTTAGTTTGTCCAGCTCCTCCACGTGAACCTTAGAAGTTCCCAAATGCCTCAGAGGAAAGGAAAATGACTGACTTTGGAGCTGGCTGTGCACACCAGCCACTTGCACCAATTTGCATGAAATTTGCATTTCATCACTAATCACTACTCAAATGTACGGAAAATCTGGTTTTAATCAGCTGGCTGTGGGCAAACAAAGTAATCTCTCTCCCAGTTTTGAGCCAGTGACCTTCTGTCCTGGCACCAGGAATGACATAAATTGCCACTTGGATGGCTTGAGCTTTTCCCAGGCAAGCCAAACCACCCTGAAGACACCAGGACACACTGCCTGCCCATCCATCCTCCTCTGGTTCCCTCTCACTTGCAGTGATAATTTCTTCTAGGGAAAGAGGCACAGGGCTCATCCCAGTGCTTCCAGAAGCAATGGATTTGCTCTCAGAAGTCCCCTCCATCACTGGGCAGTTCAGAATGCCCAGGGAACAACATTAAGGCTATTATGAAGCCAAACACAGTGGATCACTAATGCACACCACTGGTTTTCCTGCCTCCTGCTCTCCTTGGGACATCCATGATGGCCAGGACTTTTTAGCCACGTTCAAAAATGCATTTTGGCATAGTGTTCTTGATAGACATTAGAAAGCTCTGGCCTGCCAGCAGAATTCTGGGGACAAAGTGGATGTTCGTAAGCCTGGGGCTGAGACATCCAGCAGAGAAATCCCAGCTCTGCTTGTGATCGACTGTATGAGGTCTCAGGAGAATGAGCCAGGCCAACATTTCATCTCAGCCTTTGGAGGAGGATGCTGAAGTCACCCAGTCAAGCTGGCCCAGTGCCCAGCGGCCAGTGTCACCCTAGTGGGCAATGGGCCAGTCCAGCAGCGCTGCAAATGCAGCCTTTTTAACAAAAGTATTGAACTGGATCAGAATGCCTGGCCTTAACAAGCCCAGATTAACCAAGGACTGACTCCCCTCTGCTGCTATTTTTAGCTTCCAAAGGCAGTGTGACCATGCACTGCCCTGCAGTGTCAGCCTGGCTTGACTCAGAGAGGGATTTGACACGAGCGTCCCCATCCCCGTTCCTCATCCTGTGTCCCCGTGGCACCTCTCCCCACGCCAAGCCCACTCTGGACTGTGCTGCCATCCACACGACGGAGTGGGTGTCTCCAAAGGCTGCTGGAGAGGTTTCCCAGCAGCTGCCTTGGAGCAGTGGTGCTGGCAGGCTCAGTGGGATGATTCCCAGCAAAACCACCCAGACACGCAGGCAGTGTCTCCAAGCCTCGGGTGCTCTGCTGATTTAACAAACTGCTACATGCACTGCTGACCAGGCTCCTCTGGCTGAAAAAAGGACAAAACACACCTCTGCAAGCAGCAGCTGTTTGGGGTCATGCACCAAGACACCTCAGCAGACAGCAGACCCAGTGGGACTGAGGTGGCTGTGAGGCAGGAATGGCATGGCCACACTGGATTTGACTGGGCAGGTGCCAAGTGAAGTGTCCCAGCTGGCTGGTGGCATGGGAAGGGCTGCTGGCACATCAAGATGTCCGTATCTGCCTGGAACACGGTGGAAAAGTGATGTCCTGCTGGGTGCAAGCCAAACAGCTCCAGCTGCTTTTCTCTCAACACCTCCAGGGCTGAGTGCTGGCACACCAGGCAGGAATGCCATGTACCTCTTCCCAAATAGGTAAGGCACTGCACAGGCAGAAACTCTGATAGTGTGGTGTGAAATCCAGCACTGAGCCCATGTTTAAAAAGCAAAGGTCCTGCAGGGCTCCTTATCTCTCCTGCTCCATGAAATGCTGTCAGATGAAGATGTGAAAAAGAGGCCATGTGTTTTTTTCCCCCCACTTGTGATTCTCAGAGGAAGCCAAGGTTTTTAAAAGCATAGGCAATTACTAGTAGCCTGCTTATATTTTTTTCCAAATCTCAGTCCTTTAGAAGAGGACAATTAAGTTTGGATCTAGATGTCAAAATCTACTTGGAAAAAACACTCTCAATCCAACCCTGAAACTCCTCAGTGTGAACTGAAATTTCTGCTGGACTGGGAGCTGCTCTAGCTACTGGATTTTATGAGTGGAAGGAAAAAAAATTCTTCCACTTGAATTCAGCAGGGTTGGTGGGTTTTTTTTGGTTTTTTTTTTTTTTTTTTGTTGTTGTTCAGAAGGTACAAGATGTTAATTTATTATAAGTATGTATTTCCTGCAGAACAGATGGGGCCCTGTTGTGCAGATCTGAGCACTAAGCCTTTTCTGCACCTCACTTTGCAGCTGTTGACTGTAACTCCCCAAGCAGCAGTAACACACAGCCCACACCTCAGCCCTGGACACATCTGGCTCAGGACTGTGGTTATCAGTGGCTGCACACAGAAATTCAGCTCTGGTTCAGCCTGGTAGTGGCTGCCCCAGCTCTGGGGGGTTTGGCAGGACAAGTGACACTGACATTAAAGGCTGAACTGGCTCTGTTACCCCTTCCAGCCTCAAAACCTTCTTACCCTGGAGGAAAAAGATGCTGAAGGATGGGAGAGCACCAGAGACTCATTTTCTCAAATATGATATTTATGATGCAAAATATGTGGATGCCTCTTTTATTAAAAATTATGCATTTCCCTATGTCTTAGGATCCATTTAATGTACCTTATGCTATTGGTATTGCATAAGCTGAATGCAATATTTATATTGCATTTGCATTAATATTAGGCTTATGCAATATTGGTATTGCATAAGCTAAATGCTTATGCATTTAGTTGATTCATTTACAATCTTACTTTTCATGTTTGTGATCACACAGGGGCCACAACACTCCTATGAACATGATCTCAAGATCCTCAAAATGACTGCAACTCTCACTTATATGAAAGCAACCCCCCAGTCCTAATCCTAAATCCAGCTGTCCTTATATCCTCACTAAACCACACACCAGTCCAGCAGAGCACAAAAACTCTTTGGCCCTCTGGCCCAAGTAACAGAGCTCTGGTGCCATTCCTCACATTCAAGGCAAACTCTGGGACTCCCATTGGTGTTGCTCCACTCACCCTGGTGGTTTCCAGCTCCAACCCCCTTACATCTCTTAGGAATCACAGATGGACTCAGCAACCCCAGCCAACAGACATGAACTGAACTCTGTGACATGACCAATCCTCTAAAAATAGTGCAGTTTCACAAGAGGAAGGGCCTGGGTGGGAGAGTGCCAGCAGTTCTGCTCTGGCACATTTTGGTCTGGGCCTCCTTGGTTCTCAGCCTGTTCAGCAGTGTGGAACAGTGATCCTGCATCCCACAATTAAACAGGAACAGCTCCTCCCTGCCGTGGGGAGAATGTGTGTGAGATAGATCCCCTTCATGTTTGTCATCTCCAGGGCACCCACAAAAACACTCAGCAAGTCCCTTTTTCTCCCCCATTCCTGCCTGCTGACAGCCTGGCTTCCAGGTGGGAATTGTGTGCAGGAGGTCTGGGGACACCAGGCAGGAATTTCATGCCCCTGTGAAACCGGAGGGAAATGTGCTGCCAGTGCCAGGTGTGGCAGTGCTTCCAAGTCCTTCCTCACAGCCTGTTCCTGCCAAACACACCCATGCCATTTGCTCTTCATTCCAGCTCAGAGGCAAGGGCTGCTGGTGCCTCAGGCCTGTGGGCAGCAGGCAGCACCCGTGGGTGTCTCAGACCTTGACAAAACCTCGATTTCCCCTGAGTGAGCAGACCAGTCATCTCACAGAGTACTCATCCCCCTGAGCAAAACGCTGGTTTGTGATCCCTGCAGTCCATGCACAGAGCAGTGTCACTTGCCAGGTACCACTCCATAAGGAATGGTAGGGGAGGGGGAGCCCCTCTCTGTACTCCCTTCCTCAGCATGTTCATCCTGAGCTGTCACCCCTGCTCCCTGGCATTTCTCCTGCTCCCTGGCATTTCTCCTGCCCTCCCTCATCACTCCCTCTGTCTCAGCAGGGGCTGCAGGGCAGCCCTGACTCCTCTCCCAGGAGGGGATACTGAATTATGGCAGAGTCAGCAGTGAGTGCTGCCTCCTTGGCTCATCCCTGAGTTCTGATCTGCCAAGACAAGCCCAGGCTGGTCACAGAGGGCTCCTGGAAATGTGCCCAGGTGCTCCTCTTGCTTAAGTTTATTTCCTCTGAGTGCACACCTGATGGAAACAGAATTATGGAAGCCATGCCCTCTCTCCAGGTACATCCCACACGCTGGCCCTCCACAGAAAGAGCAATGAAATGTAATTAACACCTGGCACCTTTTCCATGGTTGACATTTCCTTCTTGGGAGAAAAGGGGAGTGTGATAGCCCCAGCCCTGCCAATGAAGGTGCTGTCACACAGCTGAGCCTGAGAACATGCCAGGCTGGCCAAGCAGAGAGCAGAGAGCATAGAGCACAGAGCAGAGAACAGAGAGCAGAGCCTCTGCTGTGCCACAGCTCTCCAGATATTGCGTCTTCCCCCCATCTCTCCAAAGGAAAACCTTTCCTCCACCTGCAGCAGTTGTGAGCTGCCCCAGGAGCAGGAGCAGGGCAGAGAGGGGTCTGTGGTGCTGGAGGTTTTGGCACAGTAAACGTGGCAGGAAACAAGCAGGACACAGAGCAGCCCCAAGGAGGGGATTACAGAGCTCCTGTTGCACACGGGCCTTGACGTCCAGCATAGTTAATGCCTTCTTAATCACTCATAAGCCATTCTGCTCTGAAAGAATAATAAAAATGATAAAAAAATCCCCCCTCTTTAGTCTCTTTGCATTTTGTTTTCCTGTTTGTAAATCCCAAGGCCTTCAAAACGCTGTCCCTGCTGAGTGAACTTAACCATTAACCTACAAAGAGCCACCGATGATTATGCCTCTGAAAATAGATTTTATCCATTCCCTCCACTTGCCTCTACTGATCTAGACACAAATGCTTAGTGATTGTTACTTGGCAACCATGGTAAAAATGTACTGAGCCACACGTGGCTACAAAGGATGAAATCACTGTCATGAAATTTCCAAAATAAGTACTGTAATACCAGAACACTTATTCCTAAGAGGAACAAACAAACCTCTGCCTTATATATTGTTGTTGCTGTTTAACAAAAAAATAGGTTTTTTTATTAGCAAGGCACAGTTTTTATTCTTGCTTCTTTGTGACTTCATTCAGCTTGTTTTGCTGTAGTGAGCATCATATACATGCATATATGGACACACAGCATTCAGGGAAGCACAGATACCCTCTGCTGAAGCCTGGGCAGAAGAACAGAGTTGTAGAAGGGCTCACAGGTGAGTAGGGATCTCAAGAGGTCTTTGGTCAAAGCAAGGGCAGGGTGCTCATGGGTTTCTGTATAGATGCATGCAGGTGCACACTTTCCAGCCTCTCAGAGCACAGAATAAAAGGTGAATCCATCTGAAACTGCTTTAAACTAGAAATCACTAGTGCAGGGAAAAGCTGGGGTGGATATCAGTAATTAATTAATCAATTCCTTGGACCTACAGCTGTCAAATGTCCAACTCAAGTCCCTACAAATCCACCCTTCTCCTATGGCGAAGCTCCTGTATCCAGTGCAAGACAGAGACAGTCTCATGGACTGCCAAAACCAAGATGCCACTTGCAGGAGATACTTCTCCTTATAACAAACATCTGAGCTTTAATCTTTGATAAAATATTTCCTGATGGAAAATGCTTGTGTCACAACTCTCACGACAAAGAAACCTCAGTGCCTTTAGATGTGATTGAAAGCTGTCCTGGGTAGCCTTTGATTAATACATGTTTGTCTGTTGGTCTCTCAATAAAGCAGGGAAGAAATGGATGGTTTTGCTTTGCTCAGAGATCCAGGGGCTGGGCTGGCTTCTGGACAGACTGAACTCTACACAATCAGAAAGATCTGAAACCAATGCACACCAAGCTGAATTTTTCAAACATGAGCCTCTTGAAGTTGTCTAACTTCTCACTGGGGAAATTTTTAATTTCAGAGATTAAACACCATGTTTGGAGATTCAGAGGCAAGATGCAATGCTGATCAGCACTTGTCTCAAAGCCTGATTATTCACACTGTTCCTCTTTTAGGGAACATACTTCTCTCAAGCTCACACATAAATTTGTGCCCACAGATCTGCTTTCTCCTCTGATCAATACCCCTTAGTTGCAAGTTATCCTAGATTTGAGTAGCAAGGGCATCTATTTTTCCCCCGACCAGTGCTAGATTGGATCAGCAATCTGAAATCAGATTCACCCCAGTTTTCAACACAGGGCTTCAACTCATCCCCTGAGCCCTGCATGCTGCACTGGTGCTCCTGGTGAGGACAAGGAGCACAAAAGGTGCTGGTCCCTCTCTGCCATGCTCCCCCCACCAGTGGGAAAGGATGTAAGGGGCTTTCAGCTCCTGCAGTGGGAATACCTGCTCAGCTCTTTGGGTGGAATTTTATTGGCAGTGGAGAGACCTGCACCATCTCTCCCTGCACGGAAGGGCTCAGTGAGCAGGATCTGTCACCTCCCTGGGATATTTCCAGGCTGATGCAGGCACTGCAGCATGCTTGCAGCGTGCCATGGGTTGGATGCCCTGCTTTGCAACAGAAGAAGCCTTTCCCTACTCTGCTGCTGCAAAGGAGTGAGAACTCCTGGGGGCAAACACTACTCTGTGAGCCCCACATGGGGTCCAGCATGGATACCCATGGAGAATGCTCCTGTGGATACCCATGGAGGATGCTCCCGTGGATATCCATGGAGGATGCTCTCATGGATACCCATGAAGGATGCTCTCATGGATACCCATGGAGGATGCTCTCATGGATACCCATGGAGGATGCTCCTGTGGATACCCATGGAGGATGCTCCTGTGGATATCCATGGAGGATGCTCCTATGGATATGCATGGAGAATGCTTCCCAGGCACAGGCAGCAGGGCTGGTTCAGCCCATTGCAGCTGGGCACTCTGCACCTTCAGTGGCTGAGCCTGGGTCCCTCTGAGCCCTGCCTTGGTGGTGTGGGCTGTGCAAGGAAAGCCTTGAGTCCTGGATAGACTCTTGCTGATATCTCTCATCCACTCTCAAATGCTGCTTTCCTATTTCTCTGTCTGTACTGCAAGCACAAACCTAGGAGAGACATCCCCCCAGCCGTCCCTCTGCAAGGATTTGGAAACAGCACTTTGAAATCTCTGTGAGGCCCTTGCAGATCATGAAATGATGGTGAAAGCAGCTTAACAGAGTGAAATGAGATGATGCCAAATAAAAATTATCTTCCCTCTATTCTATGTTCATTCTCCCCACCAACTTATGCCTTCCTCCTTATTATGCCTGGCCAGGAGGTTCAGATTTTTGTGTCAGGGTTTCCCTGATGGACGCATGGCCCATATTGCTGGGATTATTTCCTAGACAAAGCCAGGAAGGAGGTTTCCCATCTCCCTGTGGTTATTCATGCCCTTCCTCCGCAGCCTTTGAGAAGAAGCTGGTCAGAAATCCCAGAGACACAGGGAAGAGCTCTGGGACTCCCTAGCTCAGAGGAAGATGCTTTCATTTGTAAAGTGAAATGAAACAACACTAAGAAGGGAAAAGATTCATGCAAACAGTTTTACCTTCCCTGCCCAGGCCAGTTACACAAAACCAGCCTTAGACAACAATATACCACAAAACCACACACAGTGTTTTGCATCTATTTCCTGAAGCTGGGCTCAGGGTTAAGCTGGGCTCTAAACTCTGGCAGAAATAATTTCTATTTCCTATTGGCACTTCAGAAATGGGTTTGAACACTGGCTTTTTAATCTTAAAAGCTGATTTGTCACAAATGCACTTTTAAGAGATTCTTCATAAAGAAAATTAAAAAAAATCCCTCAACCTTCTGAATTGCTTCTGCTTTCTAAACTCACAATGTAGACATGCAGAGCTATGAGTGACTAATAGGTATTTAAGCTAGTTATTATTTTCTTCTGCAAATAATGGCAAACCACAAAAGCTAATAATCTTGGATTTCATTATCTCTTGTGCTGAAGACTTGGTGCTCCAGACAGTTGAAAGCAAAGGGAGAAATTAAAACTCTGTATCTCAAAAATGCAAACTGTACAAGAGCTGGTTGGAAGAATGATGACCTCAGCCCATTTCAGCAGGGTTAACCTGTTAACATCCACTTGCTGACAGGTTCCTGATGCGAGTGGTTTGCAGGAATTTAATGCTTTGATTGCCCAGCAGCAGGGCAGTGTGACCATGCAGACACAGCATTGCCCCCGTGGCCTTCTCAAGTGCTGTTTTGCCTCAAGCAAGTGCCCTGCTAATTTCACACCATATTCTCAGTGGCTTGGCAGTCACTGCACTGCATGGAGTGTGCTGAGAGCTACAGCCTTAATTCTGTAAAAATTCGCTGAAAATCCAATGTTCAGTGTTCCCAGACTACACCTCCAGCAGTCAAGTGTGATGGTGCTGCCTGCCCAAATCTCCCTGAGCACACAGCAGGGCCAGCATGTGCAACTGAGTGCTCCTGGGAGAGCAGGAGGGAAACAGTCCTTTTAAACCATTTCCACTCTGAGCTGCCATCACTGGGAGCATTCCCAGCTCAGCATTACTTTCAAGATTCACAACTAAAGCACATTTTCTGGCTGACAATTTTGGCATAAAAGCTGAGCCCTGCATGCCCCTGCTCTACATGGACAAAGAGCAGGGGTAAGGAAATATTCCTGCTGCCTTACAGGCAGCAAGAGGAGCTGTTTCTGTAAGATTTTACATGTTTAGGTTGTGTTTTCCCCAACACCTGAAACAAACAAAATTAATTTTAGTTCCCCCAAAAGCTGATGATTTCCCTGTCTCTGGGTCAGCCCATTCCTCCACCTGCCAGCAAGTGACAGATTAAAACAGCCACTTTCACTGCAGTTCTCCAGTCTGGGAGCTTTTTGAATCAAAATGAGACAGACTATTTGCCAATTCACTTCTCCATGAAATGTGGCTTTCAGCTGGGGAAATGGCAGCTCTCCTGGCTCCTGTGCTGTGCTGGCAGCCTGTGACTTGGGCATATCCACTGGGGCGAGAGACACAGCAGGGATGTGGCAAAGAGGTGGCTGAGGTATGAGTTTTGTGAGGGTCCTGTGTCCACACCTTCTTCAACACGTCCATCCTGCTCCCATTTGGCTCCTCTCTGCCCACCTCTCTGCCAGCCTCAGCTTCCAGCTCTCTCAGGGACCCAAATCCCAGCAAGCAGCCAGGGTGAGCAGTGCAGCAGTCATGGGCACGAGGGGACACCTCACCTGCATAGCTTGAACAAGTGAGAGTGACAAATCTCCTCTGCAACAGGACATGGCCACAAAAACCCAACCAAGCACTTTTGTGAAGTGCCCTTCCCCATTCACCCACTTCTCTCTCCACCTTCTTCCCTCCTTCCACCCACTGGAGACAGCACCAGTCCATGCAGGGAGCCTAACAACCTGCCCCGAGCCTGTGTGTGTGTCCCCAGCACAGGAACCCTTGTACATGCACTAGCTGAGCCAAAAAGAAGGCTGCCAGAAGAAACTGATTATATTTTAATATGGTTTATGATTTCCTCATGAACATGGGAGCCCAGAGGCTCTGGCCAAGGCTAGTTTAGCAATTTATCTTTGTGTATCAGACAACATCCTACAACAGGTGATGAGCTGCCCCCATCTCCACAGGCACCTGGGACACACACAGACAACAGGCTAAAAAAATACATGCAGCCTCAATGGCTCTAAAACTGCTCAGAGATAAAGAAAGATGTGAAGGCAGGAGGTGCTGGGAAGGCAGCAGCTGTGGAAGGAGCCAAGGGACGGATTAGTTTGCATAATTCATTCCTGCACTTCAAGGGGAGGCTCAGGAGCCAAGGTCTCCTCCTGCTGAAGCTGCTCTCCTCCGTCAGCATGCAGCAGAGACACAATCAATCATGGCCACTGCAGCTCCCCAGTGACATTTCCAAGTGCTCCACTGAGCAGGGATGAATTAGAGATGGCCATGATGCAACTGTGGGGTGCCCAGGTCTCTTTCCTGGACTCCTGAGCTCCACTCTGGCTCTCCTCTCAACCACATTTCCTGAGGCAGATGGGATCAAGGAGATAATGCTTGTACAGAGCTGCACCAGTCCTGATAACAAGCCATTAACAAGAGGCATTTTGGTCCTGTACTGCTCTTAACAGGGGGCTGACAGCTGCAGAGTAAACACCAGCCAGCAGTGCTGGGGAGCTCTGTGTCTGCTCCAGCCCACAGCACCCCTGTGCCAGCCCCTCTGTGGCTCTGTCCCCCACCTCTGTGACAGCAGGACACCAGCCAGGCTTTGGGAGCACCGGGGATCTCTAACCTGGAAGAGCTGCATAAGACTCTTGCTGCAGACTGCTGAGCTACTGGAGGCTGGCATTGATGGCGTCCTTAGGTGTGTATGGGACCTGGATGGCAGCATGACCAATTGGGATTTGGCCTCTTGAGCCTAAACAAGCTCTGGATTTCTTGTGTGACCACTTCAGCCCTATTGGCATCAGATGTACCCCAGTGAGCACAAGAGAAATCCTTTGCCAGGCACGGTGCACTCCCCAGGGCTGCAGCTGCTCTTCACCCTCTGTTTGTCCAAGCATCTTGATCTCAAGAAGAAAGCCCTGAGCTGTGACAAATTCCCTCCCAGCTCTCCTTGGAGCCTCAGCTCCTTCAAGGAAAGAGCAGGAGAGCTGTGAGTGCCCTTTGCTCCATCCTGCTCATGCCATTCCAGCCTCTGCCCACAGGGATGTTTCCCCTGTTAGGGCCATGATCCTCAATGACAGGCACAGCTCCCAGCTACAGCTATTTTCTTCTTACTGGGTGACAATTTTTACTGCCTGATGCCTCTGCAGGTCACACAACCTTCCACTCTGTCTCTGCCCAAGGATCTGTCAATCCACTGGGCAGTTGTTTCCACATGAGTGAGGGAGGGATTGAGGGAGGGAGGGAGGGAGGAGGAGGGAGGGAGGGAGGTAGGGAGGGAGGGAGGGAGGAAGGAAGGAAGGAAGGAAGGAAGGAAGGAAGAAGGAAGGAAGGAAGGAAGGACAGGAAGGAAGGAAGGAAGGAAGGAAGGAAGGAAGGAAGGAAGGAAGGAAGGAAGGAAGGAAGGAAGGAAGGAAGGAAGGAAGGAAGGAAGGAAGGAAGGAAGGAAGGAAGGAAGGAAGGAAGGAAGGAAGAAGGAAGGAAGGAAGGAAGGAAGGAAGGAAGGAAGGAAGGAAGGAAGGAAAGGAAAAGGGGTGATCTGGCTCTGCTGATGTGATGGCTGGCTCCAGGTGTGATCCCAGCTCATCTCCCAAGCTCAGAAGCACAGAGCTGCTCCAACTGATGCAAAAGACATCCCCCACGGATTTAGGTGCCAGTGAATCCTTGAACATGCTGGGCTGGATCAGAGGGTCAGCATGTCAGAGTTCCTGCCAGAAGGCAGACAGGGTCTCAAACTGCAGGGGCTCTCTAAAAACAAAGAGGCTCTCTAAAGCTGACAGAGGGAGGACTGCCCCTGCTGGAGGAAACAAGGTGTGAGTGAATGAAACTGCTGAGTGAGGAGGTGATGGTGATGCTTGTGCCTGCAAGTGGAAGGTAGGAGCTGCAGTGGGACCAGGCAGTTGCCAGGGATCCATGGACTCCTCTGCCATGGAATGCAGATTCCTGGGAAAGAGCAGTATTCCCATGGCACAGCCAGAAAAGAAGAGGGCATGCAGGGTGGCACAGTGACACCAGGGCTGCTGTGCAAACCCACCACCATCCCTGTGAGAGAGCTGGGCTCAGAAATGGGTAAAGCAGGAGGAAAATGTGCAAAAGATTAGTGACTCCCATCCAGTGGACAATCCAGATGCTTCAAAGACAGGTCTAGCCCTGACACCACAGCCTCAGGTGATGGCTAAGGCTTGAGACTTTGTTTACTTCCCATTGGAAGACCCTGTCTGTTGCCAAACTTTTACTACTGTGCCTGGAATCTGTCTAGGCTCAGTGCCAGTCCTGCAGGGACCCTGCTGGTCACTCAGCTGGAGCAGGGCACCAACCCTCCCCAAAACCACACCCATGGCATCAGTGCTGCTCACCTCCCTCTGCAGCTCAGCTCTGTCTGAGGGGGCGAGTCCTTGCCAATTCACATAGCCAGGTGAGGAATTTAAATAGATGATGAGCATTCAACAGGGGAAGGGGGTGTTGCTTACCAGTGCAGCATGTGAGATCTCGTTTGTCACTTGAAGAAGGGCAGGTTTAAGTCACAGGCAGTGGCACTTTTGAGGTTGCCCACCCCCCTGCTTGTGTTGGCATGAAGGCACGCATGCTATCTGCACTCACTTTGTTCAGAGGCAATGTTCTTGCCAATCTCAGCAATACAGGGTGATGTAAGTGTATCATCCATTATGCTATTTCCATTCTTGACACATGGAAAAATTAATTTTCTTTTTAAAAGTGATGTATGAAGAGCTCAGATTTGCCTGAATAATATACGATCCTATAATCTGGCTGCTGCCCTTTGTCTGAAGCATTAATATTAGCAGAAGGCAATTTAGAATGATTGCTTTTAAGTTGTAAAGCCAATGTTCAATTAGAGCATGAAATGAAAGACTTATCACTAGTACTGGCATAGAGATTTATTCACAGAGTATTTATTTTCAGCCACAAAGATGCTGGTTTTGTCAAAAGTGACATGTTTAGAACAAGCTGCTTTTGTCTAATATTACTATGAAAAAATGGTTTGGAATCAAACATTTTTATATTTAGGATAATGACAGCATTTTGTTAAAAAAATTCAATGCTTTGAATTTCAGTCACTGAGTTTGGTTTGAGGAGGTTTCCATTCCTCTGCAGGCTGTAGAGGATATTCACATTCTCCAGCACCTTTTGCTAGGGTGAGGGTGGTGCAAGCTATACCAGGAATATTTTAATAACCAGTCAGAGCTCCCAGAAGTCTCCCACAAATCTGAAGCTTTGTTGGACCCCAAACTGAACTGTGAATTAAGCCTTTGTGAAGTGCTGGGGACCAGAATCATACCTTCAGCAAGCAAAGAGGTAAATGTAAGTCCATGGCTTGTAAAAAAACTCCAAACATGGTTTGGTACCTGCCAGCACTGCATGGCAGCACAGGAGCTGGGGAGCCCTGTGTGCAAACTCTGGGGCTTTCAGGCTGCTTCAAAATGGAAATTCCCATTTTGTCTGCACCTTTGGATGGCCAAGACTCCAGGCTTTCTAGGGACATCTCAGGGAGGCACGAGGAGGGATGGGTTGTGAAGATCAGCAGCTCAGCTGGGAAAACCGTGCACTCAGCGCTGAGGTTTCACTGGGGAGCTGGAAGGGGAGGTAGTGACAAACAGCCTGCTGCCTCTGGAACAGCATCACACTGCAGCCTGCTCTGTGAGCTGCAAGTGACTGCTTTGTCCCAGGTCATGCTGATTTCTGCACACAGTGCTCCCCAAGCCCAGAGTCCATTTGTCCCTGTGCTTTCCAAAGGAAGCAGTTCATGGTCAAGTCACTGGCTGCGGACTGGGGGTTTTGCTCTGGATTGCTGCAAGAATAATTAAAAAAAAAAAGGGATTTTGGTGATGCTATGCCATGAGCTTGGAGATATCTGGAGGGAATGAGCCACATGCAGGGCACAGCCATGGTTGGGAGGGCTTGTGCCACCCAGGGCTGGTGGTGGGGGAATGGAGAAGGTGCACATCTCTGCAACCTGCCTCTCCCTAACTCCCAACATGACCAACCAATTCCACTCTGAAATGGGGCTTAAGGGATGCTGAGGCTCCTGGAGCTGTGAGAGAGCAAAGCCATCAGGGCTGAACTCTGCCTGGGAAGAGGGGAACCTTTCCCTTCCCTGGCTCCTTTGGGGGGACAGCCAGGATTCACCTGGTCCCAGGGAAACTCACCAGTACATCTTGTTCCTGCTTGGCATTATTAATTTGGCTAAGCAGCCAGAGCTGGCAACGCATTTGCACAGAGTCCTGCACTGAATAAAAAGCTGAGACACAATTCAGGGCCAAGATGGAGCAGTGGCCTCTCCTCTTGGCCTGGCACTGCCCTCCATGCCTGTGGGTCTGTCACTAGCACCCTTCTTGCCCCTCCAAAATTCACCGCTGTTCTCTCCCAGCTTCACCCTTGTTTAGAATCTGTGATCCAGCCTGGAAGCACAGATCAGAGTTCAACCTCTGGAGATGGCAGCCCCCATTGCTCTCTGATCCTCCTGCAACATTTATGTAAACAATATGCATTCAAGCAGCAACACAAACAGCAGCTCTCTGCCAGCACAAGATGGCCAAGTCTGCTCAACAGAGAGGCACTGATTTTTTTTTTCAGGGCGAAGGTCTGAACCTGAATTACCACCAGGACTTTTTCTTTTTAGCAAATGAAGAATGGCAATTAGAAATGTTATTCATGCATGCTTTCAGATGGGCTGGCAGTTGTTTAGTTCAGTGGTATGAGATGGCTAGTTAGAGCAGGACAGCTGGGCATCTGCAATTAATCTGTGCTTAAAACACGCTGAAAATGAGCAATGCAGTCTGGTCGGGTCTTAGGTTGCTGATACGGAAATCCCAGCGGAAAGATTAAAGGAGAGAAAGGACAAATCTCCAAGAGAAGTTTATTCCCACAAAAGAAATCTCTGGGTTCATTTACACAAAGCTGTTTCTCGAGGCTGTAGTGATTATCTCCTCCCTGAGATATTTTCCAGCTGTACTTTGCAGAGGTCTGGATGGATGTGAATTACACCTTGGTTCTGAGCAGCCTCTGGCATAAGTTTACAGTGTCAAGAAATGGAAAAAAAAGAAAAAAAGAAAAGAAGTACTAGAAAGTTTCTTGCTGTGGGAACATTTGTCACTGAGATGTTTCACGGAATAAACCCTGGGCATGAGACCAAGAGAAGTAATTGGACTGGCCGTGCTCCATGTTTAAGATACTTGTCTTGGGCTTTCCAAATGTGCAAAGAATATCACTTCTTTCTTCCAGAGAGCAAGGATGAGAGGGGTTGAAGGCATTTGTTTCTTCAGCTTGCATATCCTCTAGGCCTTTACCCCAAAGTCACGCCGCTTTGTCCCTTGAAATGCCGCCAGCATGAAAACCTGCTTTTTATTTCTGTCCTGAAAGCCCTGCCAGGCACTGAGCTGCCTGCACAGCTCAGAGCAGGCAGGAACAGGCAGGAGTGTGCCCAGGTGGGAGGATTCCACGTGGGAATCAGGCTGAAGCACGTGGCGAGTCGCAGAAGGACAGCGTCCCCAGCGTCCCCAGAGAGGCTCCTTGCCACATCCCGCACGTGCCCCGGGCTCAGGAGAGCCAGGGAGAGGATTCCAGCCTGCTTCCTACTGGAAGCTCCCCCCAGCCATCCATCTGCCACCTCTGTCCCCAGGGTGCCTCCAGCCTGCCTTTGTGCACAGCCCCTATCCCTCCCCACATCCCTGGCAGCTTGGAAAGGGAGGGAAGGAGATGGTGTGAAAGGCACTGGGAATGCTGGAAGGGTAGAGGAAGCTGTGGCCAGAAATCTGCCCTGTGCTCTCAAACTGCCAGCATGGGGAGAAGCCAACCTGGAAAGGTGTCTGCTTCCCCACTCCCAGCCTGGAAAGGTGTCTGCTTCCCCACTCCATGCTGTGGGTGAAACATTCAGGCTGGCTTCTGAGCTGAGCACCCATTGGTCTCAGCTCAGAAATTTCTCCTGTCAAGAGCTCAGGCCATATTGATGGACTCAGCAAGAGGCTGTGAGAGAGGAAAAAAGCAGATTCCCAGCATCAGGATTCACCTGGGACAGCCCTGAATTTATCCTTGTGCAGGCAGCCCTTCTTGCTCTGCTCAGCTTGGAATCCAGATCCTGTTAAAGATGTGAGAAGGTCTGGGGGTGGCAGGGGCAGGATCCACCCAGGCAATTCAGGGTCCTACAGGTACCTGGAAAGACTGTGCTTGACCTGGGCTGTACTGCAGCCCCACCTGGACTTGGGCAGCTGCTCCTCACTGCGCTAGCCTCTCAACACAGTGACTCCCAAAGCTCCTCTGGCACCACCCCACCTTTCTCAGCAGGCATCTGCTTTTTAAATTTTTATTTTCTTTTTTTAACTGATCCCCCATGCTAATGTGTGCCTGACAGGTTCTGGAGCAGAGGAACACAGCTGAAGGCAGCAGCTTCTGAAGCAGCTCCGCAGAGGGAAGGGCAGCCCCTCCATCAGAGCCATGCTGCAGTCCCTGCTGAGGTGACCCCGGCTTTGCAGGGAGGTTCCAAGGATCAGCTTATTCAACACTGCACTGCTGCTGAATTGCCACGTAGGTGAGTGCTCAGGCATAATTGCCATCTTCAGGAGGTGATTAAAGGGACTCTGAGCCCCCTCTTCATGCCAGGGAGTGCAGACCACACGTTCAGCCACAGCACAAAGCCTCTGCCTCCAAACTGTGGCAGGGAGAGGAGAGGGATGGATTCACACAATCTCTGTTTGCCAACAGGCGATCTGCCATCAATATTTAAAGCTGAATGAGTCTCAAGAGTGGGATGAGGAGAGCTTGATAAGGCAGCATCCATCATCTTGGTTTTTAATTTTGCGCCTGCTCGCTCAGTGCACAGCATTATGCACATATTGAGTAAATGAATAATGGATAAATAATTCACCAAATGGCTCGTCCCCTTGGTTCTCCCACCTAGCACGGCGCTTGGGTGCCTGGCACAGGGATCCTGGAAGTACCAAGTGCAGGGAGGTGGTTTTGGGGGGGTAGTGCCACATTACTCAGCACTTCTGGAGTCGCTCTGCTGACAGCTGGACTCCAGCCTCTGCTGCCATCACTGAATGGGGAGGACAAACTTTTGTCACCCCTTGGGGCTGTCTGGCACAAGCACTTGGACACTGCATATCACAGCTCTCAGCAGCACCTTTAAAAGTGGCACTTTAGTTGAGGGAAAAAGGGACAATGGTGCCAGTGTCTGCCCTAGGAAAGGCAAGGAAACTAAGGATGCAACAATTTTGGGAAGCCCTCCCCACACTCTTGTGAGGCTACAAGCTGGCTGCACCCCACTCCACATTTATTCCTCCTGCCCCTTCCATGTAAGTACAGGGAGCTGCATTAGAGCAGAAGGGACCTGCCAAACCTTGGCCAGCAGCTCTCTGCTGACCCTCCACTTTCCAGAAAAAGCACTGAGGTCTGCAGGACATGTACACCTAATTCAAATATTGCAGGCTCATTTTCTGGAGCACCCAGAAGCCTTATCTGCAAGAAATGCTGACAAATGCCTAGCTGGATAGCAAGAGCATGGCAGGCATAGGAGGGATTTACATGTGTAGCTTTTCTGCCAGGCTCCTTCAGGGATCAGACATTGATCTCAGCTGCCCCACAAGTCACACTGGGAAAGACTTTCATCCAAGAAACTTTGATCTACTTCCACTTGGTCTCAGCAAGAACCTCTCAGTGCTCAGCTGCCCACAGCTCTCCTGCCATGGGACTGGGGCCTCTCTGGGGATGGACAATCAGGGCTGGGCTACCCAACAGCCCTACAAGCTGCTGGTGGCCAAAATCAGAGCTGTGAAACCCCCAGAACTCTGATGCCATGGCTGGAAAGGCTCCACCTTGGCAGCTCATGTTTGCTGGGTGCTTGCCTTTTGCAAGGATGGATGGCCAAGGCAGCAGCCCAGCTCTGGCTTCAACTCTCTCTTGAGGTTTTAGACTTAGCCTGCCCCAGGGCACCACCAGAGACACTCATCTCTGCTGGGAGAATCCCTCAGGACCCTGGGGGAGAGAAAACCTGTCAACAGAGCTGCAAAGTTTCTCCTTTTAGCTACCAGACACACAATTCAGCTGCTTGGGACAAACTTAGGAAACACTGAGTCTTAATTTATGGTGGCAAACAGAAAATCAGATCCAAGTGTTTGGTACAAAAGGCTTGGCAGTTCCTGCTGGAAGTGGATTCTGTCCATTGGCAAACAGCAGGCTCTGAACCTCTGCAAATCTGTTTGCTTTGTGCTGAAAGCTTTATAGATTCACCAGAACTTCTGGAAAACCTGGTGCCAGAGGGGTGTGCAGGCAGTGTCACCTGTTCCAGGGCAATCTCAGCCCCTCTCTGCCTGCAGGTGTCCTGATCTATGGGATGTGATCCAGGTCTGCTCTGGTTTCAGACCTGGTTTGTGAGAGATCTGCTCCTCCCAGCTCTGTGATTACTGGGTGTCCACATGAGATGTTACAGCAAGCCACTATTCATGGATACATGGCATGTCTTAAAATTCAGCAACCAGATTCCTAAAACGTGGATCCTGACATGCGGACAGCAGTTTTGGTTTTCCTGCATCATGGTTGTAGTGAGGAGTCATTTCCCAGCGCTCAACCACTTCAGCCCATCCCCAGTGACGCCTGACCTGGCTGAAGCATTTTCTGACCTGTGACACTTTACAAAGCCCATGTACAACCATGGGTCATGAGTACCCTGTGCCCTGAGGCAGCAAAGGGATGCACAGAAATGCTTTTGGCTTCCTCAGGGAGCTTTCTGCTCCCCTCCTCAGTCCTCTTCTCCTTTATTTCTCCCAAGTGCAGCTGTCACACAGAAGAGTGCAAGAAAACTCATTGAGGCAGTGAAAGTGGTGCTCAGCTTCAGCAGGAAACACATGCAGGAAATCCCTGGCAAGCCATGTACATTCAGGCAGGGGCAGGGGATTGGAGCAAGCCTTTCCAAACCACCTCACCAGGAAAAGGCTCCACCTCGCTCCAGTTCCTGCTGTGCCCCTGCAGTTTCAGCACCAGTGCTTGCAGGGGACACAGCACTGGGATCTCTCAAGCTCTGGCAAAGCCTGGCAATAAAATTTGACATTTTGGAGGGAGACAGGTTTTTTGGGTTTTTGTTTGTTTGCGTTTTTTTTTTTTTTTTTTTTTTTTTTTTTTTTTTCTGTTGTTTTGCTTTTGTTTTAATAGCAATAATAAAAGTCAGTCTTTTGGCAGGTGCCTGGAGCTGTGTTTTGCCATATGAGAAATGGTTCAGCATGTGGTAGTTGAGTTCATGGGCTTTGAAGAGCTTGGAGGAGCAGTGGGATGGTGAATTGAATGCATTTCTTTTAAGGGGAAAACTCACAGAGGGGCAAATGAGCAGAAAGCTGAAGGAAATGGTGTAGGAGACCCTTTGCAATCCCCCATGGACAGGGCTCCCAGCACTGGGAGGGTCCAGGTTTCTGGCCAGCTCTGTGCCCAAAATGAGGACATGGGAGCACAAGGGGAGTAGGGCACCTTGCTTCCATTTCTTCCCCCACCCCCAGTCCAAGGAAGAGCAACAAAAGCCCAGTATCAAAGCAAAAAGCAGCCAGATGCCCTCCCTCCCTTGGTTCATTTTGAGCTGACCTTTAATAATTGCAGGAGGGAAAATGGGTTGGTCAGTTTGCATTAGAAATTCACTGGAGTGGCTGGTGCATTCTCCTGCTCATCAAATCCAAGATGCTTGGATAAGCCCTGTGAGCAATCAGTGCTACAACCTACAGCCAAAAAATTTTAGAAGTCCGCATGCGTATAGTTAGGAAAATGTTGATTAATTTGTTCTGATACACTACAGAAAAAACCTCTGCTCAAATGGCATCAGGGAGCTCAGGCAGATTATAAATTGCCTTGCTCAAGATTGTAAATATTGCATCCATGCCTCCCTGTGTGTTTGAAAGACATTTTCATGGGTTGTGCGTGTGTGGAAGAGATTTGTTTTAATATTTTACTAAGGAAAGAATATTTCATCTGTGTGGTCCTTGCCAGTGAAGGATTTTTTATTTTGAAAAGCTTCTTCAGCTGTAAAGAGAGCAAGTGTGGACGATACACAGACAAGCCACTGCAATAAGGCAGGATGCTGCAGCTGCCCTGAGATGTGATTTAAAATGCACAGGGCAGATGCGAGAAAAAGGGAGAAAAAAAAAATAGAGATAATGAAAAATAGAGCAGGCACTGAACCTTGAGTCTCTCATCCCCCTAATTCCACGTGTGCCAGGGGCAGCCAAGGATGGACAATGAGGGATCTGTAAATGCTACAAGTTCAGGGCCATCACCTCTTGCCATCAATAGCCAGGCAGTTACTGATCAGGGCTGGCATGGAATTTACCATCAAGGCAAATTTATTTGGATCAGGGGATGCCCAACATGAACCAAGTTACATTCTTTTTTGCAAACATAAGTGAATTTCACCCTATACACTCTCAGAGGAAGAGCTGGAAGTGTGGGCTGGGTACAACGTGGCAGCTCCATGACCTGTACAAGTACCCTCCTAAATGTCTGATTCAGGGCTGCTCTGACCCTGGGTTTTCCTGCAGCACCTGAGCTGATAATCCTGTACTGAGCCATGCAAGCTCCCCCTGGAAAGTTTCTGCCTCCTGCCATGAGGGGCTGCAGCTACACCTGCTCAGCACTGTGTACACACACAACTCCCAGCAAGACATTTGAAGTCTGATGCATCTGAAGAGCAGAAAGGATTCCCCTTCTCCCCTGCCCCCCCAAGCCCAGCTCACCAAAGTCAAGGATCTACCTGATCAGAGGGTTCCTCTTCTCCAACTGCCTGAAGAAATATCCCTAGCTTGGCACTCCCAGGGAGACCATCACACTCGAACTGGAGGTGACATAACCCCAGGAGACCCTAGCACAAAGACAGCTCCAAATGCCAGCAAAGCTGCAGGACTGAGAGGAAAATGGGGCCCATTCTGTGCAACGAGCAGCATTTTAGGGAGAAAGTAAGGCAGATAGACTGAAAGAGCTGCTGTTCAAAGAGCTGCTAACATTTCCAGTATGCATTGAAGAATTTTGTCTATTTTTGTGTCGTGAGCTGAGCTCTGCTGATCTAAATCCAGATCAGCTCCGCTTCACAAACGCAGCAGCTCTGAATCCAGCCTGGTTTAGCTCTGGTCTTTTATCCCTGGGAAACATGTCTCGCTCTGAAGATTGGAAGAAGGACACAGAAGAGCACAATGCTATGAAAAGCACCAGGAATTCAGCCCTGGGAGCCAGAGAAGCAGGCACATGCTGCAGGGGGTGAAGCCCACGTGCAGCCAGCCGCAGTTATACTGAGACACTGCAAGAGGCTCCCTCAGCACCCAGCCCAGCCATCCAGGGCATGAAAAGACCTCACAGAAACAAGGACAACCCTCTCCCAGTGCTACCAGGGGTGGATTTGGCTGGGATGGTGCTAAAGGTTTGCCAATCTGCCACTAACAGCGAGATGCAGGGCATGATGAAGACCTGGGCCAAAACAAGGTCTGTTCTGCGCCTCTGAGACTTCTCCAGCTTCCAGCACCTGATCCTGCTTGGCCTTCTGCAGGGCTGCACTGGCCACTGGCAAGGTTTCAGAGCAGCACAAGCACTGAGCAAAACCTGTGTGCAGCTACAAAGAGGTTGGCATGTTGCTCCTTGGTGCATACTCAGGCCCTCCTCTAAAAACCCCCCATGATTTTTATTGTGAGTTGGAGAAATGCTGTTAAACAGAGAGGAGACGTGAAACACTGCCAACAATTGTCTTCTGTAGGGGTCAGGACAGACCTCAACACCCTCAGAGCTCTGTCCTGGCTCAGACACATCCCTCTGGTAACTTGCTCCTGGGGGAGCTGGTGGGCTGCCTTTCAGTTCTCTGCCTTCAGAACACCAAAGCAAGGCAGAGTGCTGCTCCATGGTGGAGTGTCATGGTGGAGAACAGTGTTCAGAATGCCCAAAATGCACCTAAACCAAACTGCTCGTGTGGGAGCAGCAGGAAAAGGAAATGCCTTGCACAGCAGCTGTCCCTCAATGACTCTTCCAGGTACTGGCATCTTATCTAGCACACATAATCTGCCTGAGATTGTCTGCATTTATCACTTTTGCCATGGTGTTTGTGCACCTTGCAAACTTTACCAGCTCTCTGCAGCACAGGGAGCTGCTGCTGCCTGCTGGGAGAGGGTGGGGGACTGGTGTGGATGGCACGTGTGAATCCTGGGGATGGGGAATGTCACCCCTCAGCCCCTCTCTGCCAGGCTGCCCAAAGCTGAAAATTACTATAAAGCACGAGCATCTGCCTTACCCTGGGTAAGCAGCAAAGACCACAAGCCTGATCCCTGCTCCTCTCTTAACCTAGATTAGAAAAGCCTTTAAAAGCTTCAGCCTCCTTTTGCTGGCTGCAAGCAAAAAGGCTGCAGGGCAGAGGAAGGAGAGCAGCCCTTGGGGGACACCAGCAATGCCCCCAGCCCGGTGGTGACTGACCAAGCTTGCCACTGGCTCTGCTTAGCTGTGCCACCATCACCCTCCACTCCTGGGAGAAATCCTGCTCGGCATCTGGCCACAGATGTTTGGGCAGCCACACTGCCTGCCTGGCCTGCAGCTGCCAGCCCCCAGGGAGAGGAGAACTGCTCCCCTGAACACAGAACCTCGTGCCTGGCTGCACAAGGGGAGCTACAGCAAAGGCCAGGCACCATGGGAAGGGCCCTGCAGTGACCCAGGATTTACTTGTTACATCTGCCCCTGGTCTCATCCCTGTCAAGTGGCATAAACAATCAAATCAGCATTAACAAGGGGATTTGGTAGAGGCTTTTAGGTTCTTGTCTTGCTTTTGATGATTCATTCAGCTTCCCTCAGTTCTTGCAACCCAGCCCTCTCCATTCTTCCTGATCAAAACCTGCCGGGAGCCACCCCAGCACTGGCTGGGTAAATTAAAGGGACTTGGGCTGTGAGGACTCAAGGACTCATAAGGGGAGGATGAGTTATAAGCCACATTTGCTTGAGCTTATTATCCCTAATAAACAGCTCCATGGATGTGTAACCACCACACTGCTGCTGTCACCACGTTCATCCATGCTGCATTTCCTGATGGAACCATCCTTGGCAGCCCCCAGCCCTGTTCTGCCACTCTGCTATGGCCTCATGACCACAACAATGCTGTGGCCACCACGGAGGGGACAGGAGAGCAGAGAGGGGATATTTCCTCCCCACAATGCACCATTTTCATGTCTCCCTTTTCATGCCCCACACCTCTGTGTCAAACACTCTGAGCAGCTCTCAGCCAGGGCAGAGAAAGCCTCCAGCACATCTCACATCTGTCAGGCAGCTCTCCCTGCTCCTTGATGCTGATGCATGGTCTCCTTGTCCAGCTGCCAGAGGAACCCCTTACATCCAATAGCTTTTATCTCAAAATAAGCCCTGGAAAAATAACACAGGCTTTATTTGTCATTCACTCTGGGAAAGTTTCGAGCTAATAAAGTGAAGTTATTTTAAAGAGCAATAGCTTTCCTAAACACTTCAGCTCAGGACTTTGACAGAAATAACAATACCTCTGTTGCCTTAAAACCCATCAGCTCACTTCTGCAAAATTTGGTTTCTTTGGCTGCAAAGAACAAAACTTTGCAAATGAATTTGCTTCACACTCATGTAATTAGCAATTAGCTCCCAGGTGGAAAATGATTCCCCTACACAATATTTGGGTGAATCATACCCAAGTGGGGTTTTTTAAACTTTTTTGTGCATGTGCACATTCATAAACACAGAGGCACATCAGAATCTTGGCCAAATTCTTCCTTTTGATCTGCTTTTCATTTCAGTGCAGTTGAGACCAGAGGTCTCAGCTCTTAAACCACAGGAAACTTCAAGTGTTAATGTTGGTATTAGCAACCCCACTGCTCCACAGGCACTAAAAGTCACAGATGGGGCCCTGCTTCCTGATGTCAGACCAGAACTACTGAGGACAGCTCCAGAATTCCTGCCCAGTTTTGGGGAGCTATTTAAAGTGCTTGAGCAAAGAGGTGAGGGTGTAACTCCCCCACTGGAGTGCAGACATGGGAGAAGCACAGCACCACGCAGGACAAGAACCCTTTGCCCTAAGCTGGATTTTGTACCCTCATTTTTACATGATAGATCAGGGCTTGTCTTCCTTTCCTGCCCCCAGCTCAGGTATAGCACAAAAAGCTTACAACCTTTTTTTCAGGGTACAAAGTGGCTTTGTGCAGTAACTGAATTAAATTTGACTCACTTTTGCCTAAACCTCATGCATCACCTTCAGGAAACACCTCTCCACAAACAACCATATTTCTCCTTATTCTCCTTTTCTGTGATGGCACACATGGCCTTTCATCACTTGCCCAGATGGGTAGATTGGCAGGATGATGGAAAAATAAAAGAGCCTCAGTAAATTCAGTCAATGATGTTGGCCAAGCCTGATTGAGTCCCCCCTGCTGAGGACATGACAAAACACTGACACTCAGTGGAGCCATTACAACCATGTACATCCATACCTGTACATGTATTTTTGTATTTTCATAGAATAATTGGATGTTCTGTGTTGGAAGATCATCTAATTCCAACACCCCTGGCCCTGTCAGGGATGCCACCCTCTAGAGCATGTTGCCCAGGCTGGCCTTCAACAATTCCAGAGATGGGGCATCCATATCTTCTCTGGGCAACCTGTTCCAGTGTCTCACTTGAGGTTATAAGAGCAAGTCACATGAAGATGGACTTCAAAGCCATTTAAACCCTTGGGTTGGTTCAGTTCCCAAATCAGCAAGAGAAACGGCCTGAAGGCTTTGCCATGACAGAGAAGGTTTATGCACACTTTGGGTCTAACCTAGGAGTCCTTAGCCACCTCTTAAAGGTAACTGAAACCCATGCCAAGCAGCATGGCATCTGTACCCATGAAAGAAATGTAGGACGGGAGCCACAGGAGGGTTTTGCCTTCTTTTCAGGCTGGCTGAGATGGGGGTGGAAAGGCACCTGTACCCAGAGCATCACTCTGGCAGGATGATCACGACACGTGCAGAGCTGTGCCTGGGCTCCAGCCCATCCCCTGCATTGTTTCAGCACACAGCTCAACCAGAACTGCCAACTTCAGGTGTGCTGGCACTCCTGCTCCCAAAGTTCACGGCACAGCAAGTGCTTTCTTGTTGGGACTGGTTTCCCTGTCTGCAGGGAAATGTGACTTCACTGAAAAGCGAGGATTCTGAATTCTGCCCTCTCCTACGCACATCGCAGAGCTGCTTGGGGATAAAAAAAGCTCATGGTCTGTTTTTATGTTCTCTTTCTCCCCTATACTATTTAACATTGTTTCACAGTGACTCAGTAACAGTGTGCATGATATGCTCCATTTCTCCTGGCGTGGTGAACCCAAATTTTATGTATCAGAGAGCCCAATGTGCTGAATAAGACACCAGACCTCACTATAGTGGAGTACTCCAACCTTGAACTGCCACTGGGAAATTTGCCACTAAGGGACTTAGAGAACATGAGGTTAGCTCAAATTTAAAATGAAATGAAATAAAAAAACCTTAATAAAATGAAGGAATCTGGTTGCTCTTAAGGTGTGTTTAGAGCTGAAAGGCTGCAGCAAAAGCAAGTAGGGCAGTAGCTGTCCTCATGTTCACCCAAGAGCATGCACCACTCATTTCAGGGTGCAGAGGAGCCAGACAGCCTCACTGCCTCATGTAAAACTTGCTCATGTTGTTCCTGGCTCCTTAAAAATTCCCAAAGAAGCTGTCCATCCTTCTCTGGTGTCTGGATCTGCAGCAGGGATATCACTGCATGCCCACCTGGAAAACACAGGTCCTGCGTGGACTGTTTCTGTATGGACTGTTTCACTGGCTCCAGCAGGCTGGGGTGATTTACACCCTGTGAGGAACTGGCTGTATTTCTGGATGGGGATTAGATTTGATTATGTGCCTGCTCATTTGGGTTTCACCCAGTGGGGCAGTACTGTGTGGGGAGAGTGGCCAGTGGCAATGGGTCTGCTCATTCTTGCTGGTTTGCTGGCACAGCAAAGAAAAGCCCTTTGATGTTTTGTCTTCCTCTCCTGCCCCCAGCTCACCTGCGGCACGAAAAGTTTCCGAGCTCTTTTCCAGGGTACAAAGTAGCTTTGTGCAGCAACCAAATTAAATTCGGACAGAAAGTGAGCCATCACCCAGAGGTGTCTGGTGTCAGAGCAGGAAAGCTGAGGATAAGCATCTAAGAGCACTCTGTGAGTAGCTCAGATGGCTTCAGCCCGGTCCAGCTCCCATGAAAGGACAGCAGTGACAATAGCTAAGGGATCTGAGAGAGGCTGAGGCTTTGAAAATGTCTCAGAAGTGGAAAACAAGGAGGAAGAATAAGTGGCTAGCTTTCAAAGGAGCGAGCTCACCTGGGGGGTGAGTGGGAGGACAGACAGGGCTGCAGAAGTTCCTGAGAAAAATGTGTGGATGTGTCCATGGATGTATACACACACAAATGGGCTAATACATGTGTCTATGCATATTTAACTGGAGCTCAGAGACAGCTGTGAGAGCCTTCAAAGGCACCCAAGGAGTACAAGGGAGTGGGAAGATGGAGTCTGAAGAAACTTATGTAAAGCAGCACACATGCCAATGGCAAAAGACCCAAACTCCTCCTACATGCCCTGCACTGTCAATCAGATGAAGCTGCTCCTGAAAACGACTTCCCAGCAGCCAGCAAGGTGAAGAACTCTGACATCATGAAAACAAAATACAACCTTTTGCTGTGCAAACATCAGATTGAAAAGAATAGTCCCAAACCAGCACAATAACATTCAGTAAAGCAGCTGCAAGGGCACATATGAGGTTTCTGTTATTCCACTTCAGAAAGGGAGAACATCAAGTAACAGGGTGACAACTGATAAAGGAGTGCAGAGATTTCCATACTAAGCCAGGCTGCACACAGAGGATTTGTTTAGCTTAAAGATAAAGCAATATATAAAAGGTCTGCCTGACACTTCTCATTTATTCTTCCTTGACACAAGAATAACTGATCTCGGTGAAATGAAAAAGCAATGGATTCCAAAGAAACAAAAGGTTTTTTTTATATTGTTACCTACAGTGCACCAAATTGTGGCAATGACACACACATTGTTGAGATCAGGAAATTAGCACGATTAAAGACAGAATCAGATGTTTAAGAGGAAAATACAGTAACTTTAAATGAAAGTTTAGGGAAAAAAAACCATGCAAGCCCCTGTGCATTTATGAGGAAATATTGACAAATATGCTTTCTCATTCCATCCAGGCCAAACAATTAGGAACAAAGAATTGGTCCAAAGATGCTGGAAAGTAGCCCCAAACCAGTGATTCTGAAAATGGTGCAGCTCTCCCACCACCTTTCTCTATGTCCTGAGCTGGGTGCATAAAAAAAGGAGATGAAGATGGGCAGGGACATGACAGCCCAGCACCAGTGAGACCACCAAAAGGTCTTTCAACTCCCATGGCCACTCTCAGCATGGTTGTTCAAGGGCCTGGTAAAGGCTGAGGAGCAGCTGAGGCCTGGGAAGCTCACCTGGCAAGTGTGGACCAGAGGAGGGAGGCAGCCTTCTGCTCCTTTGGGAGGGTCTGACCTAACCTGCATGGCCAACAGCACAACAATAAGGGGATGCAAGATGATTATTCTGAAATGTGCAGCTGCATGCAAAAAGATGAACAAAAATTTGCTATGTCTGTAGAAAGCAAAAGGGTTGAATTTACTGGGTAAGGGTTGAAATTTAACTCTCTTTTCTCTGAGCCATGTAAGACAGCACAACTCATGGAGGAGGGCTTCCCCTGGCTCTCAGTGGATAGGATTTCAACCATCAGCTGTTCTTATCCTACAGCAACCTTAGCTCCCCATGCTCCCTCCCTGGTTTGACTCCTTTCAACCTTGTTCTTCACAGCCTGGATTGGAAGAGAAGGGTTGGGAAATGAAATCACTGCAAGATGCAGAGAGCAAACAGGCAGCCCAGGATGCAGTTCCAGAGGTCACACCCTCCTGTCCCTTCCTCTGGGAAAGGGCTCTCTAGATCTGCTCACACCCTTCTCCAACAGGTTTGGAGCCCAAAGTTGACCACCCATCAAGCCTATGATGTCTTTCTCCAGCTGGGCTACCCTGGGCAGGGCTGCTCTGCTGCAGGAAAAAAAGGCTTTTTCCTCTCTCTGTCTTTGCTGGGACTCTGGTGGTGTCCCCCAGAGTCAGAAAATGACTCTTGCTGAGAAAGAGAGAGCAAGGGGCTGCTCCTTATCAGTGGTGGGGGTACAGAAAGAGACAAGATCTTCCCACAGTGGGCTCAGCTTTGTGGTGGGAATGAAACTCCAGCTCCTGGCAAGATCCACAAGCCAAGCCTAATCAAACCACTCACTGTGGTAGGAGGATGTCTGCAGAGTGAAACGCTTAACTGCTGATCTTTGTGCACCCTTGGACATGCTGACACTTCTTGTGCCACAGGAGCACTGACATCTTTCATGTGGAACAGCTCTGGGATGATGGATGGGGAGGAGAAGCAACACAGGAACACTGTGACTCTCCAAGGTCCTGCTCAGCACCTGGACTGGGCACAGGACTCAGTCTGCTGGAGGGCTCTGCCCATCTGCCCCCCCTAAGACTCTCCAAAGTGACTACTTCTGGCTCAGGGCTTCCCAGCCACAGGAAAACATGGAGCTTTGTCAGTGCAGCCAGGGCCTGGGCATGGTGATGCCTGCAGCAAAAGCAGGGGTGCACAGAGGCCTGCTGGTCATTAGGACTGTTACTTCTTCCCTTTCAATGGTCCCACCAAGGGGAAAAAGGACCCTGATGCTGTTCCCAGCCCCAGTGGGCCCCCCTTGTCCTGTTTGCTACTGGGTGATGAAGATGGGTGACATGTCCAAGCCAGCCTTCTTGATTGCTTGAGCACACACACCCACGGGAAATCTCCAGCACAGATTCCCCCACAACCTCTTTACAGAGAGGCTGGAAAGGTGAGACCCATATTTTCAGCTGCTGCATTGCTCCCAAAGGCAGCATGGTCTAGCAGAATGAGGAGATCTGTGTTTGCCCAGGTTCCCTGCAAAGTGTTGGACTTGTTGGACTCTCTTCATCCTGTTTGCCATCAGCAAACTTACACTGGCTTTCAGACAATGCAAGTTTGTGATTTTCTACCAAATAAAAAAATGTTTAGAGGTGTTTAGCCCCTCTAGAGCAGTTTTCAAACAATACTACAGAGGGGATGGGGGGTTTCCTTCTTGCCCCCTATCAGGGTTTGCTTCACCAAGGAGCAGTGGGAAAGTCTCCAAGTCCCTTCACTCCCCTTGCATTGTCCCTGGGAGACAAACAACCCCTTGCTATGGGACCACGCAAGGGGAATCATGTCTGGCCAAGACCCACTTCCACCACAGCACTGGGGCCACAAGAATGGGTACAACATAACCCCATGCAATTAAATGGGGCTTGGGAAGTGCTCTAGTTCCTGGAGGATCCATGGAGAGAAACTGGACTTGGTTCATGGAAAGGGAAACTCAGAGCTGGACCACCACCAAGACAGAATGAAGGCTCTGGGCTTTGCATGGGCAGAGGGAGGTGCACAAACACACATCCCAGGAGCTCAGCTGGGCAATCACACATCCAGGAATGGCCAGAGAAATCATTGTCACCACTGGCTTCAGGGTCCTTCCACCCCATCAGAAAAGCAGGAAAAGGGGGTGGAGGGCAGCAGCTGGCAGGAGGAAAGTGCCAACAGTGAGAGTCTAAGACTCATCTGGACAGAAATGCAGCTGAGCTTGTCTCTGGCACATCCCCAGCAATTCCCCCAAAGCTGGGGATCAGACAGCTTTAATATAAGGAATCTTGATCTTTACAGAAGCTCCATCCCTACATTGGAGTCCTTTGGGAAACAAAACCAACTATGACAAGCCCCTTCCCTGTGGAGCAGGAGCAGGAGCTATGGCTTTGCATCGCTAAGCACGTCAACACACATTGGACATGCTCTCCTGCAGTCCCAGCTACTATTTCTGTCTCTGGGTTTCCACAGCTTCTTCCAGAGATGCCAGTGTGGTATCCAATTAACTCATCAGTCACAGCTCCACGAGCTTTGCTGGGTGCAGACTCTCAAATACATAAATAATAAATAGGAAAAAACCCAACATCTTGCTTCTGTTCCTCTGCTCCTTTCAACTGCAAATGCATCTGGTGCAGTCACCTTAGTGCATGCTGACACACACACACACAAATGGAGACACCAAGTGCCTGCACTCTAATTGTGCATTTGGTGATGAGTTCAGCTTGTGGCAAGGCTGTACACACGACTAGAAAACAAGGCTGGCTTTAATAGATCTAATTTTCATTAATCTGGTTGCCTCTCTCTGCCTCACTGCTGAAAGGAACTGAGGTTAATCACAAAAAAGGAGTCTCTTTTGTAGAGCTGGTGGGAGGTTGCAACAGGGCTGCATTGGTTATTTTCCACACTCCCCTGAGGCTCATGTAGGAGCAGACATTTAGTCCAAACTATATTACTTGGCTAACAAGATTTACAAGCAGTTTGAGATAATGCAATCATTTCCAAAATTAAGGAAGGGCATTCTCTAAGAATTAAAGCTTGGGAGGAGGGAGCTGAGGGCTCATTTTCTCAAAATTCATTATCTGCAGCCTGGGTTTTGCACATGTGTGTGTGTGTTGCTTTCAGACTATGATGACTGAATTAAAGGCCAGCTCTATAGATTCAGAGCTAGCTTTATGTGCAGCATCACTTTTCATCTTCATCTTCATCCAGATTTTTTGCCCCTTCTTCTGCTTCCCATGAATCTTGCACAAAAAACCAGCAGCACCTAATCAGGGTGCCCAGCCTTGTCTCATCACCCTCTATGTGTTAGTCCAGGCAGCCTTTGCTGGCAAGGAGCAACTCCAGAGCAGAACATGCATCAACACCAACAGGAATGCTGAGCTCATGCAATAATGCTTTCCCAGATGGATGCCTGCTTTGTAGTGTGTCAGATCCCCAGGGAGTCTGCCTGCTTCCTTATTCACCTGAAGCTGTGGAGTAATGTGGTTAGCTTTCCAAAATGATAGATGGGCATTGAGTCACAGGAATCAGAGATGGAAACACCGAGTGCATCATGCTGCTGTCCACCACCTCACCTATGGATGCACACAAGCCTCCTGCTGCGTGTGCAGGGTCCCTCCCTATGGCTGAGCACATTTGGGTTTTAAATTACTCCAGCAGAGGGGTTCCCAGCTGTCCCAGGAAGTCTGTGAGCTAAGCATGCAGATGTCACCCCTTCCCTCCCAAATGACTAATTCTCCCTTGCTCCATCACCCTTGCTGAGCTCCAGCACCCTGCTGAGTTCCCTGCCAATAAACAGACTTGTCTTGGTTCCACCAAGCTCTGCACACACATTTCTGCTGTTTCACTAAAGCAGAAGGGCTTCCTCTGCCCTTATCTGTGGTCCTCCTGGGCTGTGCACTGAACCATGCCCATGCAGGCAGTGAGGTTTCAGTGCAGAAGGATGAGATGTGGGTAGTTGTGACTGAAAGGGCAGGATGGCCAGGGCAGGATGGCCAAGGCAGAGGGACTCTGAGCACTGTGCTCAGTGGAAGATGCACTGAGGTGTGACTGGAGCAGCAGAGGGAAGAGCAAAGGATCAAACCTTGCCTCCCTCCAAAAAAAAAAAAAAAAAAAAGAAAAGAATGGGGCACATTAGAAATCCTGCATGGCTGTAAAGACAAACCACCTGCATGCACTTCACCTGCCAAGTTTCATGTGCACAACAAAGTCTGATAAGGGCATGGGATATTTAATATTAAATGCACAATTCATTATTTACACCACAAAAAAAGTGCACACTAAGGAAGCTCTTCTGAAGCGAGCAGTGTGCCAAGCCTGGCCCCAGAAAAGTCCCTGGCTCCTCCCAGCAAGGCCAAGGGGAACAAACTCTTTGAGAGTCTGGGAACGCATCCACCAGCAGCAGGGGTGTATGTAGGTCATGGTGCTGCAGTGGAGCCTGGGGCTGGGGCCAGGCTGGCCACTGCTGCCTGGGGCCACCACTGTGGCTGGGGCTCCTTCCCAACCTCCTCCTTGGAGGAGGAGTTCCTTCTCTCCTCCTCCTCCCCCTTGCTAGAGGTGATGGGGAAAACTCCAGATCTCTTTGGAAACCCCTCTCATTTCACACGGTTACAAAACAGAGCTGGGTTGCCAAACACATACAAGAGAGTTAAAGCTAAACATACCCCAAGCCTTAAATCCAACCCCAGGCAGTGCTTTGAAAGAAGGAAACGTTTTTCTCTTAACTGGTTAATAGTTCAGACTCTGGCCAAATTTGTAGGAGCCTACAGAGGACCTGAGGATCACATCACATCATTAACGTCTGCCCATTATCCTTGTGCTGCTGCTGGGAGCATACATGGACCTGCCTCCTGTGGCAGCTTTCTCTTGGGGTTGTGCCAGGCTGCCCCAAATCCAGCCCTGCCATGCTCAAAACCACCCCCATGGCTCAGGGTTAGGCTCGCAGGCTGCCCCCTCCAAATATCTCTGAAAGTCCTGGCTGTTTTATTTTGGAAATACTGATAGCAGGAATCATGTTCTGAAGCAGAGAGTGAGCTCCTGAATTATGCCACCAGCAAGGCTTGTCTCCCAGCACACCACCAGGATGGCTGTGACATAAACAATGTTTTCCAGGGGGTTTCGTGCTGATGCATTCAGAGTACCTCATTGCCTGCCTCCCAGACACAGGAGCTGTTTAGGAGACATGACTTTTCAGAGAAAGCAGCTGTGGTATTTTCCCCTTGCACAGAGCAAGGAAAAAAAAAAAAAAAAAAAAAAAAAAAAAAAAAAAAAAAAAAAAAAAAAAAAAAAAAAAAAAAAAAAAAAGGAAGAAGTTTCCAGCAAGAGCCAGCAGCACACAGTCTGAGAGACTTTCAGCTGATCCTTTTATTTCCACCACACTGTGATGAGCCAAAGTTGGACACTTTCATATCAATGCTTCTTCCACAGAGCTTCCACCAGAACCTTCTCCAGCACTTCAGTACTTTCCATTCCTGCACAGACTTTTATTTGTCGATGAGGAAATGAAACTCAAAACTCCAGAAAATGCATGCAAGAGACCCTGTGTGCTTAACAGCAAAACCAGAGATCTGGAGGAAGTTCCTTTCCCAAATACCACCATGCTGAATATTTCCCAGTGTACCTGTTGGAAGCCTACATCCTTCAGCTTCCAGGTGGATTGCACAGTGCACTTCCAATCTATGACTGCTCCTTGGCAGGACTGCATTGCTCTGAGTCAGCAGAAGCTGCCTGAGACACTAAAGCTGCTCACAGAGTTCAATGTGATGGAAGGAGCAGCAGCAAAATCCTGTAACTCATCAGACAATGTAAGATATCATAAGTAATAAGCAGCAGTGGCAGTCTACAAAGTGGTTTATAAAGGGCTTGATGAGTAACTCAGCTGAGCCTCTGGATTACACAGAAGACGAATCACTTCATTTCTGTCATACAGCAGCCCATCTGTAGTGTGCAAGGAAGCATCCCTGCTTCTCACATCTCAAGGGCTTCTGATAAAAGGGGGAGAATCGCTGCCAACACCAGGAAACACAAGGCACATTTTTCACTTGCTTCTGAAAGGGACGAGTGGTTCTGTACCAGGTTTCTATAACTGGGGAGCACTTGGTATGCACAGATGTGCAAAGCCTGAAATGGACACACAACTGTGAAAAGCTCAGGAAGGGGGCCATGCTGGCTGATTGCTGCTCCTGAATTCAAAACCAGATTTGTCTGGAGCCACTGTCTTAAATCCTATAAAGCTGCACTGATTTCCACCCTGTGCAGTACTGCTGAAAACCAAGGGACAAAAGGGGGGCTCAGAGTGAACCTGCACACTGTCAGGTGCAGGAGCTACAAGCACTCCTCTGATGCAGTCACCATCTCCAGCATTAGCAGTCCTGCCTCCTCAGCAGAGCCTCCCTGGCTATCTGCCCAGGGGATCCTACTGCTTTCCTAATCTCCCTGCATTTTTCACCAGACTGTCTCCATTCTGGCTTCTTACAGAGGGTCCCTGAGTAACCTACTCTCTACTTTGGGTTGCTTGAATAATTCAGAGACATGGAGAAGTCAACAAAGAGCTTGCCTGATTCCCCTGAGAGATTCGAGTCAGCATCTTTGCATCTACCTGCCACAAGGAAACCTGCTGCACATGCAGCAGAGTGCCCAGGTGGCCAAGAAAGCCAATGGCAGCCTGGCCTGGACCAGGAATAGTGTGGCCAGCAGGACAGAGATTCTTCCCCTGTACTTGGCACTGGTGTGAATGTCCAGTTCTGGGCCCCTCAGTTTGGGAAGGACATCGAGGGGCTAGAGCCAGTCCAGACAGGGACAGTGGAGCTGAAGGGTCTGGAGCACAAGTCCTGTGAGGAGAAGCTGAGGGAGCTGGGGCAGGGTTTAACCTGGAGAAAGAAGGCTCAGGGGAAACCTTATTACTCTCTACAATTCCTTGACAGGAGATTTGATCCAAGGTGGGGACTGCTTCTTCTCCCAGACAACTAGTGACAGGACAAGTGGAAATGGCCTCAATCTGTTCAGATTGGACATCAGGAAGAATTTATTCACTAAAAGGGTGGTCAGGCGTTGGAACAGGCTGCCCAGGGAAATGGTGGAGTCACCATAGCTGGAAGTGTTCAAGAAATGACTGAAGGTGGCACTCAGAGCTGTGGTTTAGTTGACATGGTAGTGTTTGGTCAAAGGCTGGACTTGATGATACCAGAGGTCTTTTCCAATCTTAATGATTCTGTGATTCTAAGCAACAGTGCACTACTGGGCTCCTGCCAGGAAAGCTGGGTTCGTGCCAAATGGAAAAACATCAGGAGAAAACATCTTCAAAATGCTTCAGATCCCCATCTTGCACTTCAGCCCACTGTGCTGAGCGACAGACATCCCAGCCACCCTCCCTTTAGCATCCCTGTGTGCAATGGCACCACTGCCACTGCCTCAGAACACCCCTGGCTGCACTTTGGCATGGCTGGTGTGCCTCAGGTACAGGGACAGTGGCTTCTAGCTCACTCCAGGGACAGCCATTTCCTGTCCCTCATCCATCTCTCACACAGCTCTCTGCTGCTTTATGCAGCACAGGCAGCATCCTCCAGCCCCCACAGGCTCATCTGCCTCCTGCTCAGCAGCAGCAGGTTTCACCAACAGCCCCAAAGTGCAACTCTCCATTCTATGACATCTCCAGGTGCTGTTCCAGCACCTCTTGCCCTGCATGGTTTGCCACTACCCAGAGCTGATTTTAAACCCTGAAGGGTTGGTGTTCACCATGCCACAGAGCCTCAGAAGGCACAGCTGTGCAAGCCAGGATGGCTGGATCTGAGACCAGGAGCACACCAGCTGGACCCAGGGAGCAATCTGGCTTCCCAAAGCATGGCAAGATAAGCACAGTCCAGCCTTCCCTCCAAATCTACAACCATGAAACATCTGTGCTTTGCTGCCTTTGTCCATCTCCTCCAAAACAAAGAGCCACATCTCTGATGGCAAAGAACAAGGAAAAAACAGTTGCCCTTCACCCAAGAGCACAAAAACTACCCAGGGAATTGTGCAAACCCTGGTTTCTCCTGCTCTGCAGCTGGGGGATTGTCAGTGAGGAGATGGGAACAAACCCCTTCTGGCTGGAACACGGCTTCCAAGAGGGCTGTGGTGAGGCAGAGCATTTCTATTCTGAGCCCCATCTCAAAAGGTCTCCAGCAGACAGCTGCTTTCCCAGACCTTGCTTTAACTTCTCTGGAATGATGGGAGGGGCTGGTCATGGAGCCCTCCTTTCCAGGGGGCTGCTTTGTGGCACCATGACATTCATGGCTTTCAGCTTTAAGGGGGCACACAAAAATGCCAGAGTGCTGTGGGTTGTGCTGGTAATCAGCTCAGTACACCTAATTCTGCAACCTCAAATGTATCAGGCTCTCCAGTTCTCTTTCCTAATTTATTCTCCCAGGCTGAGATGGTTTATTTGTGCCTGTGTAGCTCCTCTACAAGGCAGACTCAGAGACTATCCCAGCTGAGTAGTAAACCAGGATAGCAGTACATTGCAGCAGAGGAATTAGCAAATGGAAAGGAAAGCAGAGCAAGGGGATGAGCAGGGATGAGAGCTGGCGTGAGCCATCATGCCTGCAGTGATTTATTTTCAATTTCACTTATGAAAGCCTCCCTGGGTACTGGATTGTCTTTCCCCACGTCGTCTTCATTATCACTGCACCTTGAGCCTGGGTGATGTGGGCGTTTGATAGACTACCTGGAGCCTGGTTTATTTCCCTGGTGTTTCCCCGTGGTGTGATGAAACCTCTGCTTCAGAGAGCTGTGCCAGCCACGCCAGGCAAAGCCCTTGCTATCCCCAAGGCAGTGCTGTCCCACTGTGTTGCAGTGCCCTAAAGAACAGCTGTGTCCCCACCTCTGAGGCACATCTCAGCTCCTTACAAGTAGAGAGTCTGTACACCAGCCAGCACAGGATCTCTTCGTGTGGGAAGCAAAATCAAGCAGGGAGTTTCCATCTCTTGCACTGATAGAGACCACAAACATCTCCCTTGCAGGTAGCAAGCTGCTGATGACTCCCAAATGTGCTGTGGCCTGGACCACGCTCAAGAAAACATCTTGTCACATTAGCAACACTATCAGTTATCAATCAGCTTTCTTTCTCTCCTGCCTTTTTGGTCATCAAAGTGTTGAGGGCTGGTGCTGCTCCAAAGAATTGTGTTCCTTCTGCAAGGGTTCTTCACCCATCTCTTCTTCCCAAATTGTCTTCCACATCCATATAGGTTTGTGAATCCTAATCAGCTAGACCCAGGAGCACCTGCCATCCTGCATTTTGGACCCTGGACAGGACAAACTGCAACAGAACTAAATAAAATGCACTGATTTCACAAGTCAAATGCTCCTTTGGAGCAATGGAAAAAACACCTACTTCCCCTGTTAAACCAGGATTTGTACATCTGCCTTCAGCGTCTCGCACAAGGAATTATGGCTGCCTCATTGGCAGGATTTGGAGCTGCAGTCAGCTCAGGAAGATCACGAGGCTTATTTTTATTTATTTTCTGACAGATGTATGGGTCTGTCACATCCTCTCTTCTGAATACATATCCCCTTGAGCACTCAGACCCAAGGTGTCTTTGGGCAGAGCTCTGACAATACGAGGGAGAGAACAGCTTGGCTCTTTCCTGGGTTAAGCTCTCAGTCCAAGCACAGCAGGACTGATGGCACAAGGCGTGCTGGAGAACGTGTTTCCCCACTTGTGCATGTACCATTTTGGGTCTAATTCATCCTGGCTGACAGCTACTAATTTGACAAGTACTTTAACCAGACATGTTTTTAGAGTGCTTCCCTTGCTCATGCGTGCTGGGCTACACAGTTGCACACTGTGATTGTGAATCTAAAATTATGGTAGCTGATAAACTGAAGGCAGAAAAGGCAGTTAGAGCTCAAGCAGAAGCCTGCCAAGTTTCTAATAAAATTCAAAACACAGCAAAATTTAAGAGCATGCACGAAGCCAGCGTTTGTCTGTGTTTCAGTCTGCCTTGAAATCCCCTGAGCAATCAGCCCACATGGAGGCAGCTTAAGGAATGGAAAAATCAGTCACTTCTATTTCTCATGTCTTTTTTAGTCTGCAAAGTACAATATGCAGTGGGAAAATAGGATCCAAACCACTTAATCTGCAACAAAAGTGATTTTGGTTGTTTTCAACTTGAGAAAACCAATGATAGCACTTCCTAAGACCTGGCATGACAGAAGCCCATGGATGCCTGACCAATCACCTAGCCTCAAATATGATGTTTCTTAAGAGAAACCCTAAGTCCCCAAATGATCCTTTAGTTCCATGTGCACTAAAGAAACTTGCTTACAAGTCTAAGCAACAAAAAAAAAATCAATTCTTCCCACTATTACAAGTGCAATTCTTGGCTGCTTAGTGCCGTACTCCCAAGCACAGGATTTTAGTCACTTCTTGTTAAATATCCAGAAGGAAAGAGGCATTTGTGCTGCATCTGTGGATGTGTCCTCCATCTCTTAAGGACCAGGTTTGGGAGATCTCAACTGGCAAGGTTCTGTTCCCCCTTAGTACTGCAATGAAACAGAAGAAACAGCTCTCTGCTGCCAAAAAGTGCCCCTCAGGAGCCTTATCCATGCCAGGATGGATAGCTGGAAAATCCTTGTGAAAGCTTTTCCTAAACAATGTCAATGGCTTTGGCTTGCAGGTGACATTTCCTGAGCTCTGACGATGTTAAGTTGCATGCTGGTGTTTGGCAAAACCCCTTAAAATCACCACCTTGTGCAATAAGATAATTTTTCTAAGTATCATAGGTGGCATTTTAGCTGCTTGTTTTACCAACTGGAATTCCAGCTCACGTGGTATTGTAGTGCCCTACAATGAGAAATACCTTTGTGAAAATTTTGGCTCTAAATTTCACATCTGAAGTACTAATTGCCCTTATGGTTGGAGCCTTTCCCAGTTTTCCTTTTGAATATAAGAGATCTCAGATCCTGAAACAAGGTAGAATGAATCACTGCATTTGAGTGGAGGCCACTTGCAGCTCTGGCTTAAGGAAAATCTTTTATTTCCTCCAAATGTCCACAATTCTCCTTAGAAGAATAATATTTACTATCAGACCTGCCCAAAAATGTCTTGCTAGAAGTTTTTTCCCCCACCCAAAACTTATCTTGAAACTCCTTTCCGAAAATGTCAAGCCTTCTCTATTCTTCAAACAAAATGTTTGAGTATCACATTTCCCCAACTAATTTTTACAGTATTATTTTCAGTGTTCTTTTCAATTCCTATTATTATTATTACTATATCTATTTCTCTGCCATTACATTACATTGGCACTGTTGCTGATTCCTACCAATTTCTTTGACTTTCAGCATTTCATTAATTTTTCAAAACTGTTAAAAAATGGAGGGGAAGAATAATTGTTGTCTTAATTGTCTTTGCCAAACATTCTGAAATGCTACAAGTTACATGGTTTTACTTTTTATTTGCCATGTCAGAGATTTCTTCCCATAAACTCAGGAAATTCTGGGAAAGATGGAGAGTAGAAAAAGAAATGTTTAAAGAAGAAAGTAAATAAAGAATTTCTTCCCCACCCCTCCCAGGGACTTGACAGTCACATATGGTCTTGTTTGAAAAGATTGGATAAGAGCCAGAAAACAAAGAAAAGGCAATGGTTCTAGGTTTGGGGTTGGTTTAGGGATTTTTCCTGGATTAATGTAGCATTATCTAATTTCAGTGCTCCGAGGTTTTGTATTTTTTCAGTTAAATTTCTTTTATCCTCTTCAGTGAGGGACTATGCAATTCAGACTACGCAATAAGTAGTTTAATATTTCATATTTCACCAGCTCACCTGGCATTTGCCTGCAGAAATAAGGCTCAGCAGTGATTATCAATGGCTGTGGGAATAATTAACTCCCCACGGGCAAACCCACGGCGCGCATTGCCATCCTTTGTGGAAAGGGAACTGCACGGCTCAGGACCCATCCCCTGCCCTCAGGGTGCACCCCAAAGGCTCCATCCTGGGGAAACGCTGTCTCCAAGGCCAGCCCAGCCCTGGGAAGCCCAGGCAGGCACAGGGAGTTTCCTGGTTACAAGGTGTTTGTATTCCCACGGAGTATCCGCTGCCCGCCGGTGGGATACAGGGCATGGAAACGCTGGGGCATTATCAGCCTAAGTCAACACACACTATTAGTGATCATTACAGCTGCACTGAATATTGCCTGGCACCTCGGCCACTTTTAGCTCTGCTTTCTGCATCATAGCTCTGCTCATGCTCATTACCGCACAGTTTACAAACAATGCAATTACTTGGGTGAATATTAAAGCTACAGATAAGGCAGGAAGACTTTGTTTTAATCTCTCCAACCATCAGAAAACCTCCAGGCTAAAAATAAAAAAACAACTAAACCCAAACCCAACAATAAAGTGATTGTTGCAGGGATTAAATTATTTTTCCTCCCATACTTGAGTGTTTGCCTTTTTCCTGGTTACTGGTTATTATGGATTACTGCCCTAATCATGCTGGCAGCAGCACTGCCAGGCCCTGTTTATTGTGGTGAGAAGGGAAGCAGAGGAGTGTGAGCAGGTGGGTGCTGCTGACCTGGGGAAAAGGAATTCAGGGCAAGGCAGCTCAGATGGGCCAGAGTGACCAGCTCAGACAGGGACAGAGGGAATCACTGCTCCTTAATTGCAAAGTTTCAGCTATTTTCAGAGCACAACTGAGACTGCTTTTAATCCTGAAGCAAAACTTTTGGAGTCCTTTAAATTGTCAGAATTAAGAGAGGTAAAAAAAAAAAAAACAAAAAAACCCAACAGAAAACCTGGAATAAGGACAAAGCAAACTGAAATTAACATTCAGAGAACACTCCTGATAGCTCTCAATTTCTCATGCTGGAGAGGAAGATAAATGCTAAAATCTTAAGCTTTCCTACTTCCACTATCTCTCACAGACAGAAAATTCTGGCTTTGGAGTGGAACACCATGGACCCACAATGGTACCATGCTCCTGGTGTCTAGTACCTGTCCATCCAGCCTGACCAGACGTGCCCTTTTCTGGGCCATCATATCAATGCTCTTACATTTTTGGAAAGCCCTGTGTCTCCCAGGGATCAGGACCTCCAAGCCATGAGCAGCTGCCCTAGTTTTCCCCTACAATACACATTAGGGCACGCAGACTAACTAGGAGGCAGGTGCCAAGGAATATGAAAAACCTCAAGGAATTATTAAAAAAAAAAAAAAACCAAAACAAACTATGTCCCAAACCCACAAGATTCTGTTCCAGGTTTGAAATGCAGTATGCAGGGCTGAAGTCAGCCTTTCAGCCCAGCAAATGCTGAAGCACATCAGAAACCCTGGGAAGGTTTGCTGGCTTCCCTCAGGAGACACTTGGCTGAGGCCAGCAAGAAGAGGCTGTGAATAGGACACAGCTGCTGTTTTTCTCCCCCCAGCACACCCAAGTCCCACCTGTGGGCTGCTGGATTTCTGAGCGCTCACCCCAAATCCCCTGGGCTGGCAGGGGAGTTGTTGCAATGCTGCAGGCTGCTCTCAGAGCCCTCTGCCTCCATTTCCCATCTGCAAGGGATTGTGGGGGGCTTAGGTTTGCAGAAAGTCTGCAAAGTGAATGGGATGGTGCTGGCATGGCATTGGGTGCTGAAATGCTGCTCCATCACCTGAAGGAATAAGTTGCAGTGGGTGCTGGGAGAGAAGGAGTGGAGAGGTGATGCAGGCAAACTGGAGATGCTGGATGCCACATGCAGCAGGGCAAAGATTTCCCCCACTGGCCTCAGACACCTATTTTTAAGCTATTGCATATGTTTCCTTTCATTACCAGTCATACTCATTTGCTTTGAAAGGAGGTTACAAATAAGGAGAAAGTCCCTCATTAATTGACTGGATGATTTATTGCATCCTCCCTCTCTTAGCAGCCACACAGGCTTAAAAGCTGCATGAGGAATAGCTGCTCAGCTTTTGTTTGGAAATGGGCTGGGTGAAGGCTAAGGTGGAGGAGATGGGAATAACCCCAGTCTCTGGTTGCCTGTGTTTTAGCTATAGACAGCTCTTTGGTGGGGAGGGGTCCCCAGAAAGGAGATCCTCCCTGCATTGTGCTGGTCACAGGTCAAAATCTGTCCAGCAATGTGTCTGGTGTTCACTGTGGAGCTTCAAAACTTGCTATCACTTGGCACTTCTGAAAGATGTAAATACAGACAGGATAAGTGGACAGAGATTTTTCTAAAATCTCATTTACAGGCACTTTTTCAATGCACAGAAGTACCCTTACTCTCTGCTAACCCAGAGGGCAACCTGTGGTGTCCTTAAAGTCAATTCCAGCAACTGATTTAGCATAGAGGTTTCAGGATGCTTTCAGAAAGGCCAGAAGTACCATGGAGAATTGGGCTTCCCTGGTAATGAGGGTGAGGAGAAAGGTAAAGAAGTCTAAAGGAAAGGGAAAAATAGTTTAAGGAGTAACATGATGGAATGGAGAAGGGAATAAAGAAGAGCAAGTGAAAACAAAGTTTAAAACAAGCTTAAAAAGCCACCAAGGGAACAGAAAATAAAATGAACCCCTGACCTCCAACAAGGTGTTGAAATGTCTTGGTTCTGGGTATGAACAGAAGAGCTTGGACAGGCAGGCCAGAGGGATGTTATTTGCAGCAGCTTGCTGGCTTTCCCTGGAGTTTAATAATAGCAACTGTATTTATACAACTAAAATGTTTTTGTTAAAAGGCTAAGTACTGGTATGTCATGCTAGTCACTTTAATTTTAAATAAATTCTAAAAGTTCTCACTGGAAAGGCTTGCAGCTAACTATAAATACATGCAATATGCTGATGAATTTTTTTAAAAAGCAAATTTATTCTTCTTCAGAAGCATTAAATTGGACAACTGTGCAGCATTTCTGTGGGGCCCCAGCAGTCAGGATTTCTAACTGATCTGGCTGCATTTTAATTTTTTTAGCCTTACTGCATGCAGTGGCTGCTCTGACTGGTTTGATGTGCTTTTTTGATACATGAAGAGATTCAAAGAGATAGGTGAGAGAGAGATAAAGGGAAAAAGAAAAAAAAGGAAGAGTCCTGGGCAGGGTGACAGCACTTTTCATCTCTACTACTCTGAGCATTTGGATGATTTGCCAGCACGGGGAGAGCCACCAGGGAGGGTCAGGACTGCAGAAGGAGCCCTGGTGAGTCCCTCAGGCAGGACTGCAGCCCCCAGTGAGCTCTCTGGTCCCTGTGCCCCTCCATCCCATCGGGGCAGCCAGAGGATGCCCTGCGCTCACCGTTGTAAAGGATAATTGTGGCGAATTCCTTAGAAGGGGCTGAAGTCAGCCTGCTACCAGATAGCAGGAAATATTTATAACAATCACTTCCAACTGCAGCCTTTCATCTGAAATCTAAACAGAAAGCTGAAATCCCAGGCCTGTAAGTTGATACCTTGTCTATATATGGTCAAAGAACTCCATGGGGGAGAAAAGATGCTAAGTCCCCAGCACTCCTCATACCCAGGGCTCCAAGAAGATCCATTAACCTCTGTAAAATTAGCAAGCCCATATTGTCAATTAGCTTTGAAGTATGATTGTCACGCTGCTGCATTAGGAGCTCTGCTCTCCCAGGGATGTCTCAGCATGTCACACTCACAGCCACGTGTACGGCAGGGCGCAGCATTCCCTAAATGCTCACAGAGTCCCCCAGCCTCGTGTGCCTGTGACAGCAGTTTGGATTATAAAGCACTGTCAGCTCCTGAAAAGTTATGGGGTGAACCCTTGCACTCCTGCAGGAAAGCACTGCCAGGCAGAGGCACAAGACACAGGACAGAAGACCAGAGGAATGGTGTTTTCTGGTACTCGGGCTGGCAAAAAATGAGAGCATAACCAACTCCTGCATGAAAATCACCAGGCATTGAAAAGCACTGCTTCAGACTCTAATATGACTATGACTTCTCCTTTTTGAAGTTCTTCTGGTAGCAAAAGTCCATATTTTACACTTTTTTTTAAAAAAAAATTTTTAAGAACTCCCACCACACATCCTTCCACATCAGCAGGAAATGAACTGCAGAGCTTCACTCACAGAGGTGCCTCCACATTGTGTCCCCCTAGCTCAGAAAAAAAGGTCCTTCCTCACATCCTGGAGCATGGGTGAGATGGAGGCACTTCCTTGTTGCCCTCCTCTGCTTTTACCTAAGTATTTGCTGACAGGAACAGGCTGCCCAGAGAAGCTGTGAACATCCCTGGAATGTTCCAGGTCAGGCTGGATGGGGCTCTGAGCTACCTGCTCTAGTGGAAGGTGTCCCTGCCCATGGCAGGAGGGTGGGGCTGAGGTGATCTTTAAGGACCATTCCAAAGTAAATCATCCATGATTCTATGTTTCTATGATGTATATGCAAAACCAGACAGGCCTGAAAAACAGCACTGCAGCCTTTTCTTACAGGGGGGAAGAACAGGCCCATGGCCCCTGAAGAATCAACAGCTTTGACCCTGTGATATGAAAAGCTTTTTCTTGCTGAGACACTGCTGCTCACCACAGAGATGGCACCATGTTCAAAAGCAAGGAGCTGGCATTCCTGCTCTCAGCCTGCTGCATGCAGGCTTCTAACAGCTCACCCATAATGTAAATCTCAAACCAGCCTTGAGCTGGGGCTCACAATGCTTGGTCCTCATCAAGACATCAGCCTCTGCACAGGACATCTCATAGAGCATTCTGACAGGCATGTGCCTCTGGGGCAGCCTTTCCTTTTCATTGCAGTTGAATGCCTTCCCACTACTCGTAGCTGAATTTCAAGAAGACAGCAGAGAACATCTCAATTAAAAAATAGAGATTATGACCGAAAAGTCACGTTTCCTTTTGTGAGATCTAACATACTGTCTCAACCTGCTCATTGTTATTAGGCAAACAGCAGCAAATTCATTTCTGCATATGTGCCTGCCATATGGGGTGTCAAAACCATGAGAACCACTTCTATTTCAATAGCAGCTCTTCTTTATTTCTCTTTCTGTAACTCATGCTGCATCTCACAGGGCGTGATCATGAACCACCGACCAACCAAACTTTGGTCTCTCTCAGTGCCAAAGCAGCAGTAACACCAGCCAGTTGTGACACAGCAAATGGTGAGTTCCCAGGGTGGAAACAACCACTGGACACAGCAAACTTCTTTGCAGTGGTGGCAAATAAGGACATGCAAACTTGAGAACCGCAGTTTGAACAGAACAGAAACAGGTTTTCCAGCTTCAAGTGTAGCGAGGAGAGAGCTTGCTGCCTGCTGCCTTGTGTGAGAGCCCCTTTGCTGCCAGCCCTCATTCCATGTGCCTTGGAAGCCAAGCTACCTCTGTACCCAGTGCTCCCTGCCTTGCATGCCGCGGCCGAACACGTGGCGCTCCAAACACGGCACAGGGAACGTGGAAGGACAGATCTGAAAAAAAAGGTACATCTGCCAGATATGCCCAGGCACAAGGCTGGAAAGGAGAAGGAGCTGTCTCCAAAAGAGCACAGTGATATTTGCATGCAGGCTCAGCCTCCCCAGCTGCAGGAGCAGCCATCTCCACTCATTCATGTGAATCTGCAGCATCCTCCGTAGAAATCTGTTACAAATATTTGTTGGATCTTCTCTCAGCAATCTCAACAAATATAACCCAGGGGTTTAGCTACTGGGGAAAACTCTTCAGGTTTATCTGCAGTCTTTTGTACTCCTCTAGACTTCAAAGATGCACTGCCTTTGCAGCTGGGATTTTTGAGATTTGGAAAGAGCTGCTTTGCTGAAAGAGCAGCCACAGAGCCTCCCAAGAGGAGCAGTGGCCAGGGGCTTAGCTCTCCTGCTCCGAGGCATTTTCAGCCCCAGATATGGCTCTGCTGGCTGCCCTCTACCAGGCTGCAGCCACCCTTGGAGCTCGTGTGGCAGGAAGAGGAATTATCCTCCCTTCACCTGGCAGGAGCTGCTCCCCAGTGCCCACACCTTCAAGGCACAGGCACACCGGCCTCGTGTACCCTGCCAATGCATTCCCCTTCCTCTACTTGGTGGAGTCAGGCCTATTATGAGAAGGATAATGAGAAGAAAGAAGTACAAGCCTGAAAAAAGCATCTCTGATGGGAGCATTTCTAAAGGCAGCCAGTTTCCAGAAGGCAAGAGCTATTCTCCACATCAATTATCTACAGAGATGCAAGAAACTCGATGACAATGAGGAATTAGATAATAAAAGCTCTGATTTAACTCATTAAGTTATGGCTCCAGGTATGTGTAGTCCCAGTGCATGCCAAATTTTATTTATGCCTGCATTGCAACCACCTCTTGAGAGCATTGCTACAAGGCACAGAGCGACTGAGGAAGAAATTGAAGGCAATTTTGTTCTGCAGCTCAAGAGATGTGAGCCATTTCCACTGTCACAGCATGCAAGCAAACCTCCACCTCCCTCCTCAACGGAACCTGGAGCAGTGTGACTGCACTCTCACAGCACGACCATGGCCCAGGGCCCTCCCAACATTGTTAAATCTCTGCAGGTCACTCATCCTTAGTGTTGCAATGCAGGTTTCTGTCATCAGGGGCTGAAGCAGGCAAAAGTGACATTCTCTTTTGTACCAGGTGTTTACTCTAAAATGCAAGCCAACAACACCTCTACATCTAATGGTTTCTCTTCCTCCAGCTTCTTAAATGAAAAGCAGGCATGCTTCTGTGGAGTTTGCAGTTTTCCTCACTTTCACTGAGAGGAGAAAATACAGCAAGGTGCTTGAGGGGGAAATCCTCAATCTAACATTTCCTCAGTTTCTGCTGTTGTAGGAATGACAACCAACAAACATACACAACCTCTGTCCCACAGGGAGGTAAGCCAGATGATCTTTACAGGCCTTTCCAGCAGCTTTGGTATACATAGCTATGTTGCAGTTGTAGCTTAGACCAATTTGAGATGAAACTTTTCTCTACAGCCTTTTATTCTATAAACTGATGGCCTCTATCTCAACCAAAACCTGTCTGCAGCCAGCAGGGACATCCCACAGAACAATGAAGAAAACCTTGGTCACTCCAGCAGACAACAGAGGCTCTCAGGAGACCCCCTTCCCTCCCACTGCAGCATGCCCACCCCCTTGAGAGCACATCCCTGAGGGAAAGGCTTCCCTTTGTGGTGCCTTCCAGCCTCCTAAACTCAGCCAGCCAGTCCCAGCTTTGTTACAGATGTGACATAAACTGCTCTGTCCCAAACCCTGCTTTGGATTCCCACCACCCTGTTGCATTAATGACACACTGCTCTTTCTGTGCTGGAAGTCATTAGTGCAGTGGTGTTGGGGAGATAGCTGCTGCCAAACCAAGGCCCCTGCTCACAATAGCTGGTGCAAAGAGAACATAATCTCACTTCATTTTTAATGACCCAAATGCAAGCCTAAAGCTACCAGTGTTCAAATGCCTTAGCTGAGCTCACCAGCTCTCCTCTAATTAGTCCATGTGTCTAAGCTCAGAAAGAAATAAATGAATTAAACTTATGCCACAAGGCAAAGAGCACTGCACCCAGCCAGGGCTGGAGGGCAGGAACAGCTCCCCACTCCCCATGGGGGTTGGGGGGCACCATCACATTGAGCTCCATGTCCAAAAACTGGCACCTGGCTTTGTCACTGCCACCTGCTCCTTTGCAGGATTTTCCACAGCAAAACTGGGGTGCAAGAAGCAAATCCTTACTTGCACAGAGCTGTTGCACAAGCTGCCTGACAATATATACCTTCCCAATGTATGGGCTTTCACAGAGAAACCGAGGTGCTGAAGTGTTGTTGCTTCACCTTCTGTCACAGCAGGATTTCTCAAAACACTTGGCCTGAAATGTATCCCCCCTGCTTAAGTTTCCAGAATCAATGAAGGAAAGTTTGGTTCAAAATGTAAAATGAATCTTCTATGGAGCAAGAAATAAGAAGTTAAAAAAAAATCTGACGACCCAAAATTTCAATTAATTTCTTTAGACTTCCAAATTGGTTTATTCAGGTTTGCAGATTTCCTGAAAAGTAAATATTTCTTCCCTAAATAATAACACACAGATCAGTACATTTTCCCTCATGTACAGGAAAGGAATTTTAAACCTCTGCTCTAGCTGGGAGGGAAGAGTTTAACACAGTATTAAATATAGAACTCTTCATGTTATCCTTTTTCTTTCCTCTCTCACATGCACTGCCTTGGCACCAAAACGCTGATGAATAGCAGGAAAATTCAGATCAATTTAGTTCTTCCTTTCCAAGACAAGTGATTTTTCTTGGCAAGGCTAGCAGTATTCTCTTTTCCTCATTGCTTTTACCTTTGATGCCTAGTGCCAAGCCAGGGTTCTCCTGGCAAGCACACAGAACATGAAACTTGATAGCTTTTCCAAAGTACCTGTTGCAAACCTGAGCAGCACAGCCTTGCTCTAAGGTTTGATGGGATAGGGGGGCTCTGGAGAGGACCCAAGCACTTTGCAGCTCTCAAATGCTCAGCTCAGCTAAGAGGAGGCATTCATACAAATAATTTTGAATCATACAATGATTTTGGCCCCTCTTTCACTCCAATTACTCATGTTTTACCTTAGCCCACCTCATCTCCACAATGCATTTCCCTGGTTATCCTTTCACCTTCTCTAATTGCTGAGGCACAGGCAGGTGCAGCCCTCAGGTGTTGGTGCACCTTGTGGTATTTGCAGCCCTTCTGGAGGTGCTGCCTGAGTGAGTCTATCTACCCACAGCCAGAGGAAAGGGCAGTGGTGAGGATTAGCTGGCTGAGCTGTGCAATGATTGCTGCAGGTGACAAATGGATTCTGCCTGTGAGGCAGAGCTGTGGGTGAGCAGTGCCACACTCCCTCTGATGTACAGGATTAATTGCTCGCTTTTCTAAGCCCTGGGAGTGTGGCTGTATTTTCCAGAAGGCCTCTGGTTTATACTGGGTGTGTGGTTAAGTAGGTTGCTGTGGTTCCCCCTTGCTACTGGTGCTGACTCTGCTCTTCTCCATTTCACACCAGAAACCAGAGACCTCAGCACAACATCAGCGTGCCTGGCCCTGAGATGTCAGTGACTGGAGGTGGAAACCAGCCCCTCTTGTGCACCACAACCACAGAAAAGAGAAATTATTCTCATTGTGAGCGAGCCCACAAAGGCAGTGCTGGTCTCCTCTCTCACTGCCAAGCCTCTGGGCGTGGCTCACAGCTGGCATCTTCCCAGCATCTCCCCTAAAAATGCACTCCTTCAGCAGGGTAATGAGCTCCCCAGGTTGAGTCTTTTACAGACTCTCCACAAATCACTGAAAGGACAGACTGCTGGTTTGGTTCATTAGCAAGTGTTTTGTGGAAATCTGTTTGTGTATTTGCAAGACACCAACATGCTCCTTCATACTAATGGAGGAAAGCTTGAACTGAGAAGCAGCTTAAGCCTTCTACCTTTCCTTGCAGCTCTAGAGGACTGGTAATTGAGAGCAATTCTTCTCCTGAAGCATGGCAACTTCTGTCCTGGTACACCAAGGACCAGACAGAGCACACTAGATATTAGTCAGCATTTTTCTTAAGACCACAGCTCTTAGGAGTCCTGGGATTCAACAAGAAATTTAATTTTCACCTAAAACACAATGAGTGACAGATGCCCTGAGGTTTCAGCTCTTGGCACAGCAGAGGAAAACATCACCAGGAAGGCCCAGACAAATAAAATGAACCTCAATGGCATGGGCATCACTTTTAGGTCTTGCACCATTTGAAGCAGCTGTGTCACTAGGGAAGGAAGCTGTTTATGACAACATCACAGATGTGACTCATGGGCTTTGCACATCAAAAGGAGAAGGGTTCTTTGCAGACAGAATGTGGGGGCAAAGGCCAGGCAGAAGACTGTTGAGAAATCTTTGCAGTCTGACCCTTCAGGAGCCACTCTGGGAGCCACAGCTGCAGCACCCAGGACTTTCCCTGCTGGCCCCAAAGCCCTTTGGCAGCAGGAGGCTCCAGGGAACGCCACATGCCCAGCTTGGCTCCTTACCACACTCACACAGTCAGACAAGATTCTCTCACCCTCTCAGTCCCAGGTTTCCTACAGATGTCTGATTCTTTAAATAATTAAATCGAGGTGCAGTCATACTCCAACAGCTGAGTTGATTCCAGGGTCACTGAGAGAATCCCTCGGCTTCTGCATCCTTACAGCCTGTGCACCCATTCCCCTTGTGCTCTTTATGCCCCTCACACTTGATAGCTGTTTGGGGTCTTCTGCTTGCTTATTTGGGTTCTGCAGAGTCTCCAGGGGACTGGTCACCCCCAGCCAGTGCTGCAGGTCCCCATCCCCTTTGTCAGATAAAGGATTGGTGCCAGGTCACAGCCCCTTGCCTGAAGTTCCAGTCATTGCCCCCACCCTGGGCACAGCCTGCAGCTCCCACTGCAGCTGCAGAATGAGAGACCTGCACCAGGTGTGTTCCTCAACAAGAACAGGCCACAAGAACAGGGATGCAGGAAAAGGAGCCCTGAGCTTTCACCTGTGCTTTTCAAAGCTACTATTTTCAGAAGGTAGAAGCCCTCTGGTACTTGTATTTACAAATTAAAACAGGAACCACTTCCTTTGGCAGCCAAGGCTGAACTAAAAGCCTGCCTTAAGGGTTTGAAAATACTGAGGAAGAGGAATTTTTGATAACTTGAGGCTGGTTCTGCAGTTCTAATCCGCCAGATGACATGAATCCATCCAAGGTCTCCCTCGTCGTGATTCTGCATTAACACCCAGCAGCAGCTGTGGGATGAGAGCTGCTGCAGTCCAGGGAGCTTACTGGCTCAGCTGGCACAGGGAATGTTTGAGCACAGGGCAGGCACTCTGCAGGGAGCCAAACTGCCCTCCTGGCCTGAAGAGGACAGGTGAAAGGATGAGAAGTCAGGGACTTTGTGTGATGCAGCAAAGGGACAGGGAGGGGAGGTGGCTGCTTTGGTGGCTTTGGAGGGAACTTGTAGGAAAATAACCTAAGATAACTTTGCAGGATTTGTGGAGCAAAGGGAAACACTGGCATGGTGCTCCCTGGAGATTCTGGGATACCCTTGGCTGGCAGGCACAGGGGCAGGAGATTGTTCTCCTGTGCACTGGGAGAAAAGGGCACAAAGGTTGTTTCTCAGACCAAGTATTTACAACCCTCTCTGACTTCCCCTCCATTCTCAGGTTTGCCTTTCCTTGAGCAGGTGCCTTCAATGGTCTTGCCCAGCTGCATGTTAGAGCAGAGCAATCACCCTTTCTGTTCCCAAGAATTGTGCTCCCATTACTTGCTCTAGGAGAGGGAGGACGTTGTGCAGGAATAAGGAGTTGGTAGTCCAAGGAAATTCTCCTAGCTCTTCTCTTCAGGTGTGTTTCCCAGGTAAAGTTTGATAAGCACAGCCCCAGCCTACTGCTGCCTTCAGATCTGTTCATTAGCACCTTTGTGAGGGCTTTCCAGGACTGCCAGTTCTCAGGGGGCTGAGACACAGTGTTTTAATTGTATATAATTAAATACTGCTCCCTTATCTAGATTTCAAAGTTTACTGTTGGGGCTTCAGTACCAATGCTCTCTTCCCCTCTAATTAGCTTCCTTAATCTGTGCAGCCTTGCTTCTTCCCCCAAAGGGACAGGGCTCTCCTGCAGGGAAGTTTGGATTGCATCTAATTATTAGCAGAGGAGACAGACGGCAGCACTGTCCCTGCCCCAGATATCCCTTGAGAGCAAGAAGCCCAGAGTGGGTGGCCACAGGGAAGCTGTACAGGTTCCATGTGTGCATTTGGTCTTCCTGCTCCATCTGTAGGTTGCTTTGCATGTTATCCCATCACAGGTTTGGGGCAGAGGATCCTGCAGGACAAGGAGCCACCTGGCTGAAGTGCAACTCACAGGATGAACACTTTTGCCTGGCTAGCACACAGTAAGAGGAGAGAAAGAATTCCCAAGGCCTCATCTGACCCAGTGTGTATTAAAAGAGACAATACACCTGATACCTTCAGCAAGTTTTTGGGCAGTGCCTTATGAGCTGTCTTCTGCTGTTGACAGAGGCCACCCACTGCCCCAAGAGAGAGCATGAGGATGGAAACCCTCCTCTTGAATATCTTCAGGATGGCATCTGTCTCATTCATTGCAAGAGCAGAGTGTTGTGAGCTCAGATTTGGCTGATACTGGCATACCGTGACTCGTTTGCTCCCCTCCCACTTGAGTTTTTGTTTATGACTATTCTTACACAAGCACTTTACAGTGTCTTTCTTCTGTTCAGGCTAAATCACATCTCTGTCAATGCCCATCCTACCTCTGATAATTCTTTCAGACTCTATTCTCTTTCTATCTGCAAGCTAAAACACCAATTTTCTCTTTCCCATGCCCAACAAGCTCCATTTCAGGACAAGCACCTACTGAACACCTTTTCACCCCCATCCAGTGACACATTTCTCTTTCCAGACAGATTAAACCCCATCACCCCAGTGGCCCATTTAGCCAGGGCTTGCTTATGACAAGACACCATTAAAAGCCCTTCTGAAGCTCAGTGATATGACAACACTGCTTCTCCCTTACCCAAAAGGCTGGCATAAAAGGAAATTAGGTTGGCTTGATAAGATTTGTTCTTGACAAATATATGCTGGCTGTTATTCATCTCCTTGTTATCTTTGAGGTACTTACAAATAACGTGTTGATTTATTCTAGGCTCTTTTAGGTACAAAAGCAGGCCTAATCTGGGTGAGATGCTTTTGAAGGCAGCTTCTGAGCTTGCCTGCACATACCACCCATTGCCCAGGAAAGCTTCCAGAGGGACTGCTAAAAGCCCCCCACGCACTCCCCTTACAGGACAAGGCTAGATTTCCATGTGCCTTCTGTTCTGAGGACAGGCACACTGAGTCATCTCTGTCCTTCACCTGCAGGTTTCATGACCACAGACATCACAGAGGGACCTGCATCTTGGCAGAATCTGTTGTTCAGCTCCCTTCCCTTTCTTTCTCTGCATTGCTAAGGCATGAATGTCCCGAGTATCTCCTTCCCATCTAATTCTTGTCTGGTTCATGCTCAGCCTGACTCTGACCCAACCCTCCCACACTTCTCTGTTACAATCCTCCCTACTAAACTGACCCATTTTCAGATTTTTGTATGAGTCTTTCTGTGTTCCAGGTCACCAGAGAGCTCATGAGTCAAGTAAATCTCCTGCTACACTTCCCTCCTTACTCCCAGGATGATATGTGCCTGGGGCATTGATATTGACTATGTTTACATTATTTTTGCCCTGTGTAGGGGTAATATCTTACTCCCCTAGGTCCTGTCACATACTCAGTCACTGAGGAGGGAGATAAATTTCAATGACCAAACCTAAAGTGTGAATGGAAATCTACTGAACCAAGCAAACAGTTGGCTCTTGTGCAGACTCAAGTGCCAGGTAAAACCTGCTTCCTACCTTGCCTGAGCCAAAGGAACAGGTTTTGTTTCAGATCAAGCCTCCTCAATGAAACCAGGGCATCTCTCCCCTGCTCACTGCAGCTCGATTCATTCCAGACTCCCTGCAGAACTGACTTTTTTTTCTGCCTTACATGCTGTGACAGGGCTGTGAATTGCTGGGAGAGCTGTGCAGCGTGAGGACAGCACAGCCTGGGCTGCACAGAGCACAGTGTCCACAGCCTCCAGACAGGAGTGCTACCTGCCCTTATCCAAAGGCACGCCAGAATAAGTCATCTGTCACAGCCCTGCTGCTCAGGAGACACGGGGGAGGTTTTGGGGCAGACGATGGCAGAGCCACGGCCACATGAGCATTGCAGAGATGGGAGAGCAGGGGGAATGCTGAGAGCCTGCCTGGCAGATTTGGGGGCTGCTGAGTGCTCATGGATCCTAGATTTCTACTCCAGATTGTTTGCAAAATGCACGTTTAACTATTTTGTTCTTTAGGATCACGCGTGCTGATAAATTAAACCAGGAGCATGCAAGCACGTCTCAAAATGAGTTTCTTGCTACAAAGCAAGAAACCAAGTTTGGAAAAGAACTCTGAGCAAATCAATCCTCTTCTGTCTTCATGTCCTTCTTATGTCCCAGCCAACGAGACAACAGCTTTGCCACCTGGTGACAGTGCATCTGGCCCTTGGGAAAAGGGTCTCCTGCGGGGTGTGCTGGGCTTGTGGTTGAGTTAGAGCCATATTGTACAACCCCAAAATAACACAGTGTGTGAAAACCACACATCAGCCTTTTAATGGGAGCAAATAACAAGAGGAATCGATCAAGCTCTCCAAAGAAGCTTCCTGATAACAATGCCATAAAATTTAAACCATCCCTTGAAAAGCTCCAAATCTGGTATCTCTGCACTGGACTCCAATCAGCTGGGCTCTATCCCTGCTCCCAGCCATCTGCACTCAGGGGACCTTTCCCAGGAAAGGACCTTGCTCTGAGGGGGCAGGCATATGCCATCAATTCTGTCTCTGTCCTTCCAGCACCCAGTTCACAGGGATCCAGCCATGCCCCCCATTCTTTGCTATTGCTTTGCTTCTCACTGCCAGACACATCTGATTGCTACTTTGATTGTGTAGGAAGCAATCCAGACATTATGGAAATGGAGCCATATAGGGACTGGACAGAGCAGGCTCATGCTGGTCACCCTCTTACACAGCAGTGGGAATATTTTCTCTCTTACACTAAGATATTTTTAAAACAGAGAATGCTGTTACTGTTTGTTGTCACCCAGGATCCAGCATTGCCATTCTTGGAAAACAGCACAGTGCCTCTAATGTCATTGTCAGAAACTTTACTAGTAGAGTTTTTGATATCTCCCAAGATATCCTTAGACTAACTGTCATTTATGGCTTGGAGAGGACTGACCATCACTCCAACCATGTTCATGGCTACAAAGGGTACATACCCCACAGTACCAGTGCAGCAAGGCCATGCACACACCATGGCAAACTGTGGCTGTGAGAGTTTGTTAACCAAAGCTCCTCATCTGAGAGTACTGGGAAAACACAGCTGGTTCAGCAAGACCAGACTGTGAAGGTTAAGCTAAAGCAGTTTCCCTGTGTTGCTGGAGAACAGGGGAAGGAGCAGAGACAAGGGACAGGATAAGTGACTTTCCCCTTGCATGGCAGTGATGTGCATGTCCTTGCTAGTGGACACATGATTTTCCTGGTGTGAGCAGAGCCAGTGGAGACACACAGAAGCCTGATTCAGTCATGGAAGACTGTGCATCTGGCAAGGGCAGGGCAACTTCCCATGCCCCTGTGAGCACAGAGCTGGCTGACCACACTCATTTGCCTGCAGCATGTGGGGTGATGCCTCCAGGCTCAGCTTCTCCTTCTGAGGAGGGGCTGCTTCTGACTCAGTCTGCCAGGTCCAGCTTTGGATGGCAGCAGATGTTCCTCTGCCCATCTGTACAGATGCTTGGATGCTGGTTGTGGTCAGCTGTCTGCTTTTTGTTCTGTCACTCTCATTTTGAGCCCATGGATCCAGCCCTGCTGCTGGAATACTGAGTGCCATCATCAAACTTCAAACCCAAGGGCAAAGTGTCAGAGGAAAGAAATCTACTCTCAAGGCAGATGCCCAGCTTGAACTCCAATTGCACCAGCATCCTGTGTATGAATGAATTGCCTCTCCCTGCTCAAGGATTTGCCAGTCATGGATCCCATGTACACAGCTGGGAGAGGGACAGCTGCCTGTTCTGTTGTAAAAACCTGCTGGTGCCAGTGAGCAGCACATGCCAGGGAAAGAAGAGTCTGCAAAAAGGAACAGGACTTCTCCTACCCACTATTCTTGCCTCCCCATCAGAGAGCTGTGGAGCAGTGCCTCATTCTGAGATAAATTTCCTGTGCCAACAAGCTTTGCTAGGGCTGTTGTTTTAATTTCTTAAAACAAGCCTAGATCCTGCATTTTGTGAATCACTACAATGCATTTAATAGGTAGCCTTTTCATAAAGGAGCACAGCGGATGTGTACACAGGCCCTGATGAAGCTAATAACTACCTCTCAATGGCTTTCAGGGAGTTATTACATATTTAAGATCCAAGCTCCCTTAATCAACCACAGAGATGCAGCTGGCAGCAGTAAATTGCCAACAACAGTTCATTACAAATAAGGAAACATTGGTTTTTCAAGGACAAAAACTGTGTCAGTTCTTCAGCTAACTCTTGTCCTGGCCCTTCTCCCCCCGCCACTCACCCCCAGTGATGTTCTGGCACAACTTGCTTTGTCCAATAACTGCCTAATCCCCTCCACAGGGGACATCATGCAATCAAGTTCCTGGATTTCCTGACTTATTTGGGCAAACAGCACAGTCTGCATCCCATGCTCACCCTCCCTGAGGGAGGCACTGGTAGGACTGGTCCCACAGCACCAGGATAATCCATGTGCCACAGGAGCACCCTCAGTGGCTTCACCCAGGGGAGCAGATGAAGCCATGCGACACACAGATATGCGTTTGCCTTCAGGGGATGGAGACCTGTGGCACTTGGGAATGACTTTTCCAGTACCTGCCATGTCCTGGGCACAGCACAGAGGGGAGGGTTTGTGGACATTATGTGGTTTTATTCCCTTGCTGTCTCCTAACAGATGTGGCTGACCATGCAGTGAGGCAAGAGTACAGCAGTTTAAGAGACATGCCCATACCTTGGAGATACTGAGGCCAATATTTTAAGAGCATTCAGGAAAGACTAAACATGGCTTGAATGAAGAGGAGAAAAAGACAGATGACCCTGTTAGAGATGTATCTTCCCCTCTGAAGAGGTGACAACCAGCTTTTGGCCTTCAGGAACCAAAGAAATTATACATTTCAGGTCCAGAGAATTTCTCATTCTCAAGAGGGAAATGGGCACCATCCATCTGCCAGGGCCACCTCCCATAAGAGGGATCTGTACTGGATGGACCAGGAACACTGGGTGCTTCTGCCAAGGATCCAAGCCCTAGATCCATTTGTACTGCCTGCAAATCCCACTGGGCCAGGCAAGACTTCCAGTGAAGAGGGGAGAATACTCAGCAAACCCCATGCTGGGCTTTGGAAGCAGGCCCAACAAGAGTTTTATCTTTGTTTGGTCTCCTTTGATATCTCACACTGTGCTGCCAGACATTAACCCTGTGCAAGCTGGGGCTGTTGAGTCAGGGGATGCACATTGGTCCAGAAACAAAGTGGGATCACAAAGAGGAAGAGAATGTACTCAATAGTGAAACCTGAAAAAGGGAATGGTTTTTTGCTTCCCTTCCAGCCTGGTTTACAGAATTCTCTCTGCCACATCAGAAGGCATCCTGCTCTTCAGCTGCATCCTACTGCAAGGCTGCTGGAGGCTTTGCTTTTTTCCTCTGCAGGCCACAGATGAAAAACTGATACAGATGGGTTCTAGGGCTGAGTCAGGATATTATTTTTGCCGTTTCTTTAGAAATACCTGACCTAACTTTTTTTTGGAAAAGAAAAGAAGCACTTAAAAAAGCCATACCACTTGGTTCCCCTCCTGCCACCAATCTGTATTTATTGACATTGACATTTTTAAAGGGCTCTTGGGAGGGAGCCTATTTGGTTTCTGGGGACACTTTCCTAAAAAAAATCATGGGATGTAGCTGATGTTTGTGTGTCTGTTAGTATTCAGCTCCTAAATTTATTCTTCCAGAGAAACGCCAAAAATGACTTGGACAAGTCAAATTCAGTGGGCAAAGAGTGTAATTTCCTAAATCTGCAGCAGACATTAAAAAAACCCAACTAAACTGTATATTATGAACAGCAAGATCATTTGACATAAGATTTTCCAAGCATTTCCAGGTGTGACTGCATAGGTGAAATGTGAGTTTAATTGATTGTCCATATGTACCATCTTCCCCACTGCCATGAATGCAGTAAAATCTTTTATTTTGGGGTGTGTGTGCAGACATCTGGAGCACAGATTGTAACAGCTCTCCAGCTGCAATGTTATCCCTTGAAAAACTTTGGGTTTTGAACATGAAAGAGAACACTGTTTTCAAAGAGTTTTGCAATCACATCTGGAAGAGGTGCTCCTGCTGATGCTTCGAGACAGAAAGGAGAAGAGCTGATGGGATATCAGCTGAGGAATGACTGCTTCCCCCTCTAACATGGGAAGCTGGACTTCTTTTGAATTATTTAGCATTCAGTCAGGAGATAAAAATACACTGACTGGATGAACCAGTGACCCCTTCTATGGTCACAATAGCTGTAGTAGAGGGGGGAGGCAGGAAGAGCCTACAACTGCACATCTTCAATGTGAGAAAATGGAGAAATCATTAATAGAGACGCAATACAAGGCTGGAGCCACCTTGTTGAGGCTGGACCCAGAGGGAAGGCTCTCTTACACCTTAAATCACAGCACCTACACCAATGTCTCAGAGCCCCAGGTACCAGCAGGGCTGGGTTAAACATTCCACAGAAGGACCAACATCTTCTCCACTACACATCTCTTCTTGGCAGAACCAGAATGAGATGTTTAAATGTGCAAGAGCAGCATGGCTTCAGCAGTTAAACTGCTATTTTGTGTGCTCTGGGAAGGGGGGACATCAACAGATTGCAAAATGGAAAAGTCTCTCTGGACAAACAAACAACATGTTACATAATTAGGCCTTTTGGGAACCAGAGGAAGGTCTCCAGAAGATCAGGGCCCTCCCAGCGCTTTCTAATTTTACTGGGACTTACCAGCAAGCCAGCCCTCTAATAATAGAGGCTTGTGCATGCTTTTCTTTCATCTTCATGTCTCCCTGTACTGCCCTACCTTTGTTATTACTGCCCCAGAAAAACACATCTTACTCACTTTTATCAAGCTGATTCATTCAGACTTGAATGGCAGAACTGAAGAGGCACTAAAGGCCTTTAGAAAGGGCAGCAAAGACATTTCTTGGCCATCAGGGCATGGGAAAACCTGGAATTTTTGAACTTTATTGAATCCAGTGTGCTACAGCATTGCACCATTCTACAGTACCATGGCTTCACTATCAAACAATGACAGAGCAAAAAGTCTTTAGCTCCATAATCCACATATTGTGCTAGTATATCTTCTTTATTGGAGCAAATTCTTCCAAGGGAGGATGCCTGTAAGCAGCAGCTCAGCATCAGGAACACTCTGTCTCTGTGCTGCATGGCTGTCCTAAACTTGTGTCCAGGCAAAACATGGACCTGCAGGAAATCTGCCAGTCAGATTGTACCACCCAGCACCCGAACATGGACTGTAGCAGCTAGCTAAGTTTTAAATTAACACCTGCTGTCTTTCAGGCACAGGGATAGATTGGAATATGTACCACTGGTTTTGTTATGTCATTGTCCTCTCCCACCTGAATGGAGAAAACCCCTTGGCCAAAATCTGTCCCTGCAGTCCCCTCCTTACACCCCAGGCCCCAGGCTGTGGGCACTTCTGAGGTACCACTCCCTGTGATCCTGCAGTGATAGTTCAAAGCCAAGAGAGATACAAGGGCATCTGCACAGAAAAAGTGCTCTCAGGTTTCTAAGAAAGCTGCTTTCCCTGTTTCTTGCTTGCTGTGCACATTCTGGTAGCCTGTAAGAAGAGGAAGGAGGAGGCTTGCAGCCCTGGAGAGGGCACACCAGCACAGATCCCACAGAATGTGGTCAGCTCCCTTCCAGCACACCCCTTGGTCACTGGGCTGTTGGCAAAAGTCAGCAGTGAACAGCTCAGGCCACCCCCAGAGGCAAGCAGTGCCAGGAAGAACCTTGCCTCATCCTGGAGCACCAAGAGGCAGCACAGGCACAGGTCTGCATGAAGGACAGCACAGAGATCCTGGCCCCAGTGATGGATCCAAGGCAAAGCTTAGTCCAAGCTCCTCTGAGCTCCACTGCAGACCCTGTGGCTGTGTTTTTGGCCTGCCATGTAAACTTGTCACATCCCATGGGAGCTGGGAACAAACGTCAAATCTAGCTGCCACTAGCCCAGTTTTGCTAGTGCTGAGTGACCTGGATAAAAAGCAAAGAGCCTTTGGGAGATATCCTTATAGCCTAGTTCATTGCATCTCTGCAGACAACTTCTCCCAAAATGATAAAATATTCAAATAATATTCCTCTGCATTCCTCTCTACTATATTTATAATTCAGGAGTCAGGAGCCATGAGCTCTTGACCCTTGTGTGAGGAACATGCCTATTGTGGCCTCCAGATTGTAGAGCTGTGAAGTTTTTGCTCAGTTTTTCCTGGAAGTCAAAATCCCAACTGGTATAAATCCTACCTGAGAACTACAAATCACCTTTTTTTTCCCCCCACTCATCTACTTCAAGAAGTTTTAGGAAGAAATTTCATTTTCCCTGTGCAGATGCAGCAGATTCAGGTGACAGAACACAAGGACCACTCTGGGCACTTGCCATAGTTTGTTGCAGCTCCCAGGAGACCAGTAGCACAATAAATAACACCCAAGCCAAAATTTAGCTCTCCCTTGACATAGAGTGCCCTTTATCATTTACTTCTTTCAGTTCTGTGCAGTGTTTTTGCGCTGCAGAACTTAGTCCCTGCTGGCTGCAAACACAGAATTCATGCAGGAAGAGCCTCAGGCTGGAATAACACATCTCCCAGTCCTTACTCCTCCCAGAGCACCAGCTGGGCAAGGAAATGTCTTCGGGACATACCCAAGGATAGATGTTTTCTACCAAGATTTACTGAACAAATTATTATTATGTTCTCCACGTAATGTAATAAGGCTACAGCACTAATAATTTCCCCACCATCCAAATAGCAACACTCAGGAATAATCTCCAACAGCTTTCAGCCTCCTTTTTTTTACCTGCAAGCAGCTGAATGTGGCTGCAGTTCCATCCTAACTATGAGGCTTCCCTGCATGACAACACTTTTTCAACTGGACAGTGACCCAGACCTGCACCCTTTAGAACAGGCTGGGGCTAAGTGCATTTCATTTCAGGAGAAACAAAGACTGCAAGGAACAAACAAAACCTTGACTTACACAATCTCATCATTCTGGAACTCCAGCTCCCCACAGGTGTCTTCAAAGTCCTCTCCTCCACCTTTGGCTGTGCCTTCAATGGTTTTGTAGGGCACAATAACATTTCCTCGTGCTCCAGAGGTTCTCAGCACTTTCACTTCCATGGTTCCTACGCTTTCGCTGATATGCATCACCGGCTCCTCGAAGGTAAAGATGCCGGCATGGTCGTCATCAAAAATGGTGACGGTGGCCGTGGACGGCGACCCCAGGCAGGCCAGCGCTGAGACTCGGCTGGCCTCAAGAACGCCCTCGTCTGAGGCCTCGCTGCTCACGCGGACGTTGCTGAGATGGACCAGGAAGTTCTCATCCTCCTCGAAGATGTCGTCGTCGATTATGCCCACACGGATTTCCTTCTGGGTCTCCCCGGGCTTGAAAACCACGGTGCCCTCGGTGAACTCATAGTCAGAGCCGGCGTTGGCCGTCCCATCCTCCGTGCGGAAGTCGACGTACACCGTATTGGTGAGGTCTCCCCCACGGCGGACGATGGTCAGGGCCACGGTGCCGCAGTTCTCCAGGCACTGGTAGGTGCCCTGCTCGAAGTAGAGCTTGCTGACGGGGTCGCTCTCGGTCACCTCGCTGTTCACCTCGTGCATGCTGACAGCCTTGCGCGCCTGGTCTGCGGCGTGCCGCTTGAGGATGTTGCCAGCACCGGTCATGAGCCGAGTGGCCTGGATGCGGTAGAAAGCTCTGCTCTTCTGCTGCTGGCTCAGCACCTGGTAGTTGGCCAACTCTATGAGCTGCTCGATTTCCTTGTCTGGGTGCTTTTGTTTCAGCTCCTTCAGGATCCGAGCCATCTCTCTCCTGGCTTCCTCGTCATCCTGGTCTTTCTCATCAACCTCCAACACCAATGTCCCATCCAAAAAGTTCTCCACGTGAGAATTAGCAACCTTTCCATCCATCTCGATGTCAGCCTTGGAGGAGGGTCGGTCACCCTCATGCTCGATGATCATCCCTCTCTGCTTGCCAGCTCGGTATTTCTTGTAGACGTACTTATAAAATAAAAGCCTCCTGTCAGCTATCCAGGCAAACACCACACAGATGGGGAAGAAGAAGAAGGTGAGCAAGCCTTCCCAAACCTCCACAATCCCAGGAGAAGACACAGACAAAATAATGTAAAGCCAAGTGTAGGCAAAGATGCTCCACGCCGCCGTAACAAAAAACACTCGCAAGTGCTTGATCTTCCTTATTTCTCCGTCGGGCACCACATACACGCAGATGGCGATGATGACGAACATGTTGAAGGCAGCGCTGCCCACGATGGTGCTGGGCCCCAGGTCCCCCGCTGTGAAGCCGTGCCCGCACACCTCGATAACAGAGAGGAGGATCTCTGGGGCGGACGAGCCCAAGGCCATCAGTGTGAGGTTGGAAACAGTCTCGTTCCAGATCCTCACCGTGGTTTTGCTGGTCTCGCCATTGGGCTTCTTGATGGTTATTTCCCGCTCTTGGGATGTAATGACTTCGATGGAGGACATGAAGCGGTCAGCTATGATGGACACTCCCAGGAACATGTACACCATTGCTACAAAATACACCGTGGCCCGAGCGATTTTGTCCCCGAATGAGGGGTCCTGGGGCTCCCATATGGGTAAAATCACGCCCTTTTTGCAGATGTAGGAGCCAGCGCACTCCTCGGTGTCGTTGGCGGGCAGCTCGCTGGGGCTCTCCGCACGCGTGTCCCCTGCATGGCACAGTAGCACCAGGACAAGGCTCAGGAGAGGGAGGCTCACTGGGGAGGGGAGCGTGTGAGCTGCTTGAGACATGGCTGCTTCCACCAAACAGCTCCCAAACATCCTCAACCTGAGGAGGCAAAAGGGAAAGATGCATTAAGTGAGGCCAACCAGACATTACAGGTTTCCCTCTCCAAAGATATGATCGAATTATGCTGTTACTCAAGAAGACGCAGCTGGTGAGTCCATTTTGTTAGGATCAGTGATGTCTTCCATGTAGAAGTCTCTAGTTCAGTCATCTGAACCAGGATGGATTCAGATGGCACCAGTGAGTTAGCACCTACCCCCTTAGGTACCATGATGTTTCTTTCTCTTTGTTGAAAACCTATTTGTTCAATTGCATTTTCTTGTTCCTCTAATCTGATTAAAGCCCATCATTCTGCTTCACAGCTGGCAGAAGTGTTTCCCATTTCAAAATCACAGTGCACTCACTGGAATTCAGGGTAAGAGCAGCAGAGGACAGGGAAATCCACTATCCCCTCATCATGTTTAAAAAATATTTTTATACTTTTAAAATCACTGTAAACTATGTATTTCACAGTCTCTTCTTGCTCACAGTCCTCCCAAACATCCACTCCACATCAGAAATCTACACAAAGTGAGCTTGAGCCCTGGCAAAATCTTACTCTTAACAGTAACTTGGTCATAAGATGCACCAGAAGGGCAGCCTGTAATTAATGATTTTGGAGCCATTCTTTCCACAGTGCATCACTTTGCACCTTCCCAAAACAGGAAAGAGCCCCATATGCATGGAAGCCTGGCTCTCTTGGCATGCTTCTAGAGGAAAGTGTGCCTGCGCTCTCTTCCCACTAGGTCAGTTTGATGGCTTCCCCTTCAAGGGCCGTTCTCACTCCATTTACAGCATCAGTCATCAGGCATGACAGCTGTACTTGCCCTTGTCCTGCCTCAGGATTTTCCAGCAATGTAGAGGAGCTGTTAAAGAGGTTTGTAGTTAGTTAACAGTGCATAAACCGACAGAACAGATGCCTTTAAGATGCTTAGTGAAAAACAAATCTGATCATGCTCAGTGTTGCATTCTCAAATTTACTAGCCAATAAAAGCCAGATCCCTAGTTATTAAAGCTGCATTTTCTCCTCAAGGAGAGCCTTTGCTATACCACGCTTCTCCAATCCAAGTTAATTTAATCAGGTGGCACTTAAAAATGTTTCTATGAAGAGAGGAAAAGGAGCACGTCAATACCTTGACTTCACTGGGAAATACAAAAAGCTGAGCTGATTTTCCTCACAAAAACCCCACACACCTGAAAGAAAAAAAGCGAGAAAAGCTCAGCCATGGAAGGATTTAACTTCTCGTTAGGGCAGAGACAGATCATGCAGGGACAGGGCTGTGCAAGGGAACAGTTGGCTGGAGGGAGCAATGGGAACAATCCCACACCCAGTACATGGGATCTGCTCCACAAAGAGACATCTCTCTCCTCCGTTTGCTTTCATTTATGGATGATGCAGTAGGGTTATTGGTCTGGAAGAGTAATACTGAGAATTTATCAAGATGGTTTCATATAAATGGCATTTCTTACCAGAAACTGTTGGTCTGCCTCCAACTCCCCTCTCCCTGGTATTGTAATTAAGAAAAGAAAAAGATACATAGTGGAGGAAGTGAGCAAATCAGAGAGCTGGGTGATAAGAACAGATAAATTGAACAAGAAAAAGCAAGTCTCTTGTAGGAAGACAGATTTAAAATAAAGTTTGCATGTGGAATCTTGCTAATGCTGCAAAAAAGCTCTTACTACCAGACTCACTGCACCCCTGATCATAGTGCCTAGGTACCTTCTGCTTCCCCAAATGTGAGTTCTAGCCACTGCTTACAAGCCCAAAGTGAAAAAGATGCAAGCATGATGATTGTGAAGAGGAGCACCTTGTGGCAGGCTCTTCAGTGGATTGCTGAGCTGAAACAGATGTGCATTCACGGTCATTGAAATTAGCTGAAGCATGAATTAGCCACCTAACATCTGTACTCCTGTGTTTCACACTGCTCCAAACCAAGTCATGGACACATTTGATAAAGGGGCTGCCAAAACACAGGCAGGCTTGGTACCCCCTCTGTTTATCCCAGATAGCTCTTAAGTGTAGTTTTGTTTCCTTTTAAAATATGTAGGCTTAAAAATTTTCATTATGGGCATAAGATATTACTCAGCTGCATGGTTCTTCACCATCTCCTTTGAAAGGGTAGTAGTTTCTTCAGAAAACTCAAGAACATCCACCTGTCCTTGTTGAGTTAATTTTTCTCCCTGTGGCAAGTCATATCCCTGCACATGTACAATTATTCAGAGCAATCAGGCATTGTGAAATCCCCTTGGCAAGAAGAGAAAACAGATGGTTCTAGAAAAAATATTATGCTTTGGGTCACTGATTTAGGTCATGAAGAATAGGAGAGCCCCATCACACTTTGGACCAACTCTCCAGCCTTAAAAGTATTTGGGTACTAGAAGTCTCACTCAGAAAAAAGACACCCACTAAATCAAATTAATAAGTAATTTGAACTTTATTTACCATGTGTTTACCCTTTCAAATGTTCTAATGTAAGTCTTGTTTTGGTTTGGTTTGTTTAGTTGGTTGTTTGTCTGCTTGAAATCAAGTCCCATACTATGTTGAACAGGAAGAAAAAAGGCCTAGAGGCTTGCATCTGAGCAATCCTTATTTCTGGCATTCCCAACCAGCACTCCATGTACAAGCAATATTTTTCCCTCAGATGTCAGGGGCTTTTCTGGAGAGGGATAAGAAATGGCTGGAGCTTTGGAAGAGACACGCAGCACCCATGCCAGTGCGCCTCCTCTGAGCAGCAGCAGCATCCCCCAGCTCTGCTGTACTTCCTCCAGCATTTTGTGGTGTAGTCATCAAGTAGGGTTCACACACCATGGCCAGCCTTCCTTCTTAAACCAATCCACAGTGAGCCTCAGGAATTATGAAGGACTAGAAAATGCTTGGTCACAACATGCTAATTACACACATGCAGTCAGAGCCTGACACTCAGAATATCTCTGAGAAGCCCCTGCTATTAAATCATGAGCATTTCTTTACTTGTACAATCCAAGATAAACAGCCTGGTCCCCAGAGACCCTCTCGCTCTGCATTTGCCTACAGTCTCAGCTCATGGTCAGCACACTGTGGCATAGTGTAGGAATACATCCAGAAAAATAATTTCCAACATACTGTAAGGAGAAGCAAGGCTACCTGAAGAGCAGCCCTCCCTCCAAACCGAGCTTTGTTAGCTTTTCATTAAGGTGTCTCAATTGTATTTCCCATCCTGGTCATCAGCAATAAAAGCGTGTGCAGCAGCTGATGCCCAGTGCCAGGCTGGCAGCCCTGGCAAACCCTGCCTGCCACGGTGCTGGTGGCCTTGGTGGCACTGCCCTGATGCCTCTGGGGTCAGAGGGATCAGGGCAGCACAGGGCAGGGACACAGGCTGCTCTCAGGCTTGGTGCTGGCTGTACATGTGTGGTGAAAGGTCCCAAAATGCTGTCCTGGCCCATAAGCAACACCTGATGCCCAGGAACAGCACTCAGTGCCCTTTTTATCCCTGCAGGAGAGGAACTGTCCTGGTGCTGTTGGGGAGCTCTCAGGGAGAGCTAAAACTAGCCAGGAGAGACAGAGCCCAGCCTGGGTTCTCCTGAAGTGGCACTGAGCCCCTTTCCCTTTCCAGAGGAGCTCCACAGGGGTGCCAGCAGGTGTTCTGGCACTGTCAGGGAGAAGAGCCTGTGAGAGGCTCCATAACAAGCTCAGTTTAGATGGAGCTCCTGGTTGAGGGCTGTCAGCCCAGCCTTTCTTTCACCCCTTGGTGCTGTGAGACACCAGGAGAGCAGTTGTTGCTCACAGCAGGGCTGGGAGGGTTGCAGAGATATTTTCCTCCCTTCTGGACATGGGAGCTGTAGGTTTTACAAATTGGTGGGAGAGAGCTCCTGCTGCCAGCTCCCGCTCCCGCCCCCCAGCTGAGGAGCTGCCAGATGGGGAGGAAACAGCCTTTTAGACTCTGCTCTGATCTTTCCCTGGCAGCATCGATCCTTCAGACTGGCTGCTGCATGCAAAGAGAGCCTGAAAGCTGCTGTGCATTTAAACAAAGCACAGCTTTTTCTCTGCTGCAGCCTCCCGAAAGTCCCATGTCCATCAGGGCACTTCAGCTATGAAATATCCACTGTAAGACCCTCCCCTTTGTATCACACACAGGTCTGTGACCATTTGCAACACACTAGAAGCACCATTATTTTTAAGAGCACTGAAAAAACCACTGCTGGTCCAGACACTTTGATTACAGAAGGACCAGACAAAGAGGGAAACAGCCTGGCTCAGGAGGAATGAGTGGCCACACAAAGGAAGACTGAGAGGCTTTCCACGTGGAAATTCTTCCCCAGCATCCCACAGAAAAGCTGTGCAGAGCAGCTGTCACACAGCAGTGTTCACACCACTACAGCCACCGCCGGTGCTACCCCACGGTGCCCACCCCGCTGTGACACCAGCCCCTTCATCAGCATCACCACTGCCAATTCACTGCCAGCTTGGATGGGAGAAGGTGTCCCCACAGCTGTCACCGCCGTGCAGGAGGCTGGAGCAGCACCCTCTCCCCACAGGGTGCCTGGTGGCCTGCTGGGGAGCAGTAGAAAGTTTGCTCTTCACGCCAGAGTGGCTTTTCGACTCCATATGGGAACACAACCAGGAGCATGTCGCAACACCACGGGGATTCCCAGAGTCTTTTCCCATCCTACAGTCAGAGCTAGACAAGAGAGGGCCTTTTCCTAGCGAGGGTGCACTAGGGAAGGCAGCTCAAATCTCCCTTTTCTGGTGTCACAGGCTGGAGAAAGTCTCCCTTCAGCCAGAGGGGCCAAAAAAAGATGAAGAAGCAGCCAGTGGTCACTGCAAAAATAGCCAGCCTGCATGACAGAGAAACAGAGGCTCAAAGCAACTCAGCTGCTCCTCACCTTGTCCCTGGGGAAAAGACAGCAAGCCCCAAAAAGGCAGACTCTCTCCTACCCCACAGTCAAACCTGAAGTCCCCAAATTACAGCAGTCCCCAGTTTCTCGTGCAGGAGAAGAAGAATCTACTGCAATCTTCCTGGGAAGAAGCACTGCATACCTTGCCTTCATGCATGGGACTTGCAGCCACTGCCCCACCTCTGGAGGAATACTAAACTTCTCCCCTGCTGCTGACCCTGCCTGGCTGTGCTCAAGCCTGTACACCTGGGCCTCACTGAATTCAGCAGCCTGCTCTACAGCAGACAGCTTGGGCAAAGCCTGTACTGGGAAAAGATATGGCTGTAAGAAGAAAAAACCCAAACAAACCATCTGGTCTCTGCCCATCACAGCTTCTGGCAGCCAAGGGACACAAAAAGGATGCCAACAGCCCTGTGAGGAGGTGCAGGGTGCTTGGAGATCTGTCTGGGCAGCCACAGGCTCTGCTGGGTTCTCTTCTGATCTCGGTGATCCCGTGAAGCAGCTTTGGTGAAACTGAGCTCCTGACATCTGTGAGATTTACCTACCAGAGCAGGAAAAGGAGCCTTCTGCCACACTGGCTGTGCATCCAAACCGTGGAGGAAAGCTGCTAAGTCCAAAGCCTGTGTTGCCACTCAGGGCTGCATAGCGTGACGGCACTTTCAACGCTGCTTGGAAAACCCTTGGCTCGCTTCCCTACTCGGCTCTGCCTGGCTCCTGCTCCCTTTCACCCAGCTCTGCCACTCCAAAACAGGCACAGCCTGTTGGCACCCCCCACCCATGACCCTGTAGATCTCCACATCAGGAAAATGATTTCCAGGCCATCAGCATTCTGATTGCATCAGTACAAAAAAAACATCAAAACCTTTCCAAATATAGTCAGAGGCACAAAGCCCTCCATGAAGCTGATCAAGTGAAACACACATCAGGCTACCCTGGTTTCTGTAAAGGACATTTAAAAGTAAGAATTATTATCCGTCTGCAACTGATTTTTCCAAGTATCCTATCTCTTCAATGAAACATCCAATCTCCTCCCACAATTTCCCCAGTAACTTTCCAAAATAAACAGACAAATAGAGAAAATAAAACATCCCTGATATAAAATTTCAACCACATTGCAGGAATTTGGGGGCAGCTTGCAGAACTGTTAGTCAGTGAGATTACAGTCCTACTTTTCGCACATGGAGACCAAGTGTCAAGTTGTCCCTTTCTCCCACGGCTCAAGATCTCAGCAAGGAATATGCCAGGAAATAAGAAGCAAGGGAAAGATGCTACATTTCTCTGAGATTGTTTGTTTCTTTGTTTGTCTGCTTTTTAAACAACTGTCTTCCTACTTGCTGCTGTCTTCGGACCATTTCTTTATCCTTACCACCTGCCTTTGGTCTCTTCTTTATCAAGCAGCATCAGGCTCTTCCCTGTCATTCCCCTTGGGTTGCTGATGCCTTCCTCTCTGCCTGGGCACCTCCCCTGCTGATTTCAGCCCAGTCTGCCTGTTCTCCTGGCTGGCCTGAGGCTGCCTGGCTGGCAGGGTCCCTGTGCCATCCCAGGGCAGCCCTGCATCTCCCTGTACTCCAGAGCTCGGTGGAAAATGGAAAGAGCATCTCCTCTGAGTGCTGGGAGAATAAAACACTGCTAATAAGCCTGAGGCTCTTGAGCAGCCTGGGGAGGAAGTAGCTGCCCAGAGGTGCCCCAAAAAGGCCAGAAGGGAGAAATTAACAGGCCTATTGATTTCCCCTATGCCTGCGTCCGCTCTTCCCTCTGGGACTATTTTTCACTGGGTTTGCAGCTGTGTGTGGGTCTTTTGTGCAGCAGGATGCTCCCCTGGGCCCTGCAGGAACAGAAAGCTTCAAGGGCGAGGAGATAAATCCCCATCCTGAGCTCCCTGCAGCCATCCAGGGATGAAGAAGTGGAGATGTCCATGGGGATGGGTGTGGGGAAAGACTGATGCAAATGCAGGTTGTTGAGCTGAGCAATTCAGGCATGGTACTAGACAGGAGCTGGGCAGGTTGGGCTGGGCTGGGGGCTCACCCTGGCATCCTCCATCCATCTGCTCCTGGCTGGGGAGGGGTGTAGCACCTCCCAGCAGAGCCACGTCCAGAGGCACAGCTCTGGCACGGCTGACTCTAGAGGGAGCTGGATGCTAGTGCTGAGCAGATGGCCAGTTTTTAGACCCCCAGACCTCAGGCAAGGGATTCTAAGCCCAGGTGTGTGCCAGGCCTTCTTTACCCATCTCAAACGCAAGATTAGCCACCCCTTCCTTCTCCTCAGATTCCCCCTCCTTCTCTGTCTCCTCAGGAGCTCTTTGCAGCACCAGATCTCACTGCTATTTGTAGCCAGGTTTCCTCAGGAAGCCAGGCACATGAAATCACAGTTTCCATGTCTGTCTGTCTGTTCACATCGCTCCCCCCTCTTTCCAATTTCAGCTGAAGTCACCACAGGGATAGAGATAACAGCAAAAGCCAAGTTCCTCCAAGGTTCCTGGAAACAGCTGGAGAGATACCACTCCCACCCTTGGCAAGGGACAGCCCGGTCAGGGAGCTCAGCCCACAGTGGATACCAGAATATCAAGAGCACAGCAGCCTGCAGCAGCCCCAGGTGCAGGCAGGATTTTCACAGCTGTGTGCACCCATGTCCAAGAGCTGGGAGCACGTGCAGATCCCAGCACTCTGAGCTTGGACAGAGCTCCAGGCTGTTCCCTGTGCCAGTCCCAAGGAGAGCCACTGTCACTTGTGTTGTCTATGACCAACCTGTTGGTTGGTCGTCCACTGATGCTTGGATCTTGTGGAGCACTGGGCTTTATTACAGGATCTAACTTTCATTAGGATGCTGGAGAACAGGGGCTTTTTGCCCAGTGAGCAATCAGGACTGTATCCCCTCAAAGCCACAGCAGAAATCCCAATTCTGTCCCTGATGCAACACCAGAAAATCCCTGAGTATTCAGAGTGCATGAGGACACTACAAAAGGCAGAGAAGTGGCTGTGCCTATACAGCATCATTTAAGGTGCTGCAGAGACTCTCAAAAGAAAGAGCATAAACCAAAGTTTGTGCCATGTCATGTGCAGCAGTGCCAGGAGAGATGAGGTGCAGCCTGGGCAGATACAGGACAGTGAATATTCAAGTTTCAGGAGCCATTCACAGCCTATAAATTACAAAAACCGTAGTGAAAGTTAGGGGAGGAAAAACAAGTGAAGCTTCATCAGGTTAGAACTGTGCTACTCTGTGCTGGCACTCAGGGATGCTGGACACAGAGAGTATGTCCAACCTCCTTAGGTATCCCGAATGGCAGAGAGGCAGCTTTGACCAATGCGGCTCCTCAGCATTGACTTAGGAATTGTTCGTGTCAACAGAGCTGGTCGGGGTGTAAGAGGAATCCGACAGCTTTCCTGGGAGCTGGAGGTGGGGGTTCACGGCTTGACTGGCAGGTGATGGCCCTACGAATGTTACATTATTTCCCTATTTGGCCTAAATGTCGGTGCTGGACAAGGGGCAAGGCTGCAATTGAAGAACCAATCAGGAGGACAAGGGGAAAAGGAACAGCTAATGGACGCTCTCAAAGGATCGCAAATGCTTTTCTTTGATGATAGCCACGTCCGAGCCAAAGCCACACAGCACAGCTCTTTGCTGGATGCCACCATCACATCAATATGTTATTCTCACCTTCCCTTTTCTAAACAAAAGCGCACCCCTTTTCTCTGCGATAGTGACAAAAAGCACGTGAATTCCTAGGTGGGTGCCAGGGGACCACACAGAGAACCCCAGCCTCTCCCAGCCTTCATTTCCATTGCCTGACTTGCGAATCTCCAACATCTGAGACCGGAGGAATGAACAGGTTCCTGCAAAGCGCAAGCGAGAAGGAGCCCTGAGAGCACACGCTCTAAACCACACGCCCGTGACCTTGTGATTTTACTACAGCTTTCATTTTCAGACTCCAGTCCTCCCCAGTGCTTGCTGCATTTCTGCAACATTTTGGCAGTTTGCTCTCGCCTTGGAGACAGAGCGGAGTGTGGAGTTGTTTTGTATGGCTCGGCGGGGAGGGAAGCAACAAGGCTGTGAATAAAGAATTAAACTCAAGATGACGGAAGAGCCCCAGCCATGCTTCCACCTAGACAAAGCCTACGTGATGAGCGTTGCTTAATGCCAGCCCTTAATAACGCGCGCTGCAAGAGACGAAAATGGGAATTTCGGCGTGGCTGCAGGTGCCTGCGAGCACTCACCTCGGGAAGCGTTTCCAGGCAGGAAAAGCAGCCCCGCCAGGCGGAGGCACCGCACCCCGCCGCGCTCGGGGGAATGCTGTGCCCCAAACCCCCCGGGGAGGGAGATTTGCCCCAGCCCCCTGCCCGACCCCACCTGCCCGGCAATGCCCGGCTCTCGGGCTGGGGGGGAGGAAGCGACCCCTGCCGCAGCCGCGCCTCCCGTCGCGACATGTCGCGATTGGCCGCCGGGGGAGGGCGGCGAGCCCCTTTCGCCTGCCCAGAGGTGCCGCGGCTGGGCTGTAGGGAGCATCGCCGGGTGTGTGCAGCGAGTGCGAGCATCCTGCCCCCGCCTGCCCACCGGCTCCCGCACGGCCCCGGGTCCCCGCGCCGCCTCCCGCAGCCTCCCCGGCGCTCGGAGCGCTGAGGGAGCAGCCCGGGGCCGGGCCGGGGCGGGGGCCGGACGGTCGCGGTCCTACCTGGCGGGGAGCGGGAGCGGGCGGCGCCGGGGAGGCTCAGCGGCGGCGGCGGCAGCAGCGGGGCATCGCGGCGGGGCGGGCGGCGGAGCCCCGGTGCGCGGCTGCGGCGGGCGGGCGGGAGGGAGGGAGGGAGGGAGGGAGAAGGGAGGGAGGGAGGAAGGGAGGGATGGAGGGATGGATGGAGGGAGCGCGCACACACACACCACACACGCACACAGAGACAGAGACAGACACACAGACACAGACACACAGACACAGGCGCGCCCCGGGGATGCGCTCAGCCGGCCCGCCCCGCAGGCAGCCTCCCCTCCCTCCGCATCCCTCCGCCGCGATGCGCGGGCAGCCAGAGACCCGCCGGCCCTCCTCCTCCTCGTCCTCCCGCTGCTGGAAATATTTCCCGAATTCCTCCTCGGATCGAGGGACTTTGAAAGGCAGGGCTGGTTGCGGACCCACCCCCAGCAGCCCTCCCCTCCCTGCTTGGGCCAGTCCCCAGCCCTGCCCTGCCTGCCCCTAGCGCTGCCCGGGACGGTCCCCATCCTCCATCCCAGCCCACCCCACCCGGGCTGGTCAGTTCCTGCCCACATCCCCCCGGCCGACCTGCAACCTGCCAGGGCCATCCTGAACCCATTTGCACCCTTCGGGAGGGAGAGAGCCCTGGGAAAGATGGACAGAAGGGAAGCGTCTGTGTGTCTGTGTCTGTGTGTCTGTCTCTGTGTCTGTGTACAAGGAGTGCCTTGCTGTGAATGTCCCCGTGTCCCACAGTGAGGAGCTGTGGGGAGGAAGGAAGTCAGGAGCATCTCAAGGGGACCTGGGTTGGCGTTCACCCCCCTCCTTCACATCCTCAGATTTGTGGCAGGGCTCAGCAGGGGATTTGGGGTGACAGGCAAGGAGCCTGTGGGTCAGCTAGGACCCTCCTGGGAGCTGGACTCACATCTGGCAGCTGGGTCAGCCCCTGAACCCACAGAGCCTCCTGTCCCCACAGGAGAGTCCTGCAGGAAGGCAGCAGCCTGGCACAGAAGGACTTGCTGCACCTCAGGCTGACCAAAGTGTCCTTCCTGTGGGCAATTCCCCTTTCACCATGCCTGAATGACTCCTCCACCCTTCGCTGGCTCCAGCAAGGAGCAGATGAACCCATTGTCCCACCCTCCAGGCAAAACTCTATGACTTTAGGAACTTAAAATAGGACCAGAGCTAATAACTCACACACTGGTGTGCAAGTACCCAGTGACCTTGATGAACCCTCTATGCTCAGGTCCTCAGGTGCAACAAGAACTGTGGGGAAGCAGAGACATTGTTTTAGCTCCTGCACCCTCTTACACCTTCTTCCTCTTATCTTGTCAGCTCTGCCTGTAATTTTGGTCACCACTGGCAAGAGAGCAATCCAGAATTTTACCTTTTCACCTTTGAATTTCATTTATTCTTTTCTTACTAGCTTTCAAAAAAATTATTTTTTAAGATTTTTGCCCCACCATGTTCTTCAGCAGAGATGGAAAACTAAATTTCTCTGTTCAACATGAGGGGTAAGATACGGATAATGTCACAAAACTCCTTCGTAAAGCACTTTGTGATGAGATGACCAACCAACAAACCAGCTATTTGTAATTAGTGTTGCAGCAGTTATGGATATTATTTAGTTATTTCATTTAGTTTATTGCCTACATATGGAATGAAAGGCATTTCCATATAAGAATTTGGTTTAGAAAGAAACATGACTTTGTGTCCAACAGCTAACTCCGATTTTCTGCCTCACCTCTTTTGATTTAAAACTCTTTAGAGGAGGAATAAGTTTGCATCTGGCCATGTGTGGTACTTTAATGGTACTCAGTTCTCCCAGCAGGACCATTGATATAAAATGAGCACAGCTAAATGTGTGCAGCATGCACAGTGCTGTGCTGGGCTCAGGAGCTGAGCAGAGCAGTGTATGTGTATCAGTGCCATTTGGTTTGGCAGGGGCTGCAGGATGCAAGGCACTGCACAAGCTGGCATGGCAAAAGGATAGTGTGAGCAGGAAATTTTGTCATGGTTGCAGCAAACACAATCCCTGCTGGTGCTTTTCATCCTGCACACTGAAATCCAATCACTGCGCCACTAAGCAGTGGAACTCAAATTTTAGTCATGGAGTTCTCCCTAAAACTCCCTAATTCCCTCAGTAATGTTGCTGACCTACTTCCCAGCTCTTTCAGTGAATACAGTGCCCAACTCCTCTGGATCCCCAAGACTGTGCTAACGGGTATCCACTGGTGAGCTGCCCCCTGAAGAGCCAGGCACGCCCACGGCTCCTCCGGACTCACCTCTCTCCGCAGTTTGCAGTGTGTGCTCCTTTCTCCCAGTCCTGCCTCCTGCTCAGAAAGGCTCCTCCTCAGAAGGGCTGCTTCAGCTGCGGGATTTTTGTGACATTCCAGGGGAGCTGAAGAAAACAAAGAGTTTGTCAGTGTTTGTGTTGATGCTCATTAGTTCATGAACCCTCTGTTTCCACCCAGCCCTAATGGCACTGGGACAGAAAAGGTGAAGCAGCACTATCCCATCTAAACATGAGCAGCTTTCATCTGTCTGCTTCAAAAGAGACTGCTTAGGAGGAATATGAGGCTGGAAGGCTTGGAGAAGATGTGCCCCACTCTCCAGTCCCTCACACACCCCTTTCCAGGCATATTTAGACCTTCATTTCTTACAGTCTCCAAGAGAAAGGTGGAGCTGGCTCTGAAGGAAAGGGTGGAAGCTGGATTGGGAGAGACAGCGAGTCCAGCTGCTGAGAGGAGATGCTGTGCTCCAGGACTGCTTCCCACTGCAGTAGCCATGGTTTCCACAGTGCTGAAGTGGTGGCTGTGGCAGAATGGAGCACTGCATGGGCTGTGAAATCTGCTGGGTGAGCTGAGCAGACACTCCTGCGCTCTGCCTGATGCTCTAGTCAAAAACACAACAAGACTGCTCGTGTCCTGACACAGCAAGTTTTGCCACGGGGTGGACACATCCATGCTTCAGCATTCCTGGACTGTGCTGAGACAGGCAGCAGTTTGCTCCAGCCACCTCCACCTACCTGCCACTCTTTGCAGCCATGCACCCACCACTGCAGCCATGCTTACAACCACTAATCACTCCTCTCAAAATCATGGAGATTCTCATGGCAATAGTAGCGAATGGCTCATTCATTCCCTCATTCATTCATGCCCACTCACAGCTCTCTCCCACAGCAGCCTGCATCTCTCTGCAGTTACTGGAGGAGGTTTCTGGGAATTGTCTGCATGTGCACAGCACAAAAGCAATTCCTGCAAAGGTTGGGGTTAGTGGGCTGTGGAACCGTGAGCACGGGACAGAATAGTGCAGGCCAATTCTCTGCATGGTGCCTTGTGGAAAAAGACATCTGACCTGCTGCACAGTTTAGAGGAGGGGGACACAAAGCCTCAGGCATTTTTTTTGCCTGGAAAATTTCTGTCTTATATTCCCTGTGAGAGAGAAGAGGTCAGGGCAATGTTTAGCTCAGCCAAAGCATGTTCATCTCCGAGGAGCTGTCCTACCACCCTTTCTCATCCCTCTTTGGAGCACCTCCTCAATGGAATGCTTGGTCTCAGATGATGCTGGAGCATAACCAGTGAGCCTGATTTAGCTGCTTATCTCTGGTCATGGCTTTCCTCGAGGCCCTCAGGAGATGCCTGAGAGGTCCTGCAGAAGCAGATGGGTTGTCACCTCTGCTTGCCATCCATCTGCCTTTGCTCCTTGCTGCAGCAACTGGAGCATGCGCTCCCTGAACATTCTCTGGCTCTCCTATGTGTTCTTGGCAGAGACCTGGAGATCCCTGGAGAGTGGTGTTTCTAAAAGAGATGCTTAGAAACATCGTTTGCAGCAATTTGAGCACTTCCTTTCACCGACACCTTCAAACCAGCCTTTGCTGTTAGGAGGATAAATCAGGCATTTAGAAATGTGGCAGATGGAGTGGGACACAGCAGTGAGTAGGCAGGGCAATTTTGTGTGCTGGACATCAATATATTTCTTTTTGAGCTCTCTAGGCAGTGCCTCCTTAACTGTTTCTCAGTACCTGGTGCAGTCTGAGTCCCGATGATCCCGTGGAGGTCTGATTACATCACAGCTGTCCATCAGCCAGCCAGGGGGCTTGGATGTGAAAGGTGTTCCTTCCCTGGAAAACTGAGAGTACACACCGCACCCCAGGGAGGGAGGAGGCTGTGTTCGATGGAATGTTTTGCCACACCTGTGAAAAATGGGCAGTGTGTGATTTCCTGTCACTCCCTTTCTTTGAGAGCCTGCAAAGGTAAATGTAGAAACAGAGCTCGTGCCACTTTAGAGATTCCCCCAGATATTTGCTCTGTTCTGTGTTTTATGCATGTTTAAACAATAAATCCAGAACACTAATTCATGAGCATAGCATTTAACAGCTTGAGAGAGTGCTTTCCTGGAAGAAGCATTAACTGGCCAAATTTTGCAGATTTTTTTTTTTTCATTTGCTTATGTGTAACAGGCAACAAAAGTATACTTGCACTGGAAACCACCTGCTGCATGAGGACTGAAAGGAGTAGTTAGAGGGGCTGGACTTTAGTTTGGGAAGCTTGGAAATGGGGAGAGTTGCACATATTTTGCAAGCATTTGGGCTGAAAAACAAGCCACACATTCTTCTCTTCAAATTCTGCTTCACGGTCTTACTTCTCTTTTTGGAAAAAAACCTGCTTTCTGGTCACCAGGCATGTACAGGAAAAATTCAATATGTGCACAGAATGACTTCAGCAGCTGGGCTTATTTTGAGAGATGTGCAAGGTGCAAACTGCCTCCTCACTCTTCTCAAAGGGGTAGGAACAAAAAAGCCTTCTGGCAGCTGCCAATTGTCTTACCACTGTGCATGCTAATACCAGCACCTCACTTCCACTTCTCAGGCAAAACCAGCTCCCAGCTGGAGTCACTGAATCACTGGGAAATGAAGGACCAGATGTCCCCTGCTGAACTGGCTGTCCCTTAGCATCATCTCCTAGCAAAACCATGACATCAGTGAAGTTTTGTTTTGCTGGTATAAGACTTCAGAATGAAGGGACCCAAAATGCAGGTGCTAGGTTGTCTGAAATGTGTTTCCCAGTGAAAGCCATAGCCCAATGACTCTGCTGCTTCCCTGCAGAAGGACGTGGAAGTGCAGTGTGCCAGCCCTGGGGCAGCACTGTCATCAAACAGGCTCTAGCACTCTCCAGCTGACACTCCAGCCCTCTTCACTACCATTCCAAGGTCTGGAAAAATTTTGGTTGAAAAAAGAATTCCCCCCATCAAGCACAGAATTTAAAAGTAACAAATAACACGTTTTCTGGATTTGTCTTCTGCTTTTGAGCCCTAGAGTTTGGTGCTTTCCAATTTACTTGGCAACCAGAAGTCAAAAAGCTGTAAGAGTGCTGAAATAGTAATCACATGACTCCAGGAGTGGGACTTCCAGAAAAACAGAAGTGCAAATACCATGTGGCACTGTCTGGGAGCTATGTCCTGCAAACTGGGGATAGTGAGGCTTCCTCTGCAGCTCTGGTCCTATTCCTCCTCTGATCCATGAGCAAGGTTCCCATAGTTACCAGGGGGAAGCACAAGGCAAATCAGATGTAGTGCATGGCTCTGGCTGTGGCCCCTGGTTGTGAAAGTAATTTGGCCTCCTCTGTATCATCTGTTTGCCAGGCTTCAGCCGGGCTGGGTATTCCAGGGAAAATAGCTTTTTTTATTAAAAGAGAGATGTGACTGGCCTCAGCTGCACAAAGCACCGTATTTGCATTTAATTTTTATATTCTAAATCAAGAAAGCTGGTGGAACACCTTTCAAAAGCCAGGCCCATTGGGTGAGAGGCTGTGCAATGACTTCTGCTAAAGGGAAATTTTCTTCAGTGTGGTGGGCTCTGATCTGCTGTCCTGAGGGTGGTCAGAAATGACTTTACCAAGCTCTGCCTCAGTCCTGCTTTGTTTCACCTCCAAGTGGCCTTGCCTGGCGAGGTGCCCCTCCAGCACAAGCTCTGCCAGAGATGAGTCCTCGAGTCCTGGGGACAGGGGAATGTGTTGTCTCTGTCAATCAGTCAATTTTAGGCCACAAGGACCCAAATGTGGCTGGAATTTCTGTGCTCATTGGTCTTCCCAAGGCACTTGGGGAAATCCTGTGTCCTTGCTCCTGGTTGACTTCCCCCCTGGGACAGCTGAGACAACAGCAGGGTTCTTTCCCTAGTTTCCTTCCCTACAGCTGAGTTTGCTGGCCAGGGACTCACACTGGTGCACACACAAATCTTGTGCTGTCTGGGCACAGTGTGCTCTATTTCTTCTGTTTTCATCAGAAAAAGTATGAACTAAAAATGCTCCTCCTCTCTGTGCTGCCTGCTTGAGCAGTACTGAGGCAGAAACCAATGCTGCATGCCCTGAACACAGGAATTGAAGCCCTGCATGTAAAGGGCATTTACAAAAAAAAAAAAAAAAAAAAAAAAAAAAAAGCAAGCCAGATGTAACTTCCTGATTACATAGTGGTTAAGTGGTTATGGGTTTGAGGGTTTTGCTGGACACTTTGGAGATATGAAACTGCACCATTTGTAAGACCGGATTCTCCTTTCAAATTTCCATGCTGTCACGTGCTAGTCTGTTTCCCCCTTGGAATTTCAAAAAGAGCCTGTTTAAAAGCTGGTCTGAGCTGGATGTTTTTATCATGTCTTTCTGGGTTCTGATGATGCTTTAAAATGATTGAAGATGCTTCTTTGCCACCATGGTTAGCAATCCCCAAGTCCCATAAGGAAATCTTCTGCTTTTATGGGAAGCTCTACCCAGCTTCTCTGCAATCTGTTTTGGTTCTGAGGCTGTAGAACCGGTTCTCTGGTGTGTAGGCAGCTGTGTGTTTGGTAGAGCAGTGTCTTACAGGCCTGATGGGAATACAGGATTTCCCTTTCCATTCAGCTCCCTTCCACGTGCACCTCAATCACTCAGGAACTTTCTGCCCCCTGCACCTCAAGATACCAGTGTGGCATTTTGGTAATTGTGCCAGGGCTGCTAAAAGCACCTGGATTTTATTTGCCATTGGTATATTCCAGAGTTAACAGCTGTATTTATATGACCAGTGGCATCAAGAAAGCAGGCAAAGATGCAGGAGAAATAAGAGAAGTAAGAGGTTTTGAAGACCTGGTTCGAGAGGAAACATTGCAGGAATGCAAACTGACAAATCAAGAGGAGACATATATCGTTGCACCATCTGAAAGAGTAGATGCTTTCCATTCCTCCTGTTGACATGATAAGAAGTCAGGGGGTTAAACTACAGGCAGGGACACTGAAGTTTGGCACAAGGAAAAACTTCCTATAGCCATGAGAGTAATGGTGCAGGCAGCTGGGCTGTCTGTAAAGAGGGAGAGGTGTGTATTTCATCACTGAAGGGTTTTGAGATCAGGATAAGCAAACCTCAGATCAGGTGTAGGTGACCTAGTTCTCAACATCATTTCACCAGAAAAATGAATCTGAGAGGTGGACAATCAGGAGACATCCAGCACATCCCAAAGAGAAAACCAAGATTTTGATTAGTCTGAAAGGAAAGAAGACATGCCTTTAGGATTTGGGTAGAAATCTGGGGTTTCAGAAGAGTCAGAACATTGAAAATTAGGACATGCTGGGAGAGCACAGTGGAGTCTAGGTGGCCATACTGTCCAATTTCCCACAGCCTGGGAGCAGACTGACCTTTATTCCAGCTGGCAGCCAGTTTCCTGGGTGGATGAGCCATTGAGCTCACAGGACACCAGGGAAGAGAGCTGATGGCTGCTCTGAAGCCCATGGCATATCTCACTTGTGTTTTGTCTTGTCAATGCTTGTTCCAGGCTGTTGTGGTTTAGTAATGGTATTCCCCAATTTAATAGAGCCACTGAAGCCATGTGCTGCTCCCCTGTCCCAGCTGGAGGCACAAAAGGCAAAGATCATGGGCTGAGATGAGAACAATTTACTGGAAACAGCAGAAAGAGAAGAAAATGAATGGTAACAGCAACAATATCAATTTCAAAAGCGTACAAAGAGATAGAGTGATTCACATGCCAGTATGCTCATGAGGGAGCCATTTTTTGTAAAGGCAGATAGTGATGAAAAAATGCTAATTGTTTTAAACTAAAAGAGAAGAGATTTGGATTAGATGTTAATAAGAAATTCTTTACTGTGAGGGTGGTGAGGCACTGGCACAGGTTGCCCAGAGAAGCTGTTGATGCCCGATCCTTGGGAGTGTGTCTGGCCAGGTTGGATGGGTCTTTGAGCTGGTCTTGTGGGACCATGGCAGGGGACTGGAACTGGATGATCTTTAAGCTCCCTTCTAACCCAAATCATGCTGTGATTCTATGAAAACAATGTATTTATTTTAATATCAGGGTTAACCCTGACTTATCTAACCCTGACTTAGCCCTGACTGGCTGTCTGGCAACATGAAATAAAGGTATGAGAAGCTACCAGATCCTGCAGTTGTAAGAAGAGGGTTGATGTACATGGAGCTGACCATGTCTGATCAGTAGCTACACTGACCAGACAGCGGCAGGAAAGAGAAATATTGCTGATAATAAAGGTGGGGTGCCAACCTAATAATTGGTTTGTCTCAGTGTGATGGGCTCGATAAAGAAGCAGAACCCTGGAAGGAAAAAAGAGGCAAAACCAAAAATATAAGCAAGTGGCACAGTCAGGAGTGATCTGGGGCCTTTGGCCATCTGTGTGCTTGATTGTGGCAAGGTGACAAATGAGCAACACAGGTGTGGGGCTGTACCTGAAGCCAGCCAGGTCACAAACATCTGCCACATCCAGCACACCCCCAGGTCCTCAAGAGCCTGACTCAGCACAGGGCTTCCTGCAGATGGCTTTGTGTGCCACAGACCCTGCTGAAGTGAAGTGTCTGCACAAGACACTGCCACAAAGGAAGGGACACACGTCAAGTGACATCCATGCCAAAGGCAAGAAATGAAGTTACAGCTCAGGATGAAGGCAGGGCATCTGTGCTGGCAAAAAAATCAACTTTATTAAGGTTGGAGCCTTCAAACTTGTCTTGCTCTGTGATTTTCCATAAGTTGCATACATCAAGGCACGTTTCAAGATAATCAGACCGTCTGTTTCAAAGAGAAGAATGCTAAAATTTGTTCTTATCAGCAATGCTGATAAGAACATGTTCTTATCAACAAGGACAGAAAATGTCTAGGAAACATCAGTAGTGGCACAGCTTGTAATGCCTGCAAACTTGTCTTGTTTTGTAGAATTCTTCTAGATCTGTGCCTCAAAGCATGCTCAAAATAGTCTGCCTGGTTAGTTTTAAGGCAAGAACATTGAAATATAGGGTAAAAGGCTGAATACCTTGTTAGTGGATTACTGTGGAGATACATCTTCAGGCATTTTAACACTTTAAGGCTCTTTCCAGGTACACATGAAGGAGGTGCACATACAGACAGACTTGTCCTGGCCTCTAAAAATGCAAGGACTCTCACCAAACTATAAATCCTCAGGTGGGTCTTTGGTGGTTTATTTCAGTGGCTTTAAAAATCTAAAAAGGGTCTGACAAATTTTTCTAAAATAGTCATGACTTGTCCTGAATCATAACTGATGATTGATAACTTAACAGACAAATCATTGCCCACTAAGCAGATTTTCAGTGGCAAGCAGAACAAAGATTTCTCTTCTCTGACAATAAAAGGTTCACATCCCCCACATGATCCCCATACACATCTCCATAGTCTTTGCACATATTAGCAACAGAGAACCTTCAAGATTAACTCTTTTGTCAAGATTAGTTTGGACGCATGTCACACTTCAGGGGAAGGGTGAGGTTATTAGCAAGGCTCTAAAAAACTCTAAAGTGTCGGTTACTCTTGCTCTCAAAACTTCACTTACAATCAAATCAGCTCGAGCCAAAAGGCAAATCTCTCAGTTATCAAGAAAGATGCTTTGTGGGGCATCTCTTTTCCACAACCAGTGGCTAAAAGAGCAGGATCACAGAAGGTTTTATGTTGAAAAGAGCCTCTAGGATCATGAGTCCAGTTGTTAACCTAACGCACTGAAGTCCATCACTAAACCTTGTCCCCAACCACCATGTTTGTGCATCTTTTCAACACTCCAGGAATGGTGATTCCACCATTTCCTAAATAAATAAACAGGACTCATCCCAATAATGATTGCTGGGGAACACCCCTAGTGATGGGAGGAACTTTTACACATGTTTGTTTTCCAAGCAGCCCAATGGGATTTGTCCAGCATTGAACATGGCAGGATCACAAGGATACAGTGAGGTGCTAGACCTTGTTGTGCTAAACCTTTGAGTAATGTAGCCAGAGAGCAAAGCAAGGACACCTCACACAGCTGCATGTCTCTCTTTTTGCAGTGTTTTTCTCATGAATTAAGGCTACCAAGGAGATTTGGAAAACATACTAGGATTCCACAAAGAATTGGTTCATCAGGGGCTTGGAAAACCATGCATAAGAGGTAAAATGCTCAAAGTTAAACTTATCTCCTTGGTCAGGACACGCCTTCTGCCCTGTGCATGTGTCTTACATCTGAAAGATGTCATAGCAGGCAGCACAGCAGCAATAAACATCATTATTGTGGACACTCAATAAAAATGGGGACCTGCTTATCCAGATGGGACAATCCACAACATCTGTCTTGCTCCCAAACTGGGCATTTTTCCTGGACAGAGAATGCTTTCAGAGCCTTGTATCAAGTAGCTATGTTCTAGATCTGTGAGTTCATCTTGAAATAATAGTTGGCAGCCCAAAGCAATGTAACATTTAGCATGCTTTACAGGACCATATGGAATAAGTTACACTGGAGTAAAACAAACACCACTCTCTCACATCCAGTGTTATTGTTAACAACTTACTGGGCTGTGTGTGTTTTTCAGCAGCAAGGATGACTCACTAAATAACAGGATAATACCATGGATCACTAGCATGTTGTGGTCTGTGGCCACAGGAAGGGTTTACTTTTATTGAGCACAAGTTGGCAGTCTCAGCACACCAGCAGCAAATCCAGAAGTTTATTGCTGCATCTAGGGCAGAAGCATAAGATCTCTGCTTGGAGCCTTTCCCTAAGCCAAAAAAATAACATGGGATAATTCTCCTATCATGCTTGCCAGGCTGCAGCAAAAGCAAGGGCTGGGAATTAGAGGCTGGAAAAGTAGTTGTCACCTTGGATTTGCTTCCTTGCTCCAGCATGTGGATATGGCAAATGGTGATGCTGGGAGGGGGCTCTTTCAAAGAGATGGGATCCCTGCTCCCACACTGGAGCCTGGATGCCTCTTTTAGAAAGAGGTGTCAAATCAAGCAGGTTTGGAAGGGTGAAGAGGTTGTAGGGCAAGAGATACATCCGTGCATCAAACCCCAGACCCCCGCAGAAATCCTGAGGGTGGTGAGGATGCCTTAGGTGGACCAGCACAACACACCAGCTGCTTCATGACTCTTCAGGCTTCTCTGCCTGAGGCTGAAACCATGCCCAAGTCATGGTGGGCCAGGCCCTTCATCACCTCCACTGAGCTCATGTGCTGTCCCTTGCTTCCTAAGGCTTGTTGAGGTGTGAGATCTCCCTGTGTAGCCTGGGAGACCTCGGTGTCTGCAGGGGTGTAGTAGCCAGAAGGGGACATAGTTGGGACTGGAAGGTTTTTTGGTGCCCCCTCACATCATTGCCAGGGGAAAGGGAAACTCTCTTGGGCAGAAGGGGTTCCCCCTGATGGAGAAAATGTGGCTGAGGGAGCCATCAGATATCAAGCGAGTGGGCCTATGTGAGTTGTTTCTTTTTTCTCCTCGGACATTCAGCATTATTGCTGTTACCGTTCGTTTTCTTATCCCATTGCTGTTTCCAGTAAATCATTCCTATGTTAATCCCTGATCTTTGCTTTTTGTTCCTCCAGTTGGAGGGGAGAGGGAGCAGCACAGAGTGTTTTTAGTGGCTGTATTAAACTGTGCTCCTAAACCACAACAAGGGAGCATTTCCTGTGCTGTTTCCAAGAGGGACTCAAGGAAACCTGACATAGAAAGGCAGCAATATTTTTGCAGCCCCATTCTTGCACTTTCCATGTTTTCTCATTTTCACATTTTCCTCCATTTTCCTGCTTTTGCTTATATAAGAGGGTAAAAAACTCAAACTGATGTTCCAGTGGAAGAAGGAACATCTCTCTGGAAGAGCAGGAAATGATGTGTGGTGGTGCCATGCAGGATTAGTCTGCAGCCTCCGTGGCACATTGGGGTCTGTGGGATAACCTGGGAAACACCACAGGGACAAACTTCTGGTGAAACTCACCCTGAGAAGAGCTCAAAAGCCCTGGGGGACTGATGACAGGAAAAGGATTTTATACACTATTCAGTGCACTTTATTCCCATGGGGAGTAAAGCAACCCAAGTGATGAATCTCCTGCCTGGTAGGGGAAAATCTATACCTGAACAGCTCTCTTGGCAGAAGAAGTTCCTGAGCATTTGTCCTTTTTTTGGTTATTTAGAGATAAGTCATTAATCATTGTTAAGCTGAATGGAATCCATACTAGTCTTCCCGCTGTACCTCTACCCAATACTCACATTTTGTAGAATACCAATTCTGTTAGCATTTTCTTTCTCCTATGCCCATCTTTCTCCATAAATAAGCTGATTTGGAATCTTCCAGAGTGAAATGTTCTTCTCTTCTCTTCTCTTCTCTTCTCTTCTCTTCTCTTCTCTTCTCTTCTCTTCTCTTCTCTTCTCTTCTCTTCTCTTCTCTTCTCTTCTCTTCTCTTCTCTTCTCTTCTCTTCTCTTCTCTTCTCTTCTCTTCTCCCTCTCCCTTCTCCCTTCTCCCTTCTCCCTTCTCCCTTCTCCCTTCTCCCTTCTCCCTTCTCCCTTCTCCCTTCTCCTTCTCCCTTCTCCTTCTCCCTTCTCCCTTCTCCCTTCTCCCTTCTCCCTTCTCCCTTCTCCCTTCTCCCTTCTCCCTTCTCCCTTCTCCCTTCTCCCTTCTCCCTTCTCCCTTCTCCCTTCTCCCCTCCCTGGGTCTCTGGAAAAGACTCAGCTAGAGACATCACAAACTGAAACCTGCATTTTATGATAGCAGTGTCAGAGTTCAGCATTCCAAGGATTTGGGAGAGATCCTAAAAACAAACATCTCAAACTCAGGAGGAAGTTCAGCATTAAATATAAGAGAAACCCAAATATGTTGAAGAATGGCGATCAAAATAACTCCAGCTTTGCCCTGCAGTGACCCCATGCAATAAGAATACATTTATGATTAGATAACAATGATGGTTGGAGCCCTAAATAGGAATAAACTGAGTTTTGAAGACCTCCAGGTTTACTATAGTGTTGCTTTTCCCCCTATGTGTTGCCAGAATAATAGTGAGTTCCCTAAAGGATCAACTCCAGAATGAATGTCCACTCATAAATTCCCTGCTTAACTTGCAAATTGTCAGAAAACTCCACCACTACTTAAAGCTGTCATGTTGTTGCCTCTTGCTGTAAGAATAGGAAGATGATATTTTTGCAAGAAAACCAAAGAAGAGAGCTGGACATTTTCAGATTTTTTTAAGAGGTCTTGATTCCTGGACCAAATTAGATTTCAATTGGCAAATGGGTCTGCAGGTTTCTAGGCTGGGAGCAGGCAAAGCCATTGCACAAAGCCCATTTTGCTAGGACATGGGCAATAATGTGTATCTGGCCAGAGAAGTGGATCAGTCTGTCAGAGTGTCTTCAGAATCTGCTCCAATCTTTTGACTTCCTAGAGAAAAGACAGAGATCGTGTCCAAACACCATCCTTCAGGAATAACCATAAAAACATTGAGGTGTCTGGAGAAGGAGAATATGCAGTGGGCTTACTTCAAGTCAGAGCCAGTTTGCAAATTCAGGGTGTAGCTCTCCTCAGATTTCTTTTTGGGGATGCTCTCTTCTTGAGCACACTGTAAACCGCAAAGGCTTTGCCTTCTCACACTAAAATCTGAATTATGTGACTAGCTGTGGATGTCTGGTGCAAAGACTTTCTTCAGATGTGTTGTCTGAACCCCAAGTGTGTTCAGATTAGTTTTTTAAAGCCACTAAGGTTTGGGAGCACAAGCCACCAGTGCATCTAGAGGTCCTGTGTGCCTTGGCTCCTTTCATGAGCCACAGAACACACTCCTGCTCCCTCCAAGTGCCACAGGGTGGGTGAGGACAGCTTTACCCTGGTGAAAGGCCAGCAGGAATAGGAGCTGAGCTTTGCCCTTGATCCTTCACTGCTGGTGAGCTGCTGCCCCTGAGCTGAGGCTGATTGTGAGAAAGAGCAGAGCTCCCCCTTCCCCCTCTCTGCCTGCACTCTGGCAGAGAGCAGAGCGTGGGAGGATGCTCGGAGACTGCAGCACTCATAATGACTAGTCACTTATAAAAGATGTTAGTGATACTATCACTGATGCTTTATGTGGCTCTTTGTATTCATGGCTGGGGTCTGAACGGGATCCCACTGGCTGCACGCAAGGGGCCGAGCAAATCCCAGCGCTACCCATGGCTAATCAATAGTGAATATTAATAGTGAATATTAATAACAGCAGCACGCTGATGATAACAATAAATACCAGTGATAACACAGCCTGCCTGGAAACGCTCCTGAGAGAGGGAGGGGGCACAAAGGCCAGTTTGCCTTGGAGCTGGCAACCAAGAGATGACTCATGCCACCAGGGCTCTGTCTACCCGGCCTCACTGCCTCAGGCTCTGGACCAAATGGAAGCTACAAATTAAATAAATCCCATCTTTTCCAGCTCCATCCTGCCATCCTCTTCCTGGCCTGCCCAGCACAGCTGTTGGGTAATGCCTTGCTCAGGGACTACACGTACCAACTGGTCCTTGTGTCTTTCAGGGAAAGGAAAGCTCACAATCTGGGGTTGGGGGGGAGAGAAAGCAGAAAAAATTGAGAAATAACTTTTATATATCATCAGGTTTACAGCAACCTATGAAGCAGGACCATATCCAATAGAAAATGGAAGCAATCTGAGTAAGAGTGAAAGGCAGAAATGTTATTTCATAGCATTAGCAGCTAAAAGGTTTATTTGTTAGTGACTCACTACCAGTTTAAAAGCTATCTATTGACCCCAGTTATTTAAAGATTGATTTCTTTACCAGCATTCCTGTAGGCAGGTGGCATGTGTTTTAAAGGTACCTCTCAAAAGAAGCAAAGTTCACCTAGCACAGACAAAGGAAACCAGACAAAGAGGGGATGCATATTTCAGTGAGGGTGAAAACCAAGGAAAGTGGGAATATCTGTGGAGATGCTGGCTACATAAGGGAAGATGGGGGCATTGGCCCTTTCAACTGCAGACTCTGCTATGGGGTTACAAGCAAACACTTCCATTATGTTCTTCTTATGTAAGGAAAAGGGAAAGCATTTTCATTCATGAATGGAAATATTTATGACATTTGTGGTTGAGTGATTTCCCTTTATGATCATCCTTCATATCTCTGGAAATCTACAATTTCAATCATACTCCTGATATTATTTTGAGTTCTTTCTGTATAATTTTACTTCACCTGCTCCGATGGTTTTTTTCCAGTCTATTAACCACCTGAAAAATGACAAAGCTTTACCTAGAACTTTGCAGTGGGATTATGAATACTATATTATAACACCTGAAAACACGTGAACTGTTAACCCACCAGCATTTAAAGAAAAACCTCATGTTTAACTGTACCACTATATACCAAACAGACTTTAAGCCAAGGCTATAAAAAACTTTTTTGTGTTCTTTTTAACAAAACACTTGGTGAAGAAAGCCTCTCTGCCAAGGCTCTACTCTGTGTTTTTTGACAGTGCCCAATTCCCAGAGCTGACACATTTCTGTGCTAGTTTGAAGGAGACCTATTACTTCAGTACTTTGGAAACATTCACAACAGCACACAGCTGTTTTCGCTGGAGCTGACTTTCACAACGCTGTTAAAACTGTACCAAAAATCCTTGCACAGGATGTAATCAACCTCAAATCTACAGAGAAATATTGGGAAACTTCCTTCAAGTGCCAAGAAAAACAACAGTGGTTTACAAGAGCTCTTCCTAATGTCCAGTCAGCTCAACCCAAGTGAAACGTGTTTCTCAAAACGAAAGTAGCGAAGAACAGAGAAGAAAAAGCCCTTGACTTTTTAAATGAATTTTTCTAAATAGAAACACAGAGAGGCTCTGACACTGGCAACCATCACTGATCCTTCCTGCCTGCTGAAGCTCCATCATCACCCAGCCTGCAAATCCACTTCTGGAGTGATAAAACTCTCGTTTCCCAACATTTTTCTCTTGCCTCCTTCAGACACTTGGAAAGTTCCTGTCCCTCCAGCGGCAAAGCTGTTATATGTCATGTTTCCCTGCTCAGAGAGCTTAACCATTATCCAGCGACTGGAGCCATCCCATTGCCCCAGATTTATGGCTTTTCCCAGGATGTCAGTCCAACCCAATCCCCAGGTGCTCCCAAGAAACGCCTGAGTTGCTTTTCACTTACCCCAGCTGAGGCTCAGCAGTTGTGGGCAATGCAGAATGGAAAAAAGCCCTCATATGATAGTGTCTCTATATTTACCAGAAAGAAAGGAGCCGGGGTGCTTGTCCTTTAAGTGTCTCTAAAGATGGTTTGCATAGCTGGATCTCAGCTTATCTATGCTTTTCTGCTTTTGCTTCCATACATGGATCTGTTCCCAACAGTAACTCCAAGCTGTCGAAAAGAAGCTATCTGGCAGCTTTCAGCTTCATCTGACACGTAGATGAGCGCGAATAAATAATTACATTTTCTGCTATATATTTTTTTTTTTTTTTTTTTTAATTTGCACCTCAGGAAGACTTTTCTTTTTTTCCTTCTCCCCAGATTAACATTTTGCTGTTTTTCCCAAAGCAATTCCTAGGGGAAAGCAAACAGAAATGACCCAGGCAGATTTTTTTTCTCCCCTTCCCGCAGGCTCACATAATTTCATTCTCATAAATATCTTTTTTTTTTTTTTTTTTTTTTTTTTTTTTTTTTTTTTTTTTTTTCCCCCATTTGCTGTGCTTATAGGTCAGAGTTTTGCATGTTTGCTACTTGGAATCATGTCAAAGCAATATACATCATGTCTGTAGCAAAGGAAGGTTAAAAGTCAAATTTTTGGAGAGAGAGAATACAGCTGAGCCACGTGATAGCTCCCAGATTAGCAGCAGTAGCAGGAGTAAGCATTCCTCTGATATTACAGTAGCCACCGTGGGACATGCCTGAAACACTGAAGACAGAAGCTGCAGATCTATTTATGAATAAATCACTCCTTGCTCTTTTCCCCATCTTTCTAGGTACTTTCCTACTTCCTAGGTTTCAGTTTCAGAAAGGGCTGATAAAGAACAAAAATGGGAGGGAGCCCTGTGGCACAGGTCAGGAAAGAAGTCATAAAATTACCCTTAGCTCTGCCCTTTGTAATCTTTGCTGTGCAAATGGAAATATTAAGGCCTCCAGTGAAAGGGGAACACTAAATAGATGTCTTTATTATTGTTTGTTATAGTGGCAGCTGGGAGTAAAAGAGATAGTGGGCTAATCAGTTGCTTCATAATGGGGTCTCTGGATGAAAAAAAACTGGTGAAAGGTGTATTCAGAGAGACTTAAGGCTGAATGTAGGTGTCCCTGTTGAGGCACTTGCATGGAAAATGGCATCCTCAAACGTGGTGACTTTGATTCATTGCACGAGATGGAAATTCCTTGTATATTCCCACACACCAATGACCTTGACTGCTTGAGATTTTTCCTAAACATCTGCTGAACACCAGGAGGAAGAAAAACTTTTAAAAGAGCTCACCAGCTCCACCTTTACAATTAATGATAAACTACATTTTCTACATTTACAAATTGCCCAATTAGAAACCCTGCTCCAAGTGGCACATTTGAACTCCTGCTGTTTGCTGTCTCAGAGACTGGAGGGAATATGTGTGGGGGTGTGAGTATAAATGGGGGTCTGGGGAGATTTCCAGCATCTCCCCAGCATCCAGAGCAGACAGCCTCCCTGAAAGCATATCCCAGGGCAAGCTGAAGGCCAATGGAAGCATGCAACAGGCGGCAAAAGGAATCTTTTGGCAAAGATCAGCAGCTACAAAGGGGACCCTCCAGTTCTCAGTACACTGGCCAAATGACTGTGCACAACCCCCTGTTGTTTGGGGGTGTGGAGAGGAATGGGATGAGAAAAATTCCTTCTGGAAATTTGCCCTGGAGCTTCTCCAGCCTTTCAAGAACAGGAGCCAAGCTCATCCTAGGAAGGTGCTTGAGCAGGAATATCACCATTGCCTGTTAGACACACCTGGTGACTCAGGAGGTCTATGCTCTAATGCAAATGAGAACATGATTCAGCACAGGATTAATATACTTGCTTAATTTAAAATATTGAATAATGCTTTTGACTCCCCTGAGGTTATTAATGTGATTTTCATTCTATGCTTTATTAGGCTGCCCAGATATGGACATGAAGCTGCCATGAAGCAGCATGAAAAATAAACAAGGTTTGGCTCTCCTGTGTGTGTATTTGCATCTCACAAATGTCTTGACCTTAGGTATTGCTCCTAGGAGGTTGAAGAGCCAACAAAAATGGGCTAAGATGAGAAAAACCTCAAATCATTGCATGTATGCTCCTTCCCAAGGGGTAAATGCTGAAAACCATAGGTGTCTGTGGTTTTCAGTGCCAAAGAAAAGCCTAGGTGCCTTTGAGGATAAGATGACAAAGCTGCACTCAGGATTTCAGTAGCTCCAAGGACAAGGGAGTAGGCTGTTTTCTGGCTTTGATCTGCCTTTTGGCACAGTGGCCCTGTCATTCTCTAGGTGGGTGACACCACCCTCCTCAAACCCTGCTCCCCACAGAGAGCAGCCAGAGAGCTCCTCAGATTTTCCATCAAGAGGTTTTTCCATTCTTCCCTGCTGGGAGAGGTGAGGTTTGTGTCAGGGTGATGATAAGGTGGAAGGCATTTTCCTAAAGCAAAAGAAAGAGCAGACAGCAGTGTTGCCAAGCACCAAGAGGGCCACAGGGAGATGGAAACGAAGCACCTTTGACCTTTGTGCCCACCTACTTCTCTCCCCCTCCCTGAAACAAGCAGAACAGGAGAATAAAATCCACATTTTGTGGAGAGACCTGTAGGGGACACCAGCAGCTCTGCCAGGCTTGGCCCCAGCTGGACTTGCAGGAGAATGTAGGGCTGGGATCAGGACCTGTCTGTGGTGGTGCTGAGGGTGGTGGGGACTCATTTTATCTGCTGAAGCCTGGTCCCCCCTAGGCATCTCCCCAACACCATCCCAGAGCCATACCCCTTCCTGGGGAAAACCCTCCCCAGGCTTTCCCACAGCATTTAGATGCCGATTCTCCAGGATTATTGTCCAGGAGGTTGTGCTTTTTTGGTGCTGTTTGTCCTCTCTGCCTGCTGCTCTCAACACCATGGCCACAGGATGAAGCCAGGCTTGGTCTCAGGAACACGCGTGCTCTTCCCCACGCTGCTCGCTGCAGTTTCGAGCCACCAAAGAGGTGTTGAAGTGTCTTTTATGAATATCAATGTGGATTTCGTAAGAGTGGTTTAAATATAGCAGCCTGCTTTCCTGGGAGACCCTGTAGCTGTATTCTCACTGCAGCAAAAGCTGCACCATCTGCCCAACATTCGCAGCCGCTTCCCAAAGACCGCCAGGGACTCGTCATCTTGCATTTGGCTTGCACAGGGCTCCAAAATGAGGGGAAAGGGATGGATGGGCAGGCTTCAGCACACTCAGATGTGTAGCTCAGGTGTGTTTGTGTAGCACTGTGCCCTGGGAAAGCTGGACACAGCTCTGAGCAACCTGGTCCAACGTGGAAGCCAGCCCAGCTCTGAGCAGGGGCTGGACCTCAAGAGGTGCCTCACAACCTTGGTTATCCTGTGGTTCAGTGTCAGCTTGGGATATAACCACATGGGAGAGGAAGAGCAAGGCAATCTGAACTCCTAGGCACCTGTGACATTTTCTGTGTTCCTCTTGTTTCTTGTGGCTACCTTCAAGCTCTTTGAGTGTGGTTCAGCTTTCTTTCCACAGCCATGGCTCATCTCCAGTGTTGACTGAACCTTACTGCTCTGCAAGTGAAAATCCACTACTTCCCCTCCCCGCCACTTTTTTTTTTTTAAAGCAAAGTGATTAAAATGCAGTTGGGTCTGTGCCCAGGTAAAGCACAAGAAAGTCAGGCAGTCATTCTTTCCTTGTGTTAAGTATGTAAAGTTCTGCAAGCAAATAAGACTTTTTTCTGTTTAGGGTAAGCAAATATGCCTTGAACCTGGGGAGTGTCCAATTCTTAGTGATTGTTTATTTCACCAAGGCATAAATTACTGTACCTTCAGGACAAAGCTAATAGAAAAAATGCTAATTAGTGCTGGTCAAAAATTTTCCAGTGGAACATTTTTCTGTCAGAAAATCTCCTGATTAGTCAAAGTTGAAATGTTCCAGAAGAACATGTTGATTTTGCTGAGCCTCAAATGCCACGGGGTGAGCTGAGGTGGGGTGGGAGTCAGGAAAGAGGGAATCCATCAAAACCCTCTTGCTGATTCCCTGACAATTTATCTGCTTGGCTGCTGGCCTTGTGGCACTGGTGAGGATTGGAGTTTGGGGCAATCTGCCATGCAGAAAACGTGCTGATGGACAAGTTGTAAAAATTCCCGTTCCCTGGATGGGAGCTGTAAATACAGAAGTCAGGGAGCCTGTCTCATCTCCCCAGCTCCCTTCCACTGGATGCCAGCCTGGGAACCTGCATGCAGAATGGCATATCACCATTCCCAGACGAGATACTTCAGGCAGCTGAGTCACACCTTCTCAGCTTATAAAAGAAAAGGCTTGGATTTTGTTCTGAGACTTGTGCTGCTCTGATATTAACTGTGTTGGTTTGAACTCAGGCTTCTACAGGTGCAGCTTTTCCATCTGTGACACGCCGAATCCACATGCAGTGCTTTTTTCACCTCACGCTTCCTTGTCTTTGACAGAGCTGCTTGTGCAGCTGAGGAGATGAGGACCACAGCACTGTGATACTCATGCATTCAGAAACAGCTGCATGGGCTTCAGTTTGATGTGACTTTGAGGGCTCCATGGCCAAACTAAACCTGGAAAGCCCACGAGCATGGATCTGGTGGCACCAGCTCGTTGCAGACCGGACGTGCCCCCAGGTTTGGATGGTGTCTGCACTAGTCCGTGTTTGCTCCTGGCTCACTCCTTCACTTCAGTCCTGCTGAAACCAGCCCAGCTTTTTGGCCTTCCACATTTCCCTCTTCCAAAGAAAACCCCACCAGCTCATGGTGTGGTGGTCATGACCCTTCCCTGGGCTAGTACCACCTCTTCAGATCCCAGAGCTGGCAGAACGTGGCTCTGATGCTGATCAGAAGATTGCAGGAACCAGGACTAAGGATACTCTGAATTGTCAAGCATTAATATTTGATGCATTTCAATATTTAAACAGCTAAGATAATTTAAGAAACACTGTCATTTTAAAAAAATTATTGGTAGGCAACTCATAATGGAGCAAATCCACTTGGAATGAACAATATTTTGGCTAGGGTAGATGTATGGCTCAGACAGCTGCCTACATTTATTTAAAACATCAGAGAAATGACAATTTTGAAATTCTCTGCTAGAAACCTCAGGTCTCAACAGGCCAGACTCCCAGCCAGCAGAAGCAAACAGAGGATCCAGACAATGTTTTAACACTGGATGCACTCAACAATTTCGTTGAAAGTTTTGCCTTTGGAAGAAAAAAAAAAAAAAAGAAAGCAAAGGGTTTCCCTGAGAGTTTTGCTTTCAGTGAAAATATTTGGGTTGTCATCTGAAACTCGAAAACCACAGCTGGAAAAAAATAAATGAACTGCTGGTTGCCTTTTTCATTTATACATATACATACATATATACATACATATACACATACACATATTCATATACATACACATATACATTCACACACACACATACATATATTTGTTTGCTTGTTTGTTTGTTTGCCTAGAACATCGTGGCATGAGGTGCTGCAGCCATTCACAGGTGATCAGGGTAATTTGCCTGATAAAAGCCCTCTGAGCCTGCAGGGAGCTGACTGGGGCAGGAGCATCATCTCCCTTACATATCAGATAGCTGCCTGTGCCCGGAGCAGAGGGCAGGGAGACGGTGGCACAATTCATACACCGTTAAAACGAGCTGTTTTATGTAACAATATCTGCTTCAAAAGAATCCAACGCACCACGGAAACTATGCGAGGCAAGCCAAGAAACCCTGGTACAATAGCACAAACAGAGACAAACAGTCTGTAAAGGACAGCACACTTGGTTACCAGCGAGGGAACATTCTGCATTAAACAGTCCCTTTGTTTCTCATTTTCTCATCGTGATCATCAAGGGAGATCTGCAAACATGACATCAAAAGATGAGCCTAGGAGGAAAAATTCATACCTGCAGTGGGTCTTGGCAAACAGGAGCTGGTGGATGTAAAGTGCACAAGAATTTTGTCCAGCTGCCCCTGAGGCACCTGGGGAGAATCACACTTTTATTTTCTTCCCTAAACACCACTGTGGTCTAAGCCACTTCTTCACCTTCCTCCTCTCAGATGCTCCTGTGTGTTGTCCAAACATCACCCTGTTCTCTTCAATTCAAAAACTCATATAACCATAGAGTCATAGAATATGGGGAGTTGGAAGGGGCCTCAGGATCATTGAGTCCAGCTCCTGGCCTTGCAGAGAATACCCCAAGGGTCACACCATGTGCCTGAGAGTGTTGTCCAAATGCTTCTTGACCTTTACCAGGCTTGGTTCTGTGACCACTGCCCTGGGGAGCCTGTTCAGTGCCCAACCACCCTCTGGATGAAAAACCTTCTCCAGATATCCAACCTGAACCTCCTCTGACTCAGCTGCATGCCTTTTCCTCCAGGCCTGTCACTGGTCACTAGAGAGAAGAAATCAGTGCCTGCCCCTCCACTTGTTCCAGTGAGGATGTTGAAGACCCCGCTGAGGTCTCCCTTCAGTCTCCTCCAGGCTGACCAGACCAAGTGCTCTCAGCCACTCCTCATATGGCTTCCTTCCCCCTCCTTGTGGCTCTCACCTGGAGACTCCCTAACAGCTTTATATCTTTTTTATATCATGACACACAAAACTGTCCCCAGCATTCGAGGTGAGGCTGCCTCAGTGCAGAGCAGAGTAGGACAATCCCTCCCTTGCCCTGCTGGCCATGCTGTGCCTGAAGCCCCCCAGGACTCAGGTGCCCTCCTGGCTGCCAGGGCACTGCTGGCTCATGTTCAACCAGGACCCCCAGGTCCCTTTCCCTGGCACTGCTCTCCAGCCTCTCATTCCCCAGTCTATACATCCAGGGCTGTCCCACCCCATGTGCAAAATCCATCACTTGCCCTTGTTAAACTTCATATGGTTGGTGATTGCCAATCTCTCTAACATGTCTAATTTGTATGAGTCTGGGTAATTTAAAAAAATAATTCTCAATCTGCAAAAAGTGGAAAGATCAAGGTTCTGCTCTGCATGGCTGTCCTGCTGAATTGCTGGCTTGGTCCAACTCACTGCCCTTGCCTACAAACCCTGCCTAGCTCATAGCCTCAGGCCTTGGCAGATCCTGCAGTCCAGAACACAAGGACAGTGCAAGGAAAGGGTTTCGTATGGAAATCAACTCATATCGTCACAGCTGCCTGGTGCATTTGCATCTGGAATCACTCTGCAAGCAGAAACTGGGTTTGATCTTTTTCTGTTCTGAATTATTCCTGTGCAGAGCAGAAATTGTGTGTGTTTGTTTTCTGCTGTTCTGTCTCTTTGGATTGATGGGGCAACTTTTGTCTGTCACTGGAGGTATGGAGACACTTAGAACAGAAGTGTCTGATCCTGTTGGGTTCTGGGTACAGCTATAATGTAGTGAGGGGAAGAAGTTCTTGTTCTTACCAGTGATGCACATGGCAAAACTGTTACGGCAAAAAAAGAAACTGCACCTTTCCCAGAAAACAGAAGCAAACATGACAGAAGTGTAGTAACACAACAGTTGCAGATTTCAAAATGTTCACAGTCCTATGATGGATGAAGGCAAGAGAAAGGCAGAAAGAATGGGGTTTCACACTTTCAATCACAGCAAACCACCCAGAGGAAGGTCTGAATGTCACTAGCACAGCTCTCCCCACGATCCTGCAGCCAGAGGGGATTTTGGAGCCCTGAATGGTTGAATATTGTGAATTTCAGAAATTTCTCATCTCTACAGTTTGCTTATGGCCTGACTCTCCTTTGTCCTGAATGGAAAGGAGATCCCACCTTTTGATTTCTTCCTCTGCTGTGAAACCATGACCAGATTCACCCAGGCCAGTGGAGCTGCCAGGATAAGAGTGGTGCTTCATCTGAAGAAAGCTTGGTCACAGAATTTTGCCTGAAGGTTCTGTCATCCAGGGAATCACAGAGATAATTTTCAGCCCCCTGGGATTAGGAAAGAGTTCTCATCCCATGGCTCAGGGGTTTCCTTGTGTCTGCAGTCACGTTGAAGTGATGGGATTTTGACAACTTTTCTCCAGAGTGTTTTCATTTCTGAAACCTTGTTGGTGTGATAACATTAATCAGCACTTCCGTGGAAATAGTGCTTTTGGAGATGAACATTGTAATCAGGATGAAGAGCCTCTGATGAGTATTGCTGAAATTAAAGAGTCTAAATCCAGCAAAACTGCTTACACTGGGAAAATGCGTTTTGATCCGAAGTCACTGTTATCCACTAGCTCCACGCTGGTTTAAGAGAGTCAGGGATGTTCCCAGTCAGAGGGGCTGGCAGCTCTGTGCAGGCTCAGCAGAGATGCTCCTCATCCCTCACCTTTTCCATCCTTATTTCCCTCAGTGTGCCAGGGCTGTCCCTTCTATACTGTCATCTGGCCATCTCTCTTGCATCTTCTTGCAGCTTCTGCCACAGGGGCTGGGGGAAAGCAGTTCTTTGCACCTCCCTGTTGCAGTATGGAATGGAGTAGATAAATATTCAAACCCAGAGAGCAATGCAAGGGTGTAATGTCAGCGTTGGTGTGACTGGAATTAGATAATTTGTGCATGAATGTGACTAAATATGAAAGTAAGATACCAATTTGTCCATAAACCTGTCAAAGATTAAACATTTCAGGAAGTTTAGCCTACGAAATAGAAATACAAAGAATAAAATATGACTTCCCTCCAAAAAGCATGAAATGACTCACACTGCCAATGCTGGGGTTATAAATCTGCAAGTGCACAGCTCTGGGACAACCCAAGATTCTCTTTTCCTATCTTCAGTCTCCATGACTAGCTTCCTTCTTTACCACCTCCCTGGAATGAGAGAGCAAATGTCCTGGTTTGAAGGACAGGTGTCTGCCAATAAAAGCAGAAGCTTCTCTTAGAAATGGAGAATGTAAACCCCCTCCCTCCAAATTATTATTAAAATTTTGAAATTAAGGGGCTCTCAGACAAAGATATGGGAATTAGGAATAACAGTTCTTTACTAGGAAAATTAAAATAGAAATACAATATTACAAAGAACAATCCCAACCCTGACAGAGTCAGAATACAGCCTGACACCCTGTCAGTTACTCAGGGTGTTGGCAGCAGTCCCATTCAATGGTGGCTGCATCCTCCTGCAGTGGCACATGTGGTTCAGCTGGAGCAGTGCTCCTGTAGAAGGTGCAGTTTTCCTCTGAAGGTCCAGGGATGATGTGGAAAGATACAGCTTTCCTCTGGAATTCAGTGGAAAGAAGGTATCTTGCTGTCCAAAATCTCATTTTTTATCTAGGTAGGAAAGGCTTGGCCCTCCCCCTGGCTGGAGCATCTCCCAGTGGGATGATGCAATTTTATCAGTCATACAGTGGGACTGAATGGGCCAGCAGCAGATGATATCTTCCTGGAGGGAGGATGGGCTGTGGAAAAGATAAAGATGATTGTCCCAGCTGGTTTAAAGATGGCCCATTAGCAGAAGATATCTGCCACAGAGATAAGGATCACTGCCCCACCCAGCTTCAACAGATGGGGATAGAATACACATTTCTGGCCACATCAACCCAACACAGGAAAGCAGAGGACAAAGCAGAATTTCTTACTGTTGGCTATTACTGCTTATACTTCACACGTTGCTTCTCAATGCTGCTAATGCAGTTCATACAACACAGGACAGATTTAATATGCAATTAAAATAATTACTAGGTAATCATTAATTATTTCCTGCATGTTCTCAGGGGTCTGAAAGCAAGCTCCAGGCTGGCAGAGCTGTCGTTCTGCACAGCATGTCCCATCAATGATCAAGTGTCTTCATTTTTTTTTCCACTTCTTCAGTATTATCTGCCTAAAATAATAGAATCACAGAAACACAGCATGGTTTGGGTTAGAAGGGACCTTAAGATCATCCAGTTCCAAACCTTGTGCCATGGGCATGGGCAATTTGCACTGGACTAGGTTGCTCAAAACTCCATCCATTCCTTGAGTACTTCCAGGGATGGTGCATCCACAGCTTCCTTCTAAAATTTCTTCCTTAGACCTCATCTAAATCAATCCCCATTTGTCATTAATTTGAAGGCAGAAAGAAGAAAAATGGAGCTGATTTTGCCTGCTGCTTCCTTTTGTACTGTCAGACACATCCCCATTCTTCTTGAAGCATAGAAAAGGGGACAGTATCAGCAGGCAGATGAAGATAGGAAGATTTGCCAGGAAATCTCCTTTCTCTATGGTATTCAAACATGGGCATGGAAGCCCAGAGAGGCTGCAGGATTTCCCTGTCTGGAACCCTCAAACCTCAGCCAGATGTGCTTCTGAGCAGCCTCATCTGAGCCTGACCACAGTGCCTTCCCACCTCGATTATCCTGTAATTCTCTGTATTTCCTAGGGGTTGTTTACCCAGCAGGAGGCCCAGAGCAGAGAGCCAAGTGCTCCTTTCACGGGCATGGGCTGGCTCCAGATTTACCTCCACACCAGATGCCCTAACCTTCACACTGTGTTTCATCTTCTGCTAATTAAATATTCAGGACTGGAAGGCAGTGGAGACAGAGATTGATCACTTGATATTTCAGCTGTGATTACTATGAATTCATTCATTTAAACCAATTTGGAATTTATTTTTCTTGCTTTTGAAGGCAGCCTTCGGATAGTTTAATAACATTACCTCTATTGACTGCAAAAATAAATATCTGACAGCTCTAGTTTAGCAATGTCTTATTTGTATGGATGCTTTCTGATGTATAATAATAAATACATCCTTGTTAGGAATATATGATCTATAAATCAAAATTTCCAAGGTCTTTGATTAATCTTAGTGAGTGGTGTGAGGAAGATTGCTCTCAGCCTGTCACAAGCAATCCCTGCTCTGGGCTCTAGCAGCAACCACTGGCACTGGGGTCACAAGTCAGATTCTATTCAATCCCGTTTGTTTTCATTTCCCCATAACTTTCCGAGACATTCACCTCTGGGGCTAACATTTTCCATGCTGTGCCTCTGCCTGAGGAGGGTTTTAGACAGCTGTATTTTGGGAGGAAGGGCAGTAAGAGGCATTTTTTCCCCCTCCATCCTATGGCAAGGACAGAGGGATAACACTTGCAAAGTCCTTCTTCTCTCCAAAGAGATGGATACATCCCACAGCTGGAAGTGGCTGGCTGAGGCACATTTACAAGCACACAAGCATGAGCTCCAAGGACCCACATGGGAAACAGTTTGGTAGATCCCCAGACCTTCCCAATCCCGCACAGGCAATCCCCATTCTCATTTTTGTGGAGCTCCACTGCCCAAGCATCATCCCCATGACTGGGAGAGGGAAGGGAACTGGGAGGTCTCCAAGAGAGTGCAAAATTTTCAGAAAGATGCCTGTGCCTCCCTGATACCAGTAGGTTTTCTGTTTTAGTGTAGGCCATGGGTTCATGTATGCCCTATTCACAACACTTGAAAAACCTTTTAATTGAGGCTTTTGCATCAGTGAGTTCTTGTTTAAGTGTCCTGGCCTCCCTTTCCCTGGGTATGTTGTCTCCACTAATAAAGGTGATGCTAGTTAAAAAAATCTCTTTGTAAAACTCAGCCTTGGGTTTAGAAATGGCTCACCTTACCTGCCTGTCCACTCCCCACAATCAGCCCTGGTCAGTCCTGCAGGTTTATGGCCATGGGACAATCCTCCTGGAGACCTGAGTGACCACATAGCATGTTTTCTTCTACAGCAGCAGGTTTGCCAGTTCAGAGTAGGAGATCTGCTAAGTAAAAAATTTGCATAAATCCCAACAGGATTCTTTTTTTGCAACAAGATTATGGTTTTACTTAACTCTAACCTTAACTTAAACTCTAGCTAGGTCTTCTAGATTAAACTTGTACTTTTCAAGCCCATATAGTTATTCTTAATGGTCTAAGCTTTTGAGGTCGCCAGAAGTGCAAGGACTCTGCTATGAAAATATCCAAGCACTTTTGATCTTGTGCTTCCAGTGCATCTGGAAGCAGGAAGAGATTCTTAATGATTCCAAGCCCACTGCAGAGTTAAACTGCAGCATGGTGGTGCTAAGGTTCCCTCTCTGCCTGGAACTGAGTCAAGGAGCTAAGATAAGCCTGGGAGCAGCCGGTGCACTGTTGGCGTCAGCTGGGGTGTCTCTGCAGAGTGAGCATATGTTCTCCAGAGCAGCCCCTTCATTTGCTCTTCCCGCATAAACTTTTATGGTATGATTTCCACCCCCTGCCTAAATTAAGAACTTTGGCTCTTTTTTTTTTTTTTTTTTTTTTTTTTTTTGAGGGGTTTTTAAATTTTCCCTTCCTTGCGGGGGGTGGGGAAGGGCAGATGCTGGGTGACAGAAGCTTTCATTGATTAAACTGATGAGATCTTCCATGTCCTACCTAAGAAGAAAGCTTGAATAGCTGGTAACTTGAGCAGCTTTCTGAAAGACCTTAGTGATTGTCAGGTTGTTAAATTGGCATCAGTGATGCATGGTAAAGAGGGAGAAAAATTAGATGGAGTTACATTAGGCTGGTGAATAAATCTCTAAAGGCTGCAGAGCCCTCAGAAATGTTCTGCAAACTTGATGGTGGTGCAGGGATTATATCTGCCAATCACCTTCATAAGAAATCATGAGAAAGAAAAGAATTAGAGGAGGCATAGAATTAAGAAATGGAGTTGTGTAGGAAAGCATGCTAATAAATGTTTTAAAAGGTAAAGGAGGAATATATGCTTGTTTTCTCCATGAAGACAACTTGCCTTTGAAATGTCCTACATGGGATCCAGGAGAGTATGGCCAAGCTTGCTGCTGATACAGACCTGGCCTGGATGGTCTAAACTAACTTAGGAGCTTCAGACAAAATGAACTCGCCAATAAAATTCATTTTGTTAAATGCAAAATTGTATTTGTGCATGCGGGGGAGCCTTCAATATGCATATATGATGTTTGTCTCTAAATTATCATGTGCTAATTACAAAGAGGATCTGATGATTTGTGGGACTCTGTAAATCATTATGAAAGCATCACTTTGCAGCTCAGCATGGTCAAAATTGAAAATGGGATGTGAGCTACTCTTGGGAAAGATATCCAGGGAAAAGCAGGTGACATGGTTATCCCCACTCTTGCACAGGGCATGAAGCTTTGTGCACTCTGCCTCAGAGAATTCCATGGAAGCAATGGAGGGACAGGGATTTGGGAACCAAGGTGTGGGTGAATGCTCTTTAAGAAGACTTTAAATATATGTGGAAAGAAAACAGCTGAAAGGGGTGTGATCCTTCAGGAATAAGGGTGAGAGCAGAGAAACAGTAGCTGCTGCTCCTCATCACTGAAAAACCTTCAAAGACTTTTAAAAGAGATATTCAAAGAGACTGAAGACCCTCTTCCATGGATCCTTCGTTGCATCGTGGAGCCATGGTGCTCCCTGCCAGAAAGTGCTGCACAAACTAAAGATCTAAATGAGAGAAAACTTAGGATAGTAACTAGAAGTAAGTATGAGGAACTCTGTTTGGGTTGGATCCCTCCAAAGGACAACAACAGTTTAGCATACAAGGACAGGTGACAGTCAGATTCCACAGCATATTTGAGAATATAAATCTATTCTGTCCCACGTAATCTCCAAAGCCCAAGTACAAGGTGCCTTGCAGTCAGAATTTTCCATGTGCCCCTGGATGAATTGGATGAACAAGGATGTGAAACGTGTTTTAACAGTTTCAATGCTTGTTCTCAGAAGTGGTAGCATTTTGGTGGCATGGGATCCCATCCCGTGTATTTTTTTTTCCTCAGCCTGGGTATCTTTTATAGTGAAAGCACTTTGCACATTTTGAGTTACTCTAGCAGTGACTGCTTTCACTGCTAGAGTGAAAGTGTGAAAATTTCTTTTTATTTCTACCACTTGCTAATCCTGTTTTGGCTGGTGCAGCCTCTGCAAAGAGCTCTCTCCATGGGATGTGTTACTCGGAAATCATCCGTACCATTGCTGAGATTTGGGGAGTGCTTTGATCTGTTTTATGATCTGTTTCACTTGCAAAGCAAACTTGTTTGCCCATTTGGTGGAAAGGGGAAAAAAACTTGCATTGCTTATTTTATCCTTTTGCTTGACAGAGACAATTTTGCTTTTACATATTTACCAGGTTTTTGAAAGGTGGTGCTTCCAAGGCAGGTTAGGGGGGCAGGGGAGGGCAGGCTGGGAAAGGATGGGAAGAGGATTTTGTTGGGAAGCAAAGGAAGGGTCTGGCTTTGAGATGAAGGTGAGGAGAGAGAACTGGGAAAAGGGCATAGGGTAGAGGAAGAGACTGTCTTACCCCTACTAGTTGGGAGGGAGGTTAGGATGGCTTGAGAAAAGAGGATGAATCAAAGTATCAGACAGAGATCAAATGAGAGGAGACAAGGCATGTGAGCCCGTGTCACTTCAAATGTGTTTTTTCTCTGTTAGTCTGAAAGGAAATCCCTAATCCTTGTTTCATTCTCTGGAGCCAAATGCCTCTTACAGCTTTCATTTGATAATTTGGGAATAGTATCACCTCAGTGGTGTGGTGAAAACAGGTGTATTCATGTGACAAAATAAATGTTTCATTAAAAAAAAAAAGTTACACACACAGGAGGTGGTGACTTAGTGATGGACAGACTTGCAGATTCATTTCTTGGATATTTTTTATTTGTAGTTTGAACTGGGAGAGACACCAGGGACCATAGCCCCTGCTTCCATAAGATGTGTTAGAAATTTAGCTTAAAGGATGCTCTAGATATAAGAAAGTTTAAACACTTTTAGAATATCTAAGTATCTCTTATCTTCATGGTACAGTAATTTACTATCAAATCCTGTGCCTGAGGACAGATGAACAAATTGTGTTGTTTCTGCTTTTCTTTTGGTGGACTGATTTCTGCCTGGTAACTCTTCCATATGACTCCTTCTTTACTACTTTTTTCCATATTAATAACATCCTTACCTTTCTGACATGTATTTCTTATGAGAACTATCAATTCCTTTTGCCCTCATCAATGAAGAAGTCTGGCAAACACATTTATGCACTGGATCAGATGCCAGTTCTCCAGAGCAAAATGAAATTTAAGTTACCACAGCTGGTGTTTAAATCTGCTGATGCTGCATTCCCTTGGGAACAAACTGATTTACTCATTCTCTACTGAGCAAGTGAAGCAGAGGGGTGAGCCCAGGTCAGGAAACAAGCAGGGCAAGACACCAAAGCATGATGCTGTGTGGAAGGTGGAAAAAAGGCTCTAATAAAGAGCACAGTCTCACTGGCAGGAGAGAAAGGATTCCTCACTTCCCCTTTGGAGGCAGCAGGGGAAATGTGCCCAAGGGCAAAGACAGTCACTCCAAGACACATTTGGATTTTAGACTACTCTTACATTTTGTTAATAGTCCAGGCTCTTCCTAGCACTGAATTGTGAAATCTTTGCAGACATAATTCTAATAGACTTTCTTTACAGTACAGCAATTACGGTGATTGATATGGACAAATGTGATCTTGAAACAGCAATAACGAGACAATATTGCTCAATACTGAAGCAAATGCATTTTGAAAATCAATTTTTGAGATGAAAATTGCAGGAAAAACCATGCAAGTGTGCGCTTGACTCCCTCAGTCTTGTCTGGCTTTCGTCCTGCAAAACTTTTAGCAGTGACCTCAACCACATTGATGTGGATTATTACTCCCTCAGAAGGATGTGCTGTGACAAATGAGCTTACCTGCTTATACCAAAGGGCTGGAAGTTAAGGTGTATTTTGCTGCATATATCTTTTTAGAGAAAGAGAAAATGTTCTGGAACACACTTATCAGCATCAAAGAGGAAAATGTGAATCCATTGCAGCTCACACATAAGAACTCACTAAAAAATTGTCCAAGTGAAGGAGTAGAGAGCAGACACTTTTCTGTAAAGTGAAATGGGCAGAGCCAGCTTGAGCTGTGGGTCTGAGCCAGCAAACAAATTTACAAACGCACTTCAGAGCTCACATGGAGCTGTAAACAAAATATGTGACAAATTATCTGCAAATCCTTGTGCACAGGGAGCTGATCTGTAGCAATATTATCATTTATCACCAGCTTCCTTCCAAACCTGCCCACCCCTGAAAGCTGGCTGACCTCAGCCTGCCTCTGCTGCAGCTCTGGGCTGCGTGAGCAGGAATACGAACATGAAATCATCATCGCATTGTGGGAATGCCAAGCTCTTCCCTTCTCCTGGGGCTCCTGACAGCTCATGCTCCACAGGCTGCACTCCCCTCTGCTGGAGGAAAGCTTGGTGGGCAAGATTCCTTGGGTTGCCCGTGGAAGCCACACTCATCCTCCAGCCAGGGAGGTTTTCCTTTCCTGCAGGGTGGAAGGTTCAGTGGGAGGTGAAAGATGCTGTGCCCTGGCAGTGCAAGGGGGTGGTTTAATGGCTGCATTTCCTTCTTGTCACTGCAAGATTTTTGTCTCTCAGATATCACATTTAACCTGATGCTTTGTCATGATGCTGTTTCTGAGCATAAGCATACATCTTCTGGGAGCTAGCTGGAGTATTTCCTTTTGGTAAACTTGCTAGATTTCTCTTGATACTATGGGTGATTATAACAACTTTTTCCAAATGATGGAAGATTTTATATGGTTCCCATCTCCTCATGTTTGGAGCTGCAGTGATTCAGGATATGAACTAGCATGGGTCAGTGATAGAGAAGATGGAGGTGTACACAGGAAATAGCAATTTTTAATTCTAAATTCTCAAGAAACTCGTGTGTACATTAGAAAAAAGAAATGCAACATAGGCCAGCAAAATATACCCTTTTATCAAATTCTGGGCTCACAACAGCTCTGTCTGACTCCAGCAAGACATACCAAGTAGTTTTGAAGGTGCCAGACACTGTAGATTTATCTGTTACTCTGACATTACCAGCTGCTGGTAAAAACCCCAAACCCCAAAAAGACAGCATTAGTTTCTGTTTCCATTTAGCCCAGTGGAAGAAAGAGCACAGTAGTACCCACTCTCTCCTAGTGAGAGTTACACCTTTAACCAGTAAGGGTGGGGACCACTCACACAGCTTGTCTTCCCTGGTGCATCCAGGGAATCCATCTAGGAGCATCTGCTGCAATTTCTGATTCATCACTCACTGTGCCCACAGTTTCCTTTTCTGTGATTACAGCTGATCTGAGCATGGCCAGAACTCCTGAGCAGGGGCTAATGCTGAAAGGGAAGGGGTTGAGTTATGCCTGCTTGGGCTAAAGGCCTGCAGGACTGCAAGACAAGGGGGAATGGCTTTAGCTGAAAGACTTCAGGTTCAGATTAAATTATGGAAATAAAATTCTTCCCTGTGAGGATGCTGAGGCACTGGCACAGGTTGCCCAGAGCAGCTGTGGATGCCCCATCCCTGGAGGTGTTCCTGGAGAGCTTGGAGCAAGAGCTTTAGTCAAGATGCCCCTGCCCATGGCAGAGGGGATGGAATCTGATGATTTTTAGGGTTATTTCCAACTCAAACCATTGTATGGCTCTGTGGTTCTGTAAAGCTCTGCCTCTTCCATCTGGGATAAAAAGGGAAAGTCACTGTAGGACTAGTGTATTTGGTATTTGTCACTGGAAACAGTCAGGTGAATGTGGCCTTAATGACCAGATTTCTTGATGTTGTATGAACAGCTTTAATCATTGATTTCATTTGAATGCTGATGTTTCTCATTAATGTGCCAAACTCAGCAAAGCAAGCTGTGCTGGAATCTGTTGTCCTTGGATCACCCCTCTGAGTTCAGGTCTTAGAAAGGACAGACACACCAAATAGGAAAATGGTGTCTTTTCACCAGAGTGTTGAGTTATATCCTGGCACTGAGAATTCCTTAACTTTCCTTAGTGCACAGTAAAAACTGTGAGGCATTGCAATAATTATTATGGAATTTCTTTAACCTGGGGTTTTGTTCTAGTGTTGGAAATTCACCTGATACATACAGAATTATCTTGGAATACTGCCATTACTCTACTGAAAACTGAACTGGACAATTTTTCCTTAATATCCATTTTGATTATCGTAAATAATCCTAGAAATTGAGAAATGGGAGCATTATATGACTAATTACAAATGAATCAGCACATTTTACAGGGTCAGTGATTTACAGGCTGGGGTTTAACTGCATGTTCTGCTTAGTTGCACTGCATTAGTGAGGGATTGTCTGAGAAATTCCTGCATTCAAACAAAACTTTGAAGAGGGGGGGAAAGCATGAAGAGAAGAAAACAGTCACCACTGGATGTTTTCAAAACTTGATAGGACAAGGACATGATCAATCCATCTGTTGTGAAGTTTCCCTGCTTTGAGCAGAGAGCTGGACTTGGTACTGTGGAGGTTGAATTACTCAGTGATTCTGCAAGTTTTCATAAATGACTTCCCAAGCTGGGCTCAAAGCTGTGCAGGATCCATGGTTGGTACAAAGAGAGCAGTACTCCTGCTCCCAAATGATCCACAGACCTTGCAAATAAAGAACAACCCAACCTGAACAGCAAACCTCATTCAGCTGATATCATCAGAACTATATTGATAGTGGAGTTGTCAAAGCTAAGCTAAAATAGGACCTAAGAAAAAAGTGATTTTGGGGATTTCTGACATTGGAAAAGAAATGTACCCATAAACATTCACATACAGTTTGACTTGGACATTAAAAGTGTTCCTTTGTAAACAGCCCACTGTACATGCTAATAGTCCTTAATATCTGTTGGAGGCTCCCCAGGGATTCTGTATAATGCCTGGGAGCAGATATCAGGGAATATCTGCCACACAACATGTGACTTTACAACTCTTTCAGTCTTTTTCCTTCTAAATCCTCCCAAAGCCTACACAGTTTTGAAGATTGTCTACAGGAAGGCTGAGCTAAATCATAGTTTTTTGGCGGCAGAGATGTCTTCAGGAACTTCAATGGACTTACCTGAGCCAGGTATGACAGCTCATCAGCAGACTGAGGCACCTTTGCTTGTCTAAATTACTTCTTAGGATTTTTAATCTTATTTTAACAGGGAAAATACAGGATTGTGATCTCTAAATACAATGCAGTGTTTGAGGGGTCACATGGCACCAAAAGACAGAGGATGTGCTCCAAGGATTTGAAGCAGGGAGTGTTCAATGTCCACAGGGCTGTGCAGAAAGTGGTAAGAGGCCACTTGCTCCTCACAAGAGCATTTGGATAGAGGGTAAAGTCATGAGAACACAGCCTGGCTGAACAGACTTCCAGGCCTAAGAACATATTTATACCAGTTTAACAATCAAGATGTACAAATTCATTTTAAGGCAGAGCATACTGTTGGGGGTTGAGTGTTTTTCTATTACTGTGTCAATTGAAAGAATTTTTTTCATTATCATGCCAATGGAGCTGGCCACACCCAGGATCTCTGATGACTCCAGACAAAAGGGGTCGGTGGCAGCAGCTCCCGGAGGGGCCTCTCAGGCTTCCGGGGGGGGGGGGGACTCGTGTTTTCCGGGGAGCGGGGGAAGAGGACGCCTGATTTTTAGCCCACGCAGCCAGAGCACAGGAGAGCCAGACCCTCTGTGATCACCTGCCCTGCATCTGCCCCGTTCCAGCCTCCTGCCTCTGCGGACACAGCTGATCACCCGGACACACACGGTGAGCGAGGAGCCGCCCATTCCAGCCCGTTCCCACCCAAGACCGACGTGGCTGCTCCCGCCTGCGCTCCCTCCTGCCCTCGGCAGCTGCTGGACTTGGGACTAAGCACAAAGACAGCGTGCTTGCATCTAAAGGGACTGACACTGAGTTATCTATTCTGTTCTGTTAGCAATTTTAACAACTGCTGTTGTTTTCTGCTTGTACAGTTAGATATATTAGTAAAAGAGCTGTTATTCCCACCCCCTTATCTCTGCCTCAGAGTCCTTGATTCAAACAATTATAATACTTGGGGGGAGTGGAACCAAAGTCTCTATTTCAAAGGGAAACTTCTGCCATTACTGGCAGACACCTGTCCTTTCAAACCAGGACACATACCCAGAAACAACAGCAAGTCTTTCTGAAAGTCTTCAGGACATTCCTCTGGTGCCTACCCAGTCACAATGTGATATCTGGGTGACTTAAGAGTTATGACCTGGTCGTCTGTGCAAGGCTGGAAATTCTCTGTATGGGATGTGGAAGTGAAAGAAGAACCATGCAAGGCCACCCTGCTATGCAGAGAGTGAGAAAGCAGCAGCCCTCAAGCATTAGGGAACAATTCCTCCTGCCACATCCTCAAATCCTTCACACTTGGTTTCCTCCACTGAATACCAGCCACCCCTATTTTCCTGTGTTGCTTCTCTGCTCATTTCAGGGAGTTGAAGAGAAGTCCCACTAAATGAACAAATGCACAACTTTTCCAAAACAGTTAATCCCAAATAAAGTCAGATTTTAAGCCTTGCTGTATAAAATTGAGCACTTGCCTCATTTGCTTGAAAATTGGAGCTTCTTCCCCATAAAGAAAAATTATTGAATAATCTTCATTGGTTTATTTAATTCCTTCCATCAGCTCAAAGTGGGCTGGGGCTGTGGATTTTTTTTTTTTTTTCATGTTTGAGAAGTACTCTGGAAATACTATACCTACTAAGTATCAGTCTTACCTTTTTAATGGTATTTTGCAGAGCATTTGCACATAGCCTTTTCCAGCCCTGATGTACACATCACACCTTTTCCCAGAGCAGGAATATGGGATGTTTTGCTGCCCTTGTTCTGCTGCCTTCTTCAAAGGGTTCTGCTGGGACTTGCAAACTTGACACAATGGCATGTCCTGTCCTCAAATTCCTGTTTTCCCACAGCCAATATAATTCCCTTGAAATTTTGCCTCGGATCACTCAAGTGGTTCCTAAAATAAAAACCTTGAAAGATTTTTGAAAGCCTTCCCTCCTATACAGGAAGCTGCCTGTATCAAGTCATCAGGTCTAGAAGAGATCCTCAGATGCTGTGCCAAGGCATGAAAATGTGTCACCATCTGCAATATCTGCACTTCAAACTCAGAATCTGCAGCTCAGAAGGAACTTGTGCTGGTGTGGCAATGAGTTATCTGCTGGTGCCTGCTCCAGAGCCTTGCTCCTGACACTGCCCTGCAAAGGGTTACTTTGAAGAAGGTGGCAAATTGAATTAATCCTGTGAGGAAACCACATTTTGAGTGATCATTCTCTTATTAAAGCAGAGCCAGTGTTTAACGTTTCTTCAACACAGTATTAGAGGGAAGTGAATGAATTATTGAATGAACTATCTTCAAAAGTTCCCTAAGGCTTATATCATCTTGCACTTACCAAAAGCATGATGCCTACTGTGCTCAGATAATCCATTTACAAAGCTTTTAAATATATTTAAGGGTGAGCTTTGTAGGTTTCCCATTTCCAATTAAACAAAGCATCGTCTTCTTTTAGAGAAGCCTTTAAGAAGCACAAAATCTCATTGTTTAAAATAATTTTGAAAACTTGTTCCCAATTCCCAACAGGCCTCTCTAGCATTTGATAATATATTTTTTTCTATAGTGTCATTTTGGATTAAGTAGGTTTACCTTGAGTTTGCCATATCTGATTTCCTCATGGTGTTCAGGGTGCAGCAGTCTTCTCTGCCTCTTCCCTGACTGCTAAAATTCAGCTGGCAAAATTTTTTCTGCTCTGCTTGGCCACCACAATGGATGGGGGGGTTGTGAGTGTTGCCTTTTCCAGGAGATTTAATTCTTTTTCTGGAGCTGTTTAATTTCAGACTTATTTTGAGAAAGGTCAGCCTCAAAAACTGACAGTAAGATTTAGCTCAAAGTCCCCAGTTATGCAACCAAACACTCTTGCATGTGCAGTTTTAGGGTCCAATGTTGGAGAAAAGATGTTGCTCCTTGGTGAAATTTGGAGTCAATTCTGTGACAGTGAATGAAAAGTTAGTGGTTTCACTAATAATGGTGTAAAACATACAGAAAACTTACTGCTTGAAATTTTGTTTAAATGTTTCAAACATTACAAAGTAATCCCTTTTTTAATCAATTCAGGCCTTTCCTCCCTTTTTGCCTTGTTCTCACAGAATGAGCTGTAACTATTTCAAGGCACACAATCTGAACTGCTTTGCCAGAAGATTGAAAATGTGGTCCTGGAAGCAGCAATCTACAAATCTACAGCAGCTGTGGTGCTGTCCAGTGGGAACTTTTGCCTTAATGATTGTTCCAGGGAGAACTTTTCCCCTGTGCAGTGCCCGAGCACTGGGACAGATTGCCCAGAGAGCTTGTGGAGTCTCCCTGCTGGGGACATTCAGGAATTATTTGGACACCATCCTGTGCCATGTGCTCTGCCATAACCCTGCCTGAGCGGGGAGGCTGGACCAGGGGATCCACAGGGGTCCCTTCCAGCCTGACCCATCCTGGGATTCTGTGACTCTGTAATGTCCCAGGATTTTCTTCCAGGAGGGGCAGAGGGACAACAAAAATCTCCTCCTACAGCACAGTGATCAGCACTGGTATTGGAGCAAGTAAAATTGCACTTACAAAGGGTAATTGTGACTTTTAAGAGTCTGAAAATTATCTCTATTTCTTGGGGTTATGGCTAAATGACAGCATAACTAACAAATATTATTTCAACCTAAATGAAATAATAAATCTCACTACATGAAAGCTTATTTTTTGTTCTAGATATATTTTGCAGTCACTCCAGTTCTTGCTATGGTCCATCAAGTTGCAAAGACACCCAATAGAAAGAGCTAAGAGTCATTTGCCATGATTTAGGGTTTTCATCTGCTGCACAAGCAGGGAAATTAATTGAAATGGATGATCACACTTCAGGGAAAGAAGATCTGAGCTGACTGAGATACATAATGACAACTTCTAATTTGTACAGGGCAGCCTTCAGATGACTATGGCTTTTGGCTCTTTGAGTGAGCAGCCCAATCTCCTTTTGATAGCCTCTGTTTAATATTTTGCTTGTGGGCTCAGTGGAGAAATAGGGAAAAATAGGCTCTTTATAGACATGCATCTTTCAGTACTTTTGGATACTGTTGTAATTTAATTCCTAAAGGAATAAAATTAATGAGTCCTGAAGGTGAACAGCATCAGAAACATCTATGGGAAAGGCTCCAGCAGTCAGGATGTTAATTCTGGAAACATCCATGGTGGTGTGATGGATCCCCAGCTCTCCTCAGGCTCTGGCTCTGCTCGTGGACACTCAGGTTTGCCAGCCCTGCAGATGATGTCAGTGAGCACTTATTGAGACTTTGGGAGTGTTGGCATCGCAGTCACCAAAGATCCTGAAGTGAAAGTGCAAGGAGAAGGGATCTCCACAAGGCTGGTGATAAGGCTGACTTTCTCATGAGCAAAAGTTGAGTTTTTATGATGACTTGATGTCTGTACCTTCAGAGGAGGGAGATGGAGAGTAGTGCATGGTAGATCATGTGGATGCTTTGAATTTGTGAAAAACTTCATCACTGCTTTCTCACACAAGGTTCCTGAGTGGGTACAGCTGGAACTGGAAGCCCTGTTCAAGCAGAAAAACCTTCTGAGTGACTTATAAAACATCCCAATTTGTTATACTCTGAGTGGATAAACCACTCAAACTGCCTTCCTCTTGGGATTCTTGGTTTAAAATGAAGTCATAGCACAATCTGTCCAAAACAAGTCTCAATGTTTCATTACCAACTTTTGGCTCTCACTTAGCTTTCAGATATTAGACTTTGGCTTTGGTTGAAGACTCGATGAGTTTAGCTGAAAACCAGACTTCTTTTTTTGCAGTACACCAACTGAAACCCCAATTTTTCAGCACAAATCACTTAATGTCTGACTGTGCCAAGGCAGGCACTTGTGATGTCCCACTATGCCCATTTCATTTGTGCCCCACAGGGTCCTCAGAGGGCTGAATATCTTCGGAGTCATCCACGTCTACTCCTTGAGCTTCCAACCAGAAGCACCCACAGATACTTTGCAAATAAAGCACTGGGACCCATTCCAAAGACCAGAGACTTTCTGCAGACCCCCTGCCAGCTTTGGGGTAGTGAGGAATGTTAATTGAAAGCTGAACCACCACTGCTGCTCAAGATGAGTTTACACCACCTATTATGGAAGATTTTTTGATCTGTAATTTGAAAATGTAGGGAAGGCAGGGATGGCAAAACTCTCCCGTGGCAAACAACTCCAAAAAAGTGCCAATTAGTCTGAGCAGTGGGGGTTGAGGTAGAAATCTTGAGTGTTGACAGATCATCTGGGAACTCAGCAGCTGAATGGCACTTGGGAAGGGAACATCCACAGCCCAGAAGGAGCAATGAGTGCAGGGAGGGTCTTTGATCCACAGGCATTTCTCAGGATGATCATCATGTGCGTTGTCTGCAAAACGAGGGTGATCTGTGGTTGCAGGTCCTCTGTTAAAGCTGCTAAAGCTGGTTTCCTCCAGGAATCCTCAGAGGATGGAGTACAAGGTGAATGTGAAGCCAGGCATCAGGCACCATGTGTTTTTCCAGTCCAGCACCACTTTTTTCCTCCATCGTGTTTTGGATCTGCTCTTGTTCACCTCCATGTGCATCCCTGTGGTCTTCTGACATGACATGCAAAATCCTGCCTTTCTTGAAGGCAAGTTGCTCTTCCTTTGGTCTCAGTGTTGCCAGAGCTGAACCTAAAGGGGCCATGCTTATCTCTGATGGGACCCAAGCAATGCAGGAGTGATTGGCTGGTCCCAAGTGGGAGCTGGGCTCCAGACCTACATCCATCAGTCTGTCCCCACCTCGGGCTGCAGGTCCCTGCTGTAATAGCAAAGTCAATCACAGGAGAAGCACAGCTCTCCCTCCTCAGACACAAACACTCAGATGATCTGCTCTTAGCAGCCACTGCAGTGAGTCTGGAGCCATACATCACAAATGAGATCCTGTGATGACTCTGTTTGCTCTGATGGAGGACTTTGCTAGACCTGTCAATGCTAAAGGAAGCAGGGAAATTAACATATCTGTACTGACTGAGGCTGTTTTGAATTAACTTTCTGTTTCTTTTTCTTTTCCTGAGGCAAGGTCACACGAAGGTATTGGAAAATTTCAAGGCAGGGAAACTCAACACCTTAAACTTTGTTTAAATAGAGTTTTTAGATATATGAAACCCCGGGATGTTTGGCAGTCTAAGGTTTTAAGTGTTTTCTCAGAAAATCTAAAGGTTTTAATTCTGACAAAATTATGTCAACACTGTCAGTTGCCTCTTGGTAAGTAATTACAGAGAGCAATAAATGTTTTTGAACTCTGAAATGTGGGCTACATCAAGGGGAGAAGGATGAAACACTGAAGTTGTTAAAGGCAATCCATCTCCTGGCTTGGAAAGACATGAACCTGGAAGACATTCCAGCTGCCAGGTCCCATATTAGCACAGAGCCCTGGAGCAGTTCTAAGCTTTGTGCAAATAGCTTGAGAAGCTCAGGTGGTTTGGCCAAGGTCTTGGAAGGAACACAACATTCCTGACACTTAGATCTGTCCTCTTGAAGCTCCTCTGCACCTCACCTGGCAAACTCACAGATGTTGTTGAGAAGAAGACAGAGTGGACCTTTTAACTAAAACATCAGTGTAAATGTGGTAAAAACATAGCACTGTGGTCATAAATATTAATTTTGAATTAGCTGGAAGCCAATTCCATGAGGTGTGATGGAGAAGACAACACTGTGCAGAGAATGGATTTCGAGAAGTGCTCTAGTCACATTTAAGTTATAACTTTTACTTTCATATATTATTAAACCAATAATTCATGACATATAGAAAGTTCAAGAAACTTGAACAGTGATGATTAGTTTTTCTAAATACTATTTTACATTTTTAGTACAGTTTTGGAAGGGTGGAAGCAAGAGGACATAATGATTTTTTTTCTTCCTGTTCACCTGCAAGTTCACAGCTCTTGAATCCGTTTGCCAAATTCAATGAGATCTGACCAAAGGGAAGAGATTTCAAAGCTGTCAGCTTGAATTATATCCTAGTTACCTCATAGCTGCTACACTACTTTCTGTTTGCTTAATGAAAATTGGCATTTACATAGAGGTAATAGCTCCTTTTGGGCTCATACTCAGTCAGAAAAAGGCTCAGAGCAGTGCTTACTCCTCCCACTTAATCTGAGTTGTCTGTCCTACAGAAGCTATTCAGAACATTTTTTTTAATGAATATAAAGTCTTTTCAGCATTGAAAATTTCTAAATTAGCTTTTGTAACTCACTGCTGTTAATCATAGATGGACTGTTCCACCCTGGTGGTGTGAGAAGGAAGAAAGGCCTTTTTTTGGCTGAATGCTGATTTTTATCCCAGAGCTGCATTTATTGTGTGTACTGTCAGAAATGTAAGCTGGAGAAACAGGCACGCAAGAAAACAGTGAGCAAAGGAGGAACAGAAAACAATGTTGCCAAGGCAACTTTCTCTTGGTTTCCAGAGATACCTTTAAAAAAATCCTGAAAACATTAGTCATACTTTTTTTTTTTTTTTTAATGCATTATTTTTACCTATTAATTTGGAGTTTGCTTTGCCAGAGCATGGAAGGCATGGAGGTAGAAGACAACCAAGCTGGTCTCCGAGAGGGCACAGCATGCCATGCAGACCCCATCCCTGGAGAGATTCATTAGCTCAGCCATTTGAGCCATTTCTTAAGCATCTTCTTGGAGGAGAACAGCTTCATCACATACTATCAAACAGAGCTCATGTTGCCATGAGAACTTCTTTTAGGTAAGGGCAAGTTCACCCAGCTGCAAAGCAGCCAGCTCTCCCATTGTCCTGGGGCTGAGGCAGGCACAGCACACGTGGGAATGCCATCTGGGAAGGGCCCTTCCATCACAGAGTCTCCAGGGAGACTCTGCAACCAGAAATATTAGCTTTCTATGCTGAAAGCAGTCCAGAGTGTGCCATTTACAGACATATTTGCACTCTGGTGTTGCAGAAGGAGCTGTGGCACTTTCTGTAGCAGAACAGTGGCTGCAATAAAGCCTTGCCAGTTATTTATTTATTGTCCTCCCAGATACTTAATCTAAAACAGAGTAACTGCAGCCTACCTCACAAGCTGTGCAATTTTTGTGATGAAAATTTTCATCTTACCCCAGCATGCTTAAGTGCATTTAGGAAATCACCAGTGTTCCTCCTAGTGCTGTGTGAAACGTTTTTTTCCCCCAAAAATGGAAGATTTTAAAACCCTAAAAGAAGGAAAATTGGCAGATGGAGAATTGAAATTATACTTTCATTGGCAAGTGATTCCTTTACTTGAAACAATTAGTTTGAAGGAAAAATACAGAAAAAATTGTTGCGACTGAACAGACATATTTAATCCTGAAAATGCAGAGAAGGGAGCTTGGCATTTATCTGAATTATGTAACCAATCCCTCAGTGGAACTGACAAGATTTTCAGGAGCACGTCAATCCCCAAATTCCTTGCAAATCCTTGTACCATGGGTAGGGCCACAGAAATTTCCCAAGCCACTGAAGGTGATGTGCACGCCCAGTGTCTCTCTGCTCTGACCTGCAGATGCTCTGAGGAGTTTGCAGTGACAAAAACCCAGGCTGTGACTGGTGAGATCTGCAATCAGGATATTGCAACAGGAGCTGTGCTCCCTCACCTTGCTGGCTCCCTTCCCTCCACCTGGAATGCAAAGCTGGTTACTTCCCAAAACTGGAAACACAGGAGTGTGGAGCCAAAACTAGCTGTGAGCTCACAGCCAAAGAGTGACTCTATCACCTTGCTCTGAAGTTTTGTGTCCAAATTTTGACCATCACCTTCCTAACAACAGCCTGGCATACTTAGGAAGAAATGCTGAAAACGGAGATTTTCTTTGGTGATGGAGAGCATCCCCACCTAATCTGTGTGTCTGTGAGAGCACTTCCATCTGCAGAGCACCAGGAACTGAAGGCAAACACTGCAAGAGGTTTCAGAGTGGAAAAGGCACAAGAGATTGATGCACAGAATAGCAACTGGAATTATTTGTGAAATGAAAGGAAGAATAGGTCACAAATTGACCTCTTGCTCACAGCATTTCTGAAATAAAAATTGAAGTAATCCTTCAATTACAATTCAATCCTTTCAAAGCCCTGGTGGTTCAGGGTTGCCAGCTTCCCAAAGTTCTGTGTGCTTGCTTTGGAGTGGTGGTGGGCTTAGGTTTTGTTTTCTGCTAGGAATAAGTGTGGATATGTCACCCACACAGTGCAAGGTTGAATTTTCTCCTTTGTAATGGATGCTGTGAATTCAGGACCTCCATGTGGCCTCAGTAGCTCTTAATGGTGTTAGCATAGAAAACACTTGCAAAAACCTGATGAACTGAGACACCATAACTCCCAGCCATATTCCTCAGCTTTTTTTTTTACAAAGCTTTGGAAGCACATGCAGTGTTGAGACAGCAGTAGCAATAAAATGTTCAACCTGCCTTGAACCAGAAGCAGGCTGTGCATTTTTCTGTAGGTTTTGGAGTGGTGGGCTTCAGAAATAATGCCACTGGCCAATTAGTCCCTTCCAGGGCAGACAGATTCCTTCTGCAGGAGTGATTCTGCCTTGTTTTTTAGCTGGACTAATTTATTTGCTAAATGATCTGGACAAGTAATTTATGAGCAATTTGAATCCTGGCTGTTGGTTACCTGAGATGTATGACATTGTCCTTGCTCACTGCCTGGAGGGTGGCAAAGAGGATAAACAGTGAGGTGTGTCACAGGTAAACAACTCTGATGAAAAGTCAGAAGGTCTTGCTGGACAAACAGACACTTATTGTGGTCCATAGGACAGGCTGTGGCTCATGTGAGCTCAGACCAAGTATCCTCATCCATAAAAGTCATCCAGGAGTGAGTATTACAGTTCATCTCTTTATTTATACTTTGAAGTTTGATCTCCTGAAGTCCAGGGTAGCAACTCTGATGGCGCTTTTTTTTTCTGATTACAGTGAGAATTTTCAGCTTAGTCATTTTTTGATCATTATGGGCAAGACAGCCACCTACCATCACATCCCCCACGAGTCCTTCTCTATTCACAATTAGCAAGTGTAGGGGTCATCCTTCCTAGCTGGCTCACTTGCTTGTGACAAGAAATTATCCTCTACAAATCTCAACAATTTCCAGGACCTGTTCATCACAGCAGCATGGTATTCACAGTTGGTGCCTGGCAAGCTGAAAGCTACTGATCCAGGAATTTCTCCTAATTGCCTATGGAATAACTCATCAGTGGGTTAACCTGTCCTGGCTGGGGTATTGGTGGTACACACCCACTACATTTCCTTTGTTTTCCTCACCTCTCTAAACCTCTTTATCATATAATCACTAGTTTTAAGGGCTGTGCAGTGAAACCTCTCCCTTATACAGTGGTACCTCCAGCTTGCCTGCCCTGCTGAACAGCCCTTAGCACTCCAGCTGTGGAGAGTCTCACTAATACCAATTATACTCTGGGGAGAATAATTCCATGGATACTCTTGGAACAGACCCATGCCTTCAGTTCATCACAGTTTTTTGGCACACTGTACATGTTGGTGTACCAGAATTTCAGATTCAAAGCAGCTTTGAACACCAAAGTTGCTGCTTCCTCAGCTGGCTCAGGGGATGCAGCATGGGGAACTTTGCTCTGTGCTTCCACATCTTCCCCATCCTCACCCCTGGTGCTGCTTCTCTTTGTGCTGTGCCAGGAATGCAAAATTTATCCTAGAGCAGAAAGTCTTGTGCAGGTCAGCTTTGGCAGTTTATGCCTCTGTTGCCCTGGGAGCAGGGATGTTATAGGGTGCTTTCAAAAAATGCTGTGAAGTAGAAAACTGCTAAGCAAGAAGCAAGAGAGTAAACTTTTTCTGTGCAGTTTCAGGACTCAGATGGTTTTGCTCTTATAGCCCTTGCTACAAAATTCCCAACTGTTATACGGTAGGAATATGGAATCAGACTGTTTTTAGACTCAGGGACATCTTTCTTAAATACAGAGCAAATCCCAGACCACCTTTGGTCCCAGCAGTGAGAGTCTGGGGTGGTGAGAGGGTGACTGCCAGAGTGGTCCTGAATGGTCAGACAGGAAATCTTCCTTAACAAGAGTGATACAGATTTAGTTAAACTGGCAAGTCTGTTTTAGGCAAGGTTTATTTCAGCATATCTAAAAGTCTGAAGGAGATCCTGTGTTATCTCATTTCTCTCTGGGAGATTGATGCTGAGTTTAAATTTAACTTAAGATGAAAACATCTGTTACTTCTCAAAGTAAATATGTTCTGATATTCTCCAATTGATTGAGAGGCAGACAGTTCAGGAGACAGAAACTGAAGGCATTTTGAACCGTCACTGTTTATACTTGGAGCAGGAATAATTTATTTCCCACTCCTATGAGTCATGGCTGGAGGTAATAAAAAATCCTTCAGAAAGCGATGATGATTGAAAATGATTTGTAGGTATTCGTACCTTTTCAGCAAAAAAAAGTGAGGAAATGATATTATAGACTGGTGGGATTGTTATGTTCTTATGAAAAATTCACATTTGCTGTATTAGCTGACTGGAGCTTAGAGCACTGTCTGCAATCTGCACTGTTATGCTAATTCATTATTTACATGGCAGTCGTGCTTGCAGATCTCAAGCATGAATGTGGGTCTTACTGCACTAGGTGGAGGCACATGGAAATAACAAAAGTGAAATGCCACCTCACAGCTTGCTTCACTTTCTGTTGGATCCTAGAAACCTGGGAGTTTTGAGCTTTCTGTGCTTTCTGGCACTGACCCCCTGGAGAACACTTCTTTTGACCTGAGGCCTTGGAGAAGGCTTCCAAATTTGAGTGATGGAGTTAAAATCACAGGTGTGTGGTTAAAAAAAAGTGTGTGATTTCACATGGTGAAGGGGTTTGAATTTAGGATTTTTAGAATATAGTAATAGATATGGGACAGGATGGAGGGTTTTGTGTGTTGTCTCCTTCTGTCTTCTTCATGGTTTCAGATAGTAGTTTTTGGTTGAACAGCTGGTGCTACACTGCAGGTCACAGGAGTTTGGTTATTTGGTCAAAAGTATGAATAATATAGGTGTTATTTCTTGTTGGACTGTTTAGCTTTAAAAGACCTTGTAGCTAGCTGGATTCACCTCCATTTTGCTCGTTTTTAGTTGGTAGCTGGAAGTATTGTAGAACTCTGTGTACATTAGATAAGATTTAATAAACAACCAAATCTGAACACGAGAAAATTCATCTCCTTTGTGTTTTTAATCCTGACTCTGAGTGAAGACAAAAGAAAACAGAGACAAGCCAGTAATTAAGTGGTGCAGTTACCCCATTTGCAACTTTCCCTGCTTCCCAGGTGAGAAGGGAGGGCCAAGCTTAGGCTGTCCCCCTGACAGTCACGTTGCGTGCTCCCAGGTGTGGGTTTTTGGGAATAAATTGTGGGTTCCAGTGACTCCTCTGAGGGACTGGATGCCATGGGCATCTTTTCTGCCTATGGCAGCTTTGCTTGAGCCTTCAATGATGTGCTAGCAACACTAACTGGGCTGGTTCCCTAAACCCAGGGCTAGTGTGAATCACAGTTAGGGTACTGACTGCTTAAGCCAGCTCAAAGTCTGTCCTTCAATGCAAAGAAAAGTGCTCTTTAATATAAAATTCAAAGCGTTTTTCCTGTTGCCTTGATTTATTACATTTATTATATCCTGTTGCCTTATCTTTGTCATTATTTGCAGACACCGTATTTTCATATCCCTCTGTTTGTTTTCAGTCATGATCAGGTAGTTTTTGACCTTTGGAAAATCTGTGAGAGCAAAGAGGAAGCCTGAATAGAGCACTGTTCAGTGTGGTAGCACTGACCTTTGCCATTGAGTTTTTTGCCCTCCTCAAAGCTTCCTCTCTTCCTCCTGCCAGTTCTCCCATGAAGTCACATCTTGGACCAGAAGAACTCGTTGTCCCTTTGTTACACTAGCAAATTTTATTCATATAAATATTACTAACCCTTTGGATTTTTAATAGGTATGTTATGAGTGTGCCTTAGATGGCTGTCATGGTGTAGGGCCCTGTGACAGTGCTCATTCATACAATGGCTGAATCCAAAACCCCTTGGCAGTGAGTGGACTCAGACTTCAGTAACCAAAAGGAAGTCACAGTATGAACTAAAGGGTGAGACAAGTTTCCACACTGCTCCCTATCAAGGCTGCTGTTCCAACTGTCCCTCCCATTATTACCCTTGACCAAAATGCTCCCAAAGAGAACTTGGTTTGCTTTCAGTTCCAGTTTGCCAATTCAGCCACCGTGCTTAGCAGGCCTGGGAAGATTTTCAAGTGCAGAGATGTAAATCCATAACTAAATGTGAATAACAATATCCCTGATTTAAATGACTATCAGAACCCACAAAAATCCCCTGCCATCTCCTCCAAAATATGCAGCAGAGCAAATTTCAGGACACTGAGGGGTTTAGCCTTAGAAGGACCCCAGGGCAATCTCATTCTCCCCTGCTCTGGTGGAAGAGGTGACCAGAGACATAAGGATGCTCCATCTCTGCCAGGATGCTGCAGACCAAGTCCTGGCCTGCCCTCCCTGGTGTTTGGGGAAATTGCTGCTCCAAGAAGGAGCTGGGATGAAGGACTGGATGTCTCCTCCCTGTGCCCTGGCCAGAGCAGAGCACCTTTCATGTCACTGTCAGACTAGGAATGGGGAATATAGCGACACAACAACTTCCTCAAGGCAGCAGGAAGTGGTTTGTTGAAAAGCCACTGCACTTATATAGGACAGATTGTGCAATACAGAATAGAAAAGGCTCATTGGCCCAAGAAGGCAACACCTCTTTGAAAACACGCTTTCTACAAAACATCATGTAGCACAAACACTGCTCTGTGATCAACAACAGGTGTTAATCTGTTATTAATTCTTCCTTCTTTTAATCTGAGAAAAGTTCCCAGCCTGAGAAAGAGCTGAGCTGGAGATGAGAAAGCTGGCAGCCTGGAGAAAATTCTGAGTTGGATTTTTCCTTGAGCCTTCAGCAATGTCCACACTTTCATGCCTGGTAAGGTGTAAGAGCAGCTGCCTTCTCCATACCTGGAGCAAGAGCTTGCTGTTTCCAGCTGTCCCTGCTACTGCCCCACAGCTACACAGAGTGGGGATGTGTGTAAACATTTGGGTTGTTCATGCATCATCCCCGTGCATCAGGATCTCCTTTCCTCTGGCTGGCAGGTTCTTCCTCTGGGGTTTTTGTCCTGTGCCAAAGGACAGAGACTGTCCAGGTCCCTTCACATCCTCCCTGTGGATCACTGGGCTGCACACCTGAGCCATCTGCACTCCACCAAGAGCTCTGTTCACACTGTGGTGTCTGTCTGGCATCCATCTCCTCTGCCTCCTGTCTGGTCCCCTGCGTCAACTCCCTAGTTTGTGTGCAAATCATCAATCTTCCCTGTTTGCCATCTATTTTGATCTAGTGCAGTATTAGGCTGTTGGCGAGTCTATTTCTTTAAGGCCTTTCTGATTTAATGACTCCCTCTGCCCTGCCTCACAGAAGGAGCTGCTGACAGATGGCTGGCATTTGCATTTCCATTTCAGGGGTTCCAAGCAGTTGTGCACCCAAGGGCTGGTGAGGTGCCCAGGTGACTGCTGTTGAGAGGTTGCTTGGTTGCAGTGCTTTGGACATCCCTGCTGTGCAGTGCCTGTCAGAGACAACTCTGGCTTCTAGCAATGTCTGGTTTTGCATGGCACACAGCCAGGATTGCATGGGATAATGCTTCTTGCTGGAGCCTTCCCTCAGTCCCTCAGGAATTTAATTCTGCTCCTTGATCTGTTGGCCTCATAATGATTCTGGGCATCAGCCCTACCTGGTTGTCAGGGCAGTGTTTGTTCCTCAGTAAGGATTGTGGGGCACTGTGGGATATTAAACCATTATTTGCTTGCTGGACCTGCATGGGCAAAGGGCAAAAGCTGTTTTGTTTTGTGTGATAGTAGATATACCTTTCTTCCTAAGAGGAACCAAAGTGGTGTTACTTACCATGGGCAAAATGAATGTTCTGGCACACACAGGGAAAAAACCCAAACCACAAAACAATCAGCAAATGAAGCAAGGGGGATTATTTTCAATTACCTAAAGATATAATATCTTCTGGCTCATCCATGAAAAGAAACAGAGAAGGTGTACATCCCTCCCACACTGTGCGGGGGTGCGGAGCCGCTCATGGAGGAATTCTCAACAACACTGGACCTACACATTTCAGATTTCCACAGAGGTTAAAAACAAAACCCAAACAAACAATTTCTTTTTTGGTTGACGCTGTGTAGCCTAAGTAAGTGTTATGACTGGTGCTTGCTCACTCTGATGGCCTCTTGAATTTTATAAAGAGATCTTCACTAAAATAATTCCTCTCCTGTGTTATGATTCAAAGGTAGGTGCTGGTAAAGAGGTCCCTGCTACCCCACAAGCCAGTTTGGATTCAGCCAGCCTGTTAAGGGGAAACTACTTCATGAGCTGAATGCCAGAGTTTCAACCAGGCTTCAGGGTCAAGGCACATCTGCTCATAGGCTGAGGAGTAACTTAGTCCCTTTTCTTCCTGAGATACAGCTTGGGATAACATGGGAGGAAATCTCTGACTGAGGGTGCTTTGAAGAGAGGAGCAAACAATCAGCAAATGAAGCAAGGGGGATTATTTTCAATTACCTAAAGATATAATATCTTCTGGCTCATCCATGAAAAGAAACAGAGAAGGTGTACATCCCTCCCACACTGTGCGGGGGTGCGGAGCCGCTCATGGAGGAATTCTCAACAACACTGGACCTACACATTTCAGATTTCCACAGAGGTTAAAAACAAAACCCAAACAAACAATTTCTTTTTTGGTTGACGCTGTGTAGCCTAAGTAAGTGTTATGACTGGTGCTTGCTCACTCTGATGGCCTCTTGAATTTTATAAAGAGATCTTCACTAAAATAATTCCTCTCCTGTGTTATGATTCAAAGGTAGGTGCTGGTAAAGAGTTCCCTGCTACCCCACAAGCCAGTTTGGATTCAGCCAGCCTGTTAAGGGGAAACTACTTCATGAGCTGAATGCCAGAGTTTCAACCAGGCTTCAGGGTCAAGGCACATCTGCTCATAGGCTGAGGAGTAACTTAGTCCCTTTTCTTCCTGAGATACAGCTTGGGATAACATGGGAGGAAATCTCTGACTGAGGGTGCTTTGAAGAGAGGAGGGACAGAAGGCACATAGCATCCTTCTAAATCAGATGGTGGAGAGGATCATAACCAAAAGCAGCTGGTTTTGCTGATCACTCACACCACAGCTTTTGCTAGAAAGCATTTCACTGACTTGAAAATATTTTAATATGGTATCTGTTTGCACAGAAAAAAGATTCACTGCTGGGTATTTTACATGTTCTTGAATCCCTCCCATTAATTTGCTCTGTCCCCCATTTTAACCCATGGTTGGCACATTCACAGGTTAATGACTTATTACTGTATTTTTTCCCAGTTTTGCCAGTTTGACTATGGACAAATGAACTGTGAAATGCCTGCTCTGTAAGGGCAATCATGCTGCTAGGAGACTCCTCCACTCTGTTCCATTCAGGCAACATCAAAATTCCTCTCCATGAAAATGTCTGGTCATCAGGGCTCTCATTACAATAAATAAGCTATTAAAAAGTCACATCCTAAACATAGCACTCAAGGGAAAAAAAAGTCCAAGCAAATAAAACCTGCCTTCTGTACAGTCCTCATTTAAGTGATATACTTTCATTCTTTCAGGGAATACCAGTTTGAAAAACAAATAGGTATTAGCTTTCTCCTATTTCCTCATCAATGGGAACCCTTCAGGAACTGGTCAGTAGAGCTGGGGATCATGAATTCACATTTACACATTTACACTCTCCATCTCTTATCATTTTGCATGTTCCTTTTTTTCTGACTACTCCTGCCTCAGGAGCCTGGACACACCACAAGGATGTCAATGTCCTATAAAACAAGGTGTTCAATAAGCAGAAGAAGTAATTAAAACTCGTTTCCTACATAAATCTGGTTCCTGTCCTGTTTCCTTTGAGGACAGTTTCTGTTCTGTCATCGATGATGCCTGTAGGTAGTGACAAATGACATCCATGCTCATTAGCCTGCCAGCTGACAGGCTGCCAGCTGCTGCCAAGCACGGTTGTAGCAGAGAGCAAGAACACTTTCTGGACTGCATTCCTCTAGCCAGATGCCAGTTTTCACAAAAACTGTAGGGAGATAAAATCCTGGAAACATCAGCTGCTCAGTGAGATTGATTAGTGAGTTAATATTTATTAGTGGAGGATTGGAAGACACATGAACAATGTAATCTCTTAAACATGTAAGGGATGAAGCCAAAAAGGGCGAGAAGCATGTGCAATCAGAAATGATTACTTGTGTCTTTATCCCCTTCCTCTCTCTACAGGAGATTTGGTGCAACATAGTTTGAATTCCATAATCCTTTGATCAGAAATCAGAACCTAACTTAATGTGTTCCCTTAGTGTTCCTGCTGCAGAAAATATCTTAAATGCACACTTTGCAAAAATAGTGTCACTTTTTAACCTTTCTTTGAGCTTCTCTAAAATGCAAGTTTCATTTGTGAGTGACCTGCAGCAGATGTTCCAAAAATTGCCTTTCTTTATCAGATCAACAGAAAACATGCTGTCTGGAGGACTGTAGAATATTCTTTTTCTTAGTTAACCAAAATCTAGATGAAGGCTTACAGCAGTACTGCTGTAATTTAGTGTGTCATAGTTGCAGTGATGTTTAACTACATAAAACATGCCTGCTTCTTTTAAAGGATGACAAATCCCTTGCCTTGTTCTGTGTTGTAATTGATTTGACTTTGTTTTGTCTGAAGACTTTTCCTCTGTGCTAGGCACTCATAACTTCATCTGCTGTCCATGGGGCACATCACATTCCCTAACTCATCCACTGGATGTTCAGTTGCTTCCTGTGCTTCACACCCAAACCCCCAAGAGTCTTTTTTAATTTGATTTTTAATTTATTTTGCAAATTGCTGCAAAATACATATGAAATTTGCTTGTGGTCATGTCCAAGGTCTTTAAAGAGCTTCATGCCAGTAGGATATGTTGATGTCCTGGAGTTAGGCAAAGCATTAAATCCTGATTTAGAGTACACCATGTAGCAAGAAAGAAGCCAGAAAAGCTAAACCATGAGCAGTTCCATTTCTGTGCCCATTTCCATGGTCTTCAGAACACATGGTGTGCTGTGTTTTCCACTGCAGAGTATAATCTAATAGCTAGGGATGTATAGAAATTCCTGCATAAGAATAAACAAGGTACTTTTTCAAATCACAACTTCTCTCACCTGTCTCCAAAAAATCAGATGACAACCAGATAGGTTTGTGCCAAGATGGGAAAAAAAGTTTTAGTTATATTCCATTTTCCTGAATAATGTCAGAACCCTCTCTCTTTCCTGAAACCATTGCAAATATCTGCTGAACTTCAGTAATTTCAAGCTTTTCTTGACATTCCTAAAATCTTCTTCTCTTTTGCTCATGGGGTGCAGCATGCACAAAATCATTTGTCTTATTTTATTACCAAGCCAAGCAGAACATCCGCCTTTCCCTGAGCAAAATCATGTTTGAAATACATACTTCTTCCAGTTTTATTTTGTAAGCCACTTGCACAAATAAGTTCGCTTGGTTGTCTTAGGGAGTGCCTTTGGGATGAAAGGGAAGAGTATGGCTATAATAGAGGTTAAATGAGTCTAACTAACTGTGTCAATCCCTGAGGTGTTATTAGTGTCTAATTGTAACACATTAGATCAAAACCACATAATTCTGGCAATTGTAAAAGGGTGGTATGAGAGCCCTCCTTGTGTATGTAATGAGGAGAGCATTATCTCTCTTCAGCATTGCTGGAGAACAACTGAGGTCTCAGCTGAGCTGTTTCAAATGACAAAGCTAAATCTCATTTGTGCTGTAAGCAGCTGTAATTGTCACCTAGTTCCAGCCACTGTCACAATCCCAGCCTTGGTAAGAATCAAGAAGCACATGGGCTTTACATGATCCAGAGCACTGAGAGGGGTGAGGAACCTTAAACCAGCCTAAATCAGTTCTGGGACCTTGAGCTCTCAGTTCAGGGTGTCCATCTCCCCTCAACACAGGAAAGGCAGGCATGTCTCAGTGTTGTCACTCAGATTTGCTCTAGAAAAAAATTTTCACAGAGCTGGGGGATTCCCTTCTGTGCTGATAAACATAGTATTAGCTGGAAGTTCTATAACAGTTTGCCTTATAAATACACAACAAATAATTTTAAAATATGGCAGCTTGACTTATATAAGACAAATGCCTCAGTGCTCACTGAAAGTATTTCAAGTCTGAATTTTGAAAAGAAAAAATATGAAAACATCCCTTTGAACAAATTCTACATTTGCTTTGCTAAGGCAATAGATTGCTCCTTACAGGAAAAAAAAGTGATCCCTGAAAGACAGTGTGGCTGTTCTGCCTGTTTTAGATAGACTTGACATGCCCTCTGAGGATTACACAACTATATATATATTATACATAATTATATAAGCAATCATAGAATAAATAGGAGGATTAGAAAACTCTGAGAGTGGGTGTCTTGTCACAGCATCCCTGCACTTGAAGTGGCAGAGGAAAGGATGCAGCTAAACCTTTTTGCTTTCTTCCTTTTGATGATCCAGCAAGGTCTGAGATCATTCAATTGACTTTGAGGGGTGTGGGATCAGGCCTTCCCTTCCTGGCAATAGCAAGGTCATATATTTTCAGTGCAGCACTTAAAATACATCTCTTATCTCCAGCCTGTGTCCTGGGGCTGCTCTCAGCTGCCTCTGCTGCTGCTCTGTCTCTCACCCAGGAAAATCTATGGCACAGCTCCTTGTAAGGCCAGCCTTTCCTGGGTACTCCACTCTGAGAAGCCCTTACAGGTTATTGTGGTCACTTGTCTGGCCCTTTTGTGTCTCCAGGCAAAAAATGGACTCAAAGCAGCTGAAGCCATTAGGTTAAAGGTTGGCTTTTGTCTGATGGCTTTGCCATGGCAGTGCCTGGATTTTTCAAATGGCAGCATCTTCCTTGTGCTGGTACTGACCCTTGTGTTACTCAGACTAACTCTTCTGGTTTGCTGCTGGTGTCGTTGGATAGTGCTGGGAACCTGGGAAAAAGCAGCCTTGAAGCCTTGGATTTCTCAGGCTGCTCAAGGACAAGAAGCTATAACAATGATTTTGCACCTGCAGGGTGTGTGAGAGACATGATCTTTTGCAGAAAGCATGTTTTCAAAGAGGTGTTGCCTTCTTGGACCAATGAGCCTTTTCTATTTTGTATCGCACAAACTGCCCTGTATATAAGTGTAGTGTTTCTTTAAATAAAGCTCTCTTTTCTACTCCATTACACAAAGAACTATGTTGCATTATCCCCTTCGCTGCTCTCCTGTAGCTCAAATGCAACACTGGTGGATGGACAATTTGGGTTTACCAGAGTGCACATCCCATCCCTCCTGGCCAAGACCAGCCTCCTGCAAGGCTGCCACAATGCTGCTAAGGGGATGGGGGAGCCCTTGGAATGAACTTTGGTCAGGAGCAAGTTTGAAGACCTCCAGAGTTTGCCTTTGGTTGGAAGATAAGACACACTTCCAGGAAATTTATCTTCCTCCTTGTGCTGTGATGAAGGCCAGGACAGAGGAAAAAGAAACTGCTACACTTGCCCTCCCTGGCAGTCCACTGCCAAGCACAATAAACCTTCTTTTGGTATGGACTGAAATATCACAGACAAAATTTTATTTCATTATTACATTTCATTTGTTTTCTTGGCACTGCCTTATTCCTGTCAGGCTCCCTGATAATCCATTTTTCTTTTCATTTTGCTGGGGTTTTTTCCATCCACTTAGGTTTACTTAGAGCCCAAACCAATCTCCTGTTAGCAGTCATTCATCTCAAATCTTTCCACTTTATAGAGACTGCAAATTACTTGGAAAAGTCACTTTTGTTTTATTTTTAAAGGTCATTTGCCAATAACAATGCAAAGTCAAACCTGCTTTCATACTTGAAGGAAATCAGCAAAATAGGTCATTTTTTCCTGCAATAGATAAACTCTACACTTGCTTATTTGGGCTTCAGCTTTCTCTCCTGACTCCAGCTATTTCCAAATGTTCCAAGGATGCTTGAAGCAGCAAAATGAATGGGGAGCCTCACTTTGAGCAGTGTTTTTTAATTTGCTTTGCCTTGGTTATGATAGTGGATGCATTCTGACAGGATTGCTTTAAATCAGAATAGTCCTAGCAGGAGTAACCAATGGTTTAATTGATGTCTTGGCTTTCCTCTTGATTGTTTTTGGCAGCAGCACACTTTCTACTGGTCTTATCCAGCACTATTAATATACTAAGTTTTGGAGCACATACCTGCTGTCCATTTCATTTTTAAAACATACACAAATGACCAAGCATTGGGATTTCTTTGTGGTGTGGTCACTGGTTATTTCTACAGCCAAACACATGCTCTTACAAGTGTCATGGTTTAAATACTGGCAGTAAGTCACTGAAAAGAAGGGGACAGTTATAACAATACCATTTGACATTTTAATGGTAATTTTGAAAGGCTGATAGTTTCAGTCCTCTCAAGGGCTTTTTAGGGAAATCTTGCAAATTTTTTCCTAGGTAGAAAAGGTCCACGACTTTGATACTTGGCTCACCTCAATGAAATTTGATTCTGGGGGAGGAGGTGAGGAAATAACATGGTCCTACATACCTGATAGAAATGGATGGCTAAGTGAAAAGGTGAAATCCTACTAATATTCCTCCTGGAGACTGGAGAACAGATTCATCCTTTATTAGACATCAGGGAATGCATGTAAAGACTCCTTCTATGTCTCTGCTCCCAGAACCACTCATTTTTTAGACGGACTCTTTCCTTTAAAAACAGGAAATTAACTGTACTGAAATATGAAATTAATGCAATTTCAGTATGATGTCTTGATTTGTGTATATTTTAGTTAGGCTTTCAAATATTTAAATAGTCCTTCTGTAAATCCTTCTCAGAGATTTGTTGGGTTTTGTTTCTTGGCCTTTGGAAGGAGTTGGTTATTGTCTGCACTAATTTCTTTCTGGTTATTTTCCCCTTGTCTCTCACATTTAATTTGCAGGAGATACCTCAGCTCCTTTGAAAAGTGTTTGTTTTGGTGGTTGTTTTGCACCAAATTCAGCAGCAGCAGTTCTGTTTTTTTTCCAGATGATTTCATCATGTTGTCCCTGACATTTCCTTGCATTTGTACCACCTATTTATGTTTGAGATAAATGTCTATCTGCAATGAAAAAAGAATGTTACAGACAGAGTTTGTAGATTGAAGTCTCCTTGGTAATTCTTCATCTTCTATCAAGTAGCCATCAGTTGAAGCCTCAGAGATGATGAACACCAGAGAAAGAGATTTTACAGTGGCTACTGCTTCCTCATTTGCATTTCTGATTGCATTTCGTGTGTGAGGCAAAACAATCCAAAATCTGGAGTGTCTCATCTCATGAGCAGTCTCATCTTGGGATGCAGGATTAGGGTTTTTTCTTGAAAATTAGAAAATCAGATTCTCCTGGAAGAAGCCAGAGATTGTGCCAGGGCTGCTGAGACAGTGTGATGAGGTGTAAAGAGGGTTTCTCACTGTGAGTCCTGCTTTTTATCAAGTTCTTTGGGTTTTTTCCACAACTGCATGAGAAAGAGCATGAGCAGAGCATGCAGAAAGAACTGGGGATCTCTGCTCTACATGCACAGGGGAATCAAGAGCATGGACTCACGACACCTTTTAGGTCATACCTGCAAGAAGACAGCTGTGATGTTGGATCTGGCCCTGGATGACAGGCTCAAAATGCTCTGTGTGTGCTTTTCCTGTGGTCACACTGTTTGTTTGCACATCCCAGGGGTTTGTGAGCTCTGCCTCTCTGCCCTGGCTTGCAGATCCTGGTGGCTGTTCCCCAGTTCTGGAAAATCAGGGCTGCAAAACACAGGGAGGAGCATTAGAAACCCCTGGCACAGGGAAGGGTTATGGATGGGCACACTGGTGCCAGCCCACAATCTGCCCAGGCTACTGTGGTCCAGAAGAGTTATGGGAGAGAGAAATTGTATTAGTGTCAGTTATGCTGGAAGTTTTTCTTCCCAGCATTTTCCTGGCCTGGCTGAGGGGTGCTGAAATAAAGACCTGTCTTTGAATTCACCTCTATTAGTCCCCATTTCCATTGAATTTTTTGCGGATACTGTTGTGCTTGAGGACTGTCTCTCATAACAGCAAATTTTGTTGTGAATAGTCTCAAAGAAGATTTACCTTCCTGTCTGGCTGCAGTTTTGCATAGATTTCTATTTTACATTGTGAACTCAAGATAATTGTTTATATTTTAATGTCCTTTCCTTCCAGTATTTTGGCGAAAAAACAAAATACATTTAGATAGAAATCAGTAATATTTTCTTTAGGAAATGGTGAAGAACCAAGAGACTTTCAGGTTGCCTTCACTATCCCTCTCTCTACTGAAATGTCCTGCTGCATTTTCTTCTCATTCCTCCTGCTGGCAATATTGGCAAAAATTCTTGGAAAAGATCAATCTGCTCCCCAGAGCCAGCTCTAACCCCTCCTGTCTTTCTAGCTGGTTTTTTTTCAGGTAGCTTCCTGGCAGGTCCAGGACAGATTGCCAGTTTCCCTCCCTCCAGAGAGAGAGCAATTGCAGAGACAGGTTTGAACTTCAGCTCATTCCTTCTTTCTGCTGCCTGTGGGACAGTTTGGGATATCTGAACAGAGAAACTTTGATCAGTGGTAAGCTGGTCAGAAGGTAAGGGAGTTCAGGGAGTCGGAAAATATTTGTGAGTTGAATTTAGCAAGCAGTTGTGTCTGAGAAAATAGTTTCCACCAGTGCTGAAACACTTCCTTTCAGACAGAACCTCCATCAGGTTTCCTATATCATGCCATGAAAAATCAGTGTGCAGTGATCAGCTGTAGACAGGCTGTGGGAGGGGTGATGAGTGTAACTACAACACAATCAAACACCTCCTTTTGTGCCTCAGAGTGAAGTTTATAATGGCTCTAAGCACTTAAGAGGTTAGGGTATTTTTAAAGTCAGGTGTGCCTTTGCACAATTGATCCCCAGTGAGTGAGTTCCTCCTTGTAATGCATCCTGCTTCACACCACCTGCCAAGGCTGAGCAGCACCAGACTGTGAGAATTAAGAAATTGAGAAGTTCCTTTCCCCACTCTGTATTTCGAATTTGACAATTTTTTTTAATCCCATAAGAGCAAACACAGAGTCTAATTTGGCCAGTTTTGGCCATCAGATATGTAAGTGCCATGACCATATGGTACCCTCTCATCCATTCAGTTCCTGAGCTTTTTTAGTTTGCTTATGTAGCTTCCTCAGCTGTTCACCTTAGTCAGAGTCTATTTTCTTTAATATACAGACTGTATTAAAAAAGCTAAAACAATTTTTCAACTCCTTATTAAGAATTTATTTTTGAACTATTAATTTGTAGCTTGTGTTTTTCCTAGTGCAAAGGACATCCATCACATTGTGGGAGGGTGTCATCAGTAAGAGTAAAACCATAATTTCTAATTTACAAGTTGGTTGAGTTGTAGTGTAGCTGTGTGCCACAAACAAGTCTGCAACATGGATGTCCTAGAGAGCATTATTGCAATTGCCATCCCACAGGGGATAAAATATTTCATTTGGGGCCACTGGCTGTCACTTGAAAAAGTGCATTTCCTACTTGGGAGCTGCTGATTCTCTTGTGTTTGCAGAACTTTAATGTATCTGCTGAGCAAAGAGGGGAGGCGGAGGCAGGGACTGCTCTGTGCAGCTCCTGTGCCAGTCCATGGCATGTCGTGTGCAGGAACAAGAGGACACTGAAGGGGGGAGAGGTTGCCCTTCCTCAGGGGCTGGGAGGGCTGCAGCTTGTCTGGGAACAAGCAGATGCAGCCCTGTCATTTGCAGCTGTCAAGCCGAGGTCTCAAGCAGCAGGAGCACCACTGCATCTCTAAATTTAGCCCTGTCAGTGCCTCCTGGGCTAGCTCTGGTCTGTGTCTGCAGCTGGGAGAGAGCCAGGGGCTGGGGGAGAGGATGGGATGCTGGGGCCACAGCTCACATCCTGCTCAGTGCCTGGCTGCCAGGGCCAAGGACACTTCTCCCCTTACATGGGGGAGAGAAGGAACCATGCCCAGAATTAGAAAGAAGAGTGACTTGGTGCCTGTGGCAGGGTGAATGAGCTCCCCCATTCCTTATCAGAAAGAGCTCAACAAAACCAGGGCTTCACTGGAGGGAATCAAGTATTTCACTCTTACACTTTTACTATCTTCCAGCTCATTCCAAGTACCAAAATGGCTATAAATAAAACTACCCTGCCAGCAAGTAGCTTTGGCTGGTGTTGGGAAGAAGAGATTGATGCATTTCTGTTCACAGCTGGAAACAATCCTCAGTTCCCCTAGATGATGAGCTGCTTTGCAGACAGCATCACCATGTCACTTTACATTTCTCTGAGTGTTAATTAGGAAGCAGGTTTGTGAATGTGAGGATATGAGTCTGGAAAATCCAGTGTTCTGTGGTGGAAGGACAGAGCAGAGTGATAAGGAATAGAAGGGATTTCCTTCTTCTGCTTTTCAATGTATTTTATAGGCATGTGAGACAGACCAACACCTCTCCAAACTGTCCCTGTGCTCTCACTATAGTGAAAAAAATTACATTTATCAGCATGGCTGGGTGTTAGGGAAGTCTATTAATGGAAACAGTATGCAACTGTACAGAGATGGTATTTAGTAAAGAGCACACAAAGCTTTTCTTCCATTAAAATGCTGCTTCGGGCGAGAATGTATTGCTTGATTATTTTTTGGAGAGTAGTTTTTCATTCATAATGAGAACACATATCTCAGCCACTGTTATTAGTGAGAACATGGTCTAAAATTAAAATAGAGAGAAGGCAATGTCAGGCAGCTGTCAGAGCAGTGTTAAACAGATCACATCTTGACAAGGTGGGCTGTCAAGAGCATTTAGGTACCATAAGAACACGTGCTGTGCAAGAGACTGATTAGAGCAGAGCACTCATCCAACACAGCAGCCAGGCTGGATCACCCCGTGGTTTGGTGGTGCTTGATCCTCCCCAGCATTTCTCTACTCTCCTTGGCTTTCAGGATGCTCTGGAGAGAATTGCACGCTGCAGATTTTCAGGGGCTGGATGCCTGGTTCTCACCTGTTGACTGACTTAGTGACTGATTTTCCCAGAGCTTGTATAGTGTCTTGGGTTGCAATACAGGATGTGGCCAGCAATGTGTATTCTATCACCATCTGTTGAAGCTGGGTGGGGCAGTGACCCTTATCTCCATGGCACACACCATCTGCTAATGGGCCATCTTTAAACCAGCTGGGGCAATCATCTTTATCTTTTCCACAGCCCATCCTCCCTCCAGGAAGATATCATCTGCTGCTGGCCCATTCAGTCCCACTGTATGACTGATAAAATTACATCATCCCACTGGGAGATGCTCCAGCCAGGGGGAGGGCCAAGCCTTTCCTACCTAGATAAAAAATGAGATTTTGGACAGCAAGATACCTTCTTTCCACTGAATTCCAGAGGAAAGCTGGATCTTTCCACATCATCCCTGGACCTTCAGAGGAAAACTGCACCTTCTACAGGAGCACTGCTCCAGCTGAACCACATGTGCCACTGCAGGAGGATGCAGCCACCATTGAATGGGACTGCTACCAACACCCTGAGTGACTGACAGGGTGTCAGGCTGTATTCTGACTCTGTCAGGGTTGGGATTGTTCTTTGTAATACTGTATTTCTATTTTAATTTTCCTGGTAAATAACTGTTATTCTGAATTCCCATATCTTTGTCTGAGAGCCCCTTAATTTCAAATTTATAATAATTTGGAGAGAGGAGCTTTACATTCTCCATTTCAAAGAGAAGCTCCTGCCTTTCTTAGCAGACACCTGACCTCCAAACCAGGACATACAGAAACGGGGCTCTTCACTGCAGTGCCTTGCCCAGGGAAAACTTATTTTTCTGCAGAGGACTAGTGGCTTTCATGGTGGAGTGAAAGGTGAAATACAAAAGTAAAGCAGAGTCCTTCAGGCAGTCAGTTTGACTGGAAAAGGACAAACTCAGTGTAGTTTCTGTTCTTTTGATCATCTCTGTTGCAGTATGTGACAGAGACAGTGGCTCTTGCTGTTCAGCACTGTCACCCCTCTGTTTAGTACCATGTGTGGCCATCTGCAGCCAGGCACTGGCACCATATGCAAAGAGGAGGTTTGTGCTGCCCTGTTTGCCTTGCTCATGTGAATGCATCATCTGTGAGAGATAAATAACACAACAGAAACTGGCAATGAAGTGGAATGGCTGTGTCATCCAGTTTCCTGTGGAGGGAAAGTTGGAGACACTGCAGGTTAAGGATGGGTGGCAAGGAGCAAAGGGAATTTCTAGCAATGAAGGATGAAAACCCTCTGCCTCATCAGCACTGCAGAGCCTGAGGTGTCTTCTTTTGCAGCTGATGGGTGAGCTTGTGCCCTTCACAATCTTTTCTTTGGTTCCCTTTCTCCCCCCTCAGACAGTTCAGCCCTGAACAGCCAAACAAGTGCTTTGCAGCCCCACACTGGAAGTAAATCCTTTGAGTGCAGGAGTTTTGAGGGCTGAAACTAAGATCAGCCATTCTGGGGCTTACCTGACAAGTGGATACCCAAATATGAACAGCAAGCACGTCTGTGTAAACCATCAGAGCCCCCTGTCCTGCAGGGAAATATGTGCTTGCTAATTAAAGAAGCCAGCTATTAAATTGCTCTGCTGTTCTCCTGCAATCTCCCACTGGGGGTTCTCCCTTGGGATCCGAGCTCAGAGCTCTGTGGTTTGCATGGGGGAACCCTGACTGCTCCTAAAGTTTCTCTTTTGATCCCCTCTCAACCTGACTGGGGAAGAAAAATGTCACACACGCTTCCCAGCCCCACTCCCCAGGTAACAATGCAGCTGTGGCCAGACTGGCAGAACACAGTAGTTGAACAGTTCTTTTAAAACCATCCATTTGTTGCTTCCTCACCCCGAGATTACAGTATTTCTGCTGCCAAATTAATTTTGAGATCAGATAAACTGGAACTAGGTTAAGTTGTTACCAAAAAACCAGGTAAGAATGAACTTCTGAACTTAAAAATAAACCTGTGAATTACTGTTCTTTCCCCCTGTTTGCATACTTCACTACTTTTCAGTTTCCTTCTGAGATGGAAACTTCTATTATGATTGCAGCCTTGCCAAAAAAGCTAAAAGCAGGAAATACAGATGGATAACATTCACAGGAGCTTTGTAGGCAAAGAGGTAAACCTACATAAATATTTTAAGGCTCAGACACTTCTTGAATTGCACTGGCCAGCTTTGCTCATTCAGTCCCTTCCCGTGGCTGACCAAGTTGAACAGATTTCATGGGAGCTGCAGGGTAATTGAAGGTTCTACTGCTTCTGTTTGTCATTTCTCCCAAAGTACTGGAGGTAGTTGCTCCTGTGCTTGATGTTTTCTCCCTGCTGTAACACGAGTTGCTTGACAGATTAATGCATGCATTTTCTTATCTGTCAGTTTTTACTGTGTGCTGTGAGTTTTGGGAGTATTTTTATTGCCTATAATTTTCTCCAGAAAATTAGTGATTATTCGTAGGTTTTTTTTGGGTTTTTTTTGTTTGTTTTTTTTTTGTTTGTTTGGTTTTTTTTGTTGTTTTTTTTTGTTTTTTTTTACTACTATAAGAGTTCAGGCTGGAACTGACATTTCCTGGGACCATCTCTAAATGTAAGCAACCTTCATAGCAATATTTACTTGCTCTGCTACAGTTCTGGGACTTTTCCATGTACTGAATAATTTGATTCATAGGTGGAGGTGAGCCTTATGCTTCCAGGCTGAGGAGAGAAAAGCAGTGCAGTCCTTCATCCATTTCCCAGACTTGGATTTTCATCCAGGTCTACAGGTGGAGCCTGTCTTGCCCTCTGATATACTGTGATATGCCTGTGCATCACCCAAAATCCTATGTGTCTGCATGAGAAAATGAAATAATTAGGTAGGAGGTCTGGGAGTGTTTAAACACACCAGGTTGTCATCTCAAAAGTCACAGGGAGTCACAGAGAGCTTCCCTGAGCTTTCCCCAGCACTTAACATATCTCCAGTTTAAAGTTTTGTGGCCGCTCATGTTCCCCAGGGCTTTGTGGAAGAGGGTCCTGGAATCCATCAGGTAACAAGAGGTCCTTCTGTAGAAAAGAATAGGGAGAAGGAGATATGTGCCATAAGGAAAACCAGCTTTGGAAAAGGATTCAGTGCCTTAGAGGAACATTAGGTGTTTACCCACTTTCCTTAGAGGATGTCTGACTCCTCAAGGATTGCCAGTTTCGTGTGTTCCCAACCATCTGGAGTGATTTACATCCCATTCTTCCCATTTTCAACTCCACAAGACCAGGAGCTGGCCTGCATCATGTTTTAGTCTGAGACTGGAAGTGGTGGCTGTATTTAGAAGAAGAGCCAAGTTCTTGAGTGTTTTAGCTCTGTAAGATGGATAGGAACCCTGAAATGGGGTAACAGGGCCTGGAATAAAGACAAGGAGAAATACTTTCTTCCAGAGACCTCTTGCACTTAGTACAGAAGTGAAACTTGGTGAGGAACAGTCTGTGAAATTGTGGGGAGGCATCAAGGTGCTATGTTCATTTAGTGAACTTAGAGATCTGTGTAAGAATTGAACAGGGGTGGCACAGTCTCAAAAAGGAAGGGGAGAGGTTTGTGGTAAGAGCCTTATACTCATGAAACAGCTTCTCTTTTTCCATGGAAGGGCCATTAATTGTTCTCTGCTAAGGTGATTTTCCCTCCTACTCCTTTCTCAGTCTTTATCAGCTACTTGTACTGCTAAGACATCTGTGGTACGAGTAGCTGACTCAGAGCTCAGACCTGCAGTGTGCTTGGGGTCTTGATCTTTGGGACAGAAATACACACATCAAATTTAATTCTGCTCATAAAACTGACAATATCCATGCCACAAGGCCTAAAATATGGCCCTGTGGGATTTTATGATTGGAAGAGGAAAGTCAAATGTCTCCGTTCTTATTTCTCTCTGCTCCAAAAAAAAAGAGAAAAAACAATTTATTTACACATCTGTACCCACAGATGTCTCTCTATATATAGACACTATAATACATTTCACTACACACTCAAATAACACCCTGATATTTAAGCTTAATCCATCCACATGAATATACCAGATAAGGGAGATGCCACAGTCAAGAGACACGTGCTGTGTTCATAATTCTAGACATATTTCTAGGCTTAAAGCAATGCCACAGTGTTGGTCTTTTAAAAACCACAAAGTTGAATCCAGTGGTTTTAGCTCCTGGAAAACCTCTGTTAGAGTTTGAGGAAAGTTTTCATTTCAACAGAAAAAAAGAATGGGCTATTGCTGGCACAAAATCTGGGAAATCCATCCACTGCATTCTTTGTGCTGCTTCCAACCAGCCACTCAGAGCTCTAAAAACAGGTAGGGCTCTGCTTCTCCATTTTTTACTGAGGAACTGAGAAGGACAGCAGCACAGGACACAGAAAAAATGAATAAAAAAATTAGCACAGCAACAACTTCAGGCATTTGGGAAACATTCAGCCCATTTAGAAAAAAAATTCACATAAACGTGTGCTGGATAACAACACTGGAAAATAAATTACAGAGAAAAGAGAAGCTGATATAATTGTTGTAAACAAAGCCAAGTATACAATTAGAGCTACTCAAGGCTTTTATTGTGATAAAGCCAGTTAATCCAACAAAATCCTTGCTCAGTTCTTTTTTAAAACAAACACACAAGAAAAAAATCTGTGCCAGAGAAACAAACTCCACAGAGGAGCTATGTTTTATCTCCAGTGAAATTCAGTGAGAGGGTAAAGAGCAAGATAAGTATTTTCTGGAGAGCTTTTGTTGAGAAAAAAATAACTGGACATCAAACCTTAACATCAAAACTAGGAATAAGGAATATCAGGGATGGAACAACCATACAAAGCCTGCACATTTCTGTTTTTTAGGCCATCTAATCAGTTTTGCTCTGCCCCCGTGGCTGCACCCTTGCTCTTCAGCATTGTGTCCCAAAAGGGCACTGAATCACTCAGTATCTGAAAAGCACATTTATCATTCTGCAGCCAGAAATATACCAATGTGCCTGCTGCAGAACCGCCACTGCTGGGTCTCCTTCCTGCAGGCAAGGCAGGAGCCCCAGGAATTTCTGGGGTAAAACCAGCACGGGCTGGGACATGGTTGGTTTATGGGCAGGTGAGTTGCCTGGGTGGCTCTGCAGGGGGAAGCAGTGCAGTGAGATCCAGTGGCACACACAATTTAGGTGTAGGGAGATGGCAGTGCTTGAGTCTGGGTTTTATAACACCTGGCTCCAAGCAGGACAAACATATTGCGTTGGGTTGATGTGACCAGCAATGTGTATTCTATCACCATCTGCTGCAGCCGGGTGGGGCAGTGACCCTTATCTCTGTGGCAGATATCTTCTGCTAATGGGCCATCTTTAAACCAGCTGGGGCAATCATCTTTATCTTTTCCACAGCCCATCCTCCCTCCAGGAAGATATCATCTGCTGCTGGCCCATTCAGTCCCACTGTATGACTGATAAAATTGCATCATCCCACTGGGAGATGCTCCAGCCAGGGGGAGGGCCAAGCCTTTCCTACCTAGATAAAAAATGAGATTTTGGACAGCAAGGTACCTTCTTTCCACTGAATTCCAGAGGAAAGCTGGATCTTTCCACATCATCCCTGGACCTTCAGAGGAAAACTGCACCTTCTACAGGAGCACTGCTCCAGCTGAACCACATGTGCCACTGCAGGAGGATGCAGCCACCATTGAATGGGACTGCTGCCAACACCCTGAGTGACTGACAGGGTGTCAGGCTGTATTCTGACTCTGTCAGGGTTGGGATTGTTCTTTGTAATATTGTATTTCTATTTTAATTTTCCTAGTAAAGAATTGTTATTCTGAATTCCCATATCTTTGTCTGAGAGCCCCTTAATTTCAAAATTTTAATAATAATTTGGAGAGAGGAGCTTTACATTCTCCATTTCAAAGAGAAGCTTCTGCCTTTATTGGCAGACACCTGTCCTTCAAACCAGGACAGATTTCTATCTTCCACTAGGAAGCTTGATCCTAAATAGGGCCAGCTGTATCAAATTCACTAGCCAGGAGGGATGGGCTGGTGCTGGCAGTGCTGCTGGGGGTCCTGCTGGGCAACTTGGAGATGGATGGGGAGCTGTGGGGAGAGAGGCAGCAAGGCAGGGAGCGCCTTTTTCCATTTCAGCACAAGGGAAATGCCTGGGGAGCACCAGAGATGCACTGCAGCACTGCTCCAAACAGATGGCTGGTCCCAAATGTACTGCAGGATGCCAGGAAACTTCCAAGGACTGAACAGTCTCAGTGCCCAGAGGTGGAACCCAGCAGCTCTCCAGACCACCTCTCACACTACAGCCACATTATGGGATGCAGAGGAAGAGGGTTTTTGGAATTGTACAGGGCTTAGTGGCAAAGCAAAGGGTGGAAGAGGCAGGAACAGGGTGGTGGTTTGGTGATTTGGGGAGGAGCAGAGGGGTTAGGGAATAAAAGGGGAAGCCTTGCAAACAGTTTGTTGGTCAGTGCACTCCTGTGGGTGTGCTCTGTGCCCAGCCAGCACAGCCTGGCCTCTGCCCCTGCTAAATGACTTTTTAACCCTTCTCTAGACAGGAGAGCCTGTGGGCACTTGCACACGTGAGGCTGTGAGTGCTGGAGCTGGGAATGGGGTCAGGGTGTGACTGGAGTGAGCCAGGACATGGCCTGGGAGGAAGATGTGCCTGTGTGGGGGATGTGGGTGTCCCTGGGCCAGCTCTGGGTATGACAGCACCACTGTGTCCCTAGGAGCAAGCACACAGGGGCTGTGGGACCAAGGGTGCCATCCAGGGAAGAGCTGCACTCCATGATCCTGCTGGGTCCCCTCAACTCAGAGGATTCTGTAACTGTGATAAAGAAATGTGGGCATGTGCCTACTGCAAAAATGCTTTTGGCCTTACTGCTGTTTGGAGCTGAGGGTGTGGAGCTGCAGCAGCCTCACATCTCTTAGGTAACTGAATCCAGCATGCTGTGTTTTTTTGGACACTGCCAAGATTTGACCTTGGCTTAAGAATCCCTAAAATCTATGTGGACCCTGGTGAAGTAGCTTGAGCTGTTTCTTGAAGTCAGCCCTATTTCTTGAGCTGACAGTTTAACAAAGTAGACGCTTTTTAGATGTTTCTTCTCAGCCTGTATAATCAAGATACAAAATAATCCAGGAGGGTGTTGGTTTACTTCAATCTGAGAAATAAAAAAAATTAAGAAAAAAAGCATAAAAGCATCCTGTGGCATACTGAGGTACAACACAATTTCTTACCCTTCTTGTCATCTGGATAATGAGGACATTTATAGTCACAGCAGGAACACTGTCACAGGGTAAGTTTCCTTAATGCTCTGTCTGAAAAACACCAGGTGACTAAAGAAAAGAAAGTTTATTACAATTAGTGCTGCTTGAGAACTTCTAGATGCTGTACTTGCTGCCTGCACATCCACTGTTCATCAAAAGTGAAATTTGGTGTGAACATGTTTTAGTGGCTCTTTCTCAAAGTTTAATATGCCCTGCACATCCCAGACCAGCTCAGACTGTTGAAGCTTTCAGCTCCCTGCCAGAATTTTGCTGGCATTTGCATTGTCAGGTTATAATTCTGCCACTGGCAGCACAGAGCTGTTGCTTTCCTGAAGGCCTCAGAGAAAATATAAGAAAAGCTTTGCCTTCTCCAGCATCAGCTCCCTGTCCTGATGACCAGGTATGGCCCTAAAGCCAGATTTTCTTAAGCTTTTCCACTCCTGAGAGCAGCACAACTGGGAAAAAAAGGAGAAGAAAAAGCTCCAAGTAGGATAATTGAGAAAATAAGTAGTGAAAAAAAAAAAAAAAATTCCAAACAGATTTCCTGGTCTCTTTTGGCAAAGAGCAGACATCCTGATAAACAGATGGGATAAGCCTTAACCATTGTATGCTTCATTTGTATGTTGTATCTGACATTAAATACCATTAAATACCATTAAATACCATTAAATGCCACCTGTGCTTGAAGGGGCCTCTGGGTTCCAAAAGCTACAAGAGCAGCCTGCTCAGGAAGCCTTCCAGGGTGTTCAGGGCAGCCAGCTGGCTCACTGGACCCTTGGTGGCATTGGTGGGGTTTTGTCAACTTATTTGGTTTGATTAATTTATGGATAAGGTTTTTCATTTTCATAAAGTTCCACTTGCAATGATTTTCAGTTACCAGGCAAAGCTGCCTTCTCTGTACAGCCCATTATCCAGCAGGAGAATCTTCCACCCTTTACTGGTCTGAAGTCCTTTGAAAATCTGGCTTATTCTCAACTTTTTCCTTGAGTACTGAGCATTTTCTTCTAAACTTTGTCCCAGACCTCCCTTGCATGCAGCCATCTGTGAAGGACTCCTGAATAATTCAACAGTACAAAGCTGCTGTCAGTACCCTCAGCTCAGCACCATCCAAAGGGAGTCACTCAGGGCCAGAGGCTCCACCACATCCTCACCTGCCCCTCCTGGGACACATGAAACTCCCAGACCATTTCTTCCTCCACAAAAATACAGCTTCTATTAATTGTAGCTGTGTCTGTATCAAGCAAGGAATTAACTCCCAATAATCTCAGGCAGCAGCCACATTCCCAAAACTGTAAAGGTGATGCTGGAACTTGCAGTCAGCAGAGGCATCCCTGAGTGTTGACATTAGGTAGACATCCCTCTCTGTCTTAAACATACATTTGTAGGTGCACATACATGCTGTTGATGAGCATGTTTCTCTCTAAAACTCACTTTTCTTATTTAAAACAAGGCTCAGAGGACATGTCCTTCTTTTGAAGCCTGTCTGGAGCCTTGTACTGGTCCTTGTTCTGTCCTCTTGGGGGACAGCAGTTGATAACATCACACAGACATATCTAGATCTTATCCTTCCTCTAAGAGTGACAAAATGATGCTCTGCAGGACAGGAGGACAAATTCACACATTCATCTCTCCTGGATTTATGAGCTGAATTTTGATCTTTGATCTGTTGGTCAGCTCTAAAAGTGTGGACTTTAGTGTGCTGCAACTCAGACTTCCTCAGGCTTTTCTTTCTGCCCTGAAATTCATAATGCTGGCTAATGAGCTTAGGCATGGATGTCAGGAGAGTAGCTGTAGTGCAAAAGAGAGAAAAAGCTTCAGTCTGCTTCTGGAACACACTTTTCTGCCTATGGTAAGAGAAAAAGATGCTTTGATTCATAGCAAATGAAGCCTTTCCAAATAAACTTGGCTGGGCATGCAATGGCATCTTTCTGTCACTGCAAAATAAATTCCTCCTGAAAAAAATCCCTTTTGATAAACAACTCTCAAAGCGATTTTGTCAGGTCAGAATTTAAACACAAAATTTCCTGCCTGCAGCGGGCCAAAAGTCAGGAAAAAATAGGGATGGATCCTCTCAGCTCTAGGCAGCTGGGATTTTTCCATCTTGGGTGCCCTTTCTTCACAGTGTGTTCCCAAAGCCACCCGAGCACGCTCCACGCTCTGCTGCCCTGGTTCACCCAGCAGGAAAAGCTGTGCTGTGAGTGAATCCTTGGAGCTGGGGCTCTGCAGAGCTCTGGAAGAGGCACCTCCTCGGGCTCAGAGCAGATATCCTCTGCTAAGACACACTCCAGCCTCACTTGGCTGGGCCACAGCTCTGTGGGGAGGGCAGGCTGGGTGAAATGCCACGCTCTGTTTGATGCAGATGACAGGGCTTGGCAAGCCAGGACAGGATTTTGGGCAGCCAGCTGAGAAGTCCCAGAGCTGGAAATAGGGCAGGCACCTCCCTGGGGACCAGGAGCTGCTCAGACTAGTGCAGAGAACCATTAATTTTTTTCTGTGCCCATGGGGGATGCAACCTGGCCAAGCAGAGATAACATCTGCCTACCTGTGGTGTGTAGTGTTACATAGGTATGAGCAGTGTCTGTGAAGCTCAAGCTGGCAGGAAAGCTTAAACCTCCCTTCCACACCATCAGGGGTTTTTATTTTGGCATCTTGGTATCTCTTTTAATCTTGTATCCCACAGCCCTTGGGTATCTTGAGTGGCTGGTGCAGGATGTGAGCCAAGCCCAGATTTCCCACTGGACACTGCTGACATCCTTGCTGCCATTCCTTGTCTCACAGCCTGCCAAGGGCTTGCTAAGCTCTGAGCTCCCTGCATACACCCAGATATGTTAATTGCCATGGCAAGTTTATTCTCAGCCCAGAATGTATACTTGTCCAAAATTCCTGCCCTTGGAATAAGCCGGTTATTTTCCTTTTGGGAAATCTGTGCAGGTTCAGCAGGGTCAGGAGACAGTGAGCACAGGCTGTTTGTCTACTCCTACGAATTCTAGAGAAAGAGGACACCCACATGATCAAAGTGTTTCTCTCCTAGAGTAAAAGGAACCTTCCCAGAGCCCCAGTCTCTGGTTAAGGCTCTCAAGGCTTTGAATAGGAAAGCTCATCTGCCTCAAATGTTTGACATAACCCTGGCCCCCACATCAAGCTATAATTTGCCTCCTTTTTCCAGTAATCTTACAAAGTGTATCTTCCCAAAGTATTGTTTGCTAGCAACTCACCTGTAACATATGCTCAATTTCCCTTTGGAATGAAGGCTCATTCCCATCCTGTGGCAGTGCTGAAGGATTTTCCAAAGCAGATTATATCATTGCCATCCTTTTCCAGACCCTCTGCAAACTTAAGCTCTGCAAGTCTTATTTGGCCCAGACCTCTTTGTTTCCAGTATTTCTTCTTTCAATCCCATACATCCATTAAAAATCTTCATTTGGCTGTGCAAGTCCTCCCCTGCTTGGCAAATTAAAGCTCTTTTGTCAAAGATTATTTATGGGTCTTGTAGTTCTCTGTCTTTCCCTCTCAATCCCTTTTGTTCCATCCCAATCAATATTTTAGCCATTCTGCTCCATTTTTATGTGTTCTACTCAAGTTCCTGTGCTGTTGTTCTCTCTCTCTCTCTGCCTAAATGTACATGAGTGTGATGAAGTGCCTCCAAACCAATTTCAGAAATCAAGCTCAAATGTCATCTTTTTGACTAACATTCAGTGATACCTCCTGGCTGCTTATGGAGGGCAACAGAGCCAACCATGAGAAATAAAATTCAAGGAGAGGAAGAGGAGAAGAAAAGAAAAAAAGGAGGGAAGAAATAAATGAATGAAGAGTTGGGGAGAGAGAAGAAAAGGGTCTGCAATCCCTCAATGAGATAGAGAATCAGTCTGTGAAAACTGGATGAATTATTGATGAAATAAAAATTTTAAGGGATTAATATACTAATTAATTACAGAGTTAATTCTTGTTAAATGACAAACCCTCTGATTATGCCACCCAGCACAGTCATGATAAAAGCAGCTCTTCTTCCTGCAGATCCTGGCTGTTCCAAAGGCTGCCAGGATTTGTCCCCAGAAGTCACTCAGAAAAAGGAACTTTCAGAGTCCCTTCTCACCTCTTTTGTTGTCTGTGTATTAATCATAGCATACAAGACAGGTGGAAAGTCCCAGCCACGTGGCTACATGAGGTTCAAAAAAACAACAGTTGACAGACTTCGGTTTGCCTAAAGAAAAATTTGATTTTCTTTCACTTTTGAAAGTGGGACTGTAGAAATTTACGGATGTAAGAAGCATCTGGCAATATGAGTCTGCTCAACTCAGGGGAGAGTGCAAGGAATGAGCATTTTTTGATTTTGAGGTGGATAACTAGATATTGCATTGACCCTCTTAGGCAAAGGGGAAGATCTGCATCACTTGAAATCTTGGATCTGACCTTTTCTGAAGTGGCATTCTTCAATTCAGTATGAAGTTGTCAGATTCAATCACACAGCCTTTAGATGGAAGGGTAAAAACTAATTCTGCCTGTTCTTTGATCAGCCTGGAAGGTCACTGCAACCCCGTGCTATTTTTTTGTCACTGAGCAATGCACCTGTGAGGTTAACATGCTGAAGCTATCCCAGCATGAATCAGCTTTTGGAGTCTCAGGAAGTGGCTGTTGAAGAGTTCCAGTGGGTTGGCCCTGGCTGGGGGCTCAATCCCTCCCTTTCCCAGGGACAGGGGAGACAACAAGATGGAGAACAGCCAGCAGGGTGAGATAAGGCAGTTTTATTGCAGTGAAAGAGTTTGGGTGTCCATAAGGGAGGGAAAAAGCCAAGCTCTGCTTCCATCCCACACATCCTGGGAAGCAGAGACACAGCACACATAATGATTCCTCTGGAAGGCAAACACTGAAGAACCACAAATGTCACAAAGCTGAAAGTACACCCTTAAACCATCCCTACACCAAACATACATTAACTACTACCAGGGCTCTTAGCAGATCCCGTAGTGTTGGCCAGCCAAGTGGCTTCTGCTGAGTTTGTACTTAATGTCCCACTACCTAGTGCCCTTAACACAGCTTTCAGCAGCCCATTATGTCTTTCAGTCTTCCCAGAGGCTTGTGGATGATAGAAAATGTGATATATCCACTCAATGCCATGTTTCTTTGCCCAGGAGTTTATAAGCCACCAGAGCCATCCCACCCCTGCCACTGTGAATCACATACTTAAGAATTACAACAAAAAATCAACATACAATCTTCACTTAGAACAACAACAACAAAAAAAAAAAAACAAAAACAAAAAAAACCCCAGCTGAACTAAACAGAAGAAAAGTTGCTCACACCTGATCCGAAAATAACATCATCACAACACAGAACAAAAATGGGCAACTTACACAAAATCTGCTGCTGGATTCTTCACTGCAATTATAACACAAAATCTCTACTACCATTCCACTTGATAACATGGTTTAATACTTGTTTTGCCTGTTATTTCTCCCAATGAATACCTGATCTCAAGTCTCATGACTCCCCAGCATCTCCACCAAAAACTGTCATGGTTTGACTTTGGTCAAACGCCAGGCACCCCCAAAAGTCACTCACTCACCTTCCCCTGCCACAGCTGGGCAGAGGAGAGAGAAATTTAACAGAGGATTCATGAGTTGAAATAAGGATGGGGAGAAAAACATTCCAAGGGCAAAACAGGCTCAACTTAGAAATATGAAGTGAATTTATTACTAACAAAATCAGAGTAGGATAATGAGAAGTAAAATAAGCCCTTAAAAACACCTTTACCCCTGAGTCCTGCCCTCCTTGCCACCAACAGTGCAGGGAGACAGGGCACAGGGGTTTTGGGATCAGTTCATCACCTGAGGTGTTCTTCTGCTTGGCTCAGGCAGAGCAGTCCTTCCTCTGCTGTACTGTGGGGTCCCTTCCCGTGGGAGACAGTTCTCTGGGAACTTCTCCAGCATGGCTCCAATCTCATGAGCAGCAGCATCCCAAAACTGCTGCAGTGTGTGTCTCTCTTTTCCAGGGGGTGCAGTCCTCCAAGGACAGGCTGCTCCAGCCTGGGAGCAGGGCCCTCTTTCCATGGGTCTCCCACTGGATCAGGGCCTCCTCCAGGGATGCACCCCTGTGGCATGGGCACCTCCTCCATGGGCTATGGGTGGATCTCTGCATCCCCATGGATCCCCATGGGCTGTGGGTGGATCTCTGCATCCCTATGGACCCCCATGGGTTGTGGGTGGATCTCTGCATCCCCCATGGATCCCCATGGGCTGTGGGTGGATCTCTGCATCCCCCATGGATCCCTACGAGCTGTGGGTGAATCTCTGCATCCCCATGGATCTCCATGGGCTGTGGGTGAATCTCTGCATCCCCATGGATCCCCATGGGCTGTGGGTGGATCTCTGCATCCCCCATGGATCCCCATGGGTTGTGGGTGGATCTCTGCATCCACATGGATCCCTATGGGCTGTGGATGGATCTCTGCATCCCCCATGGATCCCTATGGGCTGTGGGTGGATCTCTCCATCCCCCATGGATCCCCATGGGCTGCAGGGGCACAGCTGCTTCACCATGGTCTCACCACAGCCTGCAGCGGAATCTCTGCCTGTAGCAGCTCCTGCCCCTCCTTCTCCATTGGCCTTGGTGTCTCCATGTTGTTTCCCTCACATTTTCTCACCTCCTCCTGTTCTCTGGTTGGAACTAACCTTGTTTTGATTTTTCTTCTCAAATATGTTATAACAAGGTGTTACCATCATCTCCAATTGGCCCAGCCTTAGTATGTCCATCCTCACTCCATCAGGGATTGCCTCTGCCAGACATGGTGGAAGCTTCCAGTAGCTTCTCACAGGAGCCACCTCCGTGGCCCCCCTGCTACCAAAAAAACAGATTGTACAAAATCAATACAAGAGTAAATGAATATTTTAATAGGAAAAACAAATATGTCCTATCAGACCAGCAAGTGTTCTCAGAGGAAATAGACCCAGTTTGGGGTGCACAACCCCTTCTCCAGAGCTGAAAAGCCAAGCTGCCACCAAGACATTCTGTCACTCCCCTTCAGCAGGACAGGGGGACAAGACAGCACAGGGATGAAGTGTGTCAAGATAAGGACAGAGAGACATCCTTTACCAAGGATCTTAAAAGGCTAAACAGGCTCAACTTGGGAAAAACTGATTTCATTTATTGCCAATTAAGCAGAGTAAAATAATGAGAAATAAGAACAAATATAAACACATCTTCTCCCCACTCTTTCCTTCTTCCTGGGCTTAGTTTCACTCTCAACTTCTCACCTACTCCCCCCAGACACTGCAGTGGGATGGGGAATGGGAGTTATTTGGGAGCTGTTTGTAATAGCTCCCTCTCTGCAGCTTCCTCAGCTTCTCCTGCTTTTCCCCTGCTCCCCTGTGGGGTCACAGGTCCTGCCAGGAGCTTGCTCCAGCCTGGGTTTCCCATGGGGTCACAGCTTCCTCCATCAGGGCTCCATGCTCCGTGGGCTGCAGGTGGATATCTCCTCCACAATGGAAAAGGACACAGCTGCTCACAGACTCGCAGAGGTGCTGGTCAGAGGGGACAGACTTGGAGCAGGATTCTCACCAAGTGCTAGGACAGGGCAGCTGTGGTTTTGGTTATGGTTATGTGAGTTTGATTGTGGTTGTGTGAGTTTTGGAACACTCCAAGGAGGGTGATTCCCCATCTTACCAAAGTCTGTGTCTGCACCAGCATCCTGGGAAGAAGTTTTTCCAATGCCCAACATGAAAATCCCAAACTGCATCTCTGGCCTTGGCCTTTGCTCCACCACCTGAACCTGCCAAGCAGGGCTTGGCTTTATTATCTTGGCACTTGCCGTCCACTCAAGCTATATTAGATGGTACTTTGGCTCCTGCTTTTCCAGATTAATCCTGTCCACTGCCCTGCTCTGATCCTTGTATTTTATGTATTCCAGGCCTGGATCAATTTGGTAGGACACAAATGGACCAGCACTCTGGAGTCTGATGTGATTGTGGAAAAGGTACATGTCACAAATCAAATAACACATTTGCAAAAACCTGATTTTTCAGGTTCAGTAACCAGTAGAAAATTTGCAAGATCTATAGCAGATATGGAGCAGTCCTTCAACCCACATGTGTGCCAAGGGAGTCGTGCTGTGGGAAACAGCATTCCTTGCTGTGAGCTCAGACATAAAACCTGGGCAAAGCACAACTGGAAGCTGTGCAAGTGGCATCAGGCTTTATAATAAAGGCATCTGGGATTTAAATTTTGCCCTTCCAGAATGAAATTATTTTGCTTTCTGATATTCCTTGTCAAACAACCGACCAGTGCTGGGCATCATGATCTCAGTAATCCTGAAATGAGGGCAGCATTCCTGCTGAAGTGGAGAATCTGCCATACCTCTGATTTATTCTTTATCCACCCTGCAGTAAAGTCAGCAGCAGCAGACAAAGCTGCTTGCCTGCATCTTCTCCCCCAATTTATTATTATTATTATTATTATTATTATTATTATTATTATTATTATTATTATTATTATTATTATAGTATTTTAATATATATTTTATTTTTAAAATATAACCTGTATTACACAGTTTTGAGTTAGCAAAAAAGGTTTTGTTTCCTGTGACAAGAATATGCAGAAAACTGCTCTTGAAATCCATGGCCTCTTAATCCTTTTAACACTTCATAATCAGGGTGCACAGGAGGTAGCAGGAGAATCTGGTGAAAAAAAATTAGCAAGAAACAATAATGAAGATTTTAAAAATGGGACTCTGGTAAGCAGCTTAGAGAAGGACATTTAAATCTTCTTTTTGAAGTTGCACATTCACAGATTTATGCACTATTACGAAACTAATCAGGGTTCTGCAGTGTTTAATATCACCTTTTGTCATTACTCACGGCTGCATAGCCTTTCACGTGTTATATTCTGTTATTTTTTTTAATCAAGAATTTCACATCTTTTTTATTTATTTTATGCAGTGCTTTTCTTTCTCTCATGAGCATTTTAAATTTATTCCATGTTTTATTCACTGAGTAGTGAACTTATTTTCTTTGAGCATCCACTGCATTAAAAAAAAGCCTTTATTCATTTAACAGTGAGAGTCCAGATGTCTCCAGCTAAACTGATGCTATGTTTTGCACATACCTATAAAATCAGAGTATTAAAAGACTCTAATCCCCTCCCCTCAAAGGAATTATATTAGTGTCACGACAATGTAACTAGATTTGTATTCTATCTTGTTGTCTTCACTCAAGTTTTAAGTTCTCAGTCAGATCAGAGAGCCTGGGAAAATATTAGGGGTTAAGGTATTTGAACAGGGATTTAAGAACAGCTGAAAGGGGTTAGGTACACAGCTCTCATTACACTCATATTCAGTTCTGAAGGAAAGAGATATAGGATAGAATTCTCTAGAAATGAGAAATATCTGGAATATTTTTACTATCCTCCATCATCTCTCTCCTTCATGTTTTGGGTTAAAATACACTGGTTGTGGTTTTTTAAGTTGACAGGACTCAGTGTTAATGTTGCCATATTCTAGAACAATCAACTTGTCTCTGTCTTTCCACTTTAAAACTTCTCAGGCCTTAATACATTTGGAAGTCAGAATTTGGAATTTGCTGTACCACTCTGGCAATAAGCCTAACACGTACATTAAGATACATTTATACATCAGATTTTCCATCTGCAGCACAAAATTGACTTCCTGCTGCCTCACAGTGATTTCATCCTAGCTCCCCCTACTTATTTTCCTTCTTTCTTTATGCAAACCTTTGCATCTACGAAGATGCCAGTGAGCAAGATGAAATCTGTCTGTGTAAAGATAGATATTTATATATATCCATGGTCCTTAGCTGAGAGCAGTGGCTCAATTTATACATGTAGCTGTAGAACTGCTGTATTTGTGTGATTATGAAATCAGCAGCAAGTTAAATTACTGTTTAGTTGTGTGTCCATACATTACCCTCAGCTTCAATAGCTCAAAAACCCAGAAGCCTTACAGAATGCTCCTAAAATCAGTATCTGCTCACATATTTCCAAGTTTGTGCAGCCACATGCACATCCCCTCAGCTTGGAGTAAATCCTGTTTGCAGCATCAGACTGAAAAACCTTCATTTTCTCCTTTGTACATCCCAAAGTACAGAAAGAGTGTTGCTCCAGGGATATCTGGACTGTTCCTGATGCCACCTATCCATTTTGGAGCCTTATCATGCTTGGGTCTGGCTCGTGGGATCACGCTGCCTGTCAGCCACTCAAGTCTCTTGACCAACCATACCCAAATTTGACAGTACCCTCACAGACTCTGTGTACCTCAGAATTTTGTGAAACAACATGGACAGGGAATGAGCAGCCTTCACCCTGGCATCATCCCAGACATGCTGCTAGGGCAGGCATCTTCAGAAGGGAAAAGTCTTTGGGAACCACGTTATTTGTGACATGTAACTAGGCTGTGCCTTCCCCTGATCTATTTCTGTTTCTTTAGACAACAGCATATGCTACCCCTGTGCCCTCAACAGTGTAATTAACCTGTTCTCACCAATAGTGACCCCTTTTCCTCCCCCAGCTCCAGAGCTGATAAACAAAACAAGGCCTTTGGTTCTCCTGGGTGTCTTGGTTTGAAAGACAGGTGTCTGCTAAAAAAAGACAGGAGCTTCTCTTTGAAATGGAGAATGTAAAACCCCTTCCTCCAAATTATTATTATAATTTGAAATTAAGGGGCTCTCAGGCAATAATATGGGAATTAGAAATAACAGTTCTTTACTAGGAAAATTAAAATAGAAATTCAGTATTACAAAGAACAAACCCAAAACACCAAGAGAGTCAGAACACAGCCTGACACCTGTCAGTCACTCAGGGTATTGACAGCAGTCCCATTCAATGGTGGCTGCATCTTCCTGCAGTGGCAGATGTGGTTCAGCTGGAGCAGTGCTCCTGTAGAAGGTGCAGTTTCCTCTGAAGGTCCAGGGATGATGTGGATAAGGTCTGGCTTTCCTCTGGAATCCAGTGGAAAAGGATGCTTTGGTCTTCCAAGTCTCATTTTTAGTCTAGGTAAGAAAGGCTTGGCTCCTCCCCCTGGCTAGAGCATCTCCCAGTGGGATGATGTAATTTTATCAGTCATACAGTGGGACTCAATGGCCATTAACAGACAATATCTTCCTGGAGGGAGGATGGGTTGTAGAAAAGATAAAGATGACTGTCCCACCTGGTTTAAAGATGGCCCATTAGCAGAGGATATCTCCCACAGAGATAAGGATCACTGCCCTACCTGTTTTCAACAGATAGTGATAGAATACACACTTTTGGGGCACATCCTGTAGTGTAACCCCAGACATTGGGGCAATTTCACAGCCCAGGTGGGAGCAGTGTCAGGGAAACCTCATGGCTGCCCCACACAATCCTCTGTGTGCAGCAGCCAAAAGCAAAATGCTGCTACTCTGGGGTGTGCAGGCCAGCCATACCAACCAAACAGCCAAAAGAGGGATGGAGTTCCTCTGGAATTTCTAGCAGATTGGGACAAAACCAAGGGCTTCCTTATGAAAATGCTTTAGGCCTTCCTTATCTGGCTGTGGGTCATCCCCGTGCTGCTGCCTCTCACTCAGGCACTGACTCTGCCGCAGGGATCCTGGTGTTTGCCTTCCCCTGGCAGCTTTGCAGAGGTTGAGAAGGTTTTCTGCACACCACTTCCCAGTGAATTATGGACCTGCCCCAACTGCTCATTCCACTGCAGCTTAGATGAAAAGATGGAAAAAAGCAGAGACCATTTTTCTTCCTTCTGTCTCCTGGGGGTGAAGCCATAAACACACACTCAGCACATACCTATAATTTGTCTCCCTTTATAAGCTAAATGTTCCTTGTAGAAACTAATTTTAAAAAACCAACTCTGCTTCCCAGATTTTTCCCTAGTGCTTTTTCGTTTCTTAGGGTGTTTTGGTTTTGTTTGTGTTTTTGGTTTTGGGGTTTTTTTAAAATTGTTTCTATTACACTATAGATGATCTAACTGCTGTTCTCACTGGTCTGGTTGATTATGTGACTAAAATGCTTTAATACTCATGTCCTGTAGTTTCATCTGATGCCAGTTAATGCTAAAGTAATTATTTATGGTATGTTTTACTTCTTACAGTCACTACATTTTGTAAAATGTACTTTTGAGAGGAGTCTAAAGCAGTTTTATCTCTCAGTTTTGCCAGTGGGGGTAACATAGGAAGTCCCATCTTGCATGGATTTGGAGGGCATTTCTTTGGACACTCAATTCATGCAGGGTGAAACACCTCATCATCTGGACTTTGCAGGACTGAATAGGAGGGAAAATGTGCTTTTCAAGATACCTTCTGGGGTGATTTTTGCAAAACCCAACTACTTTGAAAATGGAAATACTTGCAAACACAACCTCTGTGACTCATGGGTCTTCCAGTCTGGACACCTTCATAGGTTCACTCTGCAGACAAAGCTCCAGGATGAAGCGTCGTTCTGTGTGATGGGTGCCTGTGAGAGCTTGTTAGCCCCAAGAAAGGGGGAGACTCACAGGAAATAACTGCTGAAGTTCCCACAGAAGTTTCCATGAGCCATTCTATACAGACAGGCTTAGGCTGGGGATGTTTCACTAAAAAATAATTTTTTCCATAGAAAAAGGCATTGGAAAGAAGTGACTGAAACTAAAATACCAGAAGAAATGCAGGAGTTAGGAGAAGAGGGAGTAGGCCAGAACTAATACTGCTATCCCCTCCAGCTTACCACACCAAAAATATCACAGTTTTGATTGACATGTAAAATTCATGCTGTACTTCACAGCAATTTTGAAGCACTGTTACAAGTAAAGCAAAAATACTGCTGGCAAGTAGACTGAAGAAAAACAGAAACTGAAGAAAACTCTAATTTATCAAAACTTTGCTGGGATATGGCATAGGATCACATGAAACTCTGCCTTAAGGCCATGTCTAGGGAATTTGTTAAGGGGCCAGTACTGAAACACCTGAATAGCTTGAGTTCACTGAGTTAACCAAGACTTTACTTAATTTCTGTGCTGACTTGGAATTGAAAGTATAAAGGCCAGTCTTAGTGTCCCACTGAATTCTGTGAAATGGGCCCTGGGTATTTTAAAAGTAAAGGAAGGATGTTAAGACTTTTGCCAGTTTGGACAGATCATTGAAAACTGTATCAAGGACAACTGGTAAAAGAGACAGTCTCTATTTAGCCTGCTAAATAATACATTCATGGAGGAAATTTGAATTGATTGTTTGCTTGTTTATTACTAACATTTGTACAATTTACCTTCTTTTCTTTCAAATTAGGTGCAAAAGGAAACTTCTTTAAAGTAAGGTTTCCAAATATTTCAGGGGCTTTAAAAGGAGATGTATGGAGAAAACTACATATACAAATATATATCCATATAAATACTCCTCAGTGTGTCTATTCATCTGGAAACCCATTTGCTTTAATCTCTGAAGAGGGTGGAAAAGTGATTTGAAGCCTACTTAATTTTTACCTGTCTGGTGCTAATTTCTGTGACAAACCCTTCAATATGGTAGCTATTCTGAGATACAACGGTGTCATATAACATCTTGTTCTGGCTCCAGCAAGGATAGGGTTAATTTCTGCAGTAGCCAGGAGGGACATGGCCTGGACCATTCTGTACCACCTCACATCCTGCCCAGCTGGAAGAGGAAGGGGTTCATTCTGGTGGGGTAGTGGGCAGTGAGCGGCTGGAGTAGCATCATGTTTTGTGGGGTAAGCACTCGAGGATCACTTACCTCTCTTGTACAGTTATCAATATTGTTGCTGTTGGCATTTGTTTCTTATTTCACTGCTGTTTCCAGCAAGCTGTTCAGATCTTAACCCCTGACCTTTACCTTTTGTGCATCCACTTGTCTCCAGCCCATGGCAGGAGGGCGGGAGTGAGAAGGGAGCGAGTGAGCAGTGAGTGCATGGTTTGGGCTGTTTCAGTGGTTTTTTGGGTCTGGCTGAGCTGGAGCTCATTTCCTCACAGCAGCCCTCCCAGTGCTGTGCTCTGCACTGGCAGCTAGAAAGGTACTGACAATACCCTGTGTTTGGCTAAAACACTGCAGGACAGTGTGGGCACAGCACCCAGGTGCTGCCTCTACATTCCCCTCATCAGCAGGCAGGGCTCAGCAAGATCCTGGGGAGGGACACAGCCAGGCCAGCTGATCCAAATGAACCAAAGGGATATTCTGTACCATATGGCATCAGCTCAGATAAGGAAAGGAAGGGAGGGCAATTTTTATCTGCCATGTTTGCTTTCCAGAGCAACAACTCTGCAGGAGCTCAAGCCCTGCTTTCTGGGAAGTATCGGAATATCACTCGCTGATGGGAAGTAGAGAATAAACCTCTTTTTTCTCCTTGCTTGTGCATGTGCAAACTTTTGGTTTTGCTTATTAAGCTGCCTTATCTCAACCTGTAAGTTATTTTCCGTCTTATGTTACCTCCCTTGTCCAAGATGGGAAGGGGAGTGGTAAAGTGGCTCAGACCAGACAAGGTCAACCCACCACAAATGAGAACATCAATTGGGCAGTACCATTCCTAAACAACAACACCTCTCATTTAAATTCCTGAATATTCAATTAATTTCAAGAGCTATGTTATAATGTTTGGGGGGTTTTCCCCCTCAGGAAATTTCTGAGTGAGGTGGAGCCACAGAAAGAGAGCTCACTCTTGATGCTGGTTTTGTTCATGATGACAAACTGGTATGTGGGTCCATCTGTACTTGGCTTTAATTCCAGCAGGAACTTTTCATGCTATTCCTATATGATTCCTATACCTGGGCTCACAAAGCTATAGGCTCCTTCCTGCTCACAACAAGTTGTACAACCAAGATCCTAGAGGCAAAAATAGACTGATAGAATAAGATGTTGATTTATTACTGGAGAAGCTGTCAGGATGAGGAAAGACAAAAGAGGTAACTGCATCTTAAGTGCATGCTCAAGATGTAGGAAAATGTGCTCCATTAGCAGCCATTCTCATTTACAGACCCTTGTCTTTGTGACAGCTTCCAAGCTGAACATTTTGTCCATATGATCACAGGGAAAATGTATACAACAGAGTTAACAAAAACTGAAACTGCCTATACTCTCATCCCAGTAGCACTGCATTTCCCTGGTGTACGTGCCCACCTGACATATATGTCCTCTCTTCCCAGACATAAGCAACACACCTTGTGGATATGTGTTTCTCTGAAAAAAATGACACACAAATGAAGTTACTTTAGAAAAAGTCCCGCATTTAAAAGTCTAAAATTAAAAAATGTCTGAATTGAAATGCTACTGATGCTCAGTGTGAGCAGCTCAGACGGACTGATGAGCCTGGCTAGGAGTTATGAGACTTCTTTTGTAGCTGCTAATGTGAACAAAATGTTGTCCTGTTCTCTCTAGCAGCTTCCTGCTCCTCTTTTCTTACTTGCTATATTTAGGTCACACCATTTTCAGAGCCACAGATGCCTGTTACCAAACCTGTGCTGCAGTGAGGCCCTGGAGTGATCAGATGATTGCTAAAAAGAAATAAATCCTCAGAATTATGACGCCTTGGAAATATACATTAGCTGAAACATTTCCCTTTTTGATCATTGTGGCAGCTTAGCTTCTCCCTTGGTTACTCATCTCCAGCCTGGAGTGACTGGCAGGTGACCTTCCTCCATCCCTGCAGGTGTTTGGCAGGTGTGGGAATGCAGTGTAGGTCTGTGAGGTTGTGTGCAAGGAGCAGACCAGCTGAGTGCATGCTCACAGGGGCCAGATTATTCCTCAGAAAGCCAGGTCTGGGTCTGGGAGTCCTGTTGGATGATCCTGTGCCAGTGTGAGGCACCCAGGGGGTTCAGGGCTTGTGCCAGGCAAGCAGAGCAAAGCCAGAGCACAGTTCTGCAGGGCAGGCTTCAGAAGAGAAGCATCTGGGGGAGGAGGAACTGTCAGCAGGAGCATCTCTGGGGTTTTGCAGATTTTGAGCTGATCCAAGGGGGAATTTCAGTGTTTCCCTTACTTCATTTCCCAAGAAACCTCTAGAAAAGAGAGAAAATGAGAGAGACAGAGACAGAAGAAACCAAAGGTTTTGACTGGCACCTCCTCCCTCTGCTTTGGACCTTGTAAAACAAGTGAAGGCCCTGACACATCTGGGCTCTTACATTTTCCATCAAGATGAGTGCATTTCATTTATGTCACACTTTTGAACACGCTTGCATGCACAATGAGCTGTGCTGACTGCCAGTGGAGGAAATGGAATAAAGCAGAGCTGGCCAGGACATCATAAGGGCTGTTCCAAGACCTAGCAAAGCCTGGCTGCAATTTCAGGTTATTTAATCTCCCCACTGTTTTATATTAAAGGGATAATGGTCACGGACAGGAACCACTGACACTTGTCAGGTAGTGGCCAACTGGATTGTCTCGCAGGTCTGGCTGTAAATCAAGATATTGACTCCAAGGAGAAAAAGCCCCCAGATGCCTCTCCCACTCCTTCAGTGGGGCTGCAGTGTGCTCCAGCCATGCCTTTGATAGAGCTTCTGCAACCTGTTTGTCAGAGGAGAGTTCAGGGCATTGCAGGATGCTTTTGAAAAATGCTCATGGAAACACCTTTTTGTCCCTGTAGGGCCTAGGTGGGGAATGCACAGCTCCTTTGGATGCCTGGGGTAATGGGACAGAAGCACTTGCTTGATCCCAGGCTGTGCCTAAGGAGCAATAGGTCTCATGCCCTGTAGTGAACCTGTGACCTGGAGAGCTCCTGGCTTGCATAGGTGCAAAATGGAGACACATCTCTCTTGTCTGTGCTGTTGATCAGCAGCCACTTACTTTACTCTGTAAATATTCCCATCAGGACAGGCCCAATCTGAGCTCTCCCCTGGAGCAGGTACATCTCACAAACTTCCCTGCTACCAGGGAGGACTGGCTGCAGTTGGGATGGGGAGCTGGTCCTGGCATGAGGACACGCTGGCAGGACCTGCATGCCCAGCAGCCTCCAGGCCTGTGCAATATTTACTTCTAGGCTGCCATTGTTCCCTGTTTACTGGCACATCATCCTCTTGGGCTCGGTACCCAGTGGTGGTTACAAACTGAAAGGTACAGGTAGATTTAGTGGGGTCACTGAAAAAAATTCATTCTTTGTAGTTAATTTCCCTGCTGGCATCCCGTGTACTGATTGAATCCTGCTCCATGGCTTCCCCTCACAGTATGTGATTGTGCTTCTCTCACCAAGACAGGCACATTATTCATCAAAACACAACGTTCAACTAAATAAATTACTCAGAACTTTTTCAAGTAAGTGAAGTGAGTTTCACCCTCTCTTTTTTTCCCTGCATTTACTGCAGTGCTAAGCAAAGGCACCCAGTAGCCTAAAGGGATATTCCAAATATTAATTTCCTAGCTTTGTAGTTGCACAGTTTCAATTTTGCAGTGGCTCTGAGCAGCTTTCCTACCAGAATGCAGAAGGGAGCTCAGGCTGGATTTTGTGCACAGTAATGGAGTGCAGGATTGAAAGGCTGCAGGATTGTTCATGCCAGCAAAGAGCCTGGCCCTGCCTGAGACATGCCCCTGATACTTTGGACATTGGCCCTCCTAGGGTTGATTTAACACTCACACTGATTTAGAATCTAGGCTGGCATGGGCCATCCTTGCTCTGCTGCTCTACAGTTAAATCCTGAGGTCCACAGCATCAAGTGGACCTTTAAATGCCTTTTATACCAAAGACCCACTGCCAAGCTCACTTCTAAGAGTGACAGTGAAATGTCAGAGCAATGCAGCAATTTGAAATGCTTCAAGAGTTCAAGTGTGCTCTGGATGCTGGGATGATGAAGGAGTACAATGGGAAAAGAGAGAAAAAGCTGGGATTGTTTTCTAATGTCTTCATTTGCTCTGGCCCACATAACCCAAATATACTGCTTCTCAAGCTTTGGTGATGCTCTGCTTTTTCACAGGAAAAAATTCTGCTTGGTAGGGCAGCCCTAACTCCCTATGGAGCTGAAGCAGAGACTCACAAAACCATGCTTGGTGATGGCATCTGGAATGATCTGTTCCATCACCTTTCCAAGCATGGAGATGAGGCTAACTGGCCAATAATTTCACATGTCCTCCTTCTTGCCTTGTTTGAAGGTGGAAGTAACATTGGCTTTTCTCCACTCATTCAGCACCTTTTCTCTTCTCCATGATTTTTCAGAGTTGGTAGGAAGAAGAAGGGAGCCTTGCAATAAAACTGTGCAACCTTCTGCACAACAGCAAAGGAAAACTGAAGCTTGTCTTTGTCAGCTCCTCAGCTGATGGTCTCTGTGATGCTTCATCAGCCCTGCAACACAAAGTCCTGCTGTCTTTTTGGTCATTAAAGTTCTCCATAACATCCCCTTTAGGCAGTAGAATCACAATCCAGTCACCTTCTCAGTATCTCAGCACAGCTCTGGGAGGGTTCTAGAGCAAAGACAGCTTACACCAGCTAATTCAGGTGGTTAAGTAATCATCAGTGAGTCTTGGATGAGGAAGGTTTGCTGAGGAAGGCTTTAGAGGCAAGATCTACTGATCCCACCCTCCAAAACTGTGCAGGATAAGATAAAGCCAATTTTTGTTCATCTCTGTCTTTAAAAAGATGATATGGTGTAAGGCAAGAATGTTGTTGTTGTTGTTGTTGTTAAGATCAGAGGAGCTGCCCACAACCAGCTAGGGAGGTTTAAAAAGTGTGATCAGAAGTGTTTGCCTGTGCCTCTGTGGGCAGCACACTGTGTAAGGAAATTTTATTTTTCTCCTCCCTGAGGTGGTTTCTTTGGGAAGAAAGCAGTCAGCAATTGTGGCATTAAAGAGATCAGCTTTAGATCTCTGAGTAGAGATGAAAGGGGAGCATTTATTGTCTGCAAGCCACTGCTTCTGGTTTTCTGCAGAAGCAGCCAAGTAGTTCTGCACCAGTTACACTTATTTCAATGTCTGCAAGACGTTCTTCTTATGCAATGGGGTTGCACAGTTCCTTTTTTCAAAGAAGAGATAAAGTTTCAGGAAGAGCAGCAGAAAACATCAAATGTATTAGCAGAAGATCTGATGTCTTCTTCTTGTGCTTTTCTCATTCCAGAAGGAAAAAGATACCACAAATCTGAAAAATTCCTAAGGAGAAGGTTTATAACATCAAGTCCCACCCCAATCCCATCCCCAAAATAAGCAGTAGCTACTTCTGCTCAGATAATGCCTCCTAAGCTGTAAGATCAGCTTCCTGTGGTTCAGGGGTGCTTTGCAAGGTGGAACACTGCAAAATATTAGGAAAATGTGGTTGTGTCTGTTCCATGCACTTTAGTTCTGCCTATAAAGCCAAAAGATGAAACGTAGGAACTTTGATTATTCATTTTATAAGAGAAGGTTGGTGTGTTGTGTCAAGTTCTCCTGCTGCAGAATTTCACAGAACAAATGAAACCCTTAAAATGGAACATAGGAAGATGACACTGTGCTCTCATATACAAAACAACTCAAAAGAACAAAACAGCACAAGAAAGGCATCTTTTGTATTTCAGGCTCTATCACAGGTGACTTCCCAGTGGGATACCCTACTTGGACCAATTAATATCTGGACTGGCTGTAGAGGGGAGCCAAGGAAGTGCTGTCTAAACTAAAAACTGAACTAAAAATGCCCACAAGTTACAGAGAGAGCAGGAGAACACCTACCAACCCCTTTAACTGCAAGGAGAGAGGGGATTTGTGTGGTTGTGTATGTTTGTATATGGCACAAACAGACATAACTCAACCCAATGTGCTGAAAGGCAGTGGCTCTGGCTATTTCTACCCATGGGATGAGTTCCCTGTGCCCAAAGAAGAAACACAAAGTTCAGGGCTTTTTTATTAGGTTTATTTGTTTGTTTTTTGGTGTGTTTCCCCCACAGCCCACCAATTAACACCTGCATTGTACTCTAGGCTCTGCAAAACCCAGAGGCTAAGTTTGTATTGAGTTCTGTACTAAAACCAGCTCCAATTTAACTTCCAGAACATGTCAAGAGCTATAGTGAAGTCCTGGTGCAGGATACCAAGAGGGATGGCTCAGCTCCTGGCAGCACCCTGTCTTAAGTCTCAAGGTGAAAAAGGAGCAAGAACTCCAGGCTGCTTTTGCAGGTAGTAATTAGGGGAAGCAGTTGGCAAGGCACGGAAACCTTCCCAGCTCACACCTTTCAGCTGCCATCAGAACAAAGTCCTAAATCAATATTATTGGTCCCTGAAGAAATCCTGGAGATAAATTAACATACCCTCCTAAATGACATGCTTTTCCATTCCTGTCAGTCCCCAGATAGAAAGCATCCATTGCTGCTTCACTGCAGCAGTCCCCAGAAGCTGTCCCAGTGTTCCAGGTGCTCCCACATGCCAGGTAACACAAACCAGCCTTTGCTCAAAATGGAAACAATTTTCATATCTTTATAGAAAGGACAAAACAAGCATGAATGTAACCCTCTCTGCCTAAGCCTTACTCATGTCACCACCTTCAAGGGCATCCCTCTTTAGCCATGGAGATCCCAGTTGGCAGAGCTGAAGGTGAGGATCCACAAGAGTGGATTGCCATTAAATTCCCTGGCAGTAATGTTGGGTGTAGCTCTTCCCAGGCTCATGCAATACAATTTATATCACCTCTGCTGCTGCATATTGTCTTCCTTGTCAAATACATGGCAGTCAGTGGAGGATTTAAACAAACTGCAGACATAGAGTGGGCTGAGAAAAATATTTCCCTCATTTAGACCAGGAAAAGGAGGTCTTTGTTTTCTCAAGAAATTTATTTAGGGAAAAATCTGGAAAATAAAGGGAGGAGAAGAGAAGCACCTCAAGTTGGGGAAGAAAAGTACTCTAGATGTGACCTACTTTTTGATGCTAGGAAATGCTCTTCCCTACTTATCTGTTGCTCCCACTTTTTAGTACGCCTAATAAACACTTTGTTAATTTTGAACAAAACCCCTCTTGAAAAATAATTGATTCCTGTGTGCATAGAGCTTTTCAGGTGTTTTCAGGTCTCAGGTGTTGTCATTGTCTTTTAAAATATCTCAAGGTCACGGGGATATGATGAACAAGCAGGACTGAGCTGCATTTTATTGCTCGTGGGAGTTTGCTGTATGTGCAGCAATTTTCTCCATTGGGGCTGGACTATTGTGCTTTGTAACAGGGAGTTAAAGATAGGCCACAGAATGAAAGCAAGATGCCTCTCAACTGTATTGTCAGGATTTTATAATCACAAGCAGCCTGCTGAACTGCTCTGATGGGCTCGCTTTTCTGCTTGCCCATCTTTCCTTCATTTTCGGGAGGGTTTGATTTTGTTAGCCTGTGTTGGAACCCAAAAACCTGGGAGTTTTGAGCTTTCTGTGCTTTCTAGCACTGACCCCCAGGAGAACACTGCTTTTGACCTGAGGCCTTGGAGAAGGCTTCAAAATTTGAGTGATGGAGTTAAAATCACAGGTGTGTAGTTGGAATAGAAGTGTCACATGGTGAAGGGTTTGGAATTTGGGATTTTTAGAATATAGTAATAGGTATGGGACAAGATGGAGGATTTTGGGAGTTGTCTCTTTCTCCTTTTTGTTCCTTCTTCTTCCTTCTTCCTGCTAGTGGTTTTTGGTTGAAGAGTTGGTGCTACACTGCAGGTCACAGGAGTTTGGTTATTGGGTCAAAAGTGTAAATAATATAGGTGTTATTTCTTACTGGACTGCTTAGCTTTAAAAGACCTTGTAGCTAGCTAGATTCACCTCCATTTTGCTCACTTTCAGCTGGTAACTAGGAGTGTTGCAAAACTCTCTGTACTTTAGATAAGATTAATAAACAACCAAGTCTGAATGAGAAATTTGTCTCCTTCATGTTTTAATCCTGACTTTGAATAAAGGGAAAAGAAAATGAAGACAAGTCAGTAATTAGGTGGTGCAGCAAACCCATGACAAGCCTGAAGTTTGGAGTGTGTTTGCATGAAAGGGGAACAGAGGAATACTCTGATTTATAACTTTACAAGAGGACTCTCTGACCTGCTTGGCTTGCATATGCAAGGCAGGATGGCTGCATGCTGCCAATGGCTTTCCAAGAATCACTGTCCCTTGGATCTGTGCTGCCAGGTGGGATTCGGTGTCCCAGGGCTGCCCTGACACAGCCACAACACCAGCCACAGTGTTGTGTGTTCTTTTAACACTGTTCCTTGGTTTTTTTCACTGGTTTCTTCATTTGCCCAGTCCGGCCTGAGAACCCAGAGATCAGGCGCAGAACAGAGAAGAGTTTGGAGGGGGAAGAAGTGGATCAGCCACCAAAAAAACCACCATTCTACCCTCATCTCAAGAAGCTCTGAATTGTAGAAGAGACAGCTGGAGATTGCCATGGACCTCTGTTGGACAAAACCAGCCACAGTTGGTTTTTCCATGTCTTTGTTCAAAAAACTGATTTAATTTGTGCAGTGCAAAAATACTTTATAAGGATCTTTAAAAGTGCCAAGAAGGAAGACAGAGCTCAGCTGGAAGAAAAATGAAACTTTGGTACAAAGCAGAGAACCCAGATAATAAATGGGTCCAAAGGAATCAGCCTCAAATGACTGCATAGCACTCCTTTGGTGGAAAAATGGTGACTGGTTTATTGTTAAACAGTCCATATTTCTTGTGGGAAGTAATCATGCAGAGTAGTAACACTAATGTAAATAGAAATTCTCTCCAGAAATTGTTTCTGAGAACGCCAGCAGTCTTAAAATAGTTGCTTGCTCCCTCCAAATAGACACCACTGAACTTACAAATTGATGTAATTCCAGCAATGGGCCTGTAGCTTTCCTCTGCAGTCACGCTGTTGAATTAACAAGTAAGAGGCAAATAGAATGCAGAGAAGGCAGAGTTACTGAACACCTTCTTTGCATCAGTCTTCCTTGACAGGATCAGCCCTCAGGGATCCCTGATCCAGGAGAGCAGGGTAAAGGATTGGTGGAAGGACAACTTCCCCTTGGTCAAGGAGGATTGGGTTAGAGATCACCCAGCCAAACTTGATACCCACAAATCCATGTGCCTTGATGGGATCTTTGAGAGGGTGTGGTGACTGGGAGAGGTGCCTGAGGACTGGCAGGAAACAAATGTCATCCCAGTCTTCAAACTGGGCAAGAAGAAGAACCCAGGGAATCACCAGCCTGCCAGTCTCACCTCAGTCCCTGGAAAGATGATGGAATATCTCGTTTTGAAGCCATCTCTATCCACACAGAGCAGGACAAGAAGGTGATCAGTAGCAGTCAGCATGGATTCACTAAAGTCATGCTGGCCTTGACCAACCTGGTTGCCATCTACAGTGAAAGGCCTGTCTGGATGGATGAGGGAGAGCAGTGGATATTGTTTATCTGTACTTCAGATGGGCTTCTGATGCTCTTACTTGGACAAGCTTGGGAAGTCCTGTCTAGAGGAGTGGATGGCAAGGTGGATTGAGAACTGGTAAAGCAGCAGATCCTGGAGGGTCGTGGTCAGTGGCACAGGGGCCAGTGGGAGGCTGTCATCAGTGGTGTTCCACAGGGCTCTGTACTGACCCAGTATTGTTTAACTTATTCATCAATGACTTGGATGAAGGGGCAGATGCCTGCTCAGCAGATTCACTGGTGACATGAAGTTGGGAGCAGTGGCTGATACCCCAGAGTGCTGTGAGCCCTTCAGAGGGACCTTGACAGGCTGAGAATTGGGCAGGGAAGAACCTCCTGGGATTCAACAAGGGCAAATGCAGGGTCCTGCACCTGGGGAGGAACAGCCCCAGGCACCAGCACAGTCTGGGGGGACCTGCTGGGCAGCAGCTCTGCAGAGAAGGACCTGGGGTGCTGGTGGGCAGAAAGCTGTCCATGGGCCAGCAGTGCCCTGGGGGACAAGAAGGGCAGTGGGATCCTGGGCTGCCTCAGGAACTGCTCTGTCAGCAGGTCAGGGGGGGATCCTGCCCCTCTGCTCAGCCCTGGGGAGGTCAGTCTGGAGTGCTGTGCCCAGTTCTGGGATCCGCAGGGCAAGAGAGACAAGGAGCTCCTGGAGTGGGTCCAGCAGAGGGTGACAAGGGTGATGAAGGGACTGGAGCACCTCAGTTCTAGGAGAGGCTTAGGGAGCTGGGCTGCTCATCCTGGAGCACAGACACAGAGAATCCTCATCAGTGTCAGTCAGTGTCTGCAGGGAGGGTCAGAGCAGGGCCAGGCTCTGCTCGGCAGCGCCGGGAATGGCACAAGAGGACACGGGCAGGGGCTGAGCTCAGGAGGTTCCACCTAAACATCAGGAAGAACTTTTTCCCTGTGCAGTGCCCGAGCACTGGGACAGATTGCCCAGAGAGCTTGTGGAGTCTCCCTGCTGGGGACATTCAAGATCCATTTGGACACCACCCTGTGCCATGTGCTCTGCCATGACCCTGCCTGAGCAGGGAGGCTGGACCAGGGGATCCACAGGGGTCCCTTCCAGCCTGACCCTTACTGGGATTCTGGGATTCAGATCTAACACAGTAGGCAAGTAGGGTTGGATTTTGCTTTCATAAAGATGAGATGTCATGGCCAGGCATTACTGCTACCAGAGAAGAGTTGGGAAGATGGAAGGAAGAAGAAGTAAAGATAGAATCTGGGCAGACATCCCAGATTGCTGCTGCTAGAAGACATTAGGGATATTATCAGAAGTCTCCATGTATGTTTTAAAAACTTTTCTTTCTCTAAATCTTTGTGTAACCTTTACTTCTACTGTAAATAAAAGACATTTAAGCTTTCTGAGTTTGTTTCCCTCTTTTCATTATGGATTTTTGTTTTGTTTTGTGTGTGTGCTTCCCCAAATTTATATCTCACTAATTCAAAAGCTAAGGCACCTTTACAACACAACTCACAACTTATTTCATATCCTTAGAGTTAATTATTTTGTGTAAGATTGTTCATATAATCTTTGATGCTTTCATTAAGACATACTGGTTTTTAAATGAGACATGGTTAATCACCTGGTTATCTCAAACCTACAAAGAATTACACTATTTATTAGCAGTGGTGCTAATGAATGCTTTCCTTGTATTTCCCATGACAGTAATTATTTCCATCTTGTCCTTCTCTGCCACTGAATCTCAGAGTTGAACAGTTACTTATCTTCTTCTGTGATGCTGCAGAGTGACCCCAGGAAGCTGCCAGGAGCCAGAATAGAATTCCACTGACCCCTCCCAAGGTACTCAGATCTGTCTGTTTCCAGGTAGCTCCCAGCGGAGGGATAGCAAAGGTGAGCACCAGTGTCTATCACTCAGTTCTGCTGAGATCAGGGTCTGGGCTGGACTTTCAGCACAGAAAATTTCCCAAGTGTTTCATGAAAGCTGACAATTAATACAACTAGATTGTTCTCTGGAGGAGTTGTGGTGTGGCTCAGAACAAACTGACCAATAAATAAATTATACCTACATATTCCCCAATTCATATGTTTTTTAGACTCAGCTGGTCAGAGCATGATTAACAATACCAAGGTCCCAGATTTGACCCCTATACAGGCATTGCCTTCAGAGTTGGACTTGATGTCCTTGTGAGTCCCTTCCAACCTGGAATATTCTGTTATTCTCCACTTTATACCATCAACTCTGTGATTAAACACTGCATCTGAATTGTTTCATTTCACACCTGGCTTCCTCTTTATATTAATGTTATTTTATGCATTTAAATTTCAGAGGAAGCTAAACAGAAGGTAGAGCAGCAAAGCAAACCTTGCAGCCTCGTTTATCAGTGTCACTTAAGGTGATGCTGTCTTTGCTGAGTCAGAAAGCTGCCCCTTGATTTATGACTGCCTGCTTTTTGGAAAAAGCTTTTCTCAACCACAGGGTCTAAGGGCGAAAGAAACTTTCCAGTCACCGGCCCTGGCAATCCACATGCTGCAGTGTGCTGGTTTTGCGTGGGAGGAGGGCACAGACACACACACACACACACACACAGAGGTGTTTTTCTCTATGAGAACTTCCTTGTGAGTTGCTGAGTTGCTGGGACCAATCAGAAGCTCATTTAATAATTGACAGCCTGGGAAACCAATTAGAGAAGTTACTTTGCTTCCATGAATCATGCTGGTAGAAGTAAGAAGGTCTTTTTGACTTCTGGCTTGTTGGCTGGGAGCAGCTGTGGGGAGGCGAAGCCTTCCCCAGCGTGGCTTGAGATCCTGGCATGGCTCTAGCACGGCCTGGCCCAACTTCTTTACCTTCTGTGTAACATTTTAACCCTTCTAACGCTCGGATAAGACTGCAGATCTCCTGTTCTCCCTTGAATGAGAGGAATAAAGCAGAAAGTATACTAAAGTTAGTGAAGTAAGAGCCAAGTTTCCAGATGGGAAGAGATTGAGAAGATGCTGTGAAAGCTGGCTGAAAAATCTTTTTGTAAGCTAAGGGGTGGACTGTGTTACACTGAAGATTCCTATAAATAGTGAAAAAACTTGGGGGAGTTGAAGTGTTAGACAAAAGGATCCTTTGCCCTGAGAGAAAGGAAGTCTCTATTCTGGAGAATGGAAAGATTAACATAGACATTTGATGAAAAAGGGATGAAGAGAACTTTTGCTTTTGAATAGCATGCCCTTAAAAGTAATACCCCATGAATTTGACATGGCCCACAAACACAGCTCTGGTAAGGCTGTGAAGATGGGAGGAGTTTCATGATTTGCAGATTTTTTTTTCCCGGGTGGATGCGAATTGTGAAAGTGAAGACACAAGAGAACCTTTTTTTTTTTCCTCTTGGGAAAAATCCCTATGGCCAGACAAAAAGGCTCTCCTCTCCCTGAAGTGATCTGAAACGATTATTTAAGTGAAAGACTGACCAAAGTGTTTCTGTATGTTATTGTCAAGAAATGTGAGAGGGAGGGGAGGAGGGAGTGATCTGGAAATCTTATTCTGAATTTCTTATTTTCCTCTGTGTTGTTAATAAATTTCTTCTTAATACCCTTTTAAGTTTTAGGCCTGCCTTGTTTTTGCTCCTAATCCCATAATCCTATCCCACAACAGAAACTGAGTATATTAGAATTGGCAAACCTAAACTAAACCAAGACATGCAGGCTGTCACATGTTGGTGCTGTACTATGGTGCTGGGGGATGTCTGCAGCAAGCCAACAACGTGGCATTTGAGGGGCTCAGCTCTGCTGTGCCTGCTAACAAGCTTTTGTGCAGTGTGTGTAGGCAGCTTTAATTGCTTCTGCTGAAAGCTGGGCAAAGCAAAACTATTTCCTTTCAAGGTCATCTCTAAGATGCTGCTAAGTTTCCAAACCTGATGCTAGCTAAGATTTGTTCAAAGAAAAAATCTGTTTAACTTCATCCAACCTTTTTTTGGCTGTCAATAGACTTTGGTAGAAAAGAGGGAAGCAGAAAATAGTGTTGTTGAAAGATACCTCTGCTCTTAGTTATGATGGGAACAAGAGATTGGCTTTTCTGGGAAGGCAGCAGCCTGGTTAGTAAAATCAGGAACAGTTTCCTGAGATTTAAGTCTCTTCCCACCAAAGGTCATTTCTTCACAGTTATTCACTTAGATGTATCAATTAGCCAAAATAGAGGTGGATTTGAGCCAGATGCTAAGAACTAACCCCTGCTCATGTGGTTTATTGACTGCAGCAGAGAGCCTGCTGATTTACAGGAGTGTAGCTAAAAGGAGTTCCAGGACTTAATGAGGTGCTTTAAAGCAAGGAGTTATATATGAGAGTCTCATGAGTTGAAGGTGAGGGTGCAGCCTCCAGGCAGCTGAGAATAGGTGAATAGTAGAATTAAGCTCTGGAATCAGTGGCTTAGTAAGGCACTTGTTCATGCTAGGCTGGTCTGTCTCCTCTGGGACTGGGACCAGTTGGTCCCAGATGGAGTGTTTTACTGGAGACCAGCCCCTTTGGACAGTCAAGGAAGTCACAGCACCTGACCCCCACCACACCTTTTCTTGTTTTGATGCAGTTTTGACAATCCAGGTAATATCAACCAACAGCTACTCTCACCCTGACTTTTAGGGGAATTGAAAGATGCTGTCAGTGTAAAAATTCTGTGGGAAAGGGTGGTGGTTCTTGCTTACTTGGGCTTGTAAACTGTTAATACTGAACTTGGACAGGGCATCTGCATGTGAGACTGCTTATTTAAAATGGAAATCAGCAAAGAAAACAATATGTATGATTTCCAACCAGACCTTGTCAGTCCAGCAACATTATTCATGTTTGCTTCTGTTCTGTTGCTTCACAGTCAATATAATAGGGTGTTGCACATTATCAGTGTAACCTATAGTCATTGCTCCTAATAATTTGCCCTTTAGACAGGTGATTTTTCAAATAATCCAAATTCCTGGAATGCTAAATGTCTCTCAGAAGAGAGCTAGAGCACTCAGTAATATTGGGAATCATGCATACACTTTGTAGGTGCTTTATTAGCTACCACTTAAAATCCCTCAGAAGTCCATGAATCCTTGGGATTGGATGGAAAACCATTGCCCCAGATAGAGAAGATGAGGGAAGCTGCTAGTGTAACCCAGCTGGGGAGAAGCAAAGCTGTTGGAATAATATTGTCTGTTAAGAGAACTGAACCTTATGCTGTTTGTCAAATGGTCAGTGATTTCCAAACAAGCTTGCTTCAGGTCAGAATTTTATTCTGAACTTTCAGATGTGGTTATTTTTGTTCATTTACATGAGATTCAATTATTTCCTAGTTCCCTTCTGTCATATTATGGATGGGCACAGTAAACAGTACTAATGAGTCTGTATCTGTTATCTTGTAGTACATACAACTAATCACCAAGTAAAATTAAGATAGGCTGAATTTCTGTGTTTGAAACAGTGGATGGGATTTAATAAAAAATGACATGAGGGTAGCTGCAACAACTTCACTTATTTAATATATTCAGATTTGGGAACAGTCTGTAGGTAAACCTTTTTGGTACAGCCACTGAATTTTCTTAAGAAAGGATGCTCTTTGATGTTTGATCTTTGCATGCTTTCAAGCCTAATCAACACGAAGATTTAATCAGTGAAACAGATAGCAGCTAACAAGCTCTGAGAGATGTTCATGTATTAGAAAAACAAATTACTTGTGGGTAGAATTGCCTCGTTAAGGTTTAGGTCTGGACATGCTTCAGTGATCTCAGGCCCAGGGGGAGATTAACTAGGCTTGGGAAGAAGGATGTACCACTGAGAGTGGACACAAAGAATGCAGAATTTATGGGCCTCAAGGACATTTAGCAGAACTCCCAAGATAAGGAAGAAAGTAATAAAGCAACCGTGCTGAATCAGCTCTGACTGGGTAGAAAGTAATTCTTGCAGGGAGAGTTCACAACCAGCAGCTCACAGACCACTGACCTGAGAAACCCAGCTCAGAAGAATAGAAACCTGTGCATGGGGACTAATTAGCATGAGAAGCAAGAGTGTCATTAACCAAAGATAGAATACTAATTAACAAGAGAACTGTGTGACTTGTAGCCTAACCTCTTTGTTTGCTAAAATGTAAAAATAGTAAAAAATTTTAATAGCGGGTGTGCTTGATTTGTGGAACACCACAGAGCACCCAGGCCTGCACAAGTCTGAAATAAATAATCTATGTCTCTCTCAAGTGTGTAATTATTGGCTTATTGCACACCAGGTAATTAATCTGATTTTTGTGGACAACATGGGAGGACAGACTGTGGGGGTATTTTATTTTCCTTATTTTATTTCATAATGACTGATTGACCAAACTTTAGGTTTGTTGGAGAAACTTTTTGGTTTGGAGCCTAAATTTACTTCTACAGTGCTTTAGAAATATATTGTATAGAGGAAAACCAATGGAAATACCTTGGCAACACATTTATTATGAAGAATTAGGTCACTATTATATTTTTTACCAATCTTTCTGTGGAATGAATGCCATATTTCCTGAAAACTAAATATAGCAATATGCATTGAATGCTAATGTGTAGATTTCTCTGACTTAAAGTGTTGTAGACAGATCTTCAGAAAGCCTCCAGGGGTTATGTAAGGATTTTAAAGATAAATTATTGATTACATGCAAAATATTGCAGACCAGTTAAAGAAAGTAGCCAGAATTAGTCTGTGTCTTGTGTTTCTGTAAATGATTTAAAGAATAAGGAGTCAGAAATGTTTAAATTAGAAGTGTCCTGCTTGGACTAGTGTGGAATATGCCACTCAAGGTAGAATTAATGATTTAAATATCCCTGTTTTTCCAAATATGCTCTCATTGAGGACTTGCTTTGATGCTTCCTGCTTCATGGCTTCGCAGGACTCACCAAGATATTATTAGTTCAGACCCAGAACGAGGGAAGGCAACTCTGCCACAGCTTGAAGTATAATGGAATGAAGCCTGACACTGAAATATTGTAGGGTTTGCTTCATTTTGCACCCTCTCATGTGTGGTATAATTCGTAGGAAGGCAGAACCTAGACAGCTGCTAAATCTACATGTAGGTGACTAGAAACAAGCTGGAAGATCTTTCATGAGCCTGATCATACTGTAGAGACAGTGCTGTCAGCATTGTACCCCCATGTGTGTGACAGGTTTGTTACCTTGTGCTGGTGAGGAAACTCAGATCCACAATCTTTTCAAAAATTTGTTGTATATCACCCAGCCAGGCCTGACTAAAATATCTCTTCTCTGCCTGCCCCTAGATGGGCATAAACAAAAGTAAATTCAGACGCATTCCTTGCTTTGGGACATGTCCTTGAAAAGATCTAGAATTTTATTTTTTTTCCCCCTCAAGTCCACCGATTGAATTCTTCAGTCTTGTCCTAGGTTGCAATGCAAAGATGTGCCCAAAAGTGTGTACTCTATCACTGTCTGCTGAAACCTGGTGGAGCAGTGATTCTTATCTCTGTGGGAGATATCCTCTGCTAATGGGCCATCTGTTAAAACCAGGTGGGGCAATCATCTTTATCTTTCCCATAACCTATCCTCCCTCCAGGGAGGTATCTGCTGTTAATGGACCACTGAGTCCCCCCGTATGACTGATAAAATTACATCATCCCATGGGGAGATGCTCCAGCCAGGGGGAGGAGCCAAGCCTTTCCTGCCTAGATAAAAAATGAGATTTGGAACACCAAAGAAGCCCTTACCCACTGGTTTCCAGAGGATGAGAGCGACCAGAATCACCACTTCATCTGGACTGCTACCACTGCCCTAACTAGTGGGGTGTCAGGTTGTATCTGACTCTGTCAGTGGTTTTTCCTTTGTAATATTGAATGTCTTTTTTTCTCTTGTTTTTTTTTTTTTCTATGAAACTGTACTTCTGACTTGGAGTCTCTTCACTGGTTTTGATTTCAAAACCGTTAGAAGTCTCAACATTTATTTTTTTTTCATTTTGAGGAAGAGGGAGGGTGGGTAAACAATTGGTCCTGTAATGTTGGCAGCACAGAGAATGATGGAGAGGGAAAGTCCTGTGCCTTGGCAGTACCTGGGTGTCCCAGAGAGCTGCAGGGCTTTCTGCCAGTAGGAATAGGGACAGCCCTTCCCCCTGACCTCTAGGAACAGAGCAGTGTAGTGCTCTGGGAGGGACAGGCCAGTGGCTGGGCTTTGGGAGATCTGGAAACTGCAGATTACCCAGCATTATCCACCAAACACTGTGGCTGACCAGGTGCTTCTATAGGTAAAAAAAGTCAAAACCTGACACTCCTTGTTTTGTTGCTTTATTTTCATTGTCTTGGTTTTGTGGGGTCTTTTTTTTTCCTCACATTTCTGGAATTCATCTGGTGCCCAGATGTTTGCTGGCAGAGGTGCACAGAACCACTCAGTAAACAGGTTCAGGAATGGCCAAGGTGCAACACAAAATCTGTGGATCAAGGCAAAGGCTGTGCAGACCAGCCCCTGCCCTCTGGAATGAGCACAGGAATGAGCACAGGCTGCAGGCAAGGCAGGGGAGGGGTGCATGGGGAGCTCTCTGGCTGCTCAGCTGGACTAATGAGCTTGTCCTGTTAGTTCCCTCTTCAGAAAGCTCACACTGGAAGAATCAGCTCTGGAGGAAAAGGGGGACAGCGATTTTAAGCATCCTAAGAGACTTCTAAAAGCACAAGTCGTGTTCAAGCACAGAAAGCTGCAAATGTTTTGATGTTAATTGAAGGATGTTTCAGCCTGATTTAATTTGTTCATTGCCCTGCTGACAAATTATGTAGCTCTGTGATATGGTGGGTGCCTTTATGCACTTTATCCTAATTATTGATAAGTAAGTGTGAGTAGTAACAGTGCCTAGCCCTTAATGGGGGGAGGGAGCGGGTAGGGAGGAAAGCAAGCAATTTGAATCATCAGGACTTCTTTGACTGTGACTGGTGGTAAGATTATCATGTCATTTTAGAGCTGGAAAAGCAGGCATCCTAGAGGATTTTTCCTGTTGAAGGTCTGAGACTAAAACCCCCTCCTGTCTATAACCTTGTTGCCAACTCATCAGTTTTGTGAAAAACAGCCAAAGAGCTCTCATGAAGTCAGGTCATTTTGGGGAATTTTGACTGTGGAGCAGGGATCTTTGTATGGCTCCTATCTGATTGTGGTGGTTTGATATGAGCTGTATGCCATGTGCCCACCAAAGCCACTCTATCCCTCCCTCCCTCCCTCAGCTGAACAGGGGAGAGAAAACACAATGAAAGGCTCATGAGTTGAGATAAGGGCAGGGAGAGATAATTCACCAGTTAGTGTCATGGGCAAAGCAGTCTCAACTCAGGGAAATTGCTTTAATTTACTACCAATCAAAATCAGAGTCAGATAATGAGAAGTAAAATAAATCCTAAAAATACCATTCCCCCCAACCCTCCCTCCTTCCCAGGCTTAACTCAATTTCTAATTCTCTGCCTCCTCCCTGCCAGCAGCACAGGAAAATGGGGAATGAACAGTCAGTTCATCAAATGTTTCTGCCACTGCTTCCTCCTCAGGGAGAGGTGTCCTTCCCCTGCTCCAGCGTGGGGTCAGTCCCATGGGAGACAATCCTGCACCATTTTCTCAAACATGAGTCCTTCCCACAGGCTACACTTGTTCACAGACTGCTCCAGTGAGGGTCCCTTCCATGGGGGCATCCCTTCAGGTTGTAAAAAACAAATATTAATATTTTTGGTGGTAGCAGAGCAGGGAGAAGAAGACAACATGGGCTTAGTCCAGGTCTTCAGTTAGAGGCTTCGAAATCATGTTCTGAAATTGTGGAGCAGCCAAGATCTCTTCTCTGAGGAATTCTTGTCCCTTCTCAGCTCTCTGCTCACTTCTGTACAGGTGTTTAGCCTGGGAAGGATTTGGTCTTGTGGTGTGGTACTTCAAAATGTGGTGCATAATCTGTGTTGTAATTTGGTTTCCAGTTCTGGCTGCTCCTTTCTGAAGTCAGTTTTTTGGCAAGTGGAGCAGTTGTACTTTCTGTTTCCGGAGTGATTTAGTAGGAGCAGAGTTTAAAAAAACACCAAAGGTGCTAATGTTAGGCAGTTGCACATTCTTCATACAAAACTATCCTTCTAGGCAGTATTCCAGGATCTAGATAATTTCTTAAGGAGAATTTTGGTGCTTTGCAGTACGCTGTGTGAGCCTAGCATGTAGCAGAATACTCATTCCAGCCACTGGACACTATGGTGATAAGGAATACTATGAATTTTTTTTTAAATATATCCTTGATTAATAAAAACATAACACTTACTGTAAGATCAGGTGCTGGAAGTAGATCAAATCTTATCCTTTGCTGAATTACAAAATTAAGCTAACGCTCTAAAAATCTCCCAACTTTTTGGATGGGATGGAAAATGTTTTGCAAACTGTAAGGGTTATAAAAGTGAAAATAGCTTGGTTTCCAATCTAATTCTGTAACAAGGGTATATAATGAAGGAGAAGCAGAAATGGATGCTGTTGAATTTGTGCATAAGGGTTAGTGAGGCTTGGCCTCTTTCTCAAATGTGCTGCAGTTGCATGAAATAGTTGAAGATGAAAAATGAGGTTTTCAACCAGGATCCGAGTTCCCTGTCACATTGTGGCAGTTAAAATGGGTAAATAAACTTCTTCTGAAATATGAAAGTGCAAATTAACAAAAATAAAACAGGAATACTCTGAAAGATGGCCTGAAGCTTCTCATGAAGGAATGACTAGGTTTTTATTTTAGTTGTATTGTTATTATTCACCACAGTAGAATGTGCATGTAGGATTCTGAAATTTCCTCTAGACCCTCTTCAAATAGGTCTGTGCTTTTTTTTTTATGCTGGGATCTCACCTTAGCTGGATGCAGCATTCCAGATGGGATCTCTGCAGGGCAGGATCACCCCAACAGCCATGGGTATGTGTCTGGTGTCGAGTGTTTGTCCTCTCAACAGGCAACCCAAGCCAGACCTGTCTGAGAGGGTGTTTGGTGACCTCTCTACAGCTCCATCTTTGGGATTTTTTTCCATGTTTTAGATCTGCCTCTGGAAGTTGAGTATGATACAGCAGTTCTTGTTTTTGTGTCATCCCTGCACAGCTGTCACTTTGAGCGTGCTTGGCAGGATGATGAGGTTGATGGTGAGGAGAGGTGTGAGCGAGTGCTGCACTGCTCTCCCAGCCTGAATAAATGCACTGGGCGTGCTGGAGCTGGCACTCTGCAGCAGGGCTGCTGAATCAGCCACTCTGGGTACCCCTGCCAGGACATTGCTAGAAGCAAACCTTGTATTTTCCTGCAGTGGTGCAGAGGGACTTCGAGGTTTAATGGGATGACATTAATTAGCAGAGCTCCCCAGCTTTAGCAGCACTGTAGTTTTCTATTGGAATCAGTCTTGCATGATCATTACCTCTGTCTGATTTTTCTTCCACTCCCAGTAATTCCTGACCCTGGCTGACAAATTTCATCGATCTAATGAATGTGCAGCGTTCCCAGAGTTATTGAATTTCCTACAAATACTGAGAAAATTGTTGGCCAAAGGAACACTCCTGATTGACTCAGAAGTTTGGTGCCTCAGCTTGCAGTCAAGGCAAGCTGAAAGGAGAGATTAGCAGCAAATGTCTTGTGAAACATAGAGAGAAATTGTGAGTATTGCAGTGGAGAAAAGTAGAAAGGAAAGTTCAAGAAGACAAATATGCTGGGAGAAATTCCACTAATTGGCAAACTGGCTTGTTAAGGAACCAGAACTGGGAGGAGAACTCCCTATAAAAACTTGCACCTTTCCTGTGGGTGCATTGTCCAAGGACTTTCTAGTTCTGAGTGTGTAGTCAGCCTCTGTGGTGTGGAACTTGTCCTCTCTTCATATGTCCAGTGCCCCCAGAGAGGAGACAAACACAGCAGAAACTGGGACCTACAGAGGAGTGACCCTGTGCCCTCAGGTTTTTTTTTTTGGTGGCTGTCCTTGTTTCACAGCACATCCAAATTCTGCTAAAATGGAGCTTGTGCTGAGGGAGCATTCCCTGGGAGGAGGATCTGAAGAGTGGTTTGGCACCTGTCAAAATTGGTGAGGCCCTGCTAGGGCAAAGGTGCTGGTGTTGTTTCACACGTGTGAGGAGGCTAAAAAGGGATGTCTGTGGGAATCTGCCAGGAACTGTTTATCAGCAGTGAGACAGAGCTTGGATCCACGGGGTTTAAATAGCCACAGGGTCACTACAAGCTCCAGAAAAGACACCCCCCCCTCTTTTGAGGGGGTCTTTCCAAGCAGGAGAGATCCTTTTCAGAATACACTGAGGGGTTATGGAGATGTGTCTGGGAGACCACAGAATGAAAAGCCACACAGCAAGTGGGAGGCTTGTGGCTGAAAATGCAAAATTATGCATGAGCTGCGCAAACCCTGGTCACTTCTGGTACTTTGTTGATGTGGGAGGCATCAGGATTTTGCCAGCCTTTGGCCACAGTAGGATAGAAAGATGACTCATGCCTAAAGCATGATCAGGCTTTGAATTAAAAATTTAAGTCACAGATGGACCTTCGGATGTTTTTTTAAAACAAATCTTTTTCAAAACTCTTTGGAGGAAGATGAGTTGGGAGATACCCCAAGCTACTCTGTGACTGTTAATACTGATTGTGAGAATTTGTCAATTCTCCAAGTTAGGAGATTAAGGAGAGAAAAGACATATCTCTTCTGGTTTAACAAGATCTGTCTAAAATCTCCTGGAGAGCTTCTAGGAACTTCAATCTCAACATTTGGGTTCTGATTTGGTGATGTCTTGGCAAGAGCTGAGTAAGTCAGCTCTTTTTCTGACCAAACACTGTTAAAATTTGGTTATTGTATTATATATGTATTATAGGGAGAAAATGCAGACAAATTATGATACTTCAAATTAGTAGGCAAGACTAACATGAAAGCTATGCAAATTCAGGTTAGGTGCTAAACACACATCTGTATGGAGTAACTGTCCTAGGAAAGCATCCTCCAAGTTCCTTCAGCTCTTGATGCCTTTAAATTATTATAGCTGTATAGCTTCCTTCTGGCAAGTTATTTATTTCAGCAGAGGCAGAGTTGGGTGATGACCAGTGGTTGGTTATAGAAAAGGGGCAAACTCAATAGTCTGTGCTGGAATGAAATCCCTTTGCATAACTGAGAGGTTTTCTTCAAGTTTTGTTTGCAAGTAAAAAAGCTTTAGTATTAATTAGCATTAGTCTCTTCCCTTTCAGTACTTTCAAATATTTTAATGAAAGATTCATCTCTGATTTTATGAACAATATTAAAACAGGCCTGTTAGCATCTACCACAAACAACCATCTTTTAAAACTGAATCTAGAGAGTATACTAAAATCTTCCATCCACTTCCTTGGGAAAGAGAAGAAACAAGAAAGAGCTGCAGCCACACTGGCCAGGGGAAGTATTCCATGCAAGATTCACCCCTCAGCTGTTCTGCTTTCTGGAGATTGGTATGGTGTGAGCGTGAGTATTTCAGTGCTGCTGTGCATCCTGGAGGCACAAAACTTTGCAGCAGGTAACAAGGAAAGGAAAACAGTAGAGTGTATCTTCCTGCATTGAAGAACACAGGTAGTGAGGCCCTTTAGAATTGCAATTGCTGACCAATACACATGATATGGACCATCCTGGAACTTCCTGAAAAGCTGACAGAAATATTTGAATTTTCTCTGGTGATTTGAACCAGTCTGAGTCCTGAGAGCTTGCAGGGATGAGTGTAACTGCTTGTTTGGGGTCTTTTAACACACATACTCTGCTTGAATTGCAAACCCCAGAGCACTGCTGATTATTCACACTCCCAGCACGGGTGCTTTTGCTTTGGGGGATTAAATGAAATGCCATTTTGAGAAATCGAGGGGAGGGAAGTATTAAATGTCTCTTTAAGACATCAATCACTTGAGGCCTATTGCTGCCAGAGTATGTGGGTGTGGTATATGACTATTGACTGGGGTTTCTAAGTGCATTTGTCCCCAGGTAATCATCACTATGTGCTTGCTCTTAAGGCTATTTTTGCATAAGGCCCCTAATGCTTAGACTGATTTTTGAACAAAACAGCTCTGAATTGCTGTGATTCTCTATCAGAGCTCTGGAACCTAATTTGGAGGTTGTAATTGTTGCCTTTCTTCTCTTTCTTTCTTGGGGTGGGGTGGGCTGGGAAAGGAGGGAATGCTGTGTTGGGCAGGATATGTTTTGTGAGTGTGAGTTTCTTGCTCTGGATGATTTCCTAGTGAATCTTCTTCGACTCAAAGCTATTTCTTTGGATAACTAAATTTACATTGGTGCATCAAAGCAATGAACTCAGGATGACTCCTTCAACCAGTCTGCACATTTGATAGGGACAATAACACTCAGTGCTTAGGAGTGAGGTGTTACTCTCAAAATAGGGCTAAGATTGTGCTGGCAGGGGTGCAGGACACTCTGATTTCACACAGTGGCAGTGCAGCAATAAAGTTTTTTTTTCCTTATTATGCACAGAGGGTAGCAGTAGTTATCCACTGCTTACTAATCCTTGTGGGTTATCCTGATCCCTAGCTCATCCACTGAAGGTGGAATGCTTGGAAAGGAAGCTCATATCTCCCTAAAAGTTCATGTAGCCATTGGTAGCCTGGATGACACCTCTTGCCATGCATTAAAAAAAAAAAAAAAAAAAAAAAAAAGTGTTTTGTAAAGCATCTGTCATGAAGGAGAGAGAAATCCCAAAGCTTCTGGCATTCTGCTGCTATAGAGAAGTGCCTTGGCATTGTCTGAGCACATCCCATGTACTGCTCTGTCTTCAGGTGCTGTTTCCCATGTACCTCATTTCTTTGTTCTTTGTGTGATAAAAGATAAGATCATATTCTAAGATATCCTCAGAACCCTTGGTTTCCTTGCTTGCTGCCCTTCTGCTTGTCATTCGGCTCTCATTGCTGCTTTGGTATCCAGTATGGAGACTACATCTGCTTCCTCTTTTCCATGTCCTTTAACTGCTTTTCTTTTACTCTCCCTCTTGCACTCTGTCAGAGTCTGTTGATGAAGATCAATCTAGACCTGTCCTGCACCCTTCTCTTTCTCTCTCTCTCGACCTGTCCTTGTCCTGGTTTGGAGGACAGGTGTCTGCCAATAAAAGCAGAAGCTTCTCTTTGAAATGGAGAATGTAAACCCCCTCCCTCCAAATTATTATAATTTTGAAATTAAGGGGCTCTCAAGCAAAGATATGGGAATTAGGAATAACAGTTCTTTACTAGGAAAATTAAAATAGAAATGCAGTATTACAAAGAACAATCCCAACCCTGACAGAGTCAGAATACAGCCTGACACCCTGTCAGTCACTCAGGGTGTTGGCAGCAGTCCCATTCAATGGTGGCTGCATCCTCCTGCAGTGGCAGATGTGGTACAGCTGGAGCAGTGCTCCTGTAGAAGGTGCAGTTTTCCTCTGAAGGTTCAGGGATGATGTGGAAAGGTCTGGTTTTCCTCTGGAATCCAGTGCAAAGAAAGTACCTTGCTGTCCAAAATCTCAGATTTTATCTAGGTAGGAAAGGCTTGGCTCCTCCCCCTGGCTAGAGCATCTCCCAGTGGGATGATGGAATTTTATCAGTCACACAGTGGGACTGAATGGGCCAGCAGCAGATGATATCTTCCTGGAGGGAGGATGGGCTGTGGAAAAGATAAAGATGATTGCTCCAGCTGGTTTAAAGATGGCCCATTAGCAGATGGTATGTGGTGCCACAGAGATAAGGGTCACTGCCCCACCTGGTCTCAACAGATGGTGACAGAATGCCCATTTCTTGCCACGTCCTGCATTGCGATTTAAGACAGTCCTGTATACCTCTTCCAAAAAAAACTTGTCTTTTGTCTGTGGTTCTTTTACTTGCCCCTGTTGAAGAAGAAATCAACAGTTTGCAGGAGTCTGTGTGTTTTTCTCCATGCCAGGTGCTAATGGAGCGTTTAGTGAGTGTTGAGAGACTTGAGATGAGGTTCAGCAATTTCTTTGAGGCTGCTTGGGCTCTTTGAATCACACACAATGTATGAATCAAAATGCTGTCTGCAGGCTGGTTTAACCCTAAAAATTACAAAGATGTACATGTGAGCCCAAAGGAGAGAACAGTAGTTGTAGTAGGTGTAGTTATAACACAAAAACACCATGTAAGCAGGCAATAAATGCATTTCAGAGAACTGGGCTGTATGGCTCAGGGAACTGGCAGCCCATCAGCTGGTGGTGGCTGATGACTATCTATGGGACATTATCAGCTTTAGCACTGCTTAATCTGCAACCCTTTGCTGCTTCTTAGGTTCCCCAAATAGAGAGAATCGTGCAGCACCCCTACAGTCTCGTAGGCCCAAACTTTAAATTCTCTGGGTTCAGAACTGCTCCTCTGGACTGATCAGTGCTCAGCACGATGGAGCTCTGTGTTCCCCCTTGCCTGGTTAAATTTGTCTCCTAAGTCTTTGCCACTCAGTTCTTGGTTGAGATGAGATCTTTCACACTTCCTCAGCTGGATACAACTCTTCTCTCCTCCTCATGGACATTTTAGCATTGCAAATAACCCATTTTATCATGGGCTACAGAATGCAAAAGCTTTTAGAGAAACCTCAGCAAACAAATTAGTGGCAATTGTAAATTAAGGTAATTACACAGTTCATGGCTGGAGAGACCAGCTGAACACTTGGCACAGTCTGTGCAAAAATATTAAGCTACCCAAAATCCTGGGCAGCTGCAAAATGACGTGAAAACACATTTTTATCACCCTGTTGATGTGTCAGTTTGGTATTAACTAGGACAGTGTGATGCAGTTTTTTGCCACCTCCTGCAGCTGTTATTCATCTTTACTATGAAAGCTCAGTATTCTCTTTTGAAAAATGCTGCAACTCACCACTTTGATAAAGATAATCCTTATTCTGCTGTGTGGTACTGCAGCCCTCTCAAGAGAAATTGCATTTAAGAGGAGAGTTGAAACTAGTGCATCTACAGGAGACCAATATAAAACTGGAGTTTTATTTTAGCTATTGATTTTTCACAGTTTCTTTTAACCCAGAAATGAGTATGTCAAAAAAACCTCAAAAAAACCCCAACAAAACAACATCAACAAAACACCAAAAACTCAAACCAAAACAGAAACAAAAATGTGATAGTTTTGCAGGGAGAACTTCTAGCTTTGCTTGTTTGCTCAGAGGAAAGAAGAAATATTTTTCTTTCAGACCCATATTGTGTTTGCCTTTGGTACAAAAAAAAAAGAATAGCTTTAAGAAAGGGGAACATATTGCTGTTGGGAGTGAGGTTGGTCTTTTTGTTTGGTTGTTTTGTTTTTAATTGCTTTTGTTCCTTCATTGAAAGGACAACATGCTTATTTGACAGTGAATAGTTGTCCTTCTAAAATAAGGTCATCTCTCTAGTGAGTGACAACAATCAAAGATAAAACTTGTGGGATAAGAGCAGTTTAATGATTGAAGACTAGTTGAAATATCATAATAGATGATGATGATGATGATAATGATGATGATTAACAACAAATGTGATGCTCAATGCAATTGCTCCCCATCTGCTGACCAATGACTGACTCCATCCTAGAACACAAACTGGCCCCTTCTTGGTGACTCCCCCCGTTTATACACAGGGCATGATGTTCTCAGGTGTGGAATATCCCTCTGGTCAGTTTGGGTCACCTTTCCTAGTTATGCTCCCTCACAGCTTTTCCTTTGTGCACCTCCCCACTGAGGTGACATGAGATGAAAACAAAATCCCCATGATTTAGCAAAACCAGAACATCAGTGTGTTATCAACTTTATTCTCAGACTGAGTCCAAAACACAGCACTGTACCTGCTACAGAGATTAAATTAATTCTATCCCAACCAAAACCAGGACATCATTGTAGGTCATTTTACTGAAATATTCCATTCTATTCTGTCCTGTTCTATTCTAGCCTCTTCTCCTGTTGCTGTTGTGTCTCCTTTTCTCGTCTCCCTGTCCTTTATACTGAGCAGTGCTTTTGGTCCTGTCTCTGCTGGAGGAGGTAGTTGTTAAAAGCTCACAGGGGCCTAATGCAGAGTTCACTGCTGTTAATGTCATTTACCACAGCCAGTGGCCATTGAAAGGCCAGTGAAAGTGGAGTAAGTGAAACATATTTGGTTTCCTTGTGCCTCAGAGCAAGACAACGGCTTTGATCTTTTCCTTGACACGACAAAAAGCGTGCGGGGTAGGTGGGCAAACTAAGGCACGTGGCAAACCTTAAAATATAACAATACATAAAACATAACACTCTTCTCAGTGTTTCTCCAGTAAGCTCCAGAGATGTCCTTTGAGAGAATATAGCCTTAATTCCCACTGTGTTTGTGTCACTGTTTAACCCTTGGTGACAGCTCAGTACCATCCAGCCACTCACTCACCCCCCTACCACAATTCCCCACCCCTGCCCCAGGTGGGGAGGAGAATTGGAAAAAAAAAAATAACAAGGTAAATTTTGTGGGATGAGATAAAAACAGCTCAAAAGATAACCCAAGATAAAAGACACTGCCAGCAGCAGTAACAATAATAATAAACATAATGAAAAGGAGGGAGAGAGAGAGAAACAAACCCCAGGAGAAGCAAGTGATGCACAACACAATTTCTCAGCTCTCACTGGCTGAAGATGCCCAAACCATCCCTGAGCAGTGATCAGCAGCTCCCAAACAACTCCCCCAGTTTATATACTGGGTGTGGTGTGGAATATCTCTTTGGAATGTCCCAGCTGTGATAACTCATGGCTTCTGGTTCAGCTCCTCACTGGCAGAGCAGGGAACACTGAAAAATCCTTGGCTTAGGGTGGGCACTACATAGCAACAACTAAAACATCAGGGTGTTACCAGCATTATTCTCATCCTAAATCCAAAATACAGCACTGCACCTGCTACTGCTGATTCCGCCTCTTATTCCATGCTATTTACATCATGCCATGTCCCACACTTCCCAGTACTCCATCACCTTTCCTATTTTTTGATAGACAGACTCACAGAAATCAGAAAATCTGGGCCTGCCAAGCTATAAGCAGTTCACCCTTATGCTGAACAATCCAATTCCACCTGAGCCATGTTTCCTTTTCCTAAAAAGAAATTTAAAACTCTATCCTTTTTCTTAAATCTATCTTGACCCTTTGATTCCAGTCAAGCAATTTGATTTTTAAGGAAGTTTTTTTACAACTGGGAATGTGCTCCACTCTGATTTTGTGTTTCTGATAATCTTCTGTAGGCGAAGGAGAATCACTTGGAGAATGAAAGTGACTGAGGAAGAGAGATGGTGTGAGACAGGTTAGTGCCTGATGCAAATTCACTGGGACTACTGGGACACTGTGTCTGGAGAAACTGGGAAAATACAATCCCTGAATTAGGAAAGTCAGGAAAGCAAAGACTGCTAAGCAGCAGAGAGATTATGTGGGAGGGTTTTAATGTAGGAAATCAGTCCAGGAGACCAACACAGATGAGACAGACTATTTGCTTAAAAGGTAATTTGGAAGGAGAGATTATCCTCGTCTGGGACAGCTCCCTCCATCATGACTCCCTCCAGAGCTGAGGCTGCTATGGCCCAATTCTTGTGATCATCCTGCTCTCAGTGAGAGATAATCTGAGTTTCTTGAAGTGGTGCTTGTGTGAGTCTTATCCATCAGACTTACCAGAGGAAAGTATTTATGGGATTTTGTTACTGCCCTTGGGGTGTTAAAGTGAATGAGGGTCCCTGCTGGTGAAAAAAGGTGGAATGTGCTGGCAGAAACCCCTACCCTGACCTTGGCCAGATGTGGGAACTGCAGCTCTCCACCTGGCTGGTGATGTTAGCCCAAGATTTTGGTTTTTTGGAGCTTCTCCAAGACCTGCTCAATATCCCCTGGGCAAAGTATGGGAGTGAGAGCAAAGCTGGCCTACACCTGAAGAGTCAGGAAAGTTGGGAAAGATGGAAAGATATACACTGGCATCTCCTTCAGACATCATCCAAGAATCCCTGAACTGAGTGCCTCAGGTGTGAACCTTGCCTCTGGTTTTTGTTCTTGTCTTGCCCATGCTCAGAGCAGCATTGACTCTTTTTACTGTCACAATTTCTTCTATAAATCTCAAACATTGTCATACCTTGTCTGTCACAAATGGTGGACCCTGGGCTCCTAGAGGCTGTGGAGCTAAAGATATTCTATGGAAAATTGTGTGCAGCTGCTTTTTCCCCACTCACTTTTAAGCTTCCTTAAAGTCTTGCTTTATCTCTTTTCCTTATCCATTTCTGTTTAGACAAGCATCACTTGCACCCTCTCCCATGAGGAAATTTTCCATGTGTTGCTGTTTCACTTTTCCTGAGGACAGTTGCTTATCTGGAGCCCTAGTGGTCTTGGCTTCCCTTTGATCCCTAATGCAGCTTGTCACCATTTGGAATAAGCAGAGGCCTTTTGGAGTAGTGGGTCTGGATGTTAGATGCACGTGTGCTCTCATTATTAGAAACTGGTCTCCACCAGGGAGGGATTTCTTAGTTAGATCCTTGGCAATACTGCAAGATTTACCAGTATTTTAGCTAAATGCAGTGTATTTAGTCTTATTCCACTGCCTTAAAACATTGGGGTGGGGTTTGCCATTTTCTTGGGGAAGGAAATACAGCTGTAGCCTGTTTGCCATTCCTTGCAGAGCCCCACGAGGTTTTCAGTTCAGCCTGGGAAAGGTTTGTCCTGCAGCATGCAAATCCTTCTTGTTGGGAAGCCCACAAGGAAGGCATGTGTGTGTGATGGAACCCCGGGGCCAGGAGCAGTGAACCACTCAGGGAACTCAGGCTGGAGGAGAAAACACTCTCACTTGTCACCGTGGTCCTGCAAGACTGGCAGCCAAATCCTGGCACACAGACAAATGCAGCAGGAAGGTGCATCCAGGGTGGGCAAACATGCTGGTCTCAAATCTGTAAAGGGAGCTCCAAAAATGCCAAACCCCATCCAATGCAGGCATGTTTGTGGAGGCAACCTACCAACCTATCCCTGCCTTTAAACTGGATGCTCAGACACCTCAAGTTTGTGCAGATTCTTTCAGTGTAGATACAGTGAAGCTTTTTCAATTTTTTAGTTTAATTGTCTCTTCCTTGGCATGTGGGAACTGCCAAAAGCAATCTAGGAAAAAGGAGCAATTTTTAATTAAGCCACATGTCTCTGCAGACCTCCTTGTTCCACGTCCAAACTCTGCCTTCAATATGTTTTATCTCCATTCTCTGCTGTATCTCTGGGCAGCAGAGCTGTTGATCTGCTGACCATGGGGTGTCAGGCAGGGATGGGTACTGATGGTATTTTAAAAGGCTTCTTCAAACAGCTCTGTGTCTCCATCCCCACGGGTGATCTCCTTTGTTTATTTAACAATAAAAAAAACCATCAATGACCCGAGTTCTGGTGGTGTTTGACTAGCCTGAGGACATTCTCATGGGTGGATTTAGGCAATCTACCCAGAAAAAGTCAAGCTACCCAGAAAAAAGTCAAGCCACCTTTGGGATGTGCTTGATGAAGGCAACTAAATCAGAACATCTATTATGGAGCAGACAGGTGCTCATCTTTCATGCAGGGATTCAACATCTGTGCACATCAGCTGTGTCTTTTGTTCACCAAAGCACAATATGAGCTATTTTTTAGGGTAGAAAATTTTGTTTTACATGTTTCATAACTGTAATGGTTTGAAAGCAAAAGCAATGAGAGACTCCAAGTCAGAAATGCAATTTAATAGGAAAAAAGAGAAAAATAAAATACATGCAGTAGTACAAAAGAAATAAAAACAAAAACACTGACAGAGTCAGAATACAACCTGACGCTCTGCTAGTTAGGATGCTGGTAGCAGTCCAGATGAAGTGGGCTTGTTGAAGTAGTGATCCTGTAGAAAGGTCTGGTAGCTCTTGTACCCTGGAAACCAGTGGGGAAGGGCTGCTTTGGTGTTCCAAATCTCAGTTTTTATCTAAGTGGGAAATATTTGGCTCCTCCCCCTGGCTAGAGCATCTCCCAGTGGGATGATGGAATTTTATCAGTCACACAGTGGGACTTAATGGCCATTAACAGACAATATCTTCCTGGAGGGAGGATGGGTTGTGGAAAAGATAAAGATGATTGCCCCACCTGGTTTTAAAGGTGGCCCATTAGCAGAGAATATCTCCCACAGAGACAAGGATCACTGCCCCACCTGGTTTCAACAGATAGCAATGGAATACACACTTTTGGGCACATCTTTACATTGTAATCCAGGACAACAATTTATTTGAAGTCCAGCACAGAAGCAATTTGTGCTCATGCTCTGCTCTGACTAAACCTCCTTTGCTTTCTCAGGTGAAATGATTGCAAGGAAGGAGAGCACTCTGCAATATCCTTTCATATACTTATTAAAACATAGCTCTATTTTGTCTTCCAGCAGGCATTCCATTGTGCTTTATTTATATTTTTAATGCAAAGCCATTTTTTGTGCATCAAAACTGGCAGTTAAATTAATATACAGTATATAAATGCATTATAGAAAAACAAGAACTCTGGCAGCTGCTTTAGAGAAATGATTAAAATTTAAAAGGCAGTTTTCCAGTAGAAGAAAACATAATAAACTAATTATTTACCATGGCTACACCACTAATGGAGTGTGGAAATTATTTTATTAATGTTTTTGGTATTTCAGAGAGTGGGCTTGGATTTTTTTTCATGATAGCTACAAAAGATCTGCTTCTCTACAGAAAAGATGATTACTCTGAAAGTTAACAGCACTTTCTGTGGTAAACCTAGTTGCTCTGGCAACTGCTTTCCATCCAGAAGATAATATTCAAGAAATAATTCTCTCCCTACACTTCTGGGCCTACATCCTTGTAAGTCAACTCTGTTTACTCCTCTAGATGCTCCTGGTCATGAAAGAAACTGTACAGAGGTGTTGGTCCATCAGACAAGCTTTCCAATAAGAGCACAGCAGAAGCTTTATCTAACTTCTAAAAAATGTACTAGGATTCTTCAAAGTCTGGGAGGTACCAATATCATAAGCAGCAGAAAAGAGGAAGATCTTGTTTGTTCTTCGGTGAAGAAAGTGCAGGGTTGGGACACAGAACTGCTCACAAGGCTTCTGGATCTCTGACCTGGCCCTTCTAAGATTTTTATGTCCCTCACTCTTTTTTTTTTTTTTTATCAGGACTTCCCTGTGCAACTCTTGTGAAGCCTCTGACTGAAAATCCCACTCTCTAAATTGGAATTTTGCTGAAACCATTGACTGCTGCATTTCAGAGATGCATTGAAACTTCTTGATCTTTACTTATAATATAAAATATAATTTATAATATGTAGCTTCCCCAGTACAAGCTTAGTTCACCTAAAATTACCCTCTTAAAAGAACTGGGCTGCAGAACAGCTGGAAACAACAGCTGGAAGAAACTGCACCCCTGGACTGTGAGCACCTGAGAACCATTTCATTTTTTTTAAATTGACTTAGCACCAAGGAAACAGTGATTTTCTTGTTAACTGGAGAGCAGGGAAATAAATACTTGAGATGTGCTAATTGGCTGTGCTGAGATGTCTATTGACCCAACAATTAGGATGTTATTTCAAGAGGATGCTCGTGTGTTATGGCTGTGGGCTGGATTTGGTCTGGCCAAACTGGTCCCTGAGTAAGGGAAGCAGAAATGTTGAAACAGTGGAAGACAGAGCCCTGTAAAGCCCCTATATGTCTGAAAGAGATGTCTCCCACCCCATTTTGTCTTCTGTTTTAGTTATTGCAAGAAGCTGTGAGTACAAGACAAAAAATAAGGCCTGGAATGTAAGAACAGTTTTTTAATCTTGCTAATCAAAGGATATTAGTGATGCCTTCTGCTTTTGCATATGGTTCTTTGTAATAATTTTGGTAGAGCAAAACCCCACAGCTGTAGCTGGGTCTTATCTCCTCAAGCTAATCTGACTATCAGCAAAGGTGTCTCATAATTGAATATTACTTCAGTCTGTTCCAATATCTAGTTTTATTCCTTCAAGGCTGGGAACTAATTTCATTCAGGTTTAACCTTAGCCTAAGCAACTTTTTTCTAATAGGCCTTGAAAGTGCAAAATTCCAGAGGCTGGTATTTACTTTTTCCAGCAGTTTGAATATAAAATTGCAGTGAGGTACAATTGCAGAGACTGCTTCTGAGGAATGTTAACTAGTGCTTGCTTTCCTTTTAAATTTAAAATCGTGCTGTGAGCTGAAATGTAAAAAACCAAGAAAATATAAAATATTTAGCTGACTCAATGTAACACAATGCAGTGAAAGAGTGCAATCTGAATGAGGAAATGGGATCTTTTCTAGACCTCTGCACACTATTTTTCATGATCCCCTTGGGCCTGGGGTTCCTGCAGTGAGGAATTCCTGGGCCCAGCTACCTTGTCCAGAAATTCCTCACATTTCTTTACATGGCCACTATGGCAATGTGGAGAGTGTTGTAGTCAGTCTAGCACTAGAAAAATTGAGACCATCATTACTGACCTCTAAGCAATCCCTGTTCTTTACCAACCTGCCTGTACCTTTTTCACAGGTAACAAAATGCAGACGTGCCGTTTCACAGCCAGGGAGGTCGGGCTGCAGAGACCTCTCAGGTCCTTGTCCTCATGGTCACCCCAGTTTCCAGCCCCTGCAGCTTGTCCAGGATGGGGTCACAGATTCACCAGCCCCTCCTTCACCTGCAAAACTACAGGAGGTGGCAGAGTCATTTTGGGCTGTGGCTGAATTCTTAGGTTGTGCCAAATGCCAACAGCTGAGGAACAAGTCTTGACTGTGAAGGAACACTTGCAGGGTGACACATTTTCCCTCACCTCTGACCCTGCCCATACCAGTGGAGCCACCTGAAATTCTGAGAAACTAACATATGCTAAATGCTCTTATATCAGAAAGAAATCTCTCTCCCAAGCAGGGGTTACCCAGAGAGTGAGCTGCTCCAGGCAAATTAACATTATAGAAATAATAAACCAAGTTTAAACCCGTTTCTATTCATCTGGCAAATGCCTTCACACTAATAATGGAAAGGGCAGCAGTATTATGTAGTAATAGCCTCTTTTCCATTGTTCTGTGGAACTGCACTTCATTAAAAGGTAACCTTTCTCCTGTCCCTAAATAGTAAACTATAGCAGTAACTATATAAAAGCACTTCAATATTTTATAGCAGCTAAGGCTGTCTGCTATCTATAATTACAGTCAATACTTGGACTGAAGAGAAATGACTTCATTTTCTTAATGTTTCATACATGGAAAAACAATCAGGCCTTTCCTGTATTTCTAATTGCATTGACTGGCTCCAGATGAGTGTTCTTTTCCAAATTATTACCAGGCCCTGGAAAAAGTAGCACTGAGGTAAAAGCTTCTCACAACTTAATGCCATTCCTTGTTATAGCTTATTTCTGCAAGCCTCAGTCCCAAACCCTATTTAGTTTAGGGATCCCTAGTTCCAAATTCATAAACATTAAACCTTGATTAAACTCTGCCTGGAAATCAATGAACCTGGGAGTTCCCTGTGGTCTGGTGCCAGCTCTGTGTTGTGCTACTGGAGTTTTGCTACTGAAAGGACAAGTAAGGGAGGGGTGGAGAGAATTTTCTGGTTCATGCTGATAGATAAGGAGTTGAAATAAAGGCACTGTGAACTCTAGCTGTCACACTTTCTTAGTTCTGTCCCCAAAAGCCCAGAAATCTAAAAAAATATCATGCTCAGGCCCTTGCCAAGCAAGCCTAGTGCTTTGTTTTCCTCAAGATTCACAACCTACTAAAAGCAGCTCTTGCTTTGTCACAGATTAGATGCTTTTGGTTGTGAAACTACATCTGCAGATGGCTCTCTTCTGTTATGTCCCTTCTCCTCTCTCCTCTGAAGGCAGGTGGATATATGTGCCTGTGCTTAAGGTTGCTTCCAGCTGATGCAGCCCCAGTTTGGGCTCTGGAATGTGAGATAGTGAGGTATGGATGTGGACACACATTGCTGGGTAGTCCAATGAGTAGAGCTGATTTATGCACAGAAGATACTTTAACTGCAGGGATTGCCAAAATACCTCCAGCACTGCTGTATCCTTGCTAGGAGTCTAATTTGGTTAACATGGCTGAGCATGTTTCAGAGCAGAAATTTCCTGGGCATGCTACCACTGTGCTGGAATTAGAGCACACTTGATATGAAACCTTTCATTGTAAGAAAAGAAGAGGTGTTGACCTGAGAAAGAAATATTTCACTGTCTTGCCAGAAATACTCCAGTTCAGACTATCATGTTTTAATTAGTATGTGAAAAGTGATGGAGCTGATGCCCTGACTGTGGCCCCTGATCTGTGGGGGCTGCCAGGACTGGTGTGCCAACTGCTGAAGCTGGGGCAGGAAGCAATGCCAGTGCAGAAGCTGCCTCAAAGTCACTGTGATCTGCAGAATTTCAGGATCCATCCTGAAAGCCTTCCCACTTCCCACCTCCTCATTACAGCTACTGAGTCAAAGAATCAGTTATGTGAGAAACTCTGTGTTTCCTTTGTGGTTTGGCTGGTTGTTGCATCCAGGTTCCCTTTTTCATTCCTCACTTCCCATAAAATGCTAAGCAAAAATTTTATGCCCACACAAGTAAGTGTCTAGGAGCCCCTTCCAGAGAAAAAGCCACATCTGTGAGTAAAATCAACCCTTCTTCAAAATCATTGTGAAATTTTGAGAAGGGAATTTAAGTATTATTTTGAAATAGAAAAAAACCCTAGAATTTCTTTCAGTTACTTGAGAAAAAAAAAAAAAAAAAACAAACCACTTTGAGCAAGTGTTCCTTTAGTATTTTTGACTTGTTCTTGGAGTGTTTTTTATACAAAAGTGAAAATTAATTAGGATGCAGAATGTAGGATCTTGTTTATGTGAACATATTTGTTGAAAGTTTATGAGGGCTGAATATTGCAGTAATTGATGTGTGCTTGTATTTCAGTTTCTCGTGGATGCCATCTGCTCCTGTTAAATTGCTCTGTTGTTTTATATCTTGTGTTGTGCTGGTTTATTTTTCTTTCTTATGATTTTGTTATTACTGTTGTTCAGAGAGGGAGGGAGTGGGAGAGAAGGAAGTGTGGACAAGTTGGAGGAAGGATGAAATATCAGTGAAAGCACGAGCACAGGATCAGTTTTGATTTATTCCGTTTGTATATGTGCTTTACATTAGGGACTGGCAGCATGTGACTAGAAGGATGGATGCATCTCACCCAGATTTTTGAACATAGTTGGCTAATGTTAAGAATGACAGAGAACATCTGCTGATCTGTTAGTGAAAAACATGAATCTTTTTATCCCCTGCAGAAATGGACCACATTTTCATAGCTGCAAATAGCCTGTGTGGTGCGTTAATTTAATTTAATTCTTCCTGAAAAGGCCACATCTGGACAATGCCACTGCTCTGCTGAGTGTGCTGCCTGCTCGTGGTCCCCATCCCTCAGCAAGCTCTGTGTTCATGGGTAGCGATGTTTTTCCTTTTCTCCCACATCCTGGTGTAAAGGAGGAGTAACCAACTGAACCCAGATCAAGGAGCTCCAGATACTCCGTGCCCTAGGAGTTATCTTTCCATCCCAAGGGCTCAGTTCCCTTCCTGCTGTCCAGGAACTCTTTCTTGGTGAGCCTGACCTCATTTTGCCCAGCAATGACCCAGCTGCCCGTGGTCAGCACTGCCTTTGTTACTGGTGCTCCCATTTCCCTGCTCCTCCTTTGCTGGCTCTCCACCCTCCTTCCAGCCCTGGACTCTGCTGTCAGAGTGGGTTTCATCTCTATGATCACAGATTTCCCCCTCCAGCCCCCAGGTCTTCACCAGTGAGTGTTAACCCTGCTTTTGGGCCATCTGCTCGTGGGAAGAAAGAAAGGTCTCCAGTCAAGAGATTAAGATGTCATAGGAGGCTTGTAACATAACAGAGCAAAACCCTATGTTTTAGAGGGCTGTATATTGCTTTGGAGAGACAGAAATTATTAGGTAGAGTTTAAAATCCCTCTCCTTTTTTATTACACTTCTTGGATATTAGAGCCCTTTTACTGCCCACACATTCGTATATTAAGAAGGTTTTTGACTAGAAATGGGCAAAGCTTCGATAGAAAACTAAGGTGGAATAAAAAAATATAAATTCTACTCTTAGGAGAGCTGGTTGGGAATGTTTCAGCCTTCCTTGAGGGATGGAAACTGCAATCAATTTTAAAAGTCAGTATTTCCCACATGATATTTCTGCTTTGCCAAAAAAAAAAAAAAAGAAAAAACAAAACAAAAAAACCCCAAAAATAAGATAGTAATAACATTATTTTCTCTGGAGTCGCTCACCAAACAGGATCTGCCATGATGACTTTTCTCTGGTGATAAGGATGTGATATATCCTGGACAATCTCCTGGACTTCAATCAAAACTGATTTTTAAAACACTGGAGTGATCTCAAGAATAGAGGTTCTTTTTTTGGTTTGGTCAAGTTTGGTTTGTTTTTTATTCCCAAGACAGAGGAGCCAGAGGAAATGACTGGAGAGAAACAACACTTTCCTCCCATAATTGGTGCTGAGTCATTTCTCTGTTGGATGATGAGGCAGAAACTCAATTATGGCAGAAGACAGACTGCAATGAGGTTCATCTGGCAACAGAACTTCCATACTTGGAAAGCCAAGGTCCAAGTACAGATTGGGCTGGGAAATGGATTTTCAATCAGGCCTTCCCATCCAGGTGTTCCTTGTGTCTCATTTATAAGATTCATGTGGTAATTTACTGGTGTTCTGCTTGGGGTGAAACAAATCTTCCTTCTCTGCTCATCCTTGGCTGGTTGGTTGGCTCCAAAGTGTCCTGCCAAGTGTAGGAGCTGTGCTGTGTGCTCAGCTGCCCAGACAGCATTTCTCTGGTGTGGGAGAGAGCTCAAACACTAGAACAGTGCTGTCTTTAGTGTTACTTTGTCCCTGTGTCAGCTGCAGAGGCTTTGGAATCACCCCTGCTGTGTCCTGCAGCAGCCAAGGGAAAGGCTCTTGTAGTTTCTTATGGTGTTTGTTAAGTAAGTGTCTTCCCAGGAGAGTTCTGGGCAGGGAGCTTTGCCACAATGTCTTATCCTGCACTTAGTCCTGCCTGCTAAAGGAGAGACTGGTCTCCAAATTTCAGCTTTCTGAAATATTTCTTCTAGTCCTTGGGGGAAAAAAAAAAATCAAAAATCAAACATCTTGATCAATGCGCAGGGTTTTAGGATGTACTTTGTATAAAAGTTTTGTTGGGTTTCAACTATGATTTCTCTGCTCAGCTTTTGCCAAATGCTCAAGCTCTTTGTTTAGTTGCTTTGACAAAAAAAAACCAACAAAAACTGTTTATGTAATTGCTTCACTGGATCAATACTCTGATGGCTTTAATCTTCCTTACAGTGATAATTTTCTGTATTCCTGATCCTTAGGGTACCTGAAACACACAGGTGATGACTGCTCCACCTTGTCCAAAATGCTTTCCTGGTGGAGGTGTCCCAGTGACAGGGTGGTCTGCTGGGAATAAATTCACAGATGTTCTTATGGCAGAGGGCTGGAGCAGAAAGGAATGATGAATCAAAGCTCTTGCACACTGACAAAACAACAAGGTCAATTTATTTGGAGTAGTGTGCAGCCTTGTCCAGGTGCCACAAATGCAGACCCTCAAAAAAAGCTGTATTTGAGTTCTGTCAGCTTTAGGGCATTCACTTCTTTCTCAAATGTTTATCACTCTCTCAACAGGGAGATGGAGATTGCACTGGGTTAAAGGATTGCACTGGCTTTAAAGCAAATAACTGAATCACACTAATTTTTTACTTTATCTAGAAGGGTTAGTAAAGGAAGTGGGGAAGATGCAGATCCCTGAGTGTGAAGAGATGGGAGCTGTGATGTCAACCCAGCCCTTGGAGTGGGTGAAGATGGTATGTGATGTCTGGAAAACTTTTCATCCCATGCCCTGTTACTAACAGCTCACTCTACACAGGAGGCTTCAGGAGTGGGAGGAAATGGCAAATCTTCTAGTGGAAAGCATCTCCTCACTCCCAGAACAGATTGAGCTCGTTTTGGTAACACCTGCCACAGCCAAATAAATCCCCCTGGAGTAACGCAGCCACCGCCGGACCACGTGTCCTGTTCCAGCTCCTGGAAAGCAGCCACTGTCCAGGGCTAAGAAACCCTGTGTCCTGCAGACTTAGTCCCTTTGTACCTTAAATCCTACGTGCTCCTAGGATTTAAATGTGCCTGGATGGAGGAGCTCATTTGCCTGATCACTTGTGAAAGCCCCCCTGGCATCTGTCCCCTCTGCAAAGCATCATCTGCTCCTCCTGACTCTGCCCTGGAATTATAAGAGCTCACACCTTAACTTTGAGGGTTTTGAGGGGTTTTGTAGCTCTTAAATTCTCTATTGTCTGCAGAAAATGAAGTGTGGGGTTTGTTTCCCAAAAAAAAAAAAAAGAGCTATTCATCTAGAAATCTTCACCGCTTAACATTTTTTTGTCTTGTAACTATTGGAAACACTGACATGGTCATACTGCAATCAGCTGATTATTTCCATTGCTTTTGAGAGAAATTATGAGCCAATTAAGCAGCCTCCCTTCTGGTCATGACATTACTGTTTTACAGCATGAACCTCTTTCTGGTACCTAGGATATGCTATTTCTAGTGAAATACATTAAACTCAGAGCTTATTTTTTTATCAGGCAGACTTTCAAATTAGTAAAATAATTGGACAGGTGTGCTCAATTTTCGACTGCAAAACATCCTGGTCTGAGTCACCAAGAAACAGAGATGCTACAAAAAAACATTTAAGACTCTGTGGATTCTTTTCTTGTAATGATGATATGTGACATTTTTTGAGCTAGTCTTCAAAATTTTTCTCTTCTTTTCTCCCTTGTTTCTCCCCCAATACATCTTTTCAAAAGTCTAGCTACCACTAAAGCATTTCTTAATTTTTAAAAATATTTCCTTCAAAGAAGACCAAGGAAGATTTCCAGAGATATTGTATTCAATTGCAATCATGTATTAATTCTTCTCAGAGAGAAGACTTTTCTGCAAAAAATCTCTTGTGTCCATTAATAAAACCCCAATGCTTTGGTTTCCCATCTCTTAGACTTTTTATCCTTTTGTCTTTTCTGTGAAAACTTGAGGAGGAATTCCCTTGGATACATTGATGTGCATCCCAAGCTTTGGTAGATTTATTTGTTTAGGGTTCTCTCACTTCCCTGCCCTTGTCAGGCATACATTGGAAAACAGGCTGGAAAAGGTTGTTCTTTGTCACCCTCAGCATCTACAGCCCAAAAAGGTGTTTGGCAGCACCTACAGGCCCAAATGCTAAGTCCACCATAGACAGGTTATCCAGACATGTTTTATTTTGGAAATTACCATTCAACAGTGAATCAAAATGGTAAAAATCTGTGACTTGACAGCCCTTAAGGGTTTCTGGGTGAGACAGTTTTGAGTTAGGCTGAGCTCTCTTCCATCCTGCTCATCCCCAGGCTGCACCTTCTGAGCCATGGCTCATACAACAGCACAAGCTCTGCAGCAGCCAGGAGAGACAATGGCTGGGTGAAATCCAGGGCAGCTGAGACCAGATAAGCTTTACACATTACACATTACTGCAATTAGGAAACAAACATGAGAAATGAACCCTGGTGAAGGAAAAGGTGCCAGAACACACACTGATATTTTTGCCTTGCAGCTTCTCAGACTTTGTCACTAGGAGAAGCACTTCTCCTTACTTTTTTTTTTCCTCCCTGATGGATTTTTTTCCTTTTTTTGGTTGTTTGCCTGAATGGATGGAAATCTCTGTGACTTATTTTAGATATACATTTAGTCTCCCTGGGATACTCTTTCAATAACTCACAGATCAGCAGTAGGGCACAGGTGTGTGCGTGGGAGAATTGACAGCAGGGAAGCTCAAATCTGTAACCTCTTTTCTGACATTTTTTTTTTTTTCTACAGTTTATGGTTGGAAATCAAGAATACTTTAAAATGTCTTAAAATAATAATATAGCCTAAGTGAGAACTGAGTAGGTGGGGATTCAATTTTTCCAATGCCAGTTACTAAAATAAAACAGATTAAGGATTTGTCAGAAAAACGTCAGCTTTTCTATGTTTTTCTCTTAGTGCATTAAAAAAAGTCAATGTGGAAGCAAGATTCTCTAGTCAGGAACTTTAGGGAGTTTAACTAAAGCAAATGTCAAGCCCTGCAGCTCTCACCCAACCACCAGCAGGACAAACTAGGGCAAACAGATGAGAAGGAAGCTTTGCAGGAGAGGTGAGGGCCCTGATGGGTTTTGTCCAGTCACACATCAGCACATCTTGCAGCTGCCTCCTGAAGAGCATCAGCAGTCTTCCCTCCTCTCACACTGAGCAGGAGTGCCTTTGGAAGGGCAATATCCAGGATATATTGATCCAGGGTACGATCAAAGGATATTGCTGCTCATTGTCCTCTGGTCTGTCACTGAGGTCAGTTGGGTTCAGGATTGAAACAGCCCAGGTAAATTGTGTGTGATATTAGTCTTCAGTGGGAGGTGATGAGTCCTGAGGGACCTGATGTTATTAAAACCCCTCCCTGACTTCTGGCACTAAAATAAAAATTGGGGTTTGAATGAGCTCTATTTCAATCAGTGTAAATTAGAGAAAAACCTTATTTCTGATTTCCAAACTGTGCACAGTAGAAGAGGAGTGAGAATAGCAATTAATACTTTAATATCTGATGTTTGCAGAGCAGGAAGATTCCTGCCACATTTTTATGCTTCATGAATTTTGTAAGGTAGAGGGATGCCAGTATTCAGATCCAACCTCCTGGCAAGCAGAGAAAAAGTTGAAAAGCAAACCCTATAGCTCAAGCCAATTTTACAAAATTACAAATAAAAGCTTTCTGTAAAATTAATAACTGCTACTTCATGCCAGGAACTCAGAGGAGTTGGATCCTGGCTTGGACCATGATGGGAAGGTAGATTTTGAGGATTATCCCTGTGTGGGGAGACACACAGCCAAAAGGCTGGATATCAGAGCTAAGTAAGGAAGTCAGCTCACATTTGCAGGTGCACACAGGACAGCTTTCCTGCAAGTCAGCTGATGGCTGGAAACTCACATTGCTGCTAGGACCTGACAGTGTGAGCCATGGGAAAACACATCTAGAGACAGTAGGAGAGGTGGGGCTCTGGAAGCATCTGCTGTACCCTGCAGCTCCTGTCTTTCCCCTCTACCCACACTTAATGCTGCCTTCAAGAAACACAAAAATAAAATTCCTCTTTTGCCACTTTAAATCAGAAGGAAATAATGTTATTGTATCAAAGGTTATATATGTATTGAATGGTTTGATCCTATTCTATGAGCAAATACATGTGTTGACTGTGACACTGGATATCTGACAACAGCAATAACAGATTATTTTCTGTGGGGAATTGATTCTCTAGGACTGTTTCTGAGGAGCAGATCAGGAGCTCTGCAGCTGAATGCACGATAAATGTCATGGCACAGAACTGCATGACTTCTCTGCAGGAGAAGTCTGTTTAGTCTGTTGCTTTTGGGACATGCAAGAAGATCTGCATTTGGCTGTTTCTCAAAAGGTGTACTTTGTCAGAGAGTTTCTGTGAGTACCTTAACAACTCCACGAGTCAAAGATTTCCATGGAATTTTTAAAATCTCTTTACCTTTTTGGGTATTAGTATTATTATTATATCATCACCAAAATAGCATTCCCTTTAACTTCCTTCTTTCCTTCCCTTCCAGTTTCTTTTCCATTTTCTCTCCCCTTCTGCACCAGTAAAAGGAAGAGAGCAGAACACCCTTGCCTTGTGAATTCTCCTTCAAAAAGTCTCCCAGTCACTATGGTTTAAAGTGATGGTTTTCCACTATCTGTATCCTGCCTTTATTTCCTATTACATAGTAAATATTTGTTGTGAGTCAATTGAGGCAGTACAGGCAAGGGTTCCAAAAATGATAGGTCCTAGTCTGTGGTTTAGTGAGACACAAAAAACATTCAGGGCCTGGGAAGCTGGGATTCAGACCCAGTAAGAGAATTCCCTCTGCACAGAGAGTTGAAAACACCATATGTTACCTCACTGTATTTGTCATCATGTTTGCTTCTCTGGTTGGAATTTTTTTTCAGCAGCCAAAAAGGCTTTTAGAGGAAAGATTTTGATTAGATGATGGGGAGAAGCTCTTTGCGCAAAGGGTGGTGAGGCATTGGCAGATGTTTCCCAGAGAAGCTGTGGATTCCCAGTCCCTGGAAGTGTTTAAGGCCAGGTTGGATCGGACTTTGAGCAACCTGACCTAGTAAAAGGTGTCCCTTCCCATGGCAGGAGGTTGGACATGAATGATTTTAATGGTCCAACCCAAGCCCTTCCATGACTCCATGATTCTGTGCAATTGAATTACAGGAAAATGGTGAGCTCATTCATCTAATCAGTGCAACAAAGCACATCCCACCACATGTGATTTCTGTAATAAAAGCAGATAAAACATATCAAAGAACAGCAACACCAATACACAAACACATGCATTCTGTAATGCTGGGTTAAATCTGAAGATCTGACATTTGGATCTGACATTTCCATTGGCTTCATGGAAAACTCCAGCCAGTCTGTAACCCCTGGAGCAAGTTTTACATGCAATGGAAACAGCTTCTCCTGGCCACATTGCTCAGGGAAAGCCCTCTTTGCTATGCATGACACAAAAGGGGAGCACTGGTCTGCAGCTGTAATTGGGCAGGGAAATGGGAGAAGAAAAGCAGGTGACCTGGATTCTGGGGGGAATTGAACAAAACCGTGGGGCACAGAGAAGTTGAGCAGACCCAAGCACCACTGTCATTTGCAGTAGATTCTAGTGCCTGCAGGATTACCCATGGTGCCATTAAAATTTTTAAAATCAGTCAGTTTTAAACATGAGGAGAGTGCCTTATCTTTCCTCAAGGTCTGCAAGTTTGCCTTTTCTTATAAGATGAAGGGAAAGGGGCAGTTTGGTGCAAGAATTCTCTTCTCCAAAATGTGTAAGATTTTGGCCAGGAAATTGTCTGAGCAGTTCCTGCCACCAGTTTCTGCTGTTGTCCTTAGCAGCACAGTTTGCTTGCCCAGCCTTTCCCCCAGGGCAGGTTTCCAGCTGATGTCTGCCTCACTTTTTTCTGCAGGCAAAGGGATGAACATCTGATCCCTGTGCTGGTTACTTCTGAAAACGAGTGAATGGGGGATTCTGCACCAATAGTTGAGGAATTACCTTAATACCCAGTATCTTAGAGCATTATTCACTGCTGGGGCAAGTGCAAGCAGAGATGAGATGTCTTAGGTCCTAATGCTCTCTAAGCCCAGCTTAGCAGCCCTCAGAGGTCAAAGACTGGGATGCTGAGGGTTTCATCTACCCAAACACTGCCATCTCTGCTGGCAGAGCTCTCTTCTCAAGCCTGGAGCTGTGGCACAGATTATTTGTGAGATGGGGTAATTAGAAGACAATACTTATTTATTAATGTGATTCTGCTGCCCTTGGTCTGAGCTCCTATATCAATCAGTGGCTGAGTCAAGGGTGGCTCCGCCAGGCCAGTCCATCCCTTTGGGCAATGCTGGCCTGGGTTTTGGCTTCCAGCCTCGTGCTATTCCTTGGATGCCTGCTCCAGAGATGGCTATTACAGGCTCTGGCCTTTGCTCATGGCTTTATTTCTGGCAGAACATGTGCAGTAAAAATAGGCAGAGCAATCCCATCTTCCCATTTGTAAGGAAGAGGTTATTTTATAATTACTTCAGAGTTAGCTGGATTTGGTACCAGAGGCTGTAGACTCCACCTTTTAAAAGATAAATTATTAAATAATTGCCCCAAAAGAAGTTTGGTGTTGAGCTGAGTGATGCTCTTTCAGTTTTGCTTTTGAAAGTTATCTACATCTAGCATAATCATACTGAAAGTTAGAAGATGGATTATCCTGGGATGGGATTTTCCTTTTTTCCTCTCTCTCTGCCAGCTTTTACAATATCTTCAACTTAAAAAAAATAAAAAATAAAAAATTAAAAAAAAAAAAAAGTGCTTTAGTTGTTTTCTGCCTCTGACTGAGAAGATAGCAAATGGATAAAAACCCAAATTCTTCAGACTTAGAGGAGTGGGAAAGCAACAAAAACTTTTTGTAGTCCCTTAAACAAGTACATTAGTCCTAAACAATAAAATTAAGAAAATAATTATTCATATTCTCAAAGGTGTATTATCTGGAAGATATGAAAAATGTGATTTTTTTTTTCACTTTGTATTCTGAAAGAGGATTAGAAAATGAAAATTTATAACTTTCATAAGCACAGTTTTACAATTTTAATGTGCTGTTTTTTTAATATCAGCATTGTGTATTTCTTCTGCTGTGCTTCATCTCAGCACCCAGATGGCAATTTTACAGGTTTCTCTTGGTGGTGTTTATTCAGTGTAAGATGAAGTACCTGGTTATCTCTGCCCTTATTCCCTTCTGTTCCTATGGACCCCAAAATTAGGAGCAGCTGCTTGATTCCTAAGAGGATTTCACAGGGAGAATGGTTGTGATAGACATTACAACAAGGTATAACAGCCCAAAACTGTTTCTGGAAGCTCAGATTTGACAGTGAGCAAAAGTCCTGCCCCAGGGTGGTACAGCCACCAAGAGGTATGGAGGATGTCTACCCCTGGATGCTCCCACAGTCCCTTCCCAGCAGTGTGTGTGATGCTGTGAGTCAGTAGGATGGGATAAGGCAATGCAGACCAGAACCATGCAGGGTTTTTGCAACCATGGAAACACAGCTGTTGATGGCAAAATTGTATTCTGACAGTGGCTCCTGCCCTTCCCAGCTTGCTCCCAGTCGCTGATGAAGAAAATGGAGGTGCAAGGCAAACTTTGGGATGTGCAGTGTGGGGTGAAGCACCATCCTTGCCACCCAGGCAGGGCATTGAGGCAGTCAGCCCTTTGTCCTGCTGTAACTGAAGGAAGCTGCAAATCTGGGCTGTCTCAAGCACAGAGCACAGGTGGTAGCAGCTGAAGTAAAAGAGTCAAGCTTTTCTACAAATTGGACCCAAGGAAGTCCAATCAGAGCAGCATTACCATTTCAAACCAAACCTAAATCTAGTTGCTGTTTGGGAGTTATTTTCAGTTGCTAACATCCTTGAAGGGTAGCAGAAAATTAGCATTCCACAAGGTTAATGGTCTCTGCTGCTCCCCCAGCTGTCAGTCAGATTGTTCATTAATCCCTGGAAAACATCTTTGGCTGCACTGAAGCAAGGTATGTGAAGTGAATCTTAGATCTCTCTTGGACACAGGTCTGAGAGGGACAAACTGAGACATGCCTAACTGATTTCCTTCTGCAGTGCTAGAAATGCATGTTGTGCTTCCCACAGAAATCCAGCTTCACTCACTCCATGGATCACAGAGCAGTTTGAGGTCACAGATGGGGCCATCAAGTGTTGTTGGATTCTGCTGGGAACCAGGGAAAAAGCAGCCTTGAAGCCTTAGCTTCCTTAGACTGCTCAAGGACAAGAAATTATAACAATGATTGTGTACCTGCAGGGTGCCTGAGAGCCGTGTGAGTGTCTCGTGATGTTTTGCACAAAGCATGTTTTCAAAGAGGTGTTGCCTTCTGGGACCAATGGGTGTTTTCTGTTCTGTATTGCACGATCTACCCTATATAAGTGAAGTGTTTCTTTAAATAAAGCTCTCTCTTCTCTTTTGCTTCTCCTTTGCATGAGGAACTATGTTGCATTATCCTTTTCACCCCTCACCTATAACGTAAAATGCAACAATCAAGGGCACTGCATTCACTGCTGTGTGTTGTCAAACCCACCCAGAGCCAGCAGGAAGAACGCGCCCAAACATCAAGGAAGAGGGAATTCAGGAGCTCCACCATGTCTTTGTCTGTCTCCACTTTGTCTGTCTTTTGCCCGTGGTTTAAAGGAATAAAATGCAGCAAGATCTTCCTGATCACCTGGCTCCAGGTGAGGCTGCAGGGCTGTGGTGGCACTCACAGGCTGATGTTTGCAAAGAGGGGTGGTTTGTGTGGAGTCAGGATTGGGCTGTTGCTTCAGAATGCCATATTCTCCCATATTTGCCAAAGGATCTGGCAATCCCCAGAAGAAACCATATGGGCACAAACACCCCTGTGAGCAGGATTTCCCCAGGGCAGAGCAGGACTCTATCCTCTGCATTCCAATTTTTCTTTTTCCTGCTGTACAGAGGGATTTGGGGAGCAGCAGTGCCCCAAATTTCAAAACCCATGAAGTGTACTGCTTTTTGCCCTCTACCTAGGGTGGATACTGTGATCAGCCAAGGCAAATAACATTTTACTTTGCTCAGATGTAACAAGGAGAGCAGGCTAAAATGCAAAGGCCAAGCTGATAGTCAAGGCTAAGCCTGAAATTCCAAGCAGCTTGCAGATACTGCAAGTAAATACCCTGTTCTCCCTCTGCTCATCCTTCTGCAATCCTGGTCATGTTTTCATCCTGCTTGGTTTCCAGAATTATGACATCATGTGGGACATAAAAGCTGAGCTTGAAAGTGGTACACTTCAGAGGACTTTTTAGGATTTGCATAACATGAGGGTAAATCTTTGAAATGGAATTTTGCTTATTTCCATATTACAGGAGATGTTTTCCCCAGTCTTTTAAGGGAAATTGCAGGGTTTCAGTGTGGATTGCTTAATAACTTGTTGAAAGAAAAACATAAGTCACCTCTTTCCTAACAGAATACTGGATACAGCATGAAGGATGTATTCCAAAATGTGTTGTTTAGGGAATCTACCCCCACTCACTGCCACCCTGCCTTGCTTTATTTCTGAAAAACTTGAACACCATGCCCACAAGGGAATTTTGGAATGATTGGCTCATATTCCAACTCTTCTCTCTGATCCTGACATTTTGTTGGGATTTACCAACATGTGTTTACCATAACATGCCCTTTTCCTGACACCAGAACTGGTGCAGGGTGTCAGTGTGGCGGTTGGGTCTTTGGGCACCTGGGTGCTCAAGGGAGACCACCAAAGCTCTTGGGACTTGGAAGTAACACTAGCAAATGAAAACATGCTGAGTTTTGGCTGAAATGGTCCTTATGCAAGCCAAGAGGGTCTCAGAAGGAGCTGGACAGATGAGTGTGCCCATGTGTGAGACTGGAGGGGAATTCCCTTAGGAAAGCAAGCTCCTCCAAAAAAACAGGCTCACATTTTCTGAGTTTCTGGTTTCCTTTATTAGACCCAGATTTAGATTTATATTTTTAAAAAAAAAAGAAAAAAAGGAAAAAAAATGGAGCTTGGGGCTCGGTGTAATTTGCAACTAATTGGATCTTCTCAAATGCCAAGTGAAGAAACAAAGGGTCAGAAAAAGAGCTTTGTTTCATGTGTAATGACAAGAACAGTTATGGGATAACACAGCCCTGTCCTGCTTCAAATTATTTCTTACTCCTGTTTTATAAATCTTCTGCAGCCTTCGCTAGCAATTAATTTGGCACACTTTTAATTATATGAACTGACACATAATTAATTGAGGGTAGCTGACCCCAGCTATTGTGGGTCACAAGTTTTGGGTATTCCTTCTGTGCACATGGCTTGTCTGTCTGTCTGGCAGCTATTTGTCATGCCTTTGGGTGGAATGGCAGCACAGAGGTGCCTCCCAGAGCTGGAAATACTGGCAGGGATCCCTATACCATGGTCACTGACCCTGCACCACAAAGCTCAGACAGAACCCAACAAGTTCTTGAGCAAAGAGGGCAGCACCTGGGCTTTGCTGTCAGGGTAATAATTTAAGTGCTGTGTTCATGCAGACAGATTTCCATCCTCTCCTGGTGCTGTGCATGCTCTGCATGTTGGAATGAACTTCTCTGGAGCCCTGTGAGAGCCCTGCAGGCTGGCACAGAGAGAGCCTTGCTCTACTTGTGAGGAGCCACGGTGAGAATGAGCAAATTCTTGAGCAGATGAGAACCACAGGTTTCCAGGAAGATAAAAACAGCTGTGATTTTTTCCCCACAGGGTTCCATTACAACACAAAACAGGGGAGGATTTGTGCTCTGTGGTGGATTATTCTGGTTTCTGTACAAAAAGCTTTGTCCAGGACTCTTTTTTCCTCAGCCAGTAAAGCTGCTGGATGTGGGCTTGTGTCATGTGAGTTATCTCTGTCCTTGGAGGTTTCCAAGGCAAAGGCACATCCAACCTGGAGCAAGGGATTGGAGAGTTTAAACCTGCAGCAGCTCCCCCACCAGCACATCTGTAATTGCTATGAACCAGCTGCTTCAGTGCCAGTTTTTGCACTTGAATTAATTGGAACTTATCCCCTCTCAGCATTAGCTCCTTGCAGCATCCAAGGGCTGGGAGGGCTGATTCCTCTTATCCAGATCAGTGCAGGCTCATGGGAAAGGAAAAAGGTTCCAGGAGGAAGAGGGGAAAAAAAGAAGAAAAAAAAATCATAAGGGGATGCAACAGCTGGGAAGTTTCTTGCTCAAGAAATTAATGATCCATCAAAGACTCTCTGCTATTTTCAACTTGGTAGGCAGGAGAAATACCAAGCTTGGATCACATGAGCTTAGAGTTGATTAAATAAAATGAAGGGATGAGTTGTGCCTACTTGGGATGGAGAATGCACAAAGTTGTTTGAAGAACTTCACTTGTCTGAAGCAGACTGGAACACAAAGGCAGAAAGATTTTGGGCTGTCTTCTTTTTTTGGGGTGGGAACCAGTCTAGAATGTGAGTCCCAAACAAGAAGGGCTCTTACAGGGAAAGTTTAGCTGAAAATCCTCACAGAAAGGATGAAGGTGAATAATCAAAGAGGACATAAAGACAATTATTTCTCTGGGCTCATAAAACACAGTGGGGAGATCCCAAAAATGGTGTTAAAGGTTTTTAAATTCACCAGAAACCCAAATTTTGACTAATTACTACTGAATTCAACACATAATATTCCACACACTGAATGGTTTGGGTAGTTTCCTATGCCTGTCCATGAAAAACAAAATTCACAACATTCCTTGTCTTTCTCTGCTGATACAATACAAAAGCAGGAGCATATTTATTAATTACTTTTCTGTGCTTCTGATTTATGGGTCCACTACTCACAGGAGGGATGAAGAGTCTCCAGTGGACTTCTCTGGAAGGAAGTGGTTGAATTGACAGTGGCCTGTTTCCCAAATTATTGTCACTGTTGTTGCTTTAGTTAAAATGGAAATATTTAATGGAAAAAGTGATAGTGTTCCATCTGGCTCTGTGACTGCAGACTTTTTATCCAAGAAATAAAATATTCAAAATTTTAGATATATATATATATATATATATATATATATATATATATATGAGATATGATTTAGCTATAAGACTCTATCTGTGTGTGTCTTTTTAAGCTAATATTGGAGTTTTTAAAAACAATTACAGGTCTAGTTAATTATAAGTTGTGATTTTTAAATGTGTCCTAACTTTTCTATTATCTTGCCAATTCCCAAATGTTTTCAGAAATATTTCTTGTGTTACAGCTGAAAAAGGCTGGCTGCCTGGAACCTCTTAACATTAAACGTATATTGAAAAATAATATAAAAGCATTTCATCAGCAGATTTTTATTTTCAGTTTAGCAGTTCAAAACACAGGAGTCCAGAGCTTCCAGGAAGCTCTGCCAAAATACCACCACTCCTTTCCCTCTGACCAGAGCAGCCTATTGAAATGAGGAGTTTAAATTAGCAAAGAAAAAACAAAAATCTTTCAGCAGAAAATGCTAAATGGTCCCTACAGTTTTTTTGAAATGAAGAAGAAAAATCATCTCAAACTCACTTGTGGATGGATGTGTTTTACAACTGATGCTAATCCTCAATGCAAGCCAGTCTATATCCTTGTCGAAAAAGAAGGGAGGGAAGTTGTTTTTTTTCCCACAGTTGTTGCACAGTGGTGTGTCTATACATCCTACATGTTGATGTATATAACAGACTGAAGCTGTGACACAAGCTTGGAGCATTTTGCTCCTTCCCTGCTCAGCTCTCCTGAGTCCTAATTAGGTATTCATTTATTTTTGACACATACCTTATAATGGTATATGTTTTTTAAATACTTTACCAAGCAGATTATGTGTCCAACAACAAGGAGATGTGAGGGCTTGTTGCCTTTTTGTTCTTATTGTGTTATTCATCATTGCAGGGATTGTGGCTGAAGCAGCAATTTTCCAGCTAATAAAATGGAAATCCTGCCTACTTGAGAAAACTAACAAAGCACCTGGAGATGGCTTGTTGTGAAGATGGAAGAAACAACCACGTGGGATGAAATCTCTCAGCTAGTGTCTATCCAATAAGCTGCTCCATTTTGCATAAACTTTTCAGAGAACTGATGGGTATTGAGTTTGGGTCTGCGTGTCCATGACAGAGCAATTCAGCCTCAGAGGCTCTCAGAGATGGAGGGGGATGTTGCGTTGAGTTCTGCACCTTGGGAACAGCACACCAGGTGCAATCCTGCCTGGCTCTGTCATGGACACACAGCCACCACGCCAGGTGAGAGGTGCCTTGCCTGAAATGAGAGATGTGGCTGGCAGGCCAAGGAATCCTCAACTTTGTCACTCAGATTCAAGTGGATGGTGACATATATGCACACACAACATCCATATGGCACAAATTAAATTGAGAGGGGAATGAGCAAAACAATTTTCCAACAAACAAGTAAATGAAGACCATGCTTTATTTGCAGCAGTGCTCAAGCTAGATGAATACTGATTCATATTTCTTGGAATGAGAAGTGCTGGGGAGGGAGGTGCCATATTCTTCATTGCTGTTAATGTTTTATGCATTATTTTTTTTGTTTTCTTGTTTCTTTTTTTTTTTTATCATAACTTAAGTTCTCATAAAACCATAGTGGCACACTTGTACTAAGCGTTGTTCTGCCAAAGGACAGCAATCACAGCTTTGTGAAACTCTGATGCAAAACTTGCTGTGGGAAAAGCTTTGCCTGGACTTGCAGTGGAGTTTGTGGTGCTGGTCTCTGTGTAAATCCAGTACCAGGATTAGTGACTCACATGCTGGCTGGCCTTTCCTGCTGCCATACTGAAATCCCTGGAGTTTCAGCACACAGCAATGACTCACAGGAGGTGCTCAGCTTTCTGTCAGTCAGTGATCCTCACCTTGCTGTCTGACTCCTGCCATCTATCTAGCGTCCACAGAGGATTCTCTAAAGGCTCTGTCAAGTACTTGAACTTCTGCTGCAAAGAAATTTATAAATGAGCAGTGTAGCTAAATCCATCTGACATCCCCGAGTGTTCAGTGACATCCACCTGAAATCAGAGCAGCTCTGAATGGCCAGTCGATGGTGAGTGAATCTGCATTAAGATGGGTGAGAGCACTGCTGTGCTACACTTTCATCAGAGACTTAGGATTTGATGCAGTGAGAAAGAGAGACTGCAAGATCAGAAGACAGAGGTATCATCTCCTCCCTCTGCAACTCCAAATTGTCAGTACAGAGACCCAGCCCCATCTTCCACTCTCTGACTTTATCCCTGCCTATCCAATTGTCAAGTTTTTGCTCTGACTGCAAGGCAGAACAACTCATCTAGCCAAAACCAGCATCTCTAAATTGATCCATGATTCATTTACTGTCTCTGTGTTTCAATCCAAAAAGGATTTGCATGAAATCCCAGAGCGTGCAGTGGTGTATAGTCGTGCTATTATGGGAACAGTCTTCAGAGGACATGGAAACCTTTTAAACAATGTTTGCCAGGACAGAACAGGCTGTAATGAAAAAGGGATCCATACCCAGAGTGTGGCTTTGCCCTTGGCCTTGAAACAGAGATAGGATCAAACTCCACAGCTGAAAACCCCACCCATCCCACTTTGTCCCAGGAGTCCTCGGTAGGGGGACTAGTGCAGAGACCTGTGTGACAATGGATATTACAACCAGTAATTTTCTAATTTCCCTCTTATTCCTATGGACATCACTCCATGGAGTATGTGGCTGGCTCACAGCTCTCCCATGCCTTGCTGGCAGCTCGTTCCCATGGGGCTTACCCAGGGTCCAGGTCATACAGGTTCCCAGATGAATGTTGCTCCCAGCCCAGGTGACTTTGCTCCTTGCAGAAGGTATTTCCACTGCAGCTCACTGCTTGGCTCAATGGTCTTTGGCAGGGCACAGTGACTCGACTAAAGGGCAGCTTGGCTAAAGTCAAGGTTGTGTACATCAGTCATTGTGGTGAAGACAAAGGAGGCAGACACATGTCACTGCAGCTCTGATGGAAAGCTGGGCATGCAGGAAGACAGCAGAGCTCAGGTCCAATCATAGAAGAGGGGGAGAAACATAAATATGTTTCTGGAAGCTTTTTGACAACTAGGAGATCTCCAACAGCTTCTGAGATCAGTCCTCCCAGTAAATTTTGAGGACCCTCTCCTTTGTGTGCTTTAACTTTGCTTATTAGAGAGCCAAGGCCATGCAGGAGGTTTCCACAGAGCAACAGCCCACCCAATAAAAACCAAACCATAAACACCCCAAAAAACCCCAGCATAAAAGACATGCAGGATGACTAGATGACTCTATCTTGAGCTTTTATTAACATTTCCAGTGACAGACCTTCAAGCACTCTCTATAAATAGCAATTAGTTAAACTTTATCGTTAACTGACATGACTCCAAACTGCATCAGACAATCAAGCCTTCAGGTAAGAGTGCAGCAGCCACAAGCATGGCATGGATGCTTTGGAACAGAAATACTCAGCTCTTTCTGTAAATTATTGCCCCATTTCCTCCCAGCTGGCTGAGAGTGTTGCTGCAGTGGTATCAGCTAAGCCTGGGCACATTCATTTCACAAACACTGCACAGCCAACAGCAGAACAGGTAGAGTTCTCAAATGACACCATGACTGGGGTTTCGCTCTGTGGCAAGGCTATAGTTGTGTGTCTCCTCAAATATCTGCTGAATAAACCAGGAAAATAGCTGAAGTAATTCTGTTTATTGTCTTTGCTCTTTCCTGTCAGCTACAGATTAATAAATAATTGCTATGTGGTGATGGCTATGAGTGGTACTTGTGATGAACCTTTGATGACAGACTGCAAAGGGAGACCATACACAAGGGCTGTGTGAGCTATGTACCACAAAACTGAGAAATGAAGAGACCTGTGGGTTTATTATTCATAAGTTGTGAAGAGCTGGGCCTGAGGAAAAAAAAAAAAAAGTAGAGCTGGGCCTGCTCCACATGGCCATGACCACAGTGCATAATGAAACCTAAGCAGGGACCCCTGGTACCAGCACTTAGGGGTGGGAGGGGAGTTGGAGAAGAATAAAAGATTGTGGGTTCTGCAAGAGAACTTAAATGCTATTAATTTCTTCCTGCAATATAGAGCAATTTTGAAGGAAAGATCTGGCAGCACTGAAAATATAGCCTTGAAAACATAAACATTTTTATTCTAGGGTTTATACAGGACAGGATTTGTGAGAGTCTGTGGTCCAACTCATTCAAAGCAGAGTCAGCTTCAAAAGTAGCTAAGGAAAGAAAGGCATCTTGTATCTCAGCACAACCAGGTTAAGAATGTGCTGCTTTGAGTGGAGACAGCCTTTTACATGAAACCAGTTCATATTCCCATCAAGCACATTCTCATAAAGCACAGGCAACTATTCCCACTGATTTCAGGGGACTGGCTAGCTGCTGTCAGGATAGAGCTGCCTGGCTGCTCTCTGGGTCTTTGCAGTGAAATGACAGGGGACATGTTGGGTATAGAGGCCAGGTGGATTCTCACATGCAGGAAAGGGAAAAGTGATAATCTCCTTTCCCTTTTTTCTCCTCCCCATCTGCTGAGCAGTTCTTGGTCAAGAATTGAACATATTTTATCTGTTGAAAGCCTTCATGTATTTCACACGAGATGAGGGAGGAGGGGGAGAGCTGTTCCTTTTCAGCCAGCTAAACTGTTACCTCTGTAAAAAGGCTATTTGAAAACCGGTTGCCATTGGTTTGATCTGCAGTTGTTTTCCTCTAAGTTATCATCAGTGATAGAACATGCACAGACCCTTTTTGGTCCTCAGAATGGTTGAAGGCAGACCTAAATTTAACCCTTTGGGAGAAAAGCATTCCTGATATCAAAGGCTAGGGTTTTAATCAATGCTATGCTGAGGAAAACAAACAAACAAACAAACAAACAAACAAACCCCACCAAAAAAAAAAAAAAAAAAAGAACCTTCAGGCAAAGTTGTCACCCTTGTGGGAAGAATGACAGATTCTGTGCTACATATATTGTATGATGTGTCCCAACCCTGTGCTCTGTGAACAGCACAGGTAAGCCTGAGCTCCAGGTCTTCTTACTCATTATGATGATTATTGTTTTTACTTTATACAGAAAGGAGAGGGAAACAATTCCCACAGTGTCTCCCTACCATCATGCAGCTCTGACCCCTCATGCTCTCAGCAAGGATGGAATCCTCCTGCTCATTTCCTCCCTCCTGTGCCTGGTGGGCTCCCAGGAGCTGTGAGGAGTCACCAGTGCTGTGCTGGCAAACTCAGCATTGCAGCTGGGCACCAGGGACTGCCCTGCAGGGCTGTACATCAACATCTGCATGAACCCCATGTAGTTTTAAACAGGTTTGTGTTGGAACCCAGAAGCCTGGGAGTTTTGAGCTGTCTGTGCTTTCTGGCACTGATCCCCTGGAGAACACTGCTTTTGACCTGAGGCCTTGGAGAAGGATTCCAAATTTGAGTGATGGAGTTGGAGTCACAGGTGTGTGTGGTTAAAATAAAAATGTGTGATTTCACGTGGTGAAGGGTTTTGAATTTGGGGATTTTAGAATATAGCAATAGGTATGGCACAAGATGGAAAATTTTTTGGGTGTTGTCTCTTTCTGTCTTCTTCCTTCTTCATGGTTTCAGGTAGTTTCTGGTTGGATAGTTAGTGCTGCACTGCAGGTCACAGGAGTTTGGTTATTGGGTCAAAAGTATGAATAATATAGGTGTTATTTCTTATTGCACTGTTTAGCTTTAAAAGAGCTTGTAGCTAGCTGGATTCACCTCCATTTTGCTCTATTTTAGCTGTTAGCTGGAAGTGTTGCAGAGCTCTGTGTACTTTAGATAAGATTTAATAAACAACCAAGTCTGACCACGAGAAATTCATCTCATGTTTTAATCCTGACTCTGAGTGAGGACAGGAGAAAATAAAGACAAGCCACTAACTAGATGGTGCAGCAAACCCATTTGCAGGTTTGTGCAGAGTGGTTTGATTTGTTCAGCCCAAAGGACTGACCCACAGGAGCCTTTGACCAAGGAATGTTCTTGGTGGGCAGGTGGTTCTCACCAGATGTTGAAGGCAGCCTAGGAGAGATATTCAGGTTTTTTATTCTGAAAATTCTTGCAGCTCAGAACAGTCTCCCCTGCCACCCTTTTTCCCCACTGTGCCCCTGCAGAATGGCAGTGATGTTCAGAACTGAAGGAGCTGTAGAAGAGGGAAACTCTGCTCTGCTCTGCCTGCTCAGGAGTGGGAGGAGGAAGGAGCCATGGAGAGTGCCAGCATCCCTGGCACTGCAAGCTTGCCCACTAGGTATTCCCAGACTGCTCTGAGCAGCTGGAAAAGGGTCCCTTGGCTCTCCCAATGCAACTTAACACCAGGCAGTCTCTTTCTGAAGAAAGGCAACAACCTGACAGCAGACTGGTTACAAACCAAGGTGTCACTGTTGGCTTAGTTTAGAAACTGGGGTAAATTAAAGCCAAGTGGGCAGCAGAACCTGGAGCAGACACAGGACTCCTCTGCTCCAGAGCAGGCTGTCTGTGCCCCCTGAGGTGTCACAAGGACAGCAGAGACACTCCTGCTGGTGTTGGGCAAACCTGCTGCACAGACACTCAAAGGTGGTTCCTAAATACAGTGAACCTGGGAGATTCCCCTCTGGGTTTCTGCTCTTCCTCTTTGGTGAATTGGTCCTGCTGCTGGATCCACGTGGGAGCTGGAGTAAGGCAGGGCCAGTGGTTAAGGTGCTGCTATTTGAGATCCTAATTATGCCCTTGGATACCTCTCATCACACACGTGGCATACAGACCCTTTTTGGGCATACAAGAATGCATTTGCAGCAGATAAATATATTTACTTGTCCATATACCCACAGTGATACATGGGCAGTGCATTCTCCAGATTCCCTCTCACACCTTCCCCTCCAGGATGGAGCTGACCATTTCTAACCAAGCCACCCAGCTGTGCTGTAATTCAGGTAACACTGCTCCCCTGAGCCCAAGATCTGCACCTGAATAAACTGCATGAATATGGCTGTTAGACACATCTGCTGGGCAGACACCAAAATCCATCAAATAAGCTGTTAAAGCAAAAACATCTTGTTCAGCTCTAATATGACTCCTAAAATGCTGATATTTCTACTGTCTTTCAAAGAGTTCATATCTTCTGGTTATGCACAAAAGAAATCTGCAAGTGATTTCTACCACAGGCTACAACCAACTCTATAGACTAACCCCAGTTTCTTTTCAAGCTTTAATTGGTGAGAAGTGGAACCAATCCATCATGTGCAGACTTCTGGTAACATAATTAGTTAACAGAGATTCTTTTGTCTCCTTAAACTAAAAAATGCTGCTTTTCCCAAGCTCTTAAATGGATAAAAAATTACATTATCTTTTGGGGCTGTTCTGGTGTTGGCAAGTCAGATTTTTCATAGAGCTTATCTTCAGCACCAGCACAACCTGCCACTTAAAATGAAACAGCAGGGGTATTTTATTTTCTCATGCTTGGTCTGAAATCAGAGGTGTTCTTAATTAATTTTTTGAAATGCTCTTTTAAAAGGCTATAAAGTAATTAAAAATGACAGGAGATGTGGTATATTACCAGTGCCAAGTATGATTCAGACAAACCATCACTAGAAAATGGCTCTGACAATTCAAAGTCCCAAAAATCTATTATTAAAGCTGTTTGGGCTTTTTCTTCCTTTTTTTAATTTTTTTTCCCTTTTTCCCCCCATCAGCCACAGTGCTAAACATAATCTCAGATCTAGCAAAACACAAATTACTGTGGATGGCTCTATTGTATCTTACTCTGTTCTCTAGCATTGGCAACTTCTTGGATATAGGGACTGTAGCCAGCATCTCCCCTCACAAAGTTGGATGATTGCTGGGCAAACAATTTCTTCCAGCATAGCTGATCTAGAGGACTGTAGGAATCTCCCCCTTCTCTCTCTCCTATTTCTGTTTCCAGTTTGCAGAATGATGTAGAAAGGGAATTGTTCCAGCCAGCCCAACATCTCATTGCTCTCAGCTCTGGTGTCAGCACCAGGTGAGTCCAGTAAAAGGCTGAGAGTTCTCCAAAAACTCTCAAAATGTGGTTTCCAAAGGGCATTTTGGATGTTGTGGGGAAAAAAATCTCCTTAATTCAAAAATGGAGAGGAAAAAGGGAAGTTTTAGTGTAACACAAAGCAAATGTACAATACCCTCTCAGTCTTTTCTTCAGGCTACTCTGCTCTGCAGACCCCTCTCACATTTCTGAGCCCTGGAACTATTTTTTTCAGACTATGCCTGAAAAAACAAGTCCATTTCCATCCTTGGAACTCCTCCTACCAATTTTCTTCTTTTTTGGCTGGCATCCTACAAATAAGCTCCCACTGCTGCTCATTCACCATCTCCCAGCTCTCTCTTCAGTTAAGTTCTTGCTAATAAACTGAAAAACAAGCAGGGATTGACAGGATGTGATCCCTGCTCAGCTGTTCTGCAGTGGCTGGGTTTTAATTGCTCTGTGTCACCTTTTGCTTTCTATACCAGCAGTTTTAATGTAGGATGTTTCCCTTCTGCAGTACTTGATGATCTGGTAGAGGGGCATTATTCCTCTCATTAAAGAAGAGCAAGAGGTGGGGGTTTTTTGTGTCCCCAGCCTGCTGAGCACATGGGGCACCCCCAGACCTGAGCAGGGCCCCACTTGTGGGCTTTGTGTCTCACATTTGAGTCTCTCTCAAGGAGTTTACCCCCATTTTTCATCACCTCAGTGTCACAGAGCTCTGTGGTTGCCTGGGCTGACCCAGGGAAAGTGAGAGATTCCTCAGAGCACTGAAAGCTGCTGCTCCTCACTGGCTGCACATGTGGATTGTCCCATGGGGAATGGGAAGGAGCAAGCTTGAGAGGGAGTTAGAGAGGAGCTTGCCCTAAAATAGAAAAGGCATGGGAGAGGGGGCATCACAAGGCTGGAGAAGGGGGATTGAGAACCCTGAGGGGAGAGTGGCAGGCAGCAGTTCAGGTGGCTGCAGGATATGAAAATCCTCCCACTGCTCAGATTTGCCTAGCAACTCTTGGCTGACAGCACTGCTGGTGTTCTGCCATCCAGATGCAGCCTCCATCTGATGGGGGACAGCTCTGGGGAGGCTGCAATGGAGGCACTGAGTCTGTCTCTGCCCCTGTCTGCTCATGAGCCTGATAGGGTGTCTGCCACCTTCTGAGTGGGTTTTTCAGCAATCCCACAGTGCTTGGAAGTGAGTGTTCAACAGGATTCCAGCTTTGTGTCCTGGCAGAGTCCATCACCACTGTGTGCACAGGGACGTGGCAGTGCCATCTGCATATCCTCTAATTATAAACACCAACAGTGAAAACTGCTTGCCATAGAAAAGTGCTGGTGGAAATTAACTCTTTTAGCCTTTTTTCTTTTTTTTAATTTTTTCTTTTTTTCTTTTCTTTTTTTTTTTTTTTATCTGGTCACAGCAAAATCAAAATCCAGTTTTTGAACCTACTTGCAAATCTTCAGCTCTTCTGAGAGAGTGTCAAATATATGACACTCTGTGAGTCTTCTATTCCAACACAGCAGTACAAATCCCCCAGCTTTTGTACCTCATGAATAACAGGTTGTGTTATTGAAGTAGCACAAGGTCCTCTGAGAGACTGAACTGTCCCCATGCAAGATGAGAAAAAGCCCCAAATCACAGACAGAGGCGAATGTCACTGGCAGCAATGGTGACAGTAAAGGGTCAGACACCAGGCCCTGGGGCTGGTCTGCAAAGACAGCTTTGGGGGAGGTCTAAGAAAAAGGGAAAGGCAGCTGCTGGGAAAGGGAGGAGAAAATCTGAGATGTATGACAAGGCCTGGGGTGAAGAGATATCTGTGTCCTAGGGTGAGAGGTGCAAAGTGGAGGGAAGATTTGGGATGCACCCTGTGCCAAGCACTGCAGCTCACTAACAGATCACAGCAAGGGCTGATGTGGGGGGCTCTGTGAGGGATGAAAATACCCCTGGGGTGTGCTGGAGGGGATTTGTACCCACAGTCTGTGTTCAATCCTCTTCAGTCATGGTTCAGTAGAGCTAACAGTGCCCCCACCACAGCCACAGCCCTTTTGGCTTCTCTTCTCTCCTCTCCCCTGCTCTACTTTGCCTGGAGAGCTTTCCCTTCATCTTGCACTATGTGGAACTGTTCTCCTTGCTCTGTCACTGCCACCCCAGTGGCAATGAAATCCATTCAGGATACTGGTAGAACCCAGAAACCTGGGAGTTTTGAGCTTTCTGTGCTTTCTGACACTGACCCCCTGGAGAACACTGCTTTTGACCTGAGGCCTTGGAGAAGGCTTCCAAATTTGAGTGATGGAGTTAAAATCATGGGTGTGTAGTTAAATAGAAGTGTGTGATTTCACATGGTGAAGGATTTTAAATTTGAGGTTTTTATAATATAGCAATAGGTACAGGGCAAGATGAAAAATTTTGGAAGCTGTTATTTCTGTCTTCTTCCTTCTTCTTCATGGTTTCAGGTAGTAGTTTTTGGTTGGATAGTTAGTGCTGCACTGCAGGTCACAGGAGTTTGGTTATTGGGTCAAAAGTATAAATAATATAGGTGTTATTTCTTATTGCACTGTTTAGCTTTAAAAGAGCTTGTAGCTAGCTGGATTCACCTCCATTTTGCTCTATTTTAGCTGTTAGCTGGAAGTGTTGCAGAGCTCTGTGTACATTAGATAAGATTTAATAAACAACCAAGCCCAAATATGAGAAAATTCATCTCCTTTGTGTTTTTAATCCTGGCTCTGAGTGAAGACAGAAGAAACTTCAGACAAGCCCTTAACTAAGAGGTGCAAAACACCACCCTGTTGCAGGTATCTTTTCTGACCATGCAGAATTTCCCTGCAGATCCAAGACATGCAAGAGCCAAGCTCACAGACCAGCACTTGGTGATTTCTCCTGAAATAGGGACAGGACCAAAGGTGTTTGGAGTGAGACACTTCCTCCTCAACTTCCATGCAGCACTATGTACACACACAGTGCTCAAGGCAAAGCTGTTGGGAGATTAAAGAGAATTTTTTCCTCCTTCTTCTTTTCACAGGATTCTGATTTATTTGGCAGAGCAGGGAGGGGGTTGACAGGTCTCACCAGGTTTTAAAAACATGCCAGAAATTCTCCAAGAAGTCTGCTGGCACACCCACTTTGTCCTGAAGGCACCAACCCATTTTGTTGTATTTTGTACCAAGGACAGAATCTGCGTTCTGCAGATGAGAACCCAGTCAGTGGGGGTAGTAAAAGAGACACATCTCGATTAAGCCCATCTGAGCAAACCTAATCTCCCCTCCAAAACAGTCTCCATCTCTGAGAAGTGAAAGGAGCATCAAAGAGCTTAGCAGCCTGTGCACTTAAAGGAATCATCTTCAGACAAGAGTTCTTGCAGTCATGTTTGCACTGTGCTCCTCCAAGTTGCTGAGACAATCCAAAAACCTGAACATTTTTGTCACAAGAATAAGGCAGGCTGGAATGTAAATCTGCATGGTGAGAGTCATGCTCCCCCAGTGGCCAAGCCAAAGTCACACACACCAAGAGATTATTTTCTTGGAAAACAAAAAAAAAAGTGGCGGGGGGGGGGAAGGAATTAAGCACCTAAAAACTCCAGGAAGCTGAGAAAAACAGCCAATAATTAGAAAAACTGGTCAGAAATGTGGTTTGGAAAAGGTGGGTTTAACCCAGGAATGAGGTGAAAGGACAAAAGGTGACCTGCTTGTGAAGAACCCCCAGAGCAGTGGGACTCATTTGTGGGCAGAAATCACAAGGCAGATGTGGCAGTTCCCAAGAGGGAGGGAGTTTTATAAACACATCAAGATATAGTGTTCAGATATCTGTAGATTTCCAAGGGGGATCAGAATTCTATCCTTCAGCATACACAGCAAGACAGTCCAAACCCATTTCTTACCTGTGGAAAACTGGCTAATCTTTGCCTTGCTTTATATTCTGACTGAAACAGCATGAAAATGCAGTTCCTAGGGTGTTCATCTAAAAGAGAGGTTTGAAAAGGCAATTTTATATTAAGTTTAATTTTTGTTGAAATATTTTCTTTCTTAAGATTTCTTAGGGAAATACAGTGCTCCTAAGTACCCCACCTTCACCTCACAACACAATTCTGTCTAAATAATCTTACTGAACAGGAAAAACTTTTGAACTTTGCAATCTAGTCTAAGGGAACCTTATCCATGCTTTCCATCTGTAAGATTTGCAGCAGTAAGTAATGTCATAATGACTTTGGCATCTATTGACATGGCAAATTTAGTAACAGTGAGACTGCAAGATCTCTCTGTGCGCTGCAGCTTTTTCTAGGAAATTGGCTCATTTGTCTTTCTCCATCTTCATGTAACAGGAAATATGAAAATTTTCTGGAATTTTTCTCTCCTTTCTTCTGTCCAGGCAACCAGACCCCCAAGATGATAACCTCCAGCCCTGAGCCAGTTTGAAGCACTTTGCAAAGCCACTGCACAAAGAAACTGGTTAAGGTAACTGAGTTAGCCTAAAGTTTGCCTTGTGATTAAAAACCTTCTTGTGAAAGGGGCCAGAAACACAATGTGGATTCCTGAAGTTGTAAACCTATGTCACATCAAAGAAAGGAAAGAAATTATAGAAGACTCTTCTGAGCTGGCCTGCTCTGCTACTGAATCCAGACTATAGTTAGACTATAATTGCTTTTTCATTTGAAATGTCACCATTTACATTGACTTTCTACTCATTTTGTTCTGTGACTGTTCATAGTGCTCTGTGTGATAATGTGTTATGCAAAACATAAATCACAAAAGAAAATAATCACAAAACACAACAAATCCTCTTTGCCTGCTTTCACAGGGAGGCAGAGTAACTTTTTCATGTAATGAAAATTATCCAGAAAAACACATCGTGCTCATTTCTAGAGTTTAAGACAGCAGGAAGATTTTCTTTAAGGATTTAGCTTTATCTGACAACCAAGCTGGTAATACTGAATCCTCCTGAAATCTGACATCAAAAATTCAAGACTGGGTACCATTACCCTGCTCAAGCACTAGTTTTGGTAATTGCTGAGAGGTGTGGGAGTTTGACATTTCATTCACTTGAAAGTGTATTTGCAAAGTCACTGCCAATCTACAGCAGACTGAGGTCAGGGTTAGAGTTTGAGACATTTTTCTCTTTCCTTTGAGAGGGTTTGCACCCACATTGATCCATCCTTCCCTATGATTAGACTCTCTCCTTGTCTCCATACAAACCATCCTTGCAGAAGGATTTCTGCTGCTCCACCGGATGCTTCCTTTCCTCCCTCCTCTCAAGAGCCCTTTTCCTGGCTGAGCACTGTGATTTCTCCTTGCCTGAAAACGTGGCTCAGGGATCTGACTGGCAGAGCTCCTGCTGGAAGTCAGGCTGGATTATTCCTGCTGCTGCACTTGCCCATCAGCATGAGTAAAACTGATGGGAGATGCACAACCCAGTAATCCCATGGGATTAAATTGTCTCTACTTCCTTTCCACAGCAAGGACCTTTTCTGTATCCCTTTAATGCATGGCTCTTGACCACTCCTTATGATTGTAAGGCATTCAGTCCATTACCTGCAATTTAAAAAAAGATTTAAAAAAATAAATAAAAAAATAGAGAAATTGCATTGCTGTGTTTTAATTGCTTAAACAGTTTCTCATCAGTCAGATCAGGACTTGATGCAACTCTTGCTCTGCTTGTGTGAGACTTTCCCACTCTACAGTAATTTCTTACCTTGATTATTTAATGTACTTTTTTTTTGCTTGAAATAGATCACATTATCCCAATCTGGGCATAAAAGAAAAATGCTCTTCCTCACAGAGCTAATTAGCAGCCATGCTTGGCTGTCCCCAGCAGAGCAGACCTACCTGTGTCTGCAGAAGTCTTAAAACAGCAGAGAAAGTGAAATTCCTTGTGTGAAAAAGATGAAAATTTGCCATTTTGAATCCAAACCCTCTCCCCATCTGCCAAGAAGAATTTAACAGGATTGTTTCTGAGTGCAGCTGGAAAACGGTGCCTGGATGCCACTCACTGCTTTGTCCCATGGGTTTGCAAAAGGAGGGGCTGCTGGATGTGGGAAATGAGCAGGGATTATCCAGCAGTGGCTCCAAGGTAGGAAACCAGTGGGAGGGGCCTGATGTCTCCATCAGGAGAGATCTCCCCCTGGCACTGCTTTTGCCTCTTCTTTGATGCTCTGACATGAGAAGCAGCACTCATGGTAGCTTCTGTCAGAATGAACAAGATACCAGAACAAGCCATACAAGAGGTTGAAAGCAGTTTGCTTGGAAAATGCTACTGGAATAGAGAAATTTGAGCCTTTGTGAGGACACAGTGGCTTTTGTGACAGCCCCCACGAGCTGATACAGACATACTTCTGTGTCACAGCAGCAGCTGAGCCACGGCCACATCTGAAGCAACTGTGTTTGCACCACATCTGTTATAATCCCCAGCCTCTAAAATGGAGCCTTGTTTGTTTTGCTTTTCTTTTTTCAGTGTGCCACTGACAGGTCAGCTAACACAACCCACGAGAGACAGAGCACTTTAATACAGTAAGGCCATTCTGATTGCTGCCACATCTCATTAATAACTCGTTGCCCTGCTATTGTGACTCCAATTTCACAGCTCCCATTTGCACTCCCTCTGGTTAATCACATCCATTTTTAGCTTGCTGATCTTAATTGGTCATTTATTATGGCTCTGTCTTTTTGATGGACACTGATTTCATCTCACCACCAATGCCTCTACCCCACTGCCTCTCTGCCATCAACTGGCAAAACCAAAATCAATGAGAATTAAGTTTGAAGCTGGTTTGGAAGCACAGGTATTGCTCTAATTGATTCACTTTAATTGTTAATTGTCTCAGCCTCCTGAAGCCAGTGCTTCCATGCATGGGTACCACCTTGAGGGATGCACAAGGTTGTGCTGCCCAGCCCTGCCAGGCAGCTACACTTGAGAGCTCAGACTGACCCAGAGCTGCAGCCCCATGACCTCCAGCTCAGGAGCAGCAGAGCAATGCCTGGCACCTGTGCCTGGCACCAGCAGAGCCTTCAAGAAGATGCCTGGGGAGAATAAGAGAGCAGGGAGCTGAGCTGCTGACCTTCCATGGGGCAACACAGCCTGTGCACACCAGAATCCAGGACTGTCATTGACTACAGCAAATGCAATTAATGCCAGAAAAATGGCCATGGGCAGCAGCCCAGAGGGCACCAGGCTGTGCTACACCTGTAAGCATAAAAAGAATTCTCATGGCTGGGTGGGTACAGCTGTTGTGGTTGATCATGAGAGCAGAACGAGGCTCTGTAGGGACAGTGACTATCTTCTCTTGGCTCGAGTGATGTTGCTGGGGACAAGACCACTTGTGCCCCTGTTGTGCACCTGCAGGTGGCCCTGGAGGTCACTTGCTTGTCCCCAGCCAAGCTGCAGCAGAAAAAAGCAGGCCCTAGCCTGCATTAGTAAAGGATGTCACTGCTCCTGTGCAAGTGACGCTGGAGTGACAGGGGCAAGGCTGGGTGTCCCTGTGCCACCAGATGGGTGGCTACAGGCAGCTGGGATGTGGCTTGTGCCTCTGTGGATTTGCTTCTCCGGGGCTGTACATCTCCCACAGGGCACTGGGAAATGAGGGGGGCAAGGGGGAAGCAAAATCCTGCACTGGAAGAATGTTATGTAAACAAATTTTGAGTCCTGTGCCCCTTTGTGTGAGCTTTGCCCTCTGTCAGGTATGTGGGTGGGAAATGACTACAAAATTTAGATGTGATTTGCAAGACTGTTAGGTTTTGCTTGGTCTTCAATGCTGCAAGAGCCTGAATTACTAATGAATACCAGAATTATATAAAAATAGCAATACCTAGGTGATGACATTAACTTGTTACTGGTAGATTATTTCCTGTGCCAAAAACAAGGGAACTGGGACTCATATTTACCATTGCAATATCCAGGCTTGGAATGTAAAGGAGAATGGATGTAGCAATAAAGGCTGTTGGATTTTCCAAATCAGAGATGGAATTCAGTTAAATTACAGCTCCTTGCCCTTCCTGGAGATAGTCCACTGGGAAAACTGAAAAAAATCAGTACCTTCATCCCCATGCACTGAAAAATAGTTCCAACCGATGGTGAGCCTGAAAGACAGAGTGAAAATGCTGGGGAGCCAGGAGGAGGGGAACATAGCAGATCCACAATAAGATGAGCTGGTAATATTTCTCTCTCAATAGCATTTCCAGGAGAGAGACTGAGCAGGCTGAGAGACTGACTCTTCTAATTCCCTGACCTCTGTCAGGGCACCAGAAATTTAATATCTTCTCCTCTGTACATCTTAAATTTTCATCTGAGCATTTTGCTGTTAGCATTTTTCCATGTTGACAGCTATATTTCTGGAACACTTCTAGCAGATACCTGAGCACTTTGGAAAAAACCCCCTGGCCACACAGCTCTTAAAATATGTCCAGCTTTTCTAAGTAGTGGAACGATTTGCTAATGTGGATGGAGAATTTCTTTAAAGAGCAGAGAAGGTGATAACAATAATAGGGAAAAAAATCTTGGAATGTGCCAAGGTCAGACCATAATGAAATCTGACCCTGGATAAGACATGGAAATATCAGGTATTATACCTGGGGCTAACCATTCTTATTATACCTTTCCTGCAGTTCCTCCTAAGAATGGAAAAAATGTGTGAACCTAGGTTACCTTACACTTAATTTCAAAGCATGCAGGGGAATCTATAACAGCCTTCTTAAATGGCCTGATACATTACTCCTGTCAAAGGAAAAATTACAATGAACAGGGGGCATCCATGCAGAGGGAAGGCTGTGCTCAGGCTCAGGGGCGTTTTGCAGCAGATATTTTTCAAATGCTCCTGGACCAACTGGGAATGCATATTCTATGGGAATGTATACTCTGCAGAAAGCCAATTACATTTGCTTCCCACATCTTTTGGTCCCCCAGGAGCTGCCCTAAGCCCCAGCAGTGTGGTTGAGCCAGTGTCACATCCTGCAGCCTGCCAGCGCCGCGGGCCCTGGCACCTCCAGCACGAGGTGGGCTCTTCTGTGCTCCCCTGACTCGTTCCCATCATGGATAAAATGCAGGCTGGCAGTGGAAATCTGCTGAGATGTGCTGCCCAGCAGGCAGCTCCTGCTGCTCACTGTGACGTGCAGGCCCCTGTGATGCACGGTGACCTGGCTGTGACCATCGGGCCACCATCAGCCACGGGCCCCACGGATGGTGGCTGTGTTGGGCTGATGTGGCCAGAAATGTGTACTCTGTCATCATCTACTGAAACCAGGTAGGCAGTAACCCCTATCTCTGTGGGAGATATCCTCTGCTAATGGGCCATCTTTAAACCAGCTGGGGCAATCATCTTTATCTTTTCCACAGCTCATCCTCCCTCCTTGGAGATATCATCTGCTGCTGGACCATTCAGTCCCACTGTGTGACTGATAAAATTACATCATCCCACTGGGAGATGCTCCAGACAGGGGAGGAGCCAAGCCTTTCCTATCTAGATAAAAACTGAGATTTTGGACAGTAAGGTACCATCTTTCCACTGAATTCCAGAGGAAAACCAGACCTTATCCACATCATCCCTGGACCTTCAGATGAAACTGCACCTTCTACAGGAGCAGTGCTCCAGCTGAACCACATCTGCCACTGCAGGAGGATGCAGCCACCATTGAATGGGACTGCTACCAACACCCTGAGTGACTGACAGGGTGTCAGGCTGTATTCTGACTCTGTCAGGGTTGGGATTGTTCTTTGTAATACTGCATTTCTATTTTAATTTTCCTAGTAAAGAACTGTTATTCCTAATTTCCATATCTTTGCCTGAGAGCCCCTTAATTTCAAAATTATAATAATAATTTGGAGGGAGGGGGTTACCATTCTCCATTTCAAAGAGAGGCTCCTGCCTTTATTGGCAGACACCTGTCCTCCAAACCAGGACAGTGGCTGTGGTGCTCACAGCCTTGCTGGAGCTGAGGAGTGAGGAACTGAGCTTCTGCCTTTGACTGGGAGAAAGTGCTGGGCCCTCCACAGCAGCCAGAGGGGCTGGATGACCTATGGCTGCCTGGTAAACATTCCTGCACATCACAGGCTATTTGCACACATTGGGCATGACTGTTTCCAATGAGATGCCATCTGGAATAAAGGCAACTTCAAGCATGTATTTGAGCATTCAGACACGTTTAGAAAGCAGACAGGAGCGTGGAAGTTAACATTCAGATACTTCACAAGCTCATATACCTGGGAGCCAAATGCTCCAGCTAAACAGATTGTGCCCTATTAAATCAAAACTGTGCATTGACAAAAGCTTAGCCCATAAGTTGTCATCTAGGTCATGGTTACACAACAGTGTGTACAAAGGCTACGGATATTCTTCCTGCATTCTCAATAAAAACATTAATGCCTTCCTACCTTCCTCACTTCACCCCACCCACATTTCAAAGAAAGAGGGAGTGGTTTCATAGGAGGACAAACAGTGCAACAAGATGCCAGGCTCTGTCTGGAGTAGCCTTTTGCCTTGGGGTGCTTCTGTGCTCACAGAGGGCACCAAATGCAGATGGGTTCCTTACCTACCTTGGAATAACCAAAAAACACAAACAAAAAAAACCCCACAAAACAAAACAACAAAAAAAAAAACAACAACAACCCCAAAAAACCCTATGATAATCTATCAGCTCCTTGAAAACTCATATGTGAATGTGCTGGTTTTGGCTGGGGTGGAGTTAATCTTCTCCTCAATGGCAGGTGTGGGGCTGTGTTTTGGATTTCTGCTGAACAGGGCTGCTAATACAGAGATGTTTTTATTACTGAGCAGGACTTGCACAGAGCCAAGGCCTTTTCTGCTTTTCATACTGGACTTGCTGGTATGGGAGGGCTGGAGGTGCAGGGGAGGTTGAGAGGCGACACAGCCAGGACAGGTGACCCCAGGTGACCAAAGGGATATTCCAGAGCATGTGACATCATGCTCAATGTACAAAGTGGGGGGAAGAAGGAGGAAGGGGAGCACATTTGGAGTGATGGTGTTTGTCTTCCCAAGTCACCATGATGTGTGATGGGGCCCTGCTCTCCTGCAGATGCCTGCCCATTCCTTGTTTTGCTTTCCTTGTGTGCATGGCTTTCCCTATTTAACCACCTTTATCTCAACCCATGGCTTTTCCAGCTTTTATTCTTCTGATTCTCTCCCAGCCCCGCTGGTGGGGGAGTGAGTGAGTGTGGGGCTTGGCTGTTGGCTGGGGTTAAACCACGACAGTGAGCTAAAGTCAAAATCAATGAACCAAATTCTCAGGTAGACTAAAGCCATTTTAAGTCACCATGGAAACAGAAAGGGCTTCATAATTACAGCAAATTATATTTATAGTCGCTTCAGGGAAATGTTCTTAGACCTCTCTTCTCCAGTTAATTGATGGATATTTAACTTCAAATATTGAACACCTTTGCAAAGACTACAATAGATCTTCCTTCTCTGTATACTCATAGCTGCCAACTGACTGATATCTACTTTTCTTATTTTCTGGGCCCTTAGATATTTTCCTGTGCAGGTACATTTAAGCTTCCTGAGAATGGACTTACTCTTTTTAGCAGATCCTTCAGAGCTGCCTGGTGTTTACAGGCAGCAAAATGTTGTGGTGCAAAAAAAGGAAAAGGTGGCAGTCTTCAGAGAAAAAGGCTGAAGAACACAAGCTTTTCAAAGACACCTTGCATAGCAGAGTAATATGGTGTTGTATTTATCCAAGTTTATAATATGCTTTCTGTCAAGGTATTTAAGCATTACATAATGGGTTTAAAACAAGAGCAGTGGATGGGACTGTCATTTAAAGCCACTTAGGTTTTGAAGGCTCAGCCTTACCCCGTCCCACTTTGGGGAGGGTGAAGCAGTGCAGTGCACACAGATGCAGAATTGGCATTAAAAAATCCAGGAGCCACCTTTGAGTCATTCACAGCCAGATGCTGCCCCTGGTTTGCCAAAGCCAGGCTGGCTTGGTGCATGCAGCACCAAGTGGCCACCCCTCAAGCCCCTAACTCATTAGAGTAGGTCTGGCCTCATGGAGCAGTGCAGGGAGAGATAGACAGGGAAGAGAGTTGGGATATGTTCTCATAGGAGCACCAGAGGGAATTTCTTTATCTTCATTTCATACTCCAAGTGGCTCCTCAGTTCTGCTTCTCCTGGCTGGGGCAGGGCATGCGGAGAGCACCACAGGATGGACTTGCTGTCCCCACAGCACCTGGCCAGCCAAAAGCATCTGCACCACTTGTTTCCTTTGCACTGGTCTCAGCAATCTGCTCTCTAGTAAAGCAAGCCCCAAGTCCAATCCCAAACAGAAACATTAGGCTTTTTTTTTCCCATTCAGTGAGAAATCCTTCCAAAGTTTGCATCTCCTGAAGGCTCATGCACCACTCACCTCTCACTCTTCAATAACTGAAACAGAAACCCTCTCTCCTCGCAAAGTATCATCTCCAGCTGCTGTCTAAGTTTTATTGTCCTCCTCTGGATTTTATCCTGCTTTTCAGCAGCTTTTAAAGAAACACAGGTTTGGGTCTGGCACACAAACTTCTCAGGGCCAGGCTCCTTGGCACAGCTGGTGCTCTACTGGCACAGCCAAAGGTGGCAATGTCCCTCTTCACCACTGCATCCCATCAATCCCCCCTTACCCTTCTTGGTCCTGTGTCCCTCACTAATGCAGGGACCTGGAAAGAAAGGCAAATTATTTTCCCCTTCTGAAAATGCTTGCTGATCAAAACCACAGCAAGACAAAGACTGGAATCAGAGAGAACAGAGTATTCCTGTGCAAGTGAGAATTTAAGCAAGAAGCAGCTGCTCCTCATCCCAACTCCTCCACCTTCCTCCTGTCATGTAAATAAAGTTGTCTGTGGTCCTTTGAATAATCTGAGTTTGATATAATGACAGCAATAAATTATATTATTCACGAAGAGTGATGTATTCCATAATACACACCCCTTTACATTGTTTAGTTGGCAAAACCACAGCATGACTTTTGCCCATCCATGCCTTCAAGGCAGTTGAAAGAATTTGTGTGGGAGGGGGAATTGATCCTCCAGAAACTAGGCTGAAATACTGTTTTTCATTTCCACCTAGTAATTAAATTAAGCATTGCAGCACTAGCATTTCCTGCATGGTGGATATTGTCTGTCCATCCCTAATTAAAATGACCTTCCTTAAATGGGATGTACTTACTGTGTAAGTTAACTAAGTGGCCCATCATTTTCATTATGTACTCTACTATACATTTATTATACATAGATGTACCTAATTATGTGTAGTTCCTGGTAGGTTCCTGTTCATCTGAAGTTGTTATCAGCATTGATAATACCACTAATACTCATCACTAGCCAGGCTGTAAATATTTTAGCACTGGTCTTTGTGCTCTGTCCTAAACCCACTCTCTCACCAAAGCCTTACAGGCTCAGCATCACCCCCAGCTCAGCCAGCAGACCACAGCCTGTTTGAATTTTGGGGTTCAGGGGACAAATGCCTTCCAGAAGATTAAGAAGAAAAACATTACAGAGTTGAAAAACCTGCCAGAATAATTAAAAAAAAAAAAAAAAAGTCATGAGCTTTGTTTGCCAGGTGTAGGAGCCTCTGGAAGCTGCCACAGCTGAGTGCAAAGATTCTGAGTGCTCACTGTGGCTTTTGCCACAGTAATAAAACAATTTTATGGTAATAATAAACTTTTGATGAGAGTAGAGGTTTTTCAGGTGATAATGAACTGCTCTGGAGGAATCTCTCTGTTCACAGGTGGAGATGGAGCTTGCTTTGCTTCCTTCCTCCTTGGCTTTGCTAGCAGAATGGGGCTTGTGGCCCTGGGTCATAGAATCACAGAAGGGTTTGAGTTAGAGAGGAACTTTTAATTGCCATTCAGTGCAACCCCTGCAATGAGCAGGAATATCTTCAACTGGATATTGCAGTGGGTGTTTTGGCAGGAGTGTCCCCAGGATCTTGCTGCAGGAAAGGCTCCAGCTTTGTCCTGTAATGCCACCACCATGCTTGAAATCATATCAAGAAACATTTTTCTTTCACTTTTTTTTTTTTTTTTTTTCAGAAATTAATTTGCCTAGAACCAAGGGAAATAGTTGCATGTAACATGGTGATCCCCCCAGGACGTGGAGTGGCTTGAAAAATAGGTTCATTCTGGGTTTAAATTTCAGCTCTTCTTTGTGATCCTCTTTAAAAGTCATCACTCCATTTCAGCCCTGTTCTCCTCTTCTGCTTCCCACCTTGCAGTGCAGCCCTGCTGATGGCACAGTGCCCTGTCCTGGCATGTGCTGTGTGACCTGGGCAACCCCAAGGTACCCTGAGGACAGAGTCTGCCCCATACTTGCCACCTATATCACCTGCCCACAGCAGGAGCCTTGTGCTGCTGGGATAGTTCCATGCACCTTCTCTCTAGAGAAGGAAAAATTGGGATCACAATCAGAAATGCAGAATTAACACAGAGGAAGGAATCAGAGTTCCACATCTGTTCTGCTGTGAACACTAATCAGTTTTAATATAAAGCATCAGTCATAGCCAAGCCCTGCTACATAAAACATCTGCATACAGCAACAATTCTTCAATCTTAATGAAGTCTTGCACAGGAAAGCTGCTCCCCTTCTGCCCAGCCAAGAGCAAGGAGGTGGAGGTGAACTTTAGATGGCAAGCACCAATAAATTGGATTTTTGTACAGTCATCCTGCATTGGGCAGGTACGTGGCTGTAGCTGTAGGGGCTTGCAGCAATCCCTGCAGATTTAGAAAGCCTGGGGAAAAGCCCATGGATCCCAACACAGACACTATTTCTCCCCCTGAATATACCCCTGAATAATATTCTTTCTTGAATATTAATACAGTTGTGCCAAAGATGCATAGTTGGGGGCTAAAATCCACTTTGTGGTTGGTGCTGTCCAGATATAGCAGAGATGGACCTTGCCTCAAAGAGACTGGCTCATTTGAGGAGGTACTTTTACAGCAGGATGCTGCCCAAGTAGAACAAGTTCAGAAGGGCTGTAATTCCTATTAAATCAAAATGTTCAGGGTTTTCTACAGGACACTCATATTCTGGGGGCTGAAGGGCTCAGGCACAGGATCCATGAAGAGGAATTCAATGTTTTCCTACTTCTCCACTGCTCTTGCTTGTGACACCTGCTGCATCTCCATCCCTATGTCAGGGATCTTCCTGGAGCAGTACTGGGGAGGAGCCCTGAAGTTGTGGGAATCTCTTTTCCACCGAGATTAAAGAGGCTGATGGGTTTTTATCACAATGAAATGGTGTTTTCAGCCTTCTTTATCATGGAGAGTAATTGCACAAGAAGGTTCTGTGACAGGAAAGAACCTCTTTTCATCAGCCACCCAAACTTCTTGGGAATTACACATGGACACAAGGACTTCTCTGTGACCTTTTTTTTTTTTTTTAAGGGCATCTCAGAATGGCACTACTTTTAGGGGAAACATTTTTTCTTATTTCCAATTGTAACTTCTCTTTTCATCAGCCCTGAAGTACTAAGGCAGCTGGACTAAATGCTCATTGTAGATCTCTTCCAACTGAAATCTCTTTTTTTCTCTTCTCTTCTCTTCTCTTCTCTTCTCTTCTCTTCTCTTCTCTTCTCTTCTCTTCTCTTCTCTTCTCTTCTCTTCTCTTCTCTTCTCTTCTCTTCTCTTCTCTTCTCTTCTCTTCTCTTCTCTTCTCTTCTCTTCTCTTCTCTTCTCTCTCCTCTCCCCTCCTCTCCTCTTTAAAGTGGTAAAACTTTTCAGACAGGAGAAATATGTCTGCTGCAAACACCCAGCCATGGCTCCTAGTTAGCACCTCACAGGCATCTGCAAGAATGGTAATTTTTCTTTTGTGAAGAAACTGGGTTAATATGACCTTTTATGAGGAAAAGTGGGCATTAGATAGTTGTGATGAGAAATGTTTGCAGGGTGGTCAGGTCTGAAATGAGCAGAGCAGTGTGGGAGTCATGGCAAGTGAGTCTCTTCCATCAGTTTGAAACAGAAGAGAAGGAAGAGGGGATAGGCAGCCCTGGATTCTCTCTGAGCTAAAGGAGTTATTGGTTCAGGTAGTGTGATGGCCTAAATTAAAAAGATTATTCACCACTCCTGGTTGTTTTAAAGTATCTCTAGAGACTTTGATGCTTTTTTAGAAACCAGATTACCAGCTGTGCATCTCAGGGAGCTGGGTGAGCTGGAAGATGAATGTTGCTGAGAGATTCATGCACCAGCTGGAAAGAGCTCAGTGCAGAAAGAGGAAATAAAATCGCCAGTCATGAATACAGCATCACATTCCTTCAGGCATTCTCACACCTTCAATGGGCACATTTTGTAAAGCTCACTCAGGTGGAAAAAATTAATTTTTTTTTTTTTTGTTCTCCACCCAAAGTCTCAGTGACAAACTGAATTATTGGGCAGCAGGTGAAAAATCATCTTTATTCTTTTTCTGTCTTTGCTTTTGAAACCACCTGTTTCAAAACAATTGAAATTCTGTTTCCACTTGCCTGTGAGGAGCTTTAATGCTCCATTTGCCCTGAAAGAATGTGGCTTCTCCTCCTGTCAAAAAGAGCTGAATGCATATTCCCAAACCTAGCCCTTAACCACACTGCCATGGCTTAACAGAACTAGGAAATTTCTAGGGAAATTCTTTTAAAAAGATTGCTGTTTGAATACTGCTGAATCACTAAGGTTAATTACAATGCTTTTATTCAGTGTTTTGGAAGGTACCACAACATAACAAGCTATGGCACTGAGCTGTTTACACAGCAACACCATGCAAACGTTGAAAAAAGACACAGTGCCAGGCTGCTCCACAAGAAGCTGCCCTTTTGTTTAGCAATTACTTTCAAAAGCAGTATTTTCTCTGCTACTAAGATCAACAGCTAATTTCTCCTGGCCTTCTTTGTCAGGATTGATAGAGTCAGGAAATATTTCTGTCAATCTTCTCTAACCAAGTGTTTCACAAAGTCACTTCTCTACTCCAGTAGTGTTTAATTTAGAGGGTGATCAATTTAAAAAAAAATTAAATAAAAAATAGTAAAAACCAACCACAACCCCACTCCATACACCACCACCCCCACCCCCCACCCCCCCCCAAAAAAAAAAATCAGAGAAAAGAAGAACTATCCAATTCTTAACTATGATCCAAGACTGACCTTAGGTAAAGTGGACTGAGAGAGGAAAAAATACCAACCTGTTCTGTTCCAGTAGGGCTTGCTATTAAGATATTTTGGAAATCAGGTTTCATAGTCTCAAAAAAAAAAAAAAAAAAAAAAAAAAAAAAAAAAGAACACCACTCTCTGTCTGCCATTCTGAGTTGACTTTCCAGTTCTGGCAAGTTTTATTTCCACCCAACTTCAGACTAAATCCCAGGTCTCTTGCTACCCTAAGAGGAAAATAAAGCTCAGATGCTTGGATTGGATGACATGAGGTTTGAGGCTGTGATTTTAGGCTGGTTTTAAGAGTATGGGTGCATGAACTTGGGGGCAGTGCAGCTGGAACCTGCCTGCTCTGTCAGGATCCCTTCTTCCCAGACACTGACACTGCTCCTGCTGTGTCACCTTGCCCCAAAGGCAGGCAGCAGGCAGCAGCTGCCACCCCAATCCTGGTGCCCTTCACCTGGGAATCAGCTCCAACTGGGCTAAGTGTGGCCAGCCCAGACAGGCTGCCCTTCCCCTCCAGAGAAAGAGGAATGTCTGAAGTAGCCAGGAACTGGCAGTGCTGTTTTTATGCCTGACCTTCCAACCAAGAAGGGCAAGTTTGGAACAATATATTTCCATTCATTCTGGCAGCAATGACTATACTGAAGGAATTGCACAGTATTCATGCCTTCTGTCAGCTGGGAAAGGAGTTGAATTCATGCAACAAATTATTCAGAAGAAATTGTTTGCCAGACTCTCATAATGAGCTCTACAGAACAGAGGAGCTGATACATCAGACACAATTAACTTCATGTTATAAAACCCTTTTGGGCTGTAGACACTAGACCCTGCCAACCCTACTGTACTGTCAGGGCCTGGCTGCTCCTGATTTTTATAGGAACCTGTATCTATTCCTCCTGTGTGTGTCTGCAGGGAGCAAAACCCTTTAAAACCTGGGAGATATTGTCCACTCTGTCTGAAGAGCAGAGCTACACCCCAGACCAATGCCAGCAGAATCCAAATGTGGCATTTGAGTATGACTAAGCATTCCTCAAAGCAATCAGATATCAAGCTCCCAAGCACTAACACTGAGAAGGATTTTCGATTGTGTTGCAGCCAGCAGGATTTTGCTGAAGGCAAAGCTAGACCAGCACCTGTCTGCTTTTTGAATCAGATCCCCAATTACAAGGTCTGTGCTCAGTGCAGTCAATAAATTTCTCCAGGACAGGACACCTGCATTCTGCTCACCACAACATGGGGTCTGTGGCCAGAGCAGCAATCCAATCTGTGGGGTGAGAAAGAGCAATTGGTTCACAAAAATGGGGAAGCAGCAGAGCAGATTCAGCTGACACCAAAATGTCCCATATAGTCTATGCTGTTTCACCAGATTGCTCACAGCAGCTCAGAAAATGTAACTCTTGCCTTTTTTAATGCACTATGTTGGACTTTTAATGCAAATTTATATTCTTGTCAACTTCTATTTTTTAGTCATTTTCCAGCTAAACTTCATTGGCCAATGTGAAATGTATTTTTAACTTACAGGGACTTCAGTAAAAACAAAAATAGCAAATTGTTTCATTTTCTTAACAGCCAGGGAAATAAACATCAATTAGTTGCACTGCTCTGCACAGAAGCAATGGGAGAAAAAAGAGAAATGAGTCCTGCAGCTGAGTGGAAAACATTTCTTGAAGCAATTTGGAAGGTGAAGTTCATGCTAAGTGCTCAGGGGCTAACACTGTGTGTTTCTAAGGAAAATATATGTTGCTTTTTCAGTATCTATTGCTATCATTTATTCAGAAGGAAGTTTTTTAGTGCTTTTAATGTAAATGCTGATTTTAGAGCAATTCCATTTAATTAACCAAACCCAAAATGATGTTTGCATTAGCAAGTAGCAAAAGAGAGACTCAAATCACTGCCATCATTCCCTGAACTCTCACACAAAGGGCACTTAATAACATATCACTTCCTGAGACAGAAAAGAGCACTGAAGGAAAGAAAACTGAGAGACATCCTGCTGAGATAAGCATCAATCCTCTCAGACCTGCTTTATTCTTCCTAGAACAGCAGCTCTGATGGTGACTATTAGAATAACCCACAGAGGTGGTTTAGATGCCCAGCATGTTAACAGCAGGGATCAGATTTGCTTCACATCTACACACATGGCAAAGAGGGGCCAATGCTCTGTAAAACACTATTTCAAACTGCTGGTAATACACAATCATAATTTTGTGCTGCCAGTGCAGGGCTGGTTCAAGAAATAGCTGAGATTTTGTCTGTGATGTACCTGCTCCCAACAGCCTTGAGAAAATGAAAATTCCAAAAGGTATCACTGTGTTCTCTCAAATGTCAGAAGTGCCCAACATAAGCAGCTCACGTGGAAATAAGAAGTGTAGGGCCAAGCTAAAATAAGGAGCAGGTCAGGGTGCATCCCCAAGTTCTAATGTGATTTAGAAATAACATTAAGAAGCATCTAGTCATGCAGCTTTTACAAATGCAAACTTGTGATCACAGAAGCAAAAAGGACCACGCAATTGTCAAACTTGAATTACTCACACCAAGTAAAAGCAAGGCAGGGAACAGTCTCCCTATATTGGGAAGCTGAATAAGCAACTGAGGTTTTCATTTTTCTCAGGGACCAAAGTTCCCTTGCAAAGGAGCTCCTGTGGTCATGCACGTGGGCTGGTGCATATTTGGGCAGACATTGAAAAGAAGGCAGAAGTGGAAGCACTGAAATCCACATCAAGAGGCAAGAGTAGTTTTGGAGCAGGGTCAAAGTGAGTGAAAAGGAAAAAGAGAAAGGCTCTGTGATTGCTGAAGAAGTTGAGAGTAGAGGATGTCAAGAATTAAGGTTCCCTCCTAAATATCACTGAGATACCCTTTTCCCTGTGGAAAGTCACTGTGATAGTTTTAAACAGAGATGAGAGGGCAGGGCCATGGAAACTCAGTGACATGCAAGGAGGTGCTTGGTGGTGGCAGCTCTTTCCTGGGCCTCCTCCTCTCCTGATACCTCAGATGAATTTAAATTGAGTGCAAGCCTGTACCAGGGTCAGGAAAATGAGCAAGGGAACAGATCCCACCATCCTCTCAGAGACATACATTAATATCAGTGTCAGGCACAAATTTGCTTTAACATCTGCAGAAGTCTTAACTGGCACTGCTAATTGAATCTGAAGGGTTTTGGTTTTTTTTAAATTCAACTAAGATGAGCACAGAGATTTGCAGGAGAAAGCTGTTGCTTGGCCTTAACAAGTGGGAGGTGCTGTAGGAACTGGAGTGCAGGTGAGACAGAGACTGCTGAGTTAGTCCTGGTGTCCCAGGAAGCTCACAGGTTCCCTTGTAGGATTTGAGGTCCAGAATTTGGCTCCTCAGTGTTTGTAATTCACTGTGTAGAGTCTATCCACATCTGCTTTAACTTGCCCATCAGGTTTGTGCCCTGCTACAATTAAAGAGGAAGTTTAAAAACATAGATCAAACAGGCTTTCCAGCCATTCCCAATCTGTCCCAGGGGAAATAACCATGGGAGATGGGTTGTGTAAGGATTTTGTGGATGAATTGTGGCTCAATAAAATGCATAATAGGAAAAAACATTAAAGGAAGATGTTTGTCACTGTAAAAATCAAGTACCCATGATTTAGCAGGTAACAGATTTAATGCTGCCTGTGTGAACTTTATTGTACTCTCCCCCATCCCACAAGAGTGGTTGATTGCAATGTCATAAACTGCTTTTTTTTTTTTTTTTTTTTTTTTTTACAGTGCTTATGTCTCTCTTATGGAGGAAATTTGATTTTCTAACTGCATAATATTTAACTATAATATACTGTTAATGTGAATTCCTCCTAAGTAGCCTGGATGGCAAATGCTGAGAATTTGAAAGTGGCTGTGTAATGTTATTTGGGATGCTTGAACTGCAGAGGTTTGTGTGCTGCTTAATTTCCTCTGCATGTAGCAGAGCATAGTAAGAAGTATTTGCAGCACAGAGTGTTATTAAGAAAGAGAGGGGACTAATTCTAGACTGGAGTCTGTTTACATCAGTGCCTTCAGGATGGGAATCTGCAATGGGTAGCCAAAACATGGCTCTGCATCAGGATATTCCATGCACATTTCATCCAGGGCCCACTGCAGGATAGGTGCCCCTGGGAGAGGAGGGTCTGGCAGTGCCAGTGCAGGCAGCTGCTTCCCTCTCCTGCTCCAAGCCCTGGGAGTGCCACCAGCACTGGGAGAGGGGGGGATGTCCAGGTCAATATATTGAAACACTGAGTAAAGAGGAAATAGAAACTGTTTGAGGGTTACTAAATCTGAAGAATTAAAGAATGGCAGCAGAGGCAGCCACAGTCACGAATCTCTCTTTGGACTGAGCCAAAGCACTTAAATCCAAAGCAGTCCCTCCACATGGGGTGCACTATAAATATCCACTAATTGCCTTTAACATGAAAGAACGGGGAACTTGTGGTGATCCACCTGCAAAAGCAAAGAATCCTGTTTAGCTCTGTGGAAAAAGCAGCAGGGGAAGGGAAGCTGGTACTGCTGTCAGTGCCTGCTGTGTGCCTTCCAGCCAGCACTGTGAAGTTCCAGGCTGCACTGCCTCGTCACAGCACTGCAGGAGTAGGGCAGGTCCAAGGAGGGCAAATCCTTCAGGTCCACTTCTAACTGGAGCTGTTTGATGTTAAACTGAAAAGGAAAAAACTTTGTTTTAAAAGGAAGATCAAATGACCCCGCCACCCTTCTGCCAGAGGAGGCAGAGCTATGGAATATTTTTAGGTTTTTGAAATTTAATGGTTTGCACTTCATGATTTACTGTGGAGAAGAGAGTGGAATAGGGGGAAAAAAATCTTCCTTAGGCTTTCATTCCCCTGTGTCATAGCAAGCCTCTTCCCATCCTGTGCATCACAGAATACAGAATAATGCAGGTTGGCTTGGAGAAGTTCAAGTCTGACTCCCTGCTCCGAGCAGGTCCAATTACATGGGTTTGCTCAGGGTCATGTTCAGCTGAGGTTTGAGTATCTGCAGGGATGGCAATCCCACAGCCACTCTGGTCCCTGTTCCAGCACATATTGTGAAAAATCCATTGCCCTACTAAATGGAGAGCCACAGAAATAAAGATTTTCGACCATGACATTTTCCCATAAAAATATTGAATCCATATTTTCTCCCATGATGTCAGAATATTAAAAACAAAATCAAAAAATAATAGCAGATGCAATAAAATATTCCAAAATTAAGTACAAAGCATTTTCATGGTGTGTTTTTTGTCAGAACCACACAGTTCTCACCAGTTTTTTTCCAGCTTTGACAGAAAGCCGTGTTCTTAGGGATTGTTTCCTGGTCTAAATCTTTCCAGTCAGCTCTAACTAGGACTTTGGATAATGTTTCTGTGTGATGGGGTCCTGGCATATAGCCCAGAGCCATCCTCCTCGCTTGGGCTCTGGAATAAGAGCTGGTGATGACATGTTTGATTCTTTAACCCATGTTTGATTCTTTTAGTGACTCCTCTGCCATTGGAAAGTCTCTGACCCAAACATGCTGCTCTGGGAATCCCAGAACTGGGAGACTGCCCCATGCACTGTGGTTTTCTTTGTTTTGGCAGGCACACTTTTATGTGCACTGCTGCTGCTCACAGCTCTCTATGTTCATCTGGCATTGCTCTCCTCTTGCATTGTTACACACTTATTTTAGTGACTGGATGAAGTTTTCTGTTTTGCTCCCATTGTTTCCAGGTCTTTCAAAGGGTCTTGGTATTGATTAAAAGGTGGGCAAACTACTTCAAAGGCTTCTGAAAGACCTAAGCACAGGTTTTAAGCACTCATCTCACATCAGCACTGGTGGAGTTCTGTGGTGAAACCTGTCTGAGCCCAGCAGTGCAGAGAGCTCCTCAGAGGCTGAGGGGAAGGAAGATGCCTCACCTGGGCACTTTGCAGGGTGTCCCTGTATGGAAATGGTTTTTTGATGACAGGAAGAGCAATTTGCGATGTCAAGGACTCTGACCTTCCTTTGGTCCCTGATGTAAGCCTGCCCAAAGTTCTCTTATGCAGGGCAGAAGTATAAATACCATACAAATACCACCCTAAAAGCACCACCATATAAACTGTACATCTCACCATTTATCTCCCCCTAATTTGGCAAGATTTAATGCAGCAAGATGTCATCTGGAGGAACCCACAGGAAGGGCAGCCTGAGAGCAGCTTTTAGAGGCAGGATAAATCTACCAGCCCTCTGCATTCAAAACTTCTGAGCCTTGCCCCTGAAAGCTGGGTTATTTAAAACCTTACACAGATAGAGTCCTTCTGTTCTGCCTCCTGGCACTCATTTCACAGTTTCAAGCCTTTTCACTCCATTTCATTAAAGAAGAGGGGAAAGGAGGAGAAGGAGAAAGTGAAGGAGAAGTGAGGAGGAGAATAGCACCAGCTGAGATCCTGGTCCTGCACAGAATCAATTTATTTCTGCTTGTGAATATGTGTACATGCCTGTATGTATGCATACACATCTAAAAACAAATACAGATATATACATATTGGTATATAAATACAGGTACATAAATACATATTTATATAGACAAATAAATATAGGTAAGTATAAATAAACACACACACACACACACATATATATATATTGACTTATTTCCAAGAACAACTGTCCTTTTTTAAAGCTGGTCTGTTTCCACAGAGCAGCTCCTGCACAATTCCAACACCTGACTTTCTGAGCACAGATGTCTGCTTTACAGATGAAGGAGCTGGCTCAAACACAGGTTTTGTCCTGGAGATGAGAATAAACCTACTTTTCCCAAGTTGCCTCGCAGGGCATTTTTCTGCTACTCAGCTCAGCCTCCTGGTGTGCTCTTGCTCTGACTTGAATGAACACAATGATATCAAAATTCCTGTAGGTGGGAAACAGCCATGGTGAGGGCTATCAGCCCTAAGGCACTTGTTTAGATAGAGACACAAGAGCAAACAGATCAAGTTTTCTCATCTTTCCTCCTTAATAGCACTGGCATTTGGTCAGGACACAGAATCCCAGGCCATTCCTGTGTACAAGTGTAGTAGAAAAATGGTGCACATCTTTTACCCACATGGATTTTTCTACCAACAATAAAAAGAATCCATCACTCAATAGCTTTATCATTTATTATTGGCCTTTGCAGTTGTTGGGGTTTTTTCTAACATATGAAAAACAAGTGATCTGTTCAGGTGAGTTGGTCTTTAATGGCTTTCAGCATTTTAGACACAAGTCCCTGGAGAGAAAGAGCTCACGACTGCCAGATTCAGCCACTGGTAACCAGGGAAGCTGCAGGTCATCTCCTATTAAACATTCATGTGGCTACACAAATGAGAAGAACACAAAGTAGCAGAAGTCCAGAGTATCTCTAGGAATAAAGGTCATGCAGTAGCTATTCTGTATTATTAACATAATTTACACCTGAGGAAGAGCTTGTCAGGAAACCTGATCTGGCTGTGAGTGTGGGGATGTAGCTGAGAAGGGGCATTTGTCCCAGCTCAGGAGGTACAAGAGGAGCTCCAGAGTGGCTCCTAGATGGTCTGACAGGGAAGCTTCCTTAACATGAGAATGGCTCCATGGAGCCTCCAGCCCCTGACCCTCAGCTGGGCTGGTGCCAGGCCCAGATCATGCCTTAGGCTGTATCTTGGCAGCCTCTATGGCTGGCAGTCCCCATCTCTGTGGAGATCTGGGGCTTGGCTACGCCACCCTCCCAGGAAGATGCCAAGCTAATCATCCCAAATGTAAGAGTTGGCACCTTGGGCAGCTCCTGTTGTCAGAGGAAGCATTTCTTCCCAAGGGCTAAATGGGCAGAGACAGCACACAGGACCCTGACAAAACTCAGGACAAGGCTGTGTAAAAGGGGAGGACAAAGCTGATTTAAAACCAGACACATTTCTGTTGCTCTCCCATTCTTCAACACTTACAATCTAGACATGATGTCCAGGGTTCCTTGTGGTGGCACAGAAGATTAGAAACAACAGATTCCAAGTGTCCTGATAGCACCCAGGACTCTGAGTGTTACTTTTACAACCCAACCCAGACCTTAGTTGGCTTCAGCAACCAAGGGAAAAGTCACAGCACTAGTGTTCCAGCACCAATGTGCACCCAGCAGTCCTCAGCATCTGCTGCCAGTTCCCAGGAATGATCTGTCTCCATTCTGGGTGGCACAGCTGCTCTCTTGGCTTGCTGCATATCTGCCATTCCTTGACTTGTGCCCTGCTGCTTCTGGCACTTCTGGCACTTCTTGCTCTCTTGCAGGAAACTGTCAGTTCCCTTTGCTAACCCCTTCATGCCTGCAAGATTTTGCCTACTTGGACAAGACAGCTCTCCTCTTATTAAAAAAAATTTTTAAAACCCCAAACTTGAGAGTCAGAGACAGTTAAATTAGTATATGACTCCAACTGACCTGCAGAAATTTGTATGAATTATGATTCTACAGATTGTCACCAGACAGCTCCTCTCCTTGTTGGTGTCTGTTGCATACCTGGAGGAAAATTTCTATGAGTCATAGGCAGAGCAAAGGAAATAAGACTTCTGCACTGGGCATGAGGGATGTGAACAACTTGCTGTTCCTTTGTGGAGCTGATGTGCTCTTTGTCACTTCAGGGGTGCCATGGACATCCAGGTCCTGGATGGTACAGGTTGGTGGCTTAGGGGGCAATCCAGACTTGTCCTGGCTTTTCCCTGTGCTGTCACCTCCTGGGAGAAAGCAGAAGATGAATTCCCAGCATCACTTCCAAGGAGTCTGTTGTGAACTTTGAAGCCCTGCACTGTGCAGGTAGCTGTTGGCTCACACTGCACTAGGGCATGCACAGCTCCTCTGCCTGTCCTTGGCTCTTCTTTCTCTCCATAGGACTGATTAGGGACACATCCTCATTCCTAATCTCCTTTCAGGTCATAACATTAGATCTCCCTGACAAAGATTTGGCTGGCCTCAGTTTTTTTGCCGATTTTTTTTTTTCTCCAATCCATCTCTCCCTTTTTTTAAAAAAAGACAAGCAAAATCAGGTTCTTACAAAGGAAAACTGTGCCCAGAAGGCAAAATGCTTCAATAAGAGAAAAAAGGGAGAGAAAAATACTGTTCTCTTTAGCCTGGCAGCAGCCAGGAAGAGCTGCAAGTCTCATGGGAGGTCTTGCTACTGAAGATCAAAGAGGCTCTGAGAAGAATTGCCTGGTTTGGAAAAAATCTCCAGAAAGCTCTTAGCTCCATCCACAAGCCACTTCCCATCCAGCAACTTAGCCAGTTAAATACCTTGTGAGCCTCCTTCAAAGCAGTGATCTAAAAACTGCAGAGTGTAAAGTGGGATTTTATTGCCCTATGTATATTCACAAATATGTTTATGACCTGAACAGTTTGTAATTCTGAGGGCTCTTGCAAGGCAGGGACAGAAGCATCCAGGGAAACAATGGAGTGGGCTGGGAGCATTCAGAGATTTACTCACACATGAGCTACAGCAACCTGAGCCAAGAGTCATCAAGCAGAATGACCCCATAACAAGGATGTTCATCAGGAGAAGGAGCAAATAGACCTGGCCACTATTGAAGAGCAAGTTAAGGCAAGATTTCCCCAGCACAGAGGTGCTTATTTCTTTTTCAGCATAATTCTGCAATAAAAGCTCTCTTTCCCCCAGGCATTAGTGGCAGATGACAAGCCATAAGCATAATTGCACAGCTAAGATATCGCTCTTGCTGCAGCTAATGGTTTCTTTCCTCAATATAAATGATACAGGCAAGAATGTTTGCACTTGCTCCTTCAAGTACTCTGAAAATCGGAAAAGACTGAAGCGTTTCCTGAGCTCAAAATAGAGTAATGCATTCACAAATTATATTCAGAGCACTGGTACTTTATTCTGAACGAGGCAACAAATAGAAGGCAGACCAAGTACCCACCAGCCTGATCAAGTGCTCAGCAGAAAGTGCTTCTGCCTGTATTTGTAATGCATGGCAGTCACTACATCGCCACAGTCAAAATATTTGACTTTGTTTATAGATGACAAAAACATCGCTGAAATTTATCTTTCCCAAGTGGCTGTGCTTCTTCCAAGCAAAGACAAACAAATGCTTCTCGCAGCCTTCTCGGATCTCTAAGTGCTTCAGGTTGTCTCAACTCATCACAATACCAGAAGTCACATTGAGGCAGCAGAAGACTCGTGGGGAAAGTTCTCAGAAAAACACTGTCAGCACACCATGCTGCCCTTCTCCACCTGACAGCCAGACCCACAAATGAGATGCAGATCACTCCAGGGTGTGCCTGGGAAGGAGCCACAACTCTTGGCTTGGAGAGCTGCTGAAGGCACAGACAGGAGACTGCTGGATCCCAGAAACCTGGGAGTTTTGAGTTTTCTGTGCTTTCTGACACTGACCCCCTGGAGAACACTGCTTTTGAACTGAGGCCTTGGAGAAGGTTTCCAAATTTGAGTGATGGAGTTAAAATCATAGGTGTGGAGTTAGAATAGGAATGTGTGATTTCACATAGTAAAGCATTTTAAATTTGGGGTTTTTAGAATCTAGTAACAGGTATGGGACAAGATGGAAAAATTTGGGTGGTGTCTCCTTTTAAGATTCCTCTTCCTTCCCCTTCATGGTTTCAGGCAGTAGTTTCTGGTTGGACAGTTAATGCTGCACTGAGGGTCACAGGAGTTTAGTTATTCGATCAAAAGTATAAATAATATAAGTGTTAATTGTCTATTACTGTTTAGGTTTAAAAGACCTTGTACTTAGCTGAGTTCACCTCCATTTTTCTTGCTTTTAGCTGTTAGCTGGAAGTGTTGCAGAGGTCTCTGTACTTCAGATAAGATTTAATGAACAACCAAGCCCAAACAAAAAAAATAAAAATCATCTCCTTCATGTTTTTAATCCTTATTGAGTGAAGACAGAAGAAAATAAAGACAAGTCACTAATTAAGAAGTGCCAATGCCACCTTTACAGAGACAACTGTGCTGTCTCAGGGAAGGTGAACCTCACACTGGGATGTACCACAGGCTGCTGTCCCTCTTGCACCTGAGTCATCAAATGGTTCTTCGCTAATTGTAGCAGGGCAGCTGTGGGCTGGGGAGCTGTGTCTGAGTTGGGGCATTCCTCACGGAGGGGATGCAAGCCTGCTGGAGAGTCCCAGGGAAAGCATGAGGTGGTTCCAGGGCTCAGACCTGGGCTGTGTGAGCTGTGACAGGAAGCCAAAAGGAAGAGTTGGCTTTATTTAACCTACCCTGGAAATTGCCTTCCCTGTCACCAGAACTGGGCTTGCAGCCTGCCCAGGCGACTGCACACTGGTGATAAGCATAAATATTTAACATTTCATATTAATGAAACAGACTCCCGTGTGCCCTAAAGATAATAGTTGGCGAGCTGTCACTCGGAACATTTTAGGTGTGAACAGCTGCATTTTCCCCTGCAGCAATTTTCCTCAGTGAGAATAGTGATATTATTAAAGTTTGCCCAGAAAGCCTTTCAGCAGCTCATTAAACACAGCTGTGTATTCTGTGTAGCATTAAAGCAATTCACTTAGTAATTAACTAAATTTATGATAAGACATTTTAACTAATATTGCTTTCCTCATGAGAGTGGTTTTCATTCATCTCAATCCAGTGTCCTCCCAGCTGATAGCATGGCAGGGGGAGATTGACTTCCAGACAGGATGGGGGCATGTTGCCTGTGAAGCCACTGCATGGCCCTGGCAGACTTTTCCATCTGAGCATCTCAGGTCCTCCTGCAAATCAAGCATCTGCTGCTGTCTTCACCCTACTCCTCCCAAACTTCAATCTTGGGATTTCCCCACATTTTGCTCTCCCCTTTTGGATTTCTGTGTCTCTCCTCCTGTGCCCATAGGTACCAAGTAGTTTCTCACTTTTTGCTGCTGCTGTTTCTCTCTTCATCAAGGGCTGTTTGCAGCCCATTAGGTTGACCCATGTTCCACAGTGGCTCTTTCAAGTACCTCATCTGCAGAGCATCAAAGCCATAATTTCACTTCTATTGTTCAAAAATGAGGGTGGTATGATCTTGTTTTTCCTAACAATTAATTTAAGATATGCCATTCACTGAAAAAATGAAGTACCTTATTACACCATAATGTCCAAAGTTTCTAAAGATATATGGGACACTTCCTAAATTTAAAATGACACACACCCCAACCTCAAGACAGAACTGAATATAATAATATAGTTTTTAGCAGCTTCCCTGTATGTTGCTTTGTAACCAGACAATGGAAGTTAATTGGCATAAATCTTATTTTGGAATACTTTGGCTTTGTCCTAGAGTCATTGAGAATGTTTTGTTTTGTTCACTTCCACCAGTGCATGATGTTTGTGAGGGAGATGGAAAACTCCTGAACCAGTCCACTTTTCCTTACAAATAGTTTGCCATAGACTCTAATCTCTTTGCCTTGTTAGTACAATGCAGCTGCAAAGCTCAGTGTTAGACAGAAAACAGCAGGATCAGACACTTGCCTCATCTTCTGAGTATTTACTGTAAATTTGCTGCCAGGCTTCCCTCCCTGGGTTGGGGAACGGTGTTTTGCATGTTAGTGATGAGCTGTAATGGGATCCCACAAGAGGTCCCCATTGTCACTGCTTAATGTGCTGCTGAGCAGGAATCTGGGAGAGTGCTGGTCATTATCTGCTCAGGCACTCCAGCACCAGGCTGGCAGAGAAGTACTAGAGATATCACACTCTGAGTCAAAGTCTGACACCCACACATGAACAGGGCATCCACAGGACTCTCACTAGCAGCCTTCTTCTGCTACACAGCTTATTTAATTGTGATGTTGTCAACAGAGAGCAGTTAAACTGGACATATTATTAAACATATTTTTCCTTTTCTTGCACGGTCCCCAAGGTATTATTTTTCCCTCTTGCTTAATGGTGCTGTGTAACTATGGAAACCTCCAAACTGTCTTCACTCAAATTTGCAGGGGGCAGGGGGAAGCAGGGGCAGAGAAAATGGAGATATCATTTCTTTGGCAGGTTTTTTACAACTCCTAGATCCCACAAAACAAGGCACTCATTCCCTTAGGGGAAGGTATTTCTCTTGTTCTGTGAAATCTAATGATAATTTGAACACAGACAAATTTTTCATCTAGGTCTTTATGTCCTGGATTTTTCCACTCATCTGGCTGAGCTCAGGTTCAAGTGCCTGGATGCTGCCGGACTCATCATCCACGCAGGAAGGAGACAGAGGGAAGAGATTCAGGAAAGCCATGGAGAATTGTAGAGGCTCCTGCAGACTTACTGGTGGACTCAAAGCAGAGAAATGAAAGCAGTTAGCTGCACCACCTAATTAGCGGCTTGTCTTCTTTTTTCTTCCTTCACTCAGAATCAGGATAGAATGCTCATGAGAGGGATTTCTTGCTCAGCCTTGGTCCTTTATTAAATCTTGGCTAAAGTAAAGAGAGCATTTCTAGCTATCAAGCTAAAAGCAAAAAAATGGAGGTGAAT